>NC_090936.1:934989817-935614817 GCF_040938575.1 Ambystoma mexicanum
GTTGAGCAATATTTCTTCGATAGTTTCCAAGGTCGCCTGTGGGGAATGTTTGTGTATAGGGAGACTATATCTAGCCCTATTAGATAGGAGCTCTCTGGATCGTAAGGTAAGTTTTCATATTTCTTTATCACTTCTTTTGTGTCTTTTAAATGGGATTTCATATTAACCACATAGCCTTTTAAATAAAGGTCAGTGAATTTAGACAGGGGCTCAAGAATTGAGTTAATCCCTGAAACTATTGGTCTTCCTGGTGGTTTTTTCTAAGGACTTATGTATTTTCGGTGCACTAAAATACAAGCAGCCTTACTTGATAAAATATTGTTGCTACAAACAAAAATCGAAAAAGAACACATCAACACTGACGTAGGCTCCCTCAAAACCTCAACTCGCAGCCGGGACACCTTGCAACACTTTCAATTTTACTCCCTTATCCACTACAGAAGTGGAAAACATTATCACTAGCCTGAAACAATCCCGATGCCAAGGCGATATATGCCCGGCCTCCATAATCAAAGAGGCAGCCAAAGAACTTGCACATGCCATCACGTCGTTCATAAACTCCTCCTTTGAATCCAGCACGGTTCCTACAAACCTAGAAGATACCTGGGTCCTTCCACTTTTTAAAAACCTAACCTTGACCCAGACATTCCCACGAATTATAGGCCCATCACCACAGTGCATTTCATGTTGAAAATTCTTGATAGGGCAGCCTATCTTCAAATCCAGGTGCACCTCGAAATTAACCACCTTCTGGGCCTGCAACAATCTGGGTTCAGACCTAGACACGACACGGAAACTGCACTCATTGATTTAAAAACGCAAATTGATGACCGAATAGATAAAGGGAACATAATGCTCCCCCTCCTGCTAGATCCATCAGCAGCGTTTGATCTCGTCAATCATGAAATCCTGTGCAATCATCTCACATCCTGAGCATACTTCTCTGAGGAAGCTACAGCTTGGATCCAATCCTTTCTGGATAAAAAGAACAATGAGTGTGTTCTCCCCTATTGCCTCGGCTGACCCAGCGCCAGTAACATGCAGAGTGTCACAACGGTTATGCGTCTCACCAACGCTCTAATATATTCACTAAGCCTTTGACGATCTTGACCTCTTGGGCGTCACCGACACTAATTACGCAGATGGGTCCCAAGCCAAATTAAACTAATTGGACATCTCCTTTAACTAGTTCTCTAAAGACAGCATTAACATCCTGGTATCTAAAGAGGTCAAGACACTTGGCGTCTATCTTGACTCTTCTCTAACCTTGACAAAACAAGTGAACACTCTAGCCTCAGCTACAGCTTACACTAGTAAACTCATGCAGACCTCTCTCCATCAAGTTGCTCGACCCTAGCCAGAGTACTGATATTATCCAAACTGGATTACTGTAACACACTATACCTAGGAACCAGCAAACGTAACCTAAATAAATTACAGGTTCTTCAGAATAATGCTCTAAGAGCAGCCTTCAACATACCAAGATCCTACCACATATGAAACCAGACGCGAAACTCGCTGGCTTTCTATCAAAAATAGAATCCCTCAAAACCTTGACCCTCACTCACAAGTGTTCATCTAATTCAGCACCCAAATATCGGACTTTCAAATTCACCAAAAATCAGTCTGACTGTGATGCTGGAAATGCATAGGAGGGACAGGGCCTCCTTATCCTTTACTGCTTTTTATCGTGTGTTCTGTCGTGTTTTCGACACAGGAGTCCATGCGAGATTCCTGGCGGTGCAGCTCTCTCTTTTGGTTTGGTGAACGGACCTGTGGGATACCCTTATGGTACCCACGGGTGGGGGGTACAACTGTAACGCTCACCTGATTCCCGTAGAGGCGCCAGTCTTGACTGGGCGTATACCGTATCTTCAAAGGTGATGTGTAACACACGGCTGGCTCTTTGGGCTGGACCTCTGTGCACTGTATGCCTGACTCGAAGGGTAAGATGTCTGCAGATAGAAAATATGGGATTAATGAACTGGGTTATTGAATGTGTCTCTCTTCTTCCCTTTCTCTTCTCCTGTAGAACCCAAAGGTTAACGCTCTCACCTTAGGTAAGTGAACGCCGTGCTCTCCATCTGCCTCGGGGCAGGGTGCTGTAACCAGTTTCTTCACTGGATAAGGGGAGCAGGCCTCTTGACTTCAGAGGACTGCTGTCCGTCGTTTACTGCACGAACGGTAAGTTTCGAGTAATTCTAATGTCTTTTAAAGTCTTTAGGAATGATGTCTCTTGTTTTGCAGGGTTCCGGCGATGGCGGATGACTGGCTGAAGTGAGTTGAAGATGGAGCCCGTGAGATGAATAGAAGCGCCTGGAAGCACGTAAGTAAGCGCTTGTTGCCTGCTTCACGATGCGCTCTAACTGTCTTTTTATTTTGCAGGTACAAGTTCGGAGCGGCTGCAGGGTGCCGGAATACCCACTGGGTTGGATGTGGAAAGGAGTAATGGCACGTGAGTATTAAAGTTCCCCAATGTCTTTAAACGCACCTTGTTTTGTCTTTCAGATGCGGGATGCAGCGCCGAAGGCCTCCGGAGCGTGCGAAGAGTAGGTAAGCCTTTGTCTTTCAGATGCCGGAATGCAGCGCGAGGCGTTGGTGACAGCCGATGGACCAGGTAAGTGAAGAGCTGTCACTGAAGACCGTAATGCTAACCTGTTCTTTCTTGTCTTTATAGGTGTTGCTGAAGACTGGATTCAGGATGGTAAGCCTTTTTCCTTAGGCCCAGGATCAGATGCAGAAGACACGATGAGCGTTCTGCTGCAGAGGATGCAGAATAATGCAAAGCAAGATTCATCCATCGGGTGTGGTTTAAATAGCCTCCTGTAGTGCTTAGTCGTCTCCTTCCACAGCCACGCCTAGGTAAGAAAAGAGTTCCTGCTTTCCAGAAGAGTTCCCGTGTTCTGAATCTAGGGAGTGGCTCCTGCCCCACCCAACAGGAAAAGTAGTTCCAAACAGAAGAGGATCAGAGGCTCAACTGGCAGGCAAGTAAGCAGCATGGTCTGCTGCAGGTAAGTCCACCCAAGCATTATGAGCCCGGCGCTTCCAGCGCTGGGACTGGGCATATTTATGAGCCTGGTGCCACTGGCGCCAGGACTGGGTCCAAAAGGTCCCAATTGGGACTGGTTGGCACTCGGAACCTGGGTTATGGATCTGCTTCCAAGGGAGTTGGGAAAACCCTGACCTTTTGGAAGCAGAGATCATGACAGTACCCCCCCTCAAGGCCCCTCCCAAACCGGGCTTCTCCGGGGGTTTTGGCTTGTCAGGAAATGTTCGGTGAAATCTTTTGATTAGGCGAGGAGCGTGGACATATTCAGCAGGCTCCCAGGATCTCTCTTGGGGGCCGTAGCCTTTCCAGTCAATTAGGTAAAATAGTTTAGATTTGGAGATCTTGGAGTCCAGAATGCTTTTGACTTCAAACTCGAGTTCTCCATCAACTAGGATAGGTTTTGGAGATTTAGTTAGTCGGGTTTGAGGTTGCACGGGTTTTAATAGAGAGACGTGGAAGACCGGATGTATCTTCATGTGCGGGGGCAAGTCCAACTTGACCGCTACTGGGTTTACTATGGTAGTGATGGAATAGGGACCAAGGTATCTTGGGTTGAATGTGCATGGCCCTTTTAGAGGTAGATATTTGGTGGATAACCAGACTTGATCCCCTACTTGATATTGAGGGGCTTCCTTCCGATGTTGATCTGCTCCTTTCTTGTATTGTTCTTTAGCCTTTTGAGGTTGAGAAACAGCTTCCTTAAAGGCTTGGGTGATTGTAGAATGCAGGTAGTCTACTGCTGGTGTTTCAAGATCTTGGAGGGGATCCAACTCCGAGGTTCGAGGGTGACTGCCGTACAAAAGAAAAAACGGGGTTTTCCCAGTTCCCGAATGGACAGAGTTATTGTAGGCATATTCGGCTATCCAAAGGATGTCTTTCCAAGTTTTTTCAGTTTGTTGCAGCATGCAGCGTAAATACTGTTCCAGAGTTTGATTGGTCCTCTCGGTTTGTCCGTCGGTCTGAGGGTGGTGACTGGTCGATAGTCTCACATCAATTTGAGCCGACCGACAGCAACTTCGCCAAAAATGAGAAATAAATTGACTACCTCGATCCGAAATTAGAACCGAAGGAAAACCGTGCAGTCGGACGATGTTTTCGAGAAATTCTCGGGCCAGAGTTGCTGCTGTTGGCAAGCCTTTGAGCAGAATGAAATGCGCCATCTTGGAGAATAAGTCCACGATTACTAGAATCGTATTGTATCCGGAACATGGAGGTAGATCGGTGATGAAGTCCATAGAAAGCGTATGCCAAGGGCGAGGTGGGATGTCAATAGGGCGTTAGAGGCCTGCTGGTCTTTCCTTTTGACTCTTGTTTTGGGCGCATACTCCACAGGACATTATAAAGTCTCTGATATCTTTTTTCCAAGACGGCCACCAGAAGTAGCGCTTGATCTTTTCTGAGGTCTTGGCCATACCGGGATGTCTTTCCATTAAAGAATCGTGATAACAAGAGATTACTTTTTTCTGTAAATCTGTGCTGGGTAGGTATAATCGTTCTTGGAAATACAATAAGTTGTCCTTTACTGCAAAGTCCTTTCCCTGCAGATGCCAATTCTGTATGTCTGCTGGAGTTACAAGTTGCCTGGCTTTATCCTTAACTTCCTCTATGGATTCTGTGGCGATTACACCCAGAATTCTTTGTTCGGGAATGATTGGTACAGGTTTAGGGTTGATCAAGTGTTCTTCCACTCCCATCCGAGAAAGGGGATCAGCTTTACCGTTCTTTGTACCAGGTCGATAGGTAATTATGAAGTCAAACTCGGCAAAGAATAATGCCCAACGGAGTTGTCTAGAGGATTGGGCTTTTGCGGTTTTCAAATATTGCAGGTTTCGGTGATCCGTAATCACAGTAACGGTGTGTCGGGCCCCCAGCAGATAATGCCGCCAAGCCTTAAAGGCAGACTTGATAGCCAGAAGTTCCTTGTCAGTAATCGTGTAATTGATTTCAGGAGGCGAGAATTTGCGGGACCAAAATGCCATGGGATGCAACTGATTGGTTACCGGGTCCTTTTGTGATAGAACTGCCCCCATGGCAAGGCTTGAAGCATCAGTTTCCACGATGTAGGGGAGTTCGGGGCGAGGGTGTTTTAAGATTGGTGCAGAGATAAATTTAGTCTTCAAATCCTGGAAAGCTTGTTCCGCCTCGGTAGTCCATTCAAAACGTTTGTTTTTCTTTAACAAGGCAGTGATGGGCTGGACTATTCGAGAGAATTCGGGGATAAACCTGCGGTAAAAGTTAGCGAAGCCTAACATGCTTTGCACACCTTTTACGGAGGATGGTGATGGCCATTTGAGAACTGCATCGACCTTCTTTGAATCCATACGCACTCCGCCAGGTGATAATATGAATCCCAAGAATTCAACTTCAGTCACGTTGAAAACACATTTTTCCAACTTAGCGAAAAGTTTGTGTTGACGCAATCTTTCGAGGACCATTTTCACGTGTTTCCGATGTTCAGTTTCCGATGAAGAATAAACGAGGATGTCATCAATGTAAACAACAACACACACATCTATGAGCTCTCTGAGGACATCGTTCATAAAATATTGAAAGGCGGCCGGGGCATTGCAAAGTCCGAAGGGCATGACCTGATATTCAAATAGCCCATACTTGGTGCGGAAGGCCGTCTTCCATTCATCGCCCTCTTTTACTCGCACCAAGTGGTAAGCTCCTCTAAGATCCAGCTTTGTATGTATGCATGCTTTTCTGACTTGGTCCAGGAGTTCAGGGATCAAAGGTAACGGATATCTATTCTTAACGGTGATCTGGTTCAGGGAGCGATAATCTATACAAGTTCTAAGGTCTCCTTCCTTTTTTGGACCGAAGAACAAAGCTGAAGAAGCAGGGGACTTGGAAGGACGAATAAACCCATTTGCCAGGTATTGATCCAGGTATTGTCGAAGGTGAAGGTTCTCAGGCTCGGTGAGGGCATAAATTCTACTACAAGGAGGAGTAGATCCAGGTATCAGGTCTATCTGGCAGTCATAAGACCTATGAGGAGGTAGAGAGTTAGCCTGATCCTTCCGGAAAACATCTTGGTATTCTAGGAATTCGGGAGGTAACTGGGGAGTCTCTGAAGAAATTGCTGCCAGTGCAACACCAGGTGGAGGGTGACAAGTAGAGACACATTCTGGAAACTGGACCGTTCTTGCTCGCCAATCGATCAGAGGATTGTGTTTCTCTAACCAAGGTATTCCTAGAATAATCTGAAACTGAGGGGCCTTGATCACATCGAACACTATCTTCTCATGGTGTCCATCTCGACTTACTAGCGTCACCTCTTGAGTGGTATGCGTTACTGGCCCGGAGGCTATCTCCGTACCATCCACCGTAGTAATGACGTCCTTTACAGCCTTGGGACAAAGAGTTAGATTCATCCTCAAAACCATTTCATGATCCACATAATTGCCGATGGCACCACTGTCGACGTAAGCTTCAATTGCATGTAATCGATCCGGATTATCAGGGCTACTGAGGACCATAGGTATCACGAAATGCGAGGTCACGGAACTGGTTTTCACGCTCGGCAAGAGGACCTCTATTCTTGTCGGGCAAGGTCGTTTCCCTGCTCAGAGTTTGTAACTTTGGTAACTGCAGCTCCTACTGCCTTCTTGGCAGGTTTCACCGGACAGTCTCGAAGAAAGTGCCCTGAGTTTCCGCAATAGAGGCATAATTGCAACTGTTTTCTCCTTTCCCGCTCCTTTTGTGTTAGAGGACCTTTCAGGCCCCATATTTGCATGGGTTCCCCGGAGTCTACTCCTTTGGAAGGAGTTGGCGGTTTGGCAAATACTCGAGCATCAAACTTGGAACGATCGGCCTTCCTGTTCTGCAGTCTGTGATCTATTTGAACGACTAAGTCTATATAGTCCGAACAATCTTGTGGGGGATTCACTACTTGGGCTAACACATCTTTGAGCTCTCCACGTAGACCTCTATAAAACAGCGTAATCCTTTTGTCCTCAGGCCATTGAGTTTCCACTATCAGTCTGTTGAAAGACGCAATATAAGCCAAAAGGTCTTGATTACCTTGTCGCAACGAAAGAAGCTCATTGTCCAAGGCCTGCCCCTGTGAATGTCTTGCGAACAGTTTTTCCATACTGAGCTGAAAAGCTTGAAAATCATGGAGGACCGGATCATCTTGATTTACTAGAGGGATCGACCAGTCTGCCGCATTGCCACTAAGGTACGAAAGCACGAAAGCTACTTTAGCTTGATCAGTTGGAAAGGCTGCTGGCCGGCATAAGAAATGCAACCGGCACTGATAGATAAATACTGCAAACCTCTTTGGGTCACCAGAAAATCGTTCGGGCGGAGCCAGAGGTACATTCCCAGGTAGGTTGATCTGCACTGGATTCATAGAGGATGTAGAAGGAAGATTTCCCCAAGATGCGGGTAACGGGGTCTGTCCGGCTTGTGACTGTAGCAATTGTCTAGCGAGATCATCTGTTCGCTCCTTGGAAATCAGTTCCCTTCTTAGAGCGTTCGTTTCCTGACGGGCTGCATGCACTTCTGCCCTTAGTTCCCCAAGTAACTGGGCTAGCTGGTCGGTATCCGAGGTTTCCATAGCGCCTGGACGGGAGTTTTGCGGTAGGCTTTGCGTTCTGTAACGCTCACCTGATTCCCGTAGAGGCGCCGGTCTTGACTGGGCGTATACCGTATCTTCAAAGGTGATGTGTAACACACGGCTGGCTCTTTGGGCTGGACCTCTGTGCACTGTATGCCTGACTCGAAGGGTAAGATGTCTGCAGATAGAAAATATGGGATTAATGAACTGGGTTATTGAATGTCTCTCTCTTCTTCCCTTTCTCTTCTCCTGTAGAACCCAAAGGTTAACGCTCTCACCTTAGGTAAGAACGCCGTGCTCTCCATCTGCCTCGGGGCAGGGTGCTGTAACCAATTTCTTCACTGAATAAGGGGAGCAGGCCTCTTGACTTCAGAGGACTGCTGTCCGTCGTTTACTGCACGAACGGTAAGTTTCGAGTAATTCTAATGTCTTTAAAAGTCTTTAGGAATGATGTTTCTTGTTTTGCAGGGTTCCGGCGATGGCGGATGACTGGCTGAAGTGAGTTGAAGATGGAGCCCGTGAGATGAATAGAAGCGCCTGGAAGCACGTAAGTAAGCGCTTGTTGCCTGCTTCACGATGCGCTCTGTCTTTTTATTTTGCAGGTACAAGTTCGGAGCGGCTGCAGGGTGCCGGAATACCCACTGGGTTGGATGTGGAAAGGAGTAATGGCACGTGAGTATTAAAGTTCCCCAATGTCTTTAAACGCACCTTGTTTTGTCTTTCAGATGCGGGATGCAGCGCCGAAGGCCTCCGGAGCGTGCGAAGAGTTGGTAAGCTTTTGTCTTTCAGATGCCGGAATGCAGCGCGAGGCGTTGGTGACAGCCGATGGACCAGGTAAGTGAAGAGCTGTCACTGAAGACCGTAATGCTAACCTGTTCTTTGTCTTTATAGGTGTTGCTGAAGATTGGATTCAGGATGGTAAGCCTTTTTCCTTAGGCCCAGGATCAGATGCAGAAGACACGATGAGCGTTCTGCTGCAGAGGATGCAGAATAACGCAAAGCAAGATTCATCCATCGGGTGTGGTTTAAATAGCCTCCTGTAGTGCTTAGGTGTCTCCTTCCACAGCCACGCCTAGGTAAGAAAAGAGTTCCTGCTTTCCAGAAGAGTTCCCGTGTTCTGAATCTAGGGAGTGGCTCCTGCCCCACCCAACAGGAAAAGTAGTTCCAAACAGAAGAGGATCAGAGGCTCAACTGGCAGGCAAGTAAGCAGCATGGTCTGCTGCAGGTAAGTCCACCCAAGCATTATGAGCCCGGCGCTTCCAGCGCTGGGACTGGGCATATTTATGAGCCTGGTGCCACTGGCGCCAGGACTGGGTCCAAAAGGTCCCAATTGGGACTGGTTGGCACTCGGAACCTGGGTTATGGATCTGCTTCCAAGGGAGTTGGGAAAACCCTGACCTTTTGGAAGCAGAGATCATGACAACAACCCTGTGCCCCTAGTGTATGTTTTTGGGCACCTGTGGGTGGCCAGCAGAGCAGGGTATGGGCTGGTGGCAGCTCCATGCTGAATATGACAGGTGCACAGAGTATCCGCCATTTTGGAATACCCCGGCCCTGCCATTGGGATCAGTTGATTCCTGATGGAAAACAAGATGGCCCCTGTGGCCTCTTGCTTTCTATTACCCATTGCCTTGTTTTCCCAAAGTCCTGGGAAGCCCTGACTCTGTCCCTTCCCCCTGACTGGCTGTTGGATGGAAGTGCCATATATGGTGTTGTTGTGAAGGCACGGCCAGACTAGCTGGCGCCTTCCCGGTGATGTATGTTGTGGGTACTGTTAGGGAGAATTCTCTTGTTAGGCTGAATTTCCTAACCTAGTGAGTCCCCCAGCAGCTTTGTTGGATTTCTGTAGTTTGTTTTTTTCCTCCTGCCAAGAGTAAGACTCTTTCTCCCACTCTTGGACATGATGTATGGTATTCCTTTGACTGGTAATGTGTTTTATGGGCTATGGGGTCCTTTACTCCATAGGGTCTCATGTGTTTTTCCTATGTGTGTTACACAGCACCCTCCGTGCAGTAACACAGGGGTGTCATAGTGACACCCCACCATAGACTCCATACCCTGGGACTAACTACTGTCTCCCAGGGCATGTAAAGTCACCATTGGCTTTACTAGTCCCAAATTATTAACAGAAACCAGTACGAAGCATCATATTGTGGACGTACTGGTCGAGGCAATTCGATTGCCCCGGGGTCTGTTAGTCGAGGGGGCACGTCTCCGCCCCCCTGATCGAGTTTTGGCTGGTGGCAGTGGAAACTACTTTTTATATTCAACCGCGAATATTTTCCTATGGGATTTTCCCATTGTTCAAGGCTACCAACTTTAATTATTTAATTCTCATAGCCTCGAACATACCGCCAGTTTATTTAATTATTAATTCCCCGGTTGGTATTTTTTGCCAAGACTCGATTCTAAAATGGTGTTTGTGTTCTCTTCTGTGACTCCAACCCAAGTCGAGCCCTTTGTTCCACTTTTTGGCGGGCTTCTCCACAGACTCCTCCAAAAGTGGTGCCACTGGGTACCACAGGGGGTGTGGGAGGGGGTTTAGGCACCCTGGACTGAGTTACCCTGGTAACTCAAGTCACACTCCTGTGTGATTGGCCCAAGTGGTGAGCCGGCCGGCTCACCACTTAGCAGGTTTGAGTGACAGTTAAGCTGAGTGAATGGGGGTTTTCTGCATAAAAGCAGGGCTTTGGGGACTGGAACTTCAGAAGTCGCCACAGGACCTGGGAATCCGACGAGGGGGAAGCTGAGCCGACCTACCACGACGACACCACCAGTGGTGCCCTGCAGAACCGACTCACCACTTCCCGACGACAGAAGATCTCCCGGCTGGAGAGGCTTCTTCCCCTGACTGGTGGGCACAACCAGTTTACCTTTCTTTCTTCGCACCCCAGCCCGGTTTGTGGTCGAACTGCCCGTGCCAAGCTCCCCGGAAGCTGGATAGCCACTCACCACTGGACCGCGAATCACCAGACCGCTCCTTGTACCCGAGAAACTCTGTGGCTGGTTTCTTCCCTGGCAGTGCAACGGACTCCTGTCTTCCTCCACGACGAGATCCTCTCTTCCCCCGGATGAAGCACCAACTTGCATCTGCTGCCAGGAACAACTGCCCCCGCTGGAGTGTTCTCACCACTTTAAGGTACCGTGTCCGCCAGGCCTCCCTTTCTAAAGATTGCTACAAGGTCATAACCCCTTAACCTTCTGGACTGGGCTGGCAGCCTTGACCCTCTAACTGGTCCCTTTCTTTGGTCCAACTCCTTTTTGAACCTTTACAAGACTTTTGTGCACTGCAACCGTGTGACCTTGGACACATTTCGTTTGGATCCTCTGAAAGTGGATCCGGCCTCTTGAACTCTAACTTCACGGTTTTACTTTGCCTTCCTCTCTTGTTATGTTCTGATAAAAGTGTTGGGATCTGTTTCAACTTGTTCTCTGCTCTTCTCTCCCTTTTTTTTTTTTAAAACAAATTATTAGAGTGCCATCTACGTTAAGCGCTCACCGCTGTCTGAAAATAAGTGGGGCTTTACTTAAGACTTGTCTAATATTCTTTTAAGGGAGTGTATATCTTTTAGTGACCATGTTTTTGAATTGCTTAATATTAGTGCCTGTGTGTTTTTCTAGATGTGGTTTTAAATAATTATATCTCTTTTACACCAAGCCCTGGTCAGTGTTTACTTGTTCTACTGTGTTCTCTTGACCTATTGTGAATACTCTGTATACTGCCTAACTCTTTTTGAGGGAAGTCTGACTGCTCAGCCACAGCTACCAAGTGAATCTGTGTGGTACAGACTACTACCAAGTGGGTTTACTGCCAAACACCTGTAGTCCTAAATCTTTTGCAGTGGTCCCAGAGGGAACTGCACAGGTTTCTGCCTAACAGGTACCTCCTGTGGGTGGGACCTGGGTGAATAGTGTGTGTGACGAATATGCATTCTGTGTTGTGGATGTCTAGTATCTGGTGGTTGACACAATGACTGAGACAGCCCTGCCCAAAACCGGTATGAATGCAGTTTGGAGTGTTGAATGGCTCAGTACTTGTCCCAATACACATAACTTGTTGTGAGTGTCTGGAGAGAAGTGAATGGCCTGAATACCTTGTGTGCCTGATTGGCTGCCTGCCTGCATGAATGCCCTTAGTCGTAATTGGCTGCTTGAGTGTGACCCAGCGGAATGAATGGGAGATCAACTGTATATCTGGGGACCTCTCACTGCTAGGAATCGTGTTCAGAAGCTGAAGTCCACTACGACGAGTAACTGGAGTAACTGAAGCTTGACCTTGAATCCCTGCTGGATGAGAAGAATTGCTGTTGCTCTCCTTCACAATCTGAAAGCTGCTGTGCCTCCAAGGACTGACCCAGAGAGGACCTGGTAGGGCGCCCTCTTCCAGAGCTACGAGGGACCATCGTGCACAGCTGATCTTTGCCAAAGCTCCCTGGTAGACAGACCTTCGATAGGCTGCCGACCCGAGACAGGGACTGCAGCGGAATCCCAAAGAGAAGCACCCGGACTGTTTGCCACGGTCGACGACCGCCGTCGTGCTCCCGTTTGCCTAAGAACTTCCTTTGATCATCGGACGCTCTCGTCTGCATTGTCGCCCGCTTTATCCCGCTGGAGAAGGCCCGACCATCGGCGCGCCGAGGAGCATCCGCCAGTGGGTTTCCCGCCACCTAAGGACCACAGAGACGCCGACGACTCGACGCCATTGCTGGGCCACTGTTCTTCATCATCATCTCTTTGCGCTCCAGAACTATCGTCACCGAGGTGCCCCGCACGCCTCTTCCTTGTAGGACGCCAACGCTCTGTCGTCGACGAGCACCGCTAGGAACAAAGCTGCCACTTCACTGTCGTAGTTCCACCTGTTCACCGTCGGACTTTCGACGACCCGTGACTTCTGCTTTAAAGGGAGGGCACTCGAGAAGGGCTGTCGATTCCCTGACACCGAACGCCAAGTTCCTCGACGCCTCTCGACGATCCGTGGTTCCTGCTTTAAAAGGAGGCACTCAAGAAGGATCGGTCGATGCATCTTCGGAGAACTCTACTCCACCAGGTACATTGGGGGGGTAAAACCTTAATAGGAAGAAGTAAGACTATTGAACAATATATGGACTGGGCTTGTGCTATATATCTTTATTTACAGGTTGCCCAGGTGCGGGGGGGGGGGGGGATCTCCACACAGAACTCTGCCTATTGGTAGGGGGTCAGCATTCTGCCTATTGTTTCAACCATCTTGCGTTCCTTCCTACCTCTATTGCTGGTTTCCTCGTTATTGATCTGCGTGACATTTTAACCGTACAGTTGATGCACTTTAATGAGATTTGATAACATTGGTGGTACCACTTTAGAATTGTATATATTTATATTATTGACTTCCGAGTACAAAGTGCGTTATTGTGATTGTGTACATACCTTTGAATATTAATTATATAAAGACTGTTTTCAGTAATACAGTGTGTGGACATTCCTTTGTGGGGGTTCGGGGACTACACTGTACTTAAGAACCAGCCTGCACCACCTCCTGGGAAGCTAGGCCTTGATTGCTCGACTACGTTACCAATAATAGAGAATCTTGGCTGGGGTCCTCTGTGCCTCCCCTCTACCATATAGAGAGCGGAAGTACAGGCACCCCCTACCAGTCTTTACACCGACCTACCAGATCAACCCAACTACATTGCCTGACAGCCCTTCGGTACAATCGCCAGAAATCCGGAGGCAGTAGCTTCCCTGTATCAGCCTCCAAACTCTGGAACTCCATACCCACAGATCTTAGGACAGAACCGTCACTTACCCTTTTCAGAGCATTCCGCCCAGGAGATTAGCTAATCTCACTGTGATATAGAAGTACTCATTCTGCTACCGGTAAATATGTTAATACTCAGTTTTTGTGATTGCTCTAACTTACCCAGGCAACCTCTAACATGCCTAGGACTGTACTTGTCATCTCTTATTTCGGTCTGTCGCAACCTACATATGTAACCATGTACAATTAACTTTAAAAGCGCCCAGATACCCGAGGGTTAGGTGCGCTATACAAATAAACAAAAATAAAACAGACCCATCTTAGGGTATGTATTGACTCTCCCGGCTGAAGGGGGTGCGGAGGGGTTTCAATCAGGTAAGTAAGGCCCCAGATAACTGGCCACAAAACTTGCCACAGGAGGGAAATAATATTCCACCATTCAATTTAATTTTCTTCCCCAGGTACCCTCCAAACCACAACTTTCAGAACAATCCTCTCTCTCCCTGCTTTCAGGACTCTGGACCCACAAATCAGGGAGAAGGGAGCCCAAGGATGGAAGGCTACCAGGGAAACCCTCAATAACCGAGCTATTCTGGGAGAAGTGACAGCTACCCTTCCCGAGAGCAGCAAAGGTTTGACTCTAGACCCCCCATACCAACCAGAAAGGATGTTGCAACTGGAGCGCCAGGTCCAGAGTCTGACCCAAGACCTGAGTTGTATGTGGAGGGCTCAGCAGGGCCCTCAAATGAACATGGCTGCCCAGAACAGCTCAAACCCAGGGTCTGGCACCCCAGAGCAATGACAGTTAGAAAACCCTGACGACCAACAGGTTCCAGAGGAGGCCCGGGGGAAGGGAGATGCAAAGCCCTAGAGGAAGCTTCCTTTCTCACCCATAAAAAAACCCTAGAAACCTCTGAACCAGAACCCAAATCTCCTACCCCTGAAAAGCTGCAACCTAGGGAACAGAGGGTAAGTAGAAGGAACCAAGGGACAACGAAACCCCATTTCATGGAGGAAGTCCACATCCTCCAGTTTGAAGGCAAAGAATCCCTGGAGGATTTAGGGAAGACAATCTTCTCTTTCAAGGATGGGGGGATTCATCCCAAGGAAAATTGTGTACCAAAAGACCTTAACTTAGACTGGGTACGAGTGGGAACTGTCCCAGAACCACCAATTCCTGAACTCCAACCATGTTACCCCGATGACTGAAATAAATGAGTGATCTTCCTCCCAAACCAGTTCAAGTGACTGTCTCCAGGAAAAGGGGGACAGAATTAGGGGAAAAAGGGGATTCCCAAATCCCACAGTTATCAGGGTGCCACATTTTCTTTACAGATTCCAGGACTCTGACACAGAAAACTTCCCAAGATCACAGTGTTGGAGTTCAAAATAAAGAAATTGACTGCCAAGCTGGCACAAAATGCACATTTCCTTTGCCCCGTTGAGAAGAGAGAAGGCAGGTTTTATGCCTCTGTCAAGGTACAAGAGCAGAGTGCATTTTCAGCGCTGGTGGATACAAGATCCCAAGCCACCCTTCTGTCCAAAAAGGCATATGACCAAATCAATCCAGGAAGGGGGAGAGTCACTGAATTCCCCTCACCCCTCTTCCTGGACAACTCCAGAACTTCGACGGAAATGAAATTCCTGTTGAGGGGACTACGGATCAGGAGATCAAAATTGGGCGACATAGGGTGAAACACCCGGTCATAGTCGTCACTCCAGAGGGCACACCTTGACTCCTAGGGAATGACCTCCTTCAGAGGTTGTCACCCCTAATAGACTGTGAACAACGTCCTCCGGACACAGACTAACTGGCCAATAAAACTAAGCATAAACTATGCGGGTCTAAATGGCACATGCCACATGGTTGAGCAGCGGTCTAACCAAATCTAATTCCATTTTAGGAACAATCAGGTCCCCGATATCACTGTAATCTCTGGAGAACAAACTGGTGATGGGAAACCTCCATTTTTGAAAATCAGCCTTCCTCCCAGTTTCAAGTGGCATTCCACACTGGAAGGAAATACCCTGAAAATGTATGCCGATCCACAGTTTAAAGAAAACCCAAATCCCATGATAAAAGATGACGAAAAATCAGCTCAAAGTTTGGCTGATAGTCAGAAAAGGGTGAATAGCTGTTCCTCCCCATTCAGGTAAATGAAGTGGGGGCAAGGGGGCCAAGGGGGGCGGGAGCCTGTTCTCACCAGAGTATGCCTGAATAATGGAAAGCTTGATTGAGAAGTGGGAAATGTGCCTGGAAACTCCCAATTATAAACATCTCCTGCCTAGCAGGTGCATGCTAAAAATTCCCATTGGGGATAAAAGCATAGATCATAATCGTTGAGTTATGAGAGAGGTCTCCTCTGCCTTCTACTTCGGCGGTGACATTCTCAATCGATTCGCATTAATTTGGACCCAATTAATTACCAAGTCTGGTCCCGATTGGGGGGTAACCCCATGGGCTTTGACAGTCCTGAGAAAGCATTTCGGTCAGCCCAAATGCTGCTGTATGCAGTTGAAGTTCAGACTGGAGAAGAGGTCCCTATCCCAGGACTGGTCCGACAATTCATCATTCCCCTAAAAATTAAGCGAGGACAGAATCTCCAAAACCTGCATGCTTATATAGATTTAAACTGTCACCTCCAACAGCAGGGGTTGAATTTGAACCAGACACCACTAGTTGACCTAGAACACAACACCATTTGAATATTGGTGGAGAACAGCAACCCTAGGAGTATCACTAAGGTCGCAGACACCTTTATTGGAATGGCGGTTGATGCCCAACATTTCTCCATGGACTTGGGGAATGAGATCATGGGACAAATTCCAAGTGACAGTTACCTCTGTGACGATGACTTGCCTCCGGAAAAGATTTTCACCCAGCAAGGGGGGGTGGGGGATTTCGTGGTATACTCTTCCTGCCCTTATTGGGGTGGGGGGGGGAAGAGAGTTTACCTGCGACATCGGAAGGACAAGGTGGTGTTTCAAGTCGACAGCGACTGCCTCCCCACCTTGAAACCTCCTGTCCAGGCCAACACTAACAAGGGATCTCTCCACACAACTGGAGGATACCGCATAAATTGCAAAACCGGAGGTATTTCCAGGTTTCAGGCAGATGGTTGAGGAACAAATCAACCTCAATGATGCCTGAGACACAGAGGAGCAAAATCAAGAGATCTTTGCTGTGGACTCGTACGACTAGTCACACCGAGATACATTCCACCTCCATACCAACAGACCCTGGGATGGCCCCCGTATTCGTGAAGCAATACCGGTTGCCCTTTGTGCCTATGGAGTCACTCACAGAGATAGTAAAGAATTTGGAATGACGTGGGATAATTTGTCCTGTCCACAGTACCTTTAATAACCCGGTGCTGGGGATACTAAAACCCAATGGAGAATTTGCATAGACTTAGGGAGTTAAACAGGTCCATATGTCCCGATGGCCTCTTCCCTACATTGATTAGGGACTGACCCAAATCCAAGGGTCAAAAGTGTTTACTACCATTGACCTGACCAGTGGTTACTGGACAGTACCCCTGAGTAGGGAAGATCAGTACAAGCTAGCCTTTACCTTCAGGGGGCGGTAGTACATGTAGACCCTAACTCCCTTTGGATACATAAACTGGCAATGAATTTACATATTTCTGCACAAGGCCGTGTCTGATTTGGGTGGACACCGAAAACTGGCCTATGTAGATGTTCTAATCAGAAGCTCAACCGTGGAGGAACATATAGCTGAAATAAGCTATGTTCGGACCCAATTGAAGTAAGCCGGAGCAAAACTGTCCTTCCAGAAGGCGGAGTGGTGTAAGACCCGCATGAAATTCCTAGTGCATGAAATCACCCCCGAGGGTCTGAGTCCTCAGGTGCAAAAGGTAGAAGCATTGCTGAAATTAAAGGACCCTATGACTCTACGCAAACTAAAAAGCCTTCTTGGACCTAATAATTATAGTAGAAAGTTCATAGAGGACTACACAGAGGTCACAAGACCCTTGGTCCATTTACTAAAGGCAGGGTTGAGTGAGGTCCAGAGCAAACCGAGGCAGTGAAACAACTGAAAAGAAGCCTTTCAAAAGCGCCTTGTTTATCTTAGCCCATCAACAACAAAAAAAAGGAGTTCTTCTTGGAGACAGAGTTCTCAAATACTTGCTTAACTGCTGTATTATACCAGAAGCACAACAAGGTCAACAAAATCAACTTGCGAGTAAGACTTTGTCCTCTGTGGAGGAAAAATTTAACGATTGGGAAAAGGCACTCCTGACAACGGTGTGGGCATTGAATTATTGCCGCCCGTTCATTCAGGGGGAGCACCCTATTGTCGAGACTCCTCACCAGCCCTTGCAATATCTCCAAAGTGACCGAATCCGGGCCAGGGAATGTGATTAATTCCAGATTTACTTCCTTGCTTCGGTCTATGCAAGGCTTTCCTGTGGAGGTCAGATATGGCCAAAACAAGAAGAGTCCCCTCAGGCAAGGTTTGGCTGACTTGCATGATTGTCCTCAAGAAAACTGTCTCGAGGACGAGAGTCTGAAATCCAAAGCGAACAAGGAGTCGTACCTGACTTCCCCACACAAAGTCTATGAAGAAGACACGTGCCAGGGGATTCCCACAGTTTATGTGGACGGGTGCTCCAACCATGTTGATGATAACAGGGAAAAGGAACTGGTGGCTGGCATTGGGAATGCCTGGGTGAATGATGCCCTGGAGCCTTCCGCTGGGTACAAGATCGGCCCCCAAAGTAGTCATGTGGCAGAGTTGATGGCGGTTTATCAAGTCATCCTCACTGCCGTGCAACACCAACTCCACAAACTGGTCAATCACCGACTCAGATTATGTCCGTAATGGCTTCGTGGAGCACCTGATAAATTGGAAAAGCCGAGGCTTGCTGTGTGCGAACAACAAACCGCTCAAGCATGGAAAATGAATACAAGCCATTGATGATCTGGTTACCTCTAAGCAGATGACCATCTACTGGAAAAAGATCAAGGGTCACTCCTGAATATAGGGACCAGACAAAACCAGAAATGACTTGGCTGACCAGATGGCCAAAACCAGAGCCATCCACGGGATCTGAGTGATCGAACCCTGTTGGGGGACATACAGGTCGCTGCTGTCACCATGTCCCAAACACTTGCTCAAAATGCTGCCCAGTAGATTAAGGAAACCCCAGATGCTGATTTGATTACGGGGCACAAAGGGGATCAGATTATTGGGAAATGTATCAGCACATTGAAACTGATTACATCGGGAAAGAGGATCTCCGGTTGTTGATGACATTTTGCAAAATGTTCTGAATCCAAGACTGTCTGTTAGTACGGGGATCCATCTCTGGATGTGACTAGTGGTTGGCACCTACCTCATTCCAAAGCCTGTTGTTAAGTCACGCCCGTGACGTGGCCACAGCCGGTCATCAGGGGTTTCATACCACTTTGTAAATCTTGCGAGAGGTTGCATACCTGCCACACATGGGTCAGGACCTCGACCAATACTTGAAGTGGTGCCTGGTGTGTGCGCGCAATTTCAGCCAAGTTCCTACAAACACTGAGCTCCCCTACAGAAAAGGGGACTGACTGCCCTGGTCAGATTTGCAAGTGGATTTTATCGGGCCCATGATTTGCTCCTCTAGAGGAAATAAGTACATGATAACCGTGACATGCTTGTTTAACAAGTGGGTGGAATGTCTCCTGGCCCCAAATTGCAAAGCAGAAACAGCAGCTGCCCTGATCAATCATCTTCTCACGTTTGTGCCTTCTCCAAAGGATTGAGTCAGACTGAGGAAGTCACTTCACCAGCGAGGTGATGACAAAGATGTGGGAGGTACTTGGGGTACTGAGAAAACTCCATATTGCCTACCACCTAGCCTCTAGTGGGGGCGTCGAGAGGTACAATAAAACTATTGTAGGCATCCTGAAGAGGTTTGTGGCAGACTCTTGGCCTAGTTGGGACATCAGATTACCGCTTGTCCTAATGGCCATCAGGATTACACCATCTGTGACAAAAATGTCTCAATTCGAGCTAATGACTGGACGTGAAATGGTGCTACCTCAGCATGACTGGTGAATTTGATCCCATCAAGAACGTTTGTGAACTGAATGTTGAGGGAACATTTGCCAAAACATCACTTTACTCAAAGGGCTTTCATTGAATATGTATAATGTTATTGTTTACTCTTGCCAGTAAAGAAACAATTACACTTGTGCTTAGAAAAAGTTGCACTAACTAATACACTGGGTGTCTACAGCTTTGTATATACAATCAATACATAGACAGGGACTGGGGAAGCCTTGCCATTTAGTCGCAAGCCCATGGGACATTATGCAACATTTAACACAACTCAATTAGATTTACTTCAAGGAAAAAACAAAAGCAGAATGTTGATTTTGACATGGACTTACTTGCTAAAGAGATGCCATTTGATGGGGAATCATAGGTTAACTGCATTGGAACTTGATTTGCCGTCCTTTCACTAGTCTCCAAATGAATGCTTACAGTGGATAACGGCAGACTTTTTAAGTTTTCTACCTCAGGACTTGAGGAGCTCGGTTTCTTAAGCTTAAAAATAACAAATTGGTAACAATGCAGACTTAATTACCATAAATATTGTATTAAAATAAAACACAAACATATGCATACACAAACCCATGTACCATGCAAGAATGTCTCAACACACTGAAATTTGTGACCAAGGACTACAATATGGAGATCACAAATAAAAGGCTTCTGCCTGATTTATATTAGTCTCCTTTTAATTTTTCACTAGTAACATAGTAGTACACTGTCAATGTAGTGACTACTACAGTTGCCCCATGACTCTGCCCACTATGTAAACTAGTTGGATGACCTATAATTAGGGCAAGAAGAGACCAAAGTACATTTACACAGCACAAACTAGAATATCCATTTGGAATACCAGGTGAATGCAGACCTCCCCACGTAGTTGGCTTGCAAAGACTTCAGCGATTTATCTCATAGCAATACCATAGTGTTAAGTATAAAGTCTGAACGAGTGGTAGGTTCATCTACAAGAAAGGGAGATGCATGATTTGTTGTTCGAATCATTAGGCTGAGTACACCATTTACTCTCATGTGCCACAACCGTCCCGCTAATGATAGGGAACAAGTTTCTTACCTGCAACTGTGGTTCTCCAACATGGATCTGGCATGGATTCACATGCTCATGAATATTCCCCGTCGGCAGGCTGGGAATCCTCAGTAAAAGAGAAAAAGCTGTTTGTTTCGTTTCTAAACTGTCTTTCTCCTATAAACCAATCACGGAGCTCTGGGTCATACTGTCCCCAGCCACTGACTGCCCTCTCCCTAAGGCCCTCCTCTGGCAGCCATCTTCAGATTTGGTAGCACGTAAAGGGCCAGTAGGACCAAGAGAAGAGCTGCAAAGGGGCAGGCGGGAGGGTTCGCATGTGAATCCATGCCAGACCCATGCTGGAGAACAGTTACAGGTAAGTAACTTGTTCCTTCTCCAGCATGGGGTCTGGCATGTATTCACATGCTTATGAATAAAGAATACACAACAGTACATACATGCACAACCACAGGAGGTGGCAAGGCTCAACAGAAGCAATATCTTACCTCCTCACCGGGCTCACCTTCAAGCGAACAGGTTGCGCAGCACTGTTCGGCCGACTCTGGACTCCTTTTTGGAATCCCTGTTGACGCAGTAGAATTTTGTGAAGGTGTGCGTGGAACTCCACGTAGCAGCCCTGCAAATGTCCAGCAGGGGCACACAGACAGGAACACCATTGTTATAGCGATAGCTCTGGTAGAATGGGCTCTCGGACCGCCAGGCAGCGGTCGGTTCGCCAACCGATAACAATGGGTGATGCAGCCAGAGAGCCATCTGGAAATGGAAGCCTTGGAAAGGGCCTTCCCATGGTTCACAGGACCAAAGATCACAAACAGCTGAGAAGCTGTTTGTGCGGGCCACATAAAACTTGACGGCTCGAGCCACATCCAGCGAGTGCAAAGTACTTTCAGCCTGCGACGAAGGCGTTGGAAAAACACATGCAACACCAAGGCCTCATTCAGAGGAAATTTCGACTGAACCTTGGGCATGAAGGAGGGGTGTGGCTGCAGCACCACCCTTGTCTTGTGGAAAGTCAAATAAGTCTGCTTGCAGGACAGGGCCTGGATTTCACCTACTCTTCTGGCAGAGGTGATGGCCACAAAGAAAGCGGTCGTCCAAGACAGAAACTTCAGCAGAGCTTGATGCAAAGGCTGGAATGGGGGCCCTATGAGCTGAGTCACAAAGCGTTCTACAGCTCCATTGGTCTGACATCGGTGGATGAGATGGGGCATGGTTCCAGGAAAGTGTAATATATATAACGAGCCCCACCGGACTCCAGCTCCTCTTACTCTCCCCAACCGTCTCTCTACACCCCGCTTCACTGAACTTCTGGCACGGGCTGATTCCCACAGCAGTAGCTGCTCCACAAAGCAAACCGAGTGTGCCACTACACATCCTCCCTTTTTCACAGAAGCACGAACACAAAACAATGCATTGCTCTTCCCTCTACTCGAAATCATCCAAGTGTCGAGGTCTTCGGTAGGCTCTTGGTTTGGTTTATTTATTTGATAATGCGCTCCGAGCCCTTGGGCAGCTGGGCGCAAAAAATACAAGTAGGTTTGAGGCTTAGTTACAGTGCCTGACATAGGCAATTACATACAGTGGTAACTTACAATAAGTGATACAATTGATACAGTACATATAAGATCAAGTTGGGTAAGCGTAGAGGAATGCCGGCTTAACAGGTGTGTAACATGATCAGCTAGATAGGGAGAGTATTGTTACAAGTCATTGTTGTGCAGCCATTTGAGAGCATTACATCTAAATCTGGTGTAGGGTGATGGGCGTCTAAGGTCAGGTGGGAGTGAGTTCCATGATTGTGCAGCTTTAACAGGGAAGCTAGAGCCACCCGCGGTGGTGAGTTTGAATCTCGGGACTTCTAGTAAGAATGTGTTGGCCGATCTCGTCAGTCGGTTTGAGGGTCTCCAGTTGATTCTTTCAGCTAGGTAGGGGGGTGCTTGATTGTTGAGGCATTTAGATGTGAGAGAAATAGTTTTAAGGAGATTCTGTCCTTTATCTTTAGCCAGTGGGCCTCAGTCCTGTATTTGGAGATGTGCTCTCTACGTGGGATATTCAGCGCTGCTCTTAGGGCATTATTTTGTAGTCTCTGGTGTTTGTCAATGACCAATTTATTTGCGCCCGAGTATAAGGCGTTACAATAGTCAAGTCTGGACATGACAAGGGCATTAGCCAAGGTGAGGCAACTGGCACTGGACAGGAAAGGTCTGGCAGCACGGATGAGTTTACAAGTGTAAGTGGTTGTAGAGGCGAGGGAGTTCACTTGCTTTTTAAGAGTGAGGGCTGAGTCGAGGTAAAAACCTAGAGTTTTAACCTCTCGCATAACCTTAATAGTATTGTTGTCGATTTTAAATGAGGTGTAGTCCGGGGTGAGTTTAGTTAGGTTATAGTCTGATCCAAGGAGCAGGATTTCGGTTTTATCGTCATTCAGGCAGAGGCCATGGGTGGCCATCCATGCCTGAATGAGGATGTATATTTTGTTCACCAAAGCCAGGTCCACTTCATAGTTGCCCGAAAGGGGTATGAGGATATGGGTGTCATCTGCATAATTTGTGTAGGTGACGCCCAGTCTGTCCAACTTGTCGAACAATGGCTTGGTGAAAATATTGTACATAGTGGGTGAGACATGAGCCCTGTGGGACTCCATATGTAATTTGGTAAGGGATCAGCACAAGTAGAAGTGGAAAAGACTCATGGTCCGGTTGGCTAAGAAGGATTGGACCCATGCTATGGCTTCCCCTGTGAAATTGGCAGCGAGCTTGAGATAGTTGCATGATCCACCAGATCGAAAGCTGCTGACAAGTCCAATAGGTGTAGCGACGCTGTTTTTCCACTATCCTCGAGTTCCTCAATTTTAGTTTTAAGATCCATCAAGGCAGTTTCAGTGCCATGGAGGAGGCGGAAGCCCGATTGGCGCAAGCCTAGTAGATGGTTAGCTTCTAAGTAATCTTGCATTTGGAGATAGGCTACTTAGTAGGAAGGGTACAGTGGTGATAGGCCTATAATTAGTTGGGATGGATCAAGTGTGTTTTTTTTAAGAAGGGGGAGGACCCATGATTCTTTTAGGTTAACTGGCACTGTGTTGGATTTGAATGAGGAGTTAATGAGCTTCGAGATAAACGGGGCTAAGTCTCTAGCTGCGTCCTTTATTATTTGAGCTGGTCAACTGTCACCTTTGCAGTTGGAAGGCTTCAGTGAGAGGATAACCTTTTCAGTATCGATGATGGAGATAGGTTTGAAGCTAAAGGAGGGATAGTATCAGGTTTGGTCACTAAAGGTCCTTGTTGATTAGTAGGAGAGAGGGTGTCCTTTTTATTAGTTATTTTAAGTTGGAGGGTGGAAATTTTGTTCGATAGGGCGTTCTGTATATTGGTGCACCATATCTTATCCTTGGGGACCGTGTCAGATGGTTGGATAGGGGATTCCATTTCCCGGAGGATAGCAAAGAGTTGCTTGGTATTAGATTTGGCATTAGCAATTCTGTCGTTGAATAGATTTTTTTTTGTATTGATAATTTCTGTCTTGTAATATTTGGTAAATTGGGTTAAGTTAGCTTTGTTACCGTCAGTAGGCGAGTTGCGCCAGATAGTTTGGAGTTTTCGTTTCTGCTTTCTAAGGTCCTTAAGTTGGGGTGTAAACCAGGTATTAAGGTGGGCTTCTTGTTTAGCTTTGCGTAGTTTGGGTGGTGCAATGGTATCTAGTGCATGAGACATAGCTTTATTAAAGGTGTCTACTAAGGTGACTGGGTCAGTGTTATTCTCCAGGCCATTGATAGTAGGCAGAAGGAGGGGGATGAGTTTTTCTGTAGTGATGTCTTTTTTACTTCTGGTGGGGAGTGGTGGTAACATTTTGATAATTTTAGGGCTGAGGAGGTCGAGTGTGGCAGTGAAATTTATTAGATAGTGGTCAGTCCATGGTTGGGGGATGTCAGTAATGACTATGTTGCCGTTAAGTTCGGATACCCAGTCAAGGGTTCTGTCATGATGCCTACCTCTAAGGAGCCAGGCGGGGCCCAGCAACCCCAGAGGCAGACATCATTTTCCCCAGGGAAGTCTCAGCGGGCCCAAGTCGGGGCCCTTGGGACTCAGTCCTGGCGCCTTAGGCGCCAGGCTCATAGCGGACCCCAGTCCTGGCGCCTTAGGCGCCAGGCTCATAGAAGAGGATATGTGTTTAAGTGCTTGGGTGCACACTTACCTGATGCAGACCTTGCTGCTTCATCCAGGCCCTCTTGAGGCCTGAATGGGACTACTTAACCTGTAGGACTACTTCACCACCCGGGTGTGGTCGGGGAAGGATACATACCCGATTGGTGGAAGGATACATACCAGGAACTTCTTCCAAGGCTATTTAAACCCCACCCGAACAGCCACACATGCTTCGCGTTGTTCTGCACCTAGCAGCTGGACGCTCACCGTGTCAGCTCCTGCATCCTGACTTCAGCCACGCCTGCCAGCACCCTGGAACACCTGCAAGGGGAGAAAGGAAGAGAATAGGAGAAGAAAAGCCCTTACCTGCTAAATCTGCATCCCGGAGTCATTTCTCCAACGGCCCTGAAAAGGAAGACATCATTTTAAAGGCATTTCGTTTCGATCGCTGCAGCGCTGCATTTTACTCACCTTTGCAAGGCGCTTCCATCTTCAGCAGCGATCTTCCGGATTCAGCTACGCCCCGGCGCCTAGAGGAAAAAAGACAAGAACAAAGGTGAGAGGGAGAAAAGGAATAAGGAAAGCTCAGTTTCCTTTTAAGTCTTACCTGTTGGATTATTCCCACTGCATTTCGGGTCCTGCCGCTTCCTGGCATCTCCGGACCCCGGCCCCTATGGGGAAAAAAGACAAAGACATTGAATGAGCGAATGCAAAGACATTACCTGAGCGCTCATCCAGAACTGTTTCACTTCGGGTCGGCGCCATATCTCCGGCACTCCGAACCCCGGCCCCTAAGGGGAAAAAGACATAAGCATTAGCGCTTGCTGCAATTAGACAACGAACATTATTATTAAGCTTGAACTTTTGAACAGAACTTTTACAGCGCCTTACCTGAACAGTCAAGCTTATCTGAACTCCCATCAATCCTCAATCCAGTGAAGTAACTGGGTTTCAACGCGCCCCTGCATCAGAAGCAGGATGGAGAGCTCATCCTTTCAAACCCTAAGGTGAGGTTTCACGGGGAATCGTGGAGGAGGTATCGTGGAGGGTTGGAAGGGAGTGGGAGGCTTGAGCATTGTTCCACAGTTGGTAATACTCCCTTTTCACGCACAGGAGGGTATCCAACGAGCCAGGGAAGCCAGAATAGAGGGGCCCTTCCTGTCCATCTTCAGAGTTCTGCGCCTTCGACGCCGCGCCTCCGTGGGAACCAGGTGAGCGTTACAGGTTCTGCCTTTAATATGAGTAGGGCAAAGGACTTTCTGGGTAAGGCCGTGGTCGTTTAGGATAGCTGTTATGGAGAGGGCATTTTTGTTATCTGGCTCATTAAAGCCAATGTTAAAGTCACCCAGCAGCGTCTGCTAGTGATTTTGGGTATTGTTAGCTATGAGGGTGGTGAGGTCATCTTCGAAGGTTCCCAAGGGACCTGGGGGCCTATAGATCAAGTGAATAGTTAGTGTGCGGTTGTTAGAGAGTTGCAGTTTTGCTGAGAGTACTTTGCAGGAAGCACAGGGAGGTGAGGTAGTGGGTCTGATAGGCAGAGTGGTTTTAGCGATGATGGCTAGGCCACCGCCTTTAGCATTAGGTCTATCTACTCTATAGATCTGGTAATTGTCAGGTATGGCTAGCATCAGGGAAGGTCCTGCTGCCTCGTGGAGCCAGGTTTCTGTTACGGCAAGGAGGTCGATACTGCTTTTTAGTATGTCAGCAATTTCAGTTGCATGGGCTATCATGGATCTAGCGTTGATAAGGGATCCAGTAAGTGATAAAGTATTCTTAGGAGTAGGATGGCTTACGGGTTTATCTGTGAGCTTCTTCCGACTCTGGTGTTTCTTTTTATGAAAGTGAGTGGGATTCGGGGTCGGAGTTGAGGGTTTCGTGGCTTGAGTTTGCTTAGCCCAGTGTGTCAGTGTAGTTGAGGATCTAGTAGTATTGTTTGTGCTGTTTCTTTTGGGTTCATATATGCAAGGTAGTCTTGCCCTGAGTCTCAAGTTTCTGTCTGTGGGGGGACTAGTGTTGTAAGTGGCAGAGGCCATGATTATAGTTAGGATGGTCAGGGAGTCAGGTTTCTACACATGGTGGTTAGAGAAGTTGAGTAGTTCAGGTTACTTCCCTTAATTCGCTGGGATGTCTGGCTAGGTGTCGCAATATGGATTACAGGTGGCTAGTTGTAACTAGGGGTTCACCTAGTGATATAGATCATGATCTTCGCAGATCGCAAATATGAACTCGAGTGCATGGACTGTTGATGATCATAGGGCACAACACAATTAAAGTAGACTGTTAGCGACCGTGCGGCACAATGCCGTCAAAAGGGGTCTGTTAACGACCATGAGGCACAACACAATCAGAGTGGTCTGTTGGTGACCATAAGGTGCAATGCAAACATGTGATCTGCTAGCAACCATACGGCACAATACAATTAAATGTGGTCTGTTAATGGTCATGGGGCACAGCACAATCAAGGTGGTCTGTTCGCGACCATAAGGCACAATGCAATCAAAAAAGGGTCTGTTAGAGACCGTAGGCACAGCACAATCAGGGTGGTCTGGTTAGCGACCATAAAGCACAATGCGATCAACAAGGGGTCTGTAGGCGACCATAAAGCACAATGCAATCAACAAGGGGTCTGTAGGCGACCATAAAGCACAATGCAATCAACAAGGGGTCTGTAGACGACCATAAGGCACAATACAATTAAATGTGGACTGTTAGTGGTCGTAGGGCCCAGCACAATCAAAGTGGTCTGTTCGCGATCATAACGCGCAATGCAATCAAAAAGGGTCTGTTAGGGACCGTAGGCAACACAGTCAGGGTGGTCTGTTCGCGACCATAAGGCACAATGCAAACAAAAAGGGGTCTATTAAATACCATAAGGCACAATGCAAACAGGTGTGTTCTGCTGGCGACCTGGAGGCACCATGCAATCAAATGTAGTCTGTTAATGACCATGGGACGCACTAAAGGTGCATACACTAAAGGTGTAAATAGAGGCAATGTAGCACTTCCCCAAGGTAAGGCGCTGCTAGTGACGCGGCGGCTGAGTGCAGACAGTGCCCAGATAACAAAGCTATGCATGCACTATGCACATGGGGTTCATAAAATGGCATGCGCGAGTGCAGCCAGTAGCAGCAATTTGTGTGTTCGTTAGAGGCAAGTGGGTGAGCACGGAAGTGTGTCTGAGCTAGACCTTGGTCATGGGTGGCAGTTGATAGCAGCAGTTGGCTAGCGTTGGCCCTATTAGGCAGTTAGCGGAATTACACGTTGAGCAGGGTCAGGGCGGCACGTACCTTGAGTGCTATGTAGGATATATAGCTTAGCGTAACCATGTGCATACCAGGGGCACAGCAGAGTGGTACAGTTGCGCAATGCTCGAATCATGGAACATGTGGGCAGTCCGGCAGCACAGCGCGCACGGACAGGCACAGACAGGCAGGTGCCTTTCACTGTCTGCCTTTGATGACGTGGGCCCGGCTAGCGCCTTCCGGCGGGGCCCTTCCACGGAAGAGCCGTCGACGCTCCAATGGGCGTCGGTGGTTGCTAGGCAACCGGAAAACAGGAAATGCGGGCAGCCATTTCGAAGAGCCTAACGTACAATGCCACGCTTATAATGGCGCCAACATGTATTTCAAAAAGAAACGAAGCTTGGATCGATGTTGCTGCAGGGGAGGAGGCATCTGATCCTGGAGTAGCAGTAGTGGGTAGCGTTTCTTGTTAAACGCAGGCTCGCGCTCTGCTTACCCGAGGCTGGCTTGTCTTCCTGGCATATAGTGGTGGGGTTAGCGGCTGTGGTGCTGTTGGGCCTGGCCTCCTGCCCACCCGAGCATCGGAAGGGGGATGGCACAGACAGGCAGGTGCCTTTCACCGTGTGCCTTTGATGACGTGGGCCCGGCTAGCGTCTTCCGGCGGGGCCCTTCCACGGAAGAGCTGTCGACGCTCCAATGGGCGTCGATGTTAGTGCTAGGCAACCGGAAAACAGGAAATGCGGGCAGCCATTTCGAAGAGCCTAACGTGCAATGCCACGCTTATAATGGCGCCGACATGTATTTCAAAAAAGAAACGAAGCTTGGATCGATGTTGCTGCAGGGGAGGAGGCAACTGATCCTGGAGTATCATCTTGACCGATGGAGACTTCCTGTTGTATTACTACGCAAGGAAACTCAAACTCTCTTCACTTTCCTGGAACCCTGCCCCATCTCATCTCGTCCACCAACACCAGTGTCACTCCTCACTCCCTCATTCAAACTCTTCACCGCAAACACCCTCTCCATGTTCCATACACACCCATCCTCAACCCTTATGGCGTGTTTAAACACTTCAGTTACCACCATGGGTCTGGACCACTTGCATGGCCCACTCCTGAGAACAGGAGGAAGTTTGATTCTTACTGAGTCTCCCACAGCAGGAGTGGTATGACTGGTACCTCCAACACCAGACTTGTCGTGGGCCATTTTGTTTACCTGGCTAATCTTAATATTCTCAACAGCATTATTCAGCCTTTCCCCAACGTCTGTATTCTTGTCCATCCATGGTCATACTAGTTTTGTTAGCTTTCCAACCCCTGCTAAACTCAAACAAGGATATACCATTCGTGCAATGTGGAGTGAAATGGTGTGCAACAATCACATCTCTCACAGCTTTTTCCCAATCTAACCCAATAAAACACGCCCAACGAATCGCCTCCTTAAGAACTTTGTTGAAGCGTTCTACAACTCCATTGGTCTAAGGGGGGGGTTTAAATTGCACTCCGTTTATGCTCAATGGAATTCTTTATACAATACTCCATCTCCTTTGAGAGAAACGGAGTACCATTATCAGTGATAATTAACTTGGGAAAACCCTCTCGCTCACTGATTTCATCCAAAAATCCAACAACAGTTTTTGTGGTAATGCAGGGCTTAACTGACACCTCCACCCATCTGGTTAACAGATCAATCACAACCAAACAAAAGGCTTGCTTCCCCTTGCTCCATACTGGGCCTAACATCAATGCCTAGTTTATCCCATGGCCGTTCATGGATATCCATCACGACCCTGGGATACTTCGCACCAACACAATTCTTATCACTTCTATTGCAAAGGATGCATTCGCGAACAGTTCTTTCAATTTGAAGGTCACATCCAGGGCACCAATAATAACTTCAAAACTAAGCAAAGAATAAGATGATTCCCCGATGACCTTCATGGCCCAAGTCTATTAATCTCTGGCACACACCCAACGGTGGAATGATTCTGTCGCCTAGCATCAACATCTTAATTCACCAATTACGTTCCAAAATGGTAACAATTCCAGATCTTCAAAGTGGTATCTCCTGGGAGAACAATGTTCTTCCAACACTTGTGGTAGTTTTAGCGAAGCATCTTGTGCCATTGCTTACTCCCATTCCTCCCGCGGCACCGGTACAGCATCTACACTGAACACTACTTCAGATTCATCTCCCTCTTTAGCATCATCTATTTCTGTGATACTTGTCTGGTGAGAAACAGTCTGCAGTGACATTTCTTACTCCTGGCACATATTTTCTCGTACAGTTGAATTCCTGCAATTGAGTTACCCATCTTCTTATACAACCCGAAACTCTTGTCAAGTCCTTTTGATATAATTATTTCGACCAGAGGCTTGTGGTCAGTACGGAATTCAAGGTCCACACCCCAAAGAAAGTTTCTGAATTTATCTGCTGCCCATTTAATGGCCAATGTCTCTTTTTCAATAGTGGCATATGATCTTTCAGCTCCTTTCAATAGCCTGGAGGCAAATGCTATGAGAACCTCTTTTCCATTGTCGTCCTGAGTGACCACAGCACCAAGGCCTACATTACTGGTGTCTGTGGTTATGATGGTTTTCCGATCACCCTTAACATTTTAAGGCTAGGGCTCTGGACAGTGCATATTTGATGAATTTGAATTCCTCTTCACATTCTCTGCTCTATTCGAAAGTACCTCTCCCTTTGGTGAAATCACGCAGGGAAACTCTGCGACCAGCGAAACCACAAATGACTAGAGTAATACTCTGCCATTCTTATGAAGGTCCTAACTTCTTCTTGTGAGACTGGTCTGGGCATCAGCTAGTTGTTTCCTGGGGTGTATGCCCTCTGCTGAAATTATGTGACCCAAATATTCAATTTCTGGCCTGCTGATTATACATTTCTCTTTGCCCAGAGTCATTCTCACTACATGTAACTTCCGGTACACATTCCAGCCTCTAATTGTGAAGTTTTAAGTTATCTGCATTTATTAGTATATCGTCTTGAAAACATATGATGCCTTCATCTCCTTGAAACAAATTATGCTCGATTTTTAAAAAATACAGAAGCAGCAGAAACAAGTCAGAAAGGCATCCTCTGATAAAGACCCTCGGGTGTGTTAGGCAGAAACCTGTGCAGTTCCCTTGGGGAACACTGCAAAAGATTTAAGACTACAGGTAGAGCAGTAAACCCCTTTGGTAGCAGTCTGTACCACCCAGATTTACCTGGTAGCTGTGGCTGAGCAGTCAGACTTCTCTCAAGAAGAGTTAGGCAGTATGCAAAGTATACACAATATGTACCAAAACACAATAGCACAAGCAAACACTGACCAGAGCTTGGTTTCAAAAGTATATAGTTATTTATTTAAAATACACATAAGTTAAAAACACTCTAGCAAAATATAGTAAACACTTCAAACACAGTTATAATGAAAGTAGATTCAATCCTTTCTCCTATCTAGACAACTCTAGGTTAACACCACTTAATTAAAACAGAGGTGAGTGCTTAACGTTAGATGACACTCTAGTAGTTTCCAAGAAAGGGAGAGAAAAAGCAGAAATGGGTTAAACACACCACTCTAAGGTCCAGAACACTTGCAATAGGCTCAAAGAAGCACAAGGTCACAGGTGAGCAAAAGTCACTAGGCAGGGCCCACTCTTAGAGTAGCCGGAGCGAAAATGTGCCCAAGATCACACTGTTAGTTAGAGATTCAAAGTCTTGCAAGGAGTCAAAAAGAGTTTAGAGTGGCTCAGAAAGTTTAGCCAAAGTGTCCCAGGCACTCCCAGGTTCGAAAGCCGGGGACTAAATCTACCCCGTACAGTCGGTGGCAAGGGAAGCCAGGCGGAACACAGTACCTTAAGCGGAAAGGATCCTCCAGCGGGGGCAGTTGTTCCAGGCAGCGACAGCAAGGCTCGACGTCGGTCAGGGGAGAAGAATATCTCGCTGAAGAGCAGAAGAGAAAGGTCGTAGCACTGCCCGGGAAGAAACCAGCCGCGGAGTCCTCCGGTTAAAGGGTTGGTACCGACTTTCGCGGTATGGGGGTAAAGTGTGGTATTCCGGATGCCGGGGTGCTTGGCACAGGCAAGGCGGCCACGAGATACCTCAAAGAACGGAAAGAAGGCGAAAACTGGTTGTCCCCACCAGTCAAGGGAAGGAGCCACTCCGTTAAGAGTTCTCCTCGGTCGTCGGGAAAAGTGGTGAGACGGTTCAGCAGGGCTCCACCGGGTGGTGTCGTCGAAGCAGGTCGGCTCAGCTCTTCCCTCGTCGGATTCTTGGTCCTGTGGCGACTTCTGAAGTCCCAGTCCCCAAAGCCCTGCTTTTATGCAGCAAACCCCCATTCACCCAGCCTAGCTGTCACTCAAACATGCTAAGTGGTGAGCCGGCCGGCTCACCACTTGGGCCAATCAGGACGGAGTGCGACTTGAGTTACCAAGGTAACTCAGTCCAGGGTGCCTAAATCCCTCTCCACCCCTCCTAAGTATCCCAGACAGAGTGGCACCACTTTGGAGGGCTTCTGTGGAGAAGCCCGCCAAAAGTGGAACAAAGGGCTCCACTTTGGGTCAGAGTTACAGAGGCGAACACCAACGCCATTTTAGAATCAAGTTTTGGCAACAAGTCCCAACCGGAGTTATAAAAATAAATATATAAACCGGCGGTATGTTTAAGGCTACCGTAAATAAATAATTAAATGTGTTAGCCTAAAACAATGGGAAATCCCATAGGGAAATATTCGCGGTCGAATATAAAAAGTAGTTTCCACTGCCACCAGCCAAAACTCGATCAGGGGGGACGGAGACGTGCCCCCTCGACTAACAGACCCTGGGGCAATCGAATTGCCCCAGCCAGTACGTCCACAATATGATGGTTTGTACTGGTTCTGTTCAGGATTCAAGACTAGCAAAGTCTTTGGTGACTTTACATGCCCTGGGAGACAGTAGTCAGTCCCAGGGTATGGAGTCTATGTTGGGGAGTCCCTAGGACACCCCTGGGTCACGGCACAGAGGGTGCTGTGTGACCCACATCACAAAAATACATGAGGCCCTATGGAGTAAAAGACCCCATAGCCCATTCAACACAAGGTTTAACCAAGAAAACACACTTCAACATGTCCAAGAGTGAGGGTAAAAGAGTCTCACTCTTGGCAGGAGAAAAAAATTAAACCCCAGAAATCCAGCAAAGCTGCTGGGGGACTCACTAGGTAGGGAAATTCAGCCTAAACAGAGAATTCTCCCTAACAGGGTGTAATGAATGGAGTAACTTAGACTCATGATGTAATTTAACTTGGTGATAAGCCAATGCTAAATCTAAAGTAGGGAACATTTTTGACGGGCCAATCGTGGATTCAATTTCTTGTATATTGGGAAGCAGATGTCTATCTGGAATCGCGCATTTATTTAGCTCCCTCATGTCGACAGATATTCTGAGCTTCCCAGTCTTCTTCCTCAGCACAACAAGCGGTGATACCCACTCGCTGGCATCAATGCTTTCTATGATGCCCTGGTCTTCTAATTTCTTTAATTCCCTATTCACCTCTTCCCTCATCGACAGAGGGATGCCGTGCAAACTTCTGCGCCACTGTTTGGCGATCTCTTTTCAGCTTATACCGATTAACAAATTCACAAACATCCAACCTCATCACGGAAAACCTGCATCATCGTAACATCCCTTGCACTAGAGTTTCACTTAAAAAAAAATTGACTCGTCGGCATTTGGATCTAATCTAACTAAGTTTGCGCGGATGTGTCCAATTTAACAGTGGTGTCCTTCCTGCCTTTGTGATTTGTTTATTTAAACTTATTTTTTACAGCTTGGTAGCACAGAAACAGGCGAGCAACAAACAGAGCATATAACATCAAACAATTAAACCATCACATAATCACATAGCAAGTAGCGGGGCACGCCCCGCGGGCAATGGAGAGTAGCAGGACTACGCAAGACCCGGTGGAGGGCCGTTCAAGGGGCTGCAGGGGATTGACGAGAAGAGTCTGCTGGGGATGTAGGACCCGAGTCGGTGTCAGGGGGGGACATAAATATTCGGAACTTGAGCCAGATGTTCCTGGGTCTAGAGCAGGTGGGCTGTTGTACCGCCCATGATTCCTCAGTATCGGAGGCCCAAGTGACTGCTCTGAGCCACTGTGCGTGAGTCGGGGTGGTAGGCCTGAGCCAACAAAGAAGTATTGCCCGCACAGCCAGAAGCATGCAGAGGCCGGCCAGTCTCCTAGAATCTCGGTGCAGGTCAGGAAAGTCATGGAATAAGCATTTCATTGGGGTAGGGGAAATAGGGTGGTCCAGAATAGATGAGATGGTGGAGCAAACAGTGTCCCAAAATTGGGTAAGGCGGGGACATGACCAGATCATGTGGAAGTAGTCAGCACCGTCGTGGCCGCATCTAGGACATCTAGGGGAGAGGCTATTAGAAATACGGTGCAGTCTGATTGGGGTGTAATGGTATCTGTGGAGTAGTTTAAATTGAATTAACTTGAAACGGGAGTTGAAGGAGACCCTCTGGATACGTGAGCACATTTGGGACCAACGGTCTTCGGTCATTTCCACTCCGAGATCAGACTCCCAGGCGAGCTTTAATTTAGAAAAAGAAGGGGGCGATCTGGATTGTACCAGGGTGTATAGTCTGGAAGTTTTCCCCCTCATAGGGAAAGGAGAGGTCAGTTCAGTGATCGCCGGCTCATCCGGCGGTAAAGCTGGGAAGCATGGATACTTATGTTTGAGGACTCTACGGAGGGATGAGTATTGAAGCCACACTGAGGGACGCTGTCTGAGGGACGGCGGAAGGTCAGGCCATTCCGTGAAATTACCATCTACAAATATGTCTCGAAGCAATTCAAATCCTGCCTCAGCCCATGTACGAACAACCGATGGGGGGACCTGCGGGATTCCCAGGAGAAAGTTCCAGATCGGGAAGTTACCATGGAAGGGATGGGTGGTGCCCAGTAATTGCCATGTTTTGAATAAAGCCAGGGATGTGCATCTCAACGGGTCTAATGAGCCCGATTCCATTGGCATAGGTGCGATCACCAGGGATCTGATGTCTCGGTCACCAACCGATAACTTCTCTAATCTGACATGGGGAGGGGGGTCAGATGTGTTGAACCAGTGTGCGATGTGTTGAAGCTGGGCTGCCAGCCAGTACTTGAGAAAGTCGGGTGCACCGAAGCCACCCATTTCCATCGGAGAAGCGAGGGTCTCTAGCTTGAGGCGGACTGCACCAGAGTGCCAGAGCTGCCTTTGTGATTTGTGACACAGATCTTGCCATTGGCAGTTCTGTTCTTAAATTTCAGCGTTCCCTAGAACCATCCAATTAGTTCAATCTGGACTCCCCTATATGCCTTGGGGTTGATGTCGATTTCTTTGAGAAATTCATGTTTTGGCTCATCCCAATAGTTCTGTGGTATCAGAGTATACTTAGCACCTGAATCTATCATCATGTGTAATTCTGCATAGTCTATGAAAACTGTGGCTTTGGGTTATGTTCACCTGGTATCCACAGGGACGCCACCCAGCTGGGTTAGTCGCTGGTATGCTTCTCAGCTTTGCCCCGATGTGGTCTGCGGGGACGTTTCTGCCTTGTGGCACAATTAGGCATGCTCTCCGTCCTGCCTTCTTTGCAGGGGCGCGTCGTCTTTCATGCGCGAGTATGGTCCAGTTACTTCACTAACACCGGCCCGTTTGATATTGTTCAGGTAGGTCTTATTGCTTTTCTTTAGTTTTGTTGCTATCCTGCATGCCTTTCTTTGTTTAAATGTCTCCATTACCTCCCTTAGGTATGCAGAGCTTCAGCGCGGCGAACTGGCTTGGTTGAGCCCCGCTGGTAAATGGTGCATTAAGAGCGCTATGATGCGCTAAGAAAGCGCTATGCGCAGCGTTGCAAAGCCTTGCCTTTGCTAACCTGCGTTTTCCTTCCTTGTAGGTTGCGGTGTTCTTCAGCGCGAGTGGAATGTCCGGACTGGTGCCAGCCGAGGAGCGACCAGCCAGATAAGCCTTTTGAGCAGTTCGTAATTTGTAAATGTCTCTTGCCTCTATCTTCCTCTTTAAGGTAGTTCTGACCGGGAGGCAGGCAGATTCGAGGAAGCTGTTCTCAGTAGCTGCGAGTGTTTAAAGATGAAGACTGCAGGTAAGATGCTGCTGCTAATGATGTTCCTTTTGTCTCCCTCCTTGCAGGTTCTGCTTCTCCGAGGGAATAGCTGGACACGGTGAGCGTCACGTTGCAAGCTGCAAAGTAACACGAAGCATGTTCTGCAGTCAGGGTGTGGTTTATATAGCCCAGGTAAAGTAGTACCAGGGAAAGTAGTTCCAGGCCTGCCACACCCAAAACACTAGACCGCATAAGCTTGGTTCTTAGGAACCAAACTATGTGGATGCCTCCATGTTGGCTGGCAATACAATAAAGTAGTTCCCAAGCACATTGTTGTTCATGGTGTATGAGCCTGGCGCCATAGGTGCCAGGACTGGCCCCATGAGGGCTTTTGAAGAGGATGCCAGGCTCTGGAGGCCCGAGTCCTGACTCCACCTGGCCAATGGGTTTGCCAGAGGGGGTTTTGGGCGAGGGTCGTGACACTTCGGCGCACTCTATCATTATCATCGACAATCATAGATCCACATTCTTCTCCCTCTTTGTCACTGGGATTGCTTCCAATCCAATTAGTGGATGCACCCTTGGTCTTGAAGCACTTCGAGAAATGCCCTTTTCTTTTACATTTGCAACAAATAATTTTTAAAGCAGGGCAATCGGGGTCATCTGCGCAATGATTGACACCATCACATCTAAAACATCTGCCTTGGCTATTTCTCATGGGGCTATTCACTCTTCAACCCCTCCTTTGGTTTACCTACCTTACGTGTCCAGATTCGCTTCACTACAAGTCAGTACCACATTGAGATACCACACCAGGGCCAGAGCGTTCACCGGCGGGAACTAACAGAACAGTCCCTTGATGAACTCTGATGAGACGGTGCAATCAAAAGGGAAGGTGGTCCTGGAGAATGGGTGTAGCGGGAGATAACCGCCAGGTGCACCTTGATGGGGGCGTGTGCCTGACCCGATTTAGCCAACGACGACAACTATGAAGGACTTGGGGGGGGGGGGGGGGGGGGGGCTGTGACCCTCAGAGGGTCAATCTTCTGCGAACGGCACCAAGTTGCTGCAGGAGCTAGGCCTTCAGGTTCAACGACCCTGGGTCGTGGTGTAGAATTCTGCCTCCTGCCCTGGCAAAGAGATCTGCGACCACTGGAATCTTGACTGGAGGGGACGCCGACATGCTGAGAAGGTCCAGGTACCAGATCTGCCATGGCCACGCTGGTGCGACGAGGGTCATCCCGCACCAGGAACATCTGAGTTGACCGATAACTTAGTAGAAGAGGCAATGGGGGGGGGACGCGTACAGAAACAGGCCTTCCCAAGGGAAGGTATATGCGTCCCACATGCTTCCCGGCTGGGGGAACCTGCTGGCAAACCTGCGGTATTTGGTCGCCATCGCAAATAGATCAATCTGGGAAATGCCCCATTTGCAGCAAAGGTAGTCTGCTTGATCTTGCCGGAGTTCCTACTCCTGCCAGGTGAAACGGAAAGAGGAATATCCCCTGGGTGACGGCCCAGTGCCACAAGTCCTGCACATCTTTGGAGAGCGCTGGGGATCTGGTGCCACCTTGCTTCCGGATATAAAACATTGAGGTGGTATTGTACATGAAGACCCTCACCAACTTGCCCTTGAGTGACGGAAGGAACGACTTTAGGGCCCAAAACACTGCTTGTAGCTCCAGTATGTTGATATGCAGAGTCTTTTCATCCGGCGGCCACAGGCCTTTGGCCTTTGGCGTGAAGCCGGCTTGTGTGGGCTTCCCATCCCTCTAGGAACGCATCTGCCCTGACCTCCTGGTACGGGGCCTCTGGAAATCCATGCCTCCGGCGATGTTGGAGCGCACGCCCCACCACCTTATCGCTCAAACGGAACTCCTCGTGGAGCGCGATCTTGTCCTGTAAGCCTCCGGACACCTGGATCCAGCGGGCGTCCAGAAATTCCTGGAGCAGACGCATCCGCAATCTGCAGAGCCGGATCAGGTATATACATGACATCATGCCGAGCAGCGACTTGATGGTCCCCACTGTGGCGATCTTCAGTGCCAACAGCCGTTGCACCTGGCCCAAGATGGGTGCTATTGTTACGCTCACCTGATATCACTGGGGGTGTCAGGAAGGCTTTGAGATCTGGAACCCTAGATGAGTAGTTGCCCAGTGCTGAATAATGAGTCTGCAATTACAGAAGGGAGGATTTGTAATAACTGTCTCTAATGGGTGAATCTCCCACCTCCCTCTGACCGATTCCCTTCCCACTGGGTTCTTTTGTCACCTTAGTTATTTGTAGGGGGGAGCTATCCGTCCTGAGTTTCTTGTGCAGGGGCGCTTGACGTTTGTTGGCGAGCTGCCAGAGTTGCTTCACTGGTGCAGTATGCCTTCCTTTGGCCCAGGCCTGCTGTGACCCCGAATCTGCTGGTAGGCAGGTAGGTTTGTTAATAGTAAGTCTTTTTTTTGTTTATGGTAGGAATTCGTTAATGTCTTTATCTCCTTCTTTTCAGGTGCGAAGGCCTTGATGCTAGCGTGCCGGATGGAGAGGCACATTTTCTAGGTAAGAGAAAGCGCGAAGCGCAGAGCTTTTATTGTCTTTTAAAGCTAACCTGCGTTTTCTTCTTCTCCTCCTCACGGGCCGCTGTGGTGCTGCGAGTGGATGAGAGCACAATGAAAAACAGGCCCCCGGAATCCATTAAGGTAAGTACAGCGATGTGCGGTTGTTTAATATTGAAAGCCAACCTGACTATGTCCCTTTTCATTTGCAGATGTTGCTATGGTGCTCCGGGTGGAAGCGTGGCATAGTGCGATGGAATTCAGGTAAGACTGATGGAATTCAATGTTTTGGAAGCGTGCGTTCCAATATTGTTTTTCCCTTTCTAGTTATTGCAGGTCGCAATGTTCGAACAGCAGCTGTGGTAGCGGTTCACCGGAAGTCCTTAAGCTAGTACTCACAGGTGAGCGATGTTGTTTCTTCTCTCGGTTTCCACAGATTGCAGCCCAGTTGAGATGCTGAGTGCTGGATGGTGTTTTCTCAGGTAAAACAGAATAATCTTGTTCTTGCAGGATTACAGGAGGATGCCGAAGACCAGGAGCTGGACACGGTGAGCGTCAAGCTGCGGGTTGCAGAATAACACGAAGCGTTTTCTGCAGTCAGGGTGTGCTTTATATAGCCCAGGTAAAGTAGTACCAGGGAAAGTAGTTCCAGGCCTGCCACACCCAAAACACTAGACCGCATGGCTTGGTCCTTAGAACTAGACTATGTGGGTGATTCCATGTTGGATTTAAAGGCCTATGTACATAAATGGGACCTTGTGTGAACAGCCCTTCCTTCCTACATATGAGCCTGGTGCCAAAGGCGCCAGGACTGGCTCCAGGAGCCCTTTTGCAGTGGTTTTAAGGACCTCTGGGTTCTGGTGGGAGCCTGCTTGTGGCACAACTTGTGCCCCCTCACAGTGGTCATGACAGCTATCCTCTCCTCCAATGGTGCCGCCAGGATGCACACTGTTGAGCCTGGATCCCAGAAACAGCGCGTCCTGCGATGGAGTCAAGCAGGACTTTGCTTAATTCAGAGAGAACCCCTGGTCCATCAGCAGTCGGACGGTCCTATCCGTGTGATGGACGTAGATGTCCATTGACCGGGCCCCGACGAGCCAGTTGTCAAGGTAAGGATACACATGAATCCCCTGGAGTCGCAGATGGGCCACCACCAGAGCCAGGCACTTCGTGAAGACTCTGGGCGCTGACTTCAATCCAAAGGGGAGAGCCTTGAACTGGTAATGCTTCCCTTGAACGACGAAGCGCAGGAACTTAAAGTGTTTCACGTGGATGGGGACATGGAAGTAGGGCGTCCTCCAGAGCCAACAACGACAGTCTTCTTCCTCCAGCTGGCCGAGCATGTGCTGCAGTGTGACCATCCTGAACGTCTGTGACTATGCATTTGTTGTGTAGTCGTAGGTCGAGGATGGGCCTCCAGCCCCCTGTCTTCACTTACGAGAAAGTATCTTGAATAGACCCCAGAGCCCCAGAGTCGCTTTGAATCTAGCTCTATCTCCCCTTTTTTTTTTAACATGGCCCAAACCTCCAGCAGCAGCTGAGGGATGTATTGTTCCCGTCAGGCCACCGGTGGTATCCGTGGACACTTTTGTTGAAATTCCAAGGTGTGTTCGTGGAGAGAGCGTCCATCACCCCTCGATCATTGGAGATGGTCTCCCACACGCTAAGGTCGCCAGCCGGCCGTGAACCGGGGTGCAGAGGTGGGGGCCCGATGCCCTGGCTGGTTCAGTCTTGCTTGGCAGTCGGCATGCCGCCCTGGGAGCCTCAAAGGCGACCGCAGCCATGTCCGAAGGCCTTGGAGCGACCCCTGTTGATTTCCTGGTTCGTGGAATGGGAGGGTTGGCGGTAAGAGGATGAGCACCTGCTGAAACCCCTCAAGGACCTGTTCGACTTCCCTCCTTAAGATCGAAAGGACGGACGGTGCTGTTGATGAAGGCAAACCTTGTATCCCATCTGGCGGAAACCCATGACTGCAATGTCCAGGGCCACGGTGATTGTGTGGTCCGACGCCACCTCACCTTCCCGGAGGATCTCCCATGCCTGAACCCGCTCGTCATCGGGGAGGAAGTCAAGGAGCGGGGCCATCTTGAACCGTTCCCGCTCGTACCTGGCCACAATCGCTGAGCCATTGGCTATCTTGACCGTAGTCGCTGCCGAGTAGATCACTTTTCTACCCATGGCATCCAATTTTTTCCCCTCGCTGTCCGTTGGTGTAGATGATGACTAACCTGCACACGTCTTCCTGGCGACTGCCGAGACTGGCGACCGTTGGGACCGCAGACACTTGGGACCGCAGACACTTGGGACCCGATACTTCTTCTCAAGGCGGTCCCTCTTGGCCGGGGCTGAGGCAGGGTTCTTCAGTAGAGCCAGCCCTTCGTCCCAGACGTTGTTGAGGAGAGGAACCGACAAGGTGGTCTTCCTCTTCACCTCCCGGCATTGGTACAGAAAACCTTCCTTCTTCTCTTCCGTGGGTGAGCTGGAAGAGCTCCGACGCACGGGAGAGCATAGAATGAAAAGATCCTACCTCTTCCGGCAGGGATGCCCGCGGTTTCGGGGACATTCCGCCGTCGTCGTCGGTATCCATCGTTGTGTCCGTCCCCCTAGGAGCCGGTTGGAAAGGGAGGTAAGGTGTCTCCTTTTCTTCGGTGGTGGTGGTGACCCCGGTGTCAACGGGGTCATTGCCAGCGGTGCCGCTGCGGGTGCCGTCGGCATCCTCTTTTGAATCTCCGACACCAGCATGTGGACGGTCGAGAGGATATCCTGGGAGACGTCCCTCTGCAGTATCAGGGGAGCAGGCAGGCTGGGGCCAGGATCGCTGAGGCCAGAGCCTTGCCGTCGTCCCCAACGATGACCTCTGTCATCATCCTCGCCGCCTGGCGTCCCCTCTACATTATCCTCGTCACCATTGTCACCAACCTTCTGATGATGGATGGTTTGGATGGAGGACATCTCCTCCTCCTTGGACGAAGAAATGTCTGTATCCTGGAGTTGGTCTCCACCACCCCCTTCTTCGGTTCCTGAGGGGTTGGCCCCGGGCTGAGGTCCGGCATCCTCTTCTCCGGAGTCTTCTCAATCGGCCCGAGCGAAGACTTTCGTCTGGCAGGAAGAGTCACTCTGGCCACTACCGGGGCACCCTGGCTTGTGTCAGCCCCTTTTGCCTTGGAAAGGGAGGCCACCACCAGTTTGATCATGGAAGACGATTTGGCCTGGGTCACCCGAGCCTTTATTTATTTATTTATTTATTTATTCGGATTTATTTAAAGCGCACATCAGCCCGGGGGCATCGTGGCGCTGTTACATGAATACATACATAGTCTGGTTACAATGGAAGGAAGATGGTTACAAAGCAATTTTCATTACAGGAAGCATTTCGTGTCGAACACTTTTCGTATCAGATGTGTGCGAGCTGAAGTGGGTGAAGGGAAGGTGGAGTTAGTTGAATAGCGTGGTTTTGGAGGGATTTGCGAAAGAGATACAGAGATGGTTCTGCTCTGAGCGAGTTGGGGAGGGCATTCCAGAGCTTAGGTGCTATGTGAGGGAAGCCAATGCCGCCGGCTTTTGCTCTTTTTACAGTGGGTACTTGAGAGTTGGTTGGCGTGATGACTTCTTCTGGGGCGGATGGAGGAGTTCTTGGTTATAGTTTCAGATAGGTAGGGGGGTGCTTGTAACGCTCACCTGATTCCCGTAGAGGCGCCGGTCTTGACTGGGCGTATACCGTATCTTCAAAGGTGATGTGTAACACACGGCTGGCTCTTTGGGCTGGACCTCTGTGCACTGTATGTCTGGCTCGAAGGGTAAGATGTCTGCAGATAGAAAATGTGGGATTAATGAACTGGGTTATTGAATGTCTCTCTCTTCTTCCCTTTCTCTTCTCCTGTAGAACCCCAAAGGTTAACGCTCTCACCTTAGGTAAGTGAACGCCGTGCTCTCCATCTGCCTCGAGGCAGGGTGCTGTAACCAGTTTCTTCACTGGATAAGGGGAGCAGGCCTCTTGACTTCAGAGGACTGCTGTCCGTCGTTTACTGCACGAACTGTAAGTTTCGAGTAATTCTAATGTCTTTAAAGTCTTTAGTAATGATGTCTCTTGTTTTGCAGGGTTCCGGCGATGGCGGATGGCGGGCTGAAGTGAGTTGAAGATGGAGCCCGTGTGATGAATAGAAGCGCCTGGAAGCACGTAAGTAAGCGCTTGTTGCCTGCTTCACGATGCGCTCTAACTGTCTTTTTATTTTGCAGGTACAAGTTCGGGGCGGCTGCAGGGTGCCGGAATACCCAATGGGTTAGATGTGGAAAGGAGTATGGCACGCGAGTATTAAAGTTCCCCAATGTCTTTAAACGCACCTTGTTTTGTCTTTCAGATGCGGGATGCAGCGCGAGGCGTTGGTGACAGCCGATGGACCAGGTAAGTGAAGAGCTGTCACTGAAGACCGTAATGCTAACCTGTTCTTTCTTGTCTTTATAGGTGTTGCTGAAGACTGGATTCAGAATGGTAAGCCTTTTTCCTTAGGCCCAGGATCAGATGCAGAAGACACGATGAGCGTTCTGCTGCTGAGGATGCAGAATAACGCAAAGCAAGATTCATCCATCGGGTGTGGTTTAAATAGCCTCCTGTAGTGCTTAGGGGTCTCCTTCCACAGCCACGCCTAAGAAAAGAGTTCCTGCTTTCCAGAAGAGTTCCAGTGTTCTGAATCTAGGGAGTGGCTCCTGCCCCACCCAACAGGAAAAGTAGTTCAAAACAGAAGAGGATCAGAGACTCAACTGGCAGGCAAGTAAGCAGCATGGTCTGCTGCAGGTAAGTCCACCCAAGCATTATGAGCCCGGCGCTTCCAGCGCTGGGATTGGGCATATTTATGAGCCTGGTGCCACTCGGAACCTGGGTTATGGATCTGCTTCCAAGGGAGTTGGGAAAACCCTGACCTTTTGGAAGCAGAGATCATGACAGTGCTGTGTGGTTGATGCATTTGTGTGTGAGGGTGAGGATTTTAAAGTTGATCCTTTCCTTGACTGGGAGCCAGTGGACGCGTCTTCTGGCCTTTGAGATATGGTCAATTTTGGGAATGTGTAGTGCAGCACGGAGGGCATTGTTTTGCACTATTTGGAGCCTGTTTAGGTTTTTTGACGAGGTGCCTGCCAGGAGGGCGTTACAGTAGTCCAATCTGGCTCCTATAGTAGCTCTGGCTATGGAGAGGCAGTTGGGCGTGGTGAGGTAGGGTTTTATGGCGTAGATGAGTTTGGTAGTCAGAGCAGAAGCTGAGGCAATGGCGCTGGTTTGTCTTGTCATTGAGAGTGTCGCGTCAATGTAGACTCCTAAGGTCTTGACGGCAGAGGAGACAGGAATGCTAATACTGTCGATGATCATGTGCGAATAATCGGGGCTGAGTTTGGTTAGAGTTTCGTTAGGGGCTAGGATGATGATTTCGGTTTTGTCTCCGTTTAGGCAGAGACCATTGATAGCCATCCATGTTTGGATAGTCGAGTAGATTTTGAGGAGGGCTTCTGAGTCAAGGTCGTAGTCTCCAGAGAGGGGGAGGAGGACCTGCGTGTCATCAGCGTAGTTGGTGTACGCTATGTTGAGGGAGTCCAGTAAGTCAAAGAGGGGTTTGGTGAATAGGTTGTAGAGGGTCGGTGCGGTGCAGGACCCTTGTGGGACTCCACAATTGATAGTGGTGGGGGGGGGGGGCGCTACCCTGGTCAGAGTACACTTTCATGGCCCTGCCTTCAAGGAAGGATGTGATCCACGTGGTAGCCTTGTGCGAGAAGTGCGCAGCATTGGAGAGGTGCGATGTGAGAATGCTGTGGTCGACCAGATCGAATGCTGCAGAAAGGTCGAGTAGGAGGAGGAGGGCAGGTTTGCCTGTGTCCATTATTTTAGTAATTTGATTTTTTAAATCTAGAAGAGCAGATTCAGTCCCATGGCCTTCATGGCAGGTAGGCCGCCTTGTCCTGCTTGGCCTTCTCTGGTCTCTCCTGCAGCTTCCCTGGGGTAGCTGACTTTCTCTTGGATGAGGAGCTGGAGCGGTGACTGGCAGACAGACGATGAGCGCGCCCTGTCCGTTGCGGGACCCGCTTTCGCAGCAACCCAGACGAAAGCGGACTCGCAGTGCTTGGCCTTGTTTTGGGCCCTCACGGATGGAGCGCCCTCAAAGGTCTGGCTGGCTGGATCCAGATGCGGCCTGCCCCTGTGCAACACCCGGGCTAGAGGCCCAGGCCTTAAGCCACGTCGCCAACCGGACGTGTTAATCCTTCATCACGAGCTTGGCGAAGCCACAACAGATCTCACAATCCTCTTCCTTGCGAGTCGGGTGCAGACAATACAGGCACTGGGAATGCTGGTCATCTGTGAAGACAGTCCGCAAACCGCAACTGGTGCAGAGCTTGAAGAGGGAAGCACGTCCTTCTCCTCCGACATGATCTGGTGCGGGTGTAGGCCTGATGGTCTTCTGGAAGCTTCCAAGAAGAAACAATCGACGAATATGCCCTTGAGGGGCGATTAAAGATCCCGAAAAACAGATCCCCCGTTAATTCGGAAGAGTAGACTATGGAGCTTACAGGCTCGAATTTAACAAAAATAAGATTTTCTACCGAAAAAACACAAAGCTCTCGCAGCTAAGCACGAGGACTCCCAACACTTGAACGTGCAGTAAAAATCTAAAGATGGCTGCCAGAGGAGGGGGTTAGTTAGAGGGCAGTCATTGGCTGGGGGCAGTATGACCCAGAGCTCAGTTATTGGTTTATAGGAGAAAGACAATTTAGAAACTAAACTAAACAAACTTTTCTTTTACCGAGGAGTTCCAGGCTGACGACGGAGAATATTCATGAGCATGTGAATCTAAGCTAGACCCCATGCTGGAGAAGAACAAGTTACTTTCTTACCTGGTAACGTTCTTTCGATGGGATGGTCCGACGACGTATTCCATATCTATGACATGTAATCAGCACAGCTGTGGTGATTACATGTCATAGATATGGAATACGTCGGAGGACCCAATCCCCTCGAAATTGTGTTTCCTGGAATGTTTGATAAATATGAAGAGGGTTTTTAAGGGTTGTGAGAAAGCAAATAAGTCAGCTTTTGCAGAAGAGTAATAACTTAGACAACAATAATTAGCATGACTTCACCAAAAATCAGAATCTGCTGCACTATGTTTGCGAAAAACACCAACACACCTGTTAAACATTCGTAGGCACATCCCACAGAAAAATCAGACACTGCTTTGGCTCATACTTACTGGTGTTACTCTGTGTGGACGAATTGTAGCCCCAGACGCTACACAATTATCCTGCGACTAAGCCTTGACCACACAGCTACCTTACCTTCCCTGTTTAAAATAGGATGGCCTACCAAAATTCTCCCACCAGGGCTGTTTTTGGAAATATATCTTAACATCCCTCATCAGTGCTTTGACCCCTGTACCGGTGGGAACAACCAATCTAGACCCCTGCTTGAGGATCCGTGACTGCTGAGCATTCGGAAGTGTCCCTGGACCACTGACGGGCCAGCTCGCTCCTAGGTTACTTCGCTGCACACGTCGCAGTGCCAAGTGTATTCTTGGAACTTGGAGGATCTTTGTTAAAAGGGATTTCTAGAATCTGGCCTGGTGGACAGATTTTAGGCGGCCGCCCATCTCTGAAAGGTTAGCCAAAACCCAATCAAGACAGCAATGGAGAGCAGTTAAGGCTATTCTCAGGACAGTGTGTGGGGTCCACAATGAGACTACACAGTGAAGCACACAATAATTCAATTTAGACAGAAATGTATAACAAAGTATTTATTCTAGGCCTTAAACACACTAAAGAAATGGAACAAGCATGTGATAATATTGCATAACATTCAACATATATACAGTCATCATAGGTTCCTAAAATGACTTCAATGACAAATCAAAAGTTAAGCAAGGTGATTCAGTAAGATGGAACCAAGTCAATAGGGATGTTCTCTAACTTCAGCAGTCCAATCCAGAGTGGGGCCTTGTGCCTAAAAATCACAATGCTTCTCCCCGGAATGTATCTGTAGCAGGTAAGTTACTTGTGTTGGTGATTGTTCCAATGAAGAGATGCAACAAAGTTGCTAGGTAAGTAAAATGTGTTCTTAGCCTTCAGGTGTTACTAGTCAGGTTTAACAACCAAAAGCAGTGAAGTGGAAGGATACAAAGGGACTTGTTCTCAAGGTTTCTCCAATATAGGATAGGGGGAGAAAAATGTTTTTAGTTTACTTATACCCTTCCCCCCGACTCTGATTTTCCCAAGTGACTGGATGGGTCCACTGGGAGTCGCTGGAGGTTGGATTTCATGCCGTTGGTTGTGTCGAGAGGTTCCCAGGAGCTGAGGATGCAAGGATTATTCCAGTCGGGTCCAGGAGCAGAGTGCAAGTCTTAGCAATGGAGAAATGCAGAATACACTGATGCAGCCCTCTTAAGGACACTTCACAGGACGGGGGAAGGCAAATTCCAGCGACGGCCACCACACACAGACTACAGCAGGTGTTCTTCCAGTCAACAGGGTAGAATCCCTTGAGGTTGGCAAATACAACAGGAAGGCGACTTATACCACAAGCTGGTGACAGATAACTAAAGTTCAGGGTGCAAAAGACAGCAATGGTTCTATCAAGGTAGCCCACTGAAGAGCTTACGCCGAGACTGGTTGGTGCCACCAAAGCAGGGCTTGCAGCGCTGCACAGGGCCTTTGCAGCTCATGTAGTCTGACTGGGTTTCATCAGGCCAAATGCAGGAAGGGATGATGGACCTCTTCGGAAGTTTTGTTTGAATTTTCAGTCTGTTCTTCTGCAAGGGATTTTTGGCTCAAACGCTGAACTCAAGAAATGGTAACAGGAGACCTCTTATTCAAAATCCAGCCTGGAAGCAAGTCCAAGCCCACCAATGGTAAGGATCTGCAACATTCTAACAGCCAGTAGTTGTCAACTATTGGTTACACGCATGCCCCCCCCACACCTACACTCACTGGCACCATGGATGTGGAGTGGTACCAGACAGTCCCACCCACTTCCTGGGCGAGACAGAAAGACAGACACCACGTTTAGTAGCCAAACGCGGTAAAATGCAAATGTGCACACTAGAAATAACGCACAAATCGTAAAAATATAATTGCTGCCACCAGCTTGGCTTTAGGCACATATAAAAGTACCCAAAAATCCAAAGTGTAAAAGGCTAGGGTGATAGGAAAGTATCCCCATTGCACAGCATTGTAAAATGCTGTGTGCAAAGTTAAAGTTACAAAAAGCAAAATACAAAAAGGCAAATCAGTACTGATAGTTTGAAGAACTGATAAGTTTTCCCATAACAATTGACAAAAAGGCAGGGGAAGTGAAGCTGAAGGAACAAGTTACTTACCTGTAACTCCTGTTCTCCAGCATGGGCCTGGCATGGATTGACATGCTCATGAATATTCCCCTTCAGGCTGGGACTCGTTAGTAAAAGAAAAACAGTTTCACTTTAGCTTGAAAACTGTATTCCTCCTCTAAACCAATCACTGTCCTTTGGGTCATACTGCCCCCATCCAATGACGGTCCTCTCCCTAAGATCCACCCCTGGAGGCCCTCTTCAGATTTGGTAGCATGTAAAGTGGCAGTATGAACCAAGATGAGTCGCAAAGGGGAAGGCGGGAGGGTTCGCATGTGAATCCATGCTGGATTTGGGAAGAAGACGGGTAACACCAAAGGCTTGTTGAGGTGGAACTCCTATGGCACCTTTGGCATAAAGGTGGGGTGTGTACGCAGTACCACCTTTAAAGCGTGGAAGGACAAGTACGGCTGCTTGCAAGACAGGGCCTGGATCTCCCCAATCCGCCTGGCCGAGGTAATCGCCAAAAGGAAAGAAGTCTTACACGAGAGAAACTTGAGCAGCGCTTGATGCATTGGCTCAAAGGGCACCCCCATGATTTTAGTCAAGACCACAATGAGTTCCAAAGCTGGGGCAGGAGCCTTCACTGACGGGAAAGTTATGAAGAGGCCTTTGAGGAACTCCTTGACGAGTATGTGCAACCACAGGGAAGGCCTACCCGGTGTACTGGTGTAATGCAATATGGCGGCAAGGTGCAACTTGAGAGGCGTGAGCCAGTCCAGCCTTGGCCAAGGAAAGCAGGTATGGTAGGAGCTGCAGGGCTGTGACACGCAGAGGGGTAATCTTAGGAGCCTGGCACCACACAGAAAAACACTTCCACTTGTCTCGGAGGATAGCTCAGGGGCAATGTGCTCTCCTTGGAACCAAAACGACACGGAGTAACAAGTTCAGTCCGCGCTTATAAACCTCTGAGTATTAAGCGCATTATAAATGACCTATCATATCTACTTATAATATGGCTTTATGGCCATAGCACGTCAACGTTGAAGAGGCTTTGGCCGGGAAGTCCCGACACTCCGCAGGTAAAGCATAATGTCTAAATTATAGGGATGCAGGAGACAGGCCCCGAGGTTCAGTGACGCTGGGTTGTGGTGCAGAATCACCCCTCCCTCTTTGTAGAGAAGATTGAGAAGTAGTGGCAGGCTGATGAACGGAGCCACGGACAGAAGTAGCAGGTCTGAATACCAAATTTGTCGCGGCCACGCAGGAGCGAGTAGTATCTTGCAGTGACACTGTCCGAGTGTGTTGATCACTCGTAGCAGGTGTGGCAACGGAGGAAAAACGTATAATAAAAGTCCCTCCAACAAGAACGCATCCCCCATGCTCCTTGGCTGCGGGAACCTGCTGGCAAACTTCTGACACTGGGAATCCCGTCATGAAAAGGTCGATCTGGGGTGGACCCCATTCGCAGAATATAATATCCACTTGGTCCTGGCGGAGCTCCCATTCATGGCAAGAACGTAGCTCCCTGCTGAGCAAGTTTGCAATGGTGTTCTTGGTGCCCACCTAGTGAAAAGGGATGAGAAACATGTCCCGATGAATGGCCCAGTACCACAGATCCTGGGTCTCCCTGGAGAGCGCATCCCGTCCTGATTTCGGATGTCGAACATGGTGGTGGTGTTGTCCATGAAGATCCTCACCACCTTGCCCAGAAGACGGCCCGAAGCTCTAGGATGTTGATGTGAAGTGTCTTTTCTTCTGGCAGCCAGAGGCCTCTGGCGTGCAACTGCACAGTTTGAGCTCCCCAACCTTCCAGAGAAGCATCTGTGGTGACTGTCCCCTGGTAAGGAGGGACTTGGAATGGGGCCCCTTGCGTGAGATGAGAGCGCACGCCCCACCACTGTATTGCTCATCAGAACTCTTGTCCATCCAGGATCCCCGAGAGTTGTAGCCACCTCGTATCCAGAAACTCCTGGAGATGTCTCATCTGTAGTCTGCAAAGGGGGATGAGGTTGATGCAGGAGGACATCATGCCCAGCAGCGACTTGACAGCTAGCACAGTAGCCAACTGCGCCGAAGACAGGCACCTTCTCTAGGATGGCTATCACCCTCTCTTCTGAGGAAGACACCAGACAAGGTACTGTGTTGAGTTGGGCTCCCAGAAACAGAGCGTTCTGCGATGGCTCCAAGCAGGAGTTTGGCTAATTTACAGAGAATCACAGATCCGTCAGCAGACACACAATGCTTGCTATGTGCTGGCTCACCAGAGCATGGGAGCGGGATCAGACAAGGCAATCGTCCAGGTAAGGGTAGACGTCAAGGCCCTTCAGACAAAGGAGCGCCACCAGCGGAGCAAGGAACTTTGTAAAGACCCTTGGGGATGATTTCTGGCCAAAGGGGAGCACCATGATTTGATAGTGTCACCCCTGGACCACAAACCGCTGGTACGTGCAGTGCTTCCGGTGGATGGAGACGTGGAAATAAGCGTGCTTCAGATCCAGAGATGCCAGGAAGTCACCTTCCTCCAGTTGGCTGAGCATGTGCTGCAACGTGACCCTCCTAATTTCTGGAACTTCAAGTACTTGTTGAGGCATCTCAGGTCCAGGATCAGCCTCCACTGTCCTCACTTCTTTCAGACCAGAAGTATCTTGATTACACTCCGGAGCTCCAGCAGCACTGGGGGGATGGGCTCAATCACCCCCTTCAACATGCCGTGGACTACTACAGCATCTGCACCACATGCTGTTCTTGTCGAGCCACCAGTGAAATACAAAGACACGTGTGTTGGAACTCAGTGTCCTTGTTCGAGAGCATCCAGCACCCATCTGTCGGAGGTGATGGTCTTCCACACGCTGACGAACCTAGCCAGCCGGCCACCCACGGGGGTGCAAAAGTGGGGGGTTGAGTCTTGAAATCCATTTCTTCTGGAGCCTGTCCCGCTTGGGTGGAGCGGTGCTCAGATTCTTCATTAGGGCCAGGCCCTCATCCCAGATATCGTCCAGCAAGGGGACGGACATGGTCTTCCAGATGGACTCACGACGTTGGTAAAGGAATCTTTACTTTTTCCTCTCCTCAGGCAGCAGTTGGAAAAGTCCCTGCACATCATCACGTGGAAGGAGCCGACCTCATCAGGGGGAGAAGCCCTGTGCTGTTCAACCGTGTCCATTGGTTCTCAATCAGCTGGTACAAAGTCGTCGATGTCTGTCGCTGCCTTGTCCATGGCAGGATCCCCAGTTGGGGTCAAGTCCCGAGGTGGAGGCGGTGGTGTCGGTTGACGTCTTGGATCAGCAGGGTCCTTTGACCTGCGCTTGCGCCGGGAAGCAGTCTTGGGGAACTCCTTGATGGTGTGGGCAGCAGTCTCTGTTGAATTTCTGATACAAGCGTGTGCAGCGTGGTCAGAAAGTCCAAAGACAACTCCCTTGGCTGCGGCATGGAAGGAATGTGAGGTGGAGGCTCCGGACTGGTACGACTCTTCTGGCGAGGTGGAGGACTCTGCTCGCCTCATCGGGACCCACCTACAGACAAGGGTCCCTGACCCCCCCCCCCTTCATGGTACAAATAATAGTCTTCAGGCAGATTATCGTCGCCCTCATCAGAGCTTGTATAAATCTGTACCGGTCTCACCGGGGAAGTCTGTGGTTCTGTACCCTTCTTAGGGCCTGTAGGAGTCTTACCCTTTCCCCTCTCTGTAGACTTCTGGGGACGAGCGGCTGCTGTCCCCATTCCAGGGGCCTTTGCCGGAGTCGCAGCAGTTGCTTCGTGGCGTGGCGGTATGGACACCCGCGGGCCAGCTGTCGCCATGACTGTGGACACCACCTTCGTGGCATGCCCCCCTTTTGGTGAAGTAGAGGTCGTCCATGTGGTTTTGACCGTTGATGACGAGGTCGTTTTGTCCGGTTGAGCTGCCGATGGCGTCGCTTGGGGGGAGGTGGGGAGCAAAGGGCCACCTTTGGATCTCTCCTTTTCCTTGTCCGCCGATGGCAAGCAGAGTTTTGAAGAAGACCAGGACAAGCACCCCTCACTTGTAGGTTCGCCGTAGAAGTGGTTGGTGACTGATCTGGTCCTTCCCGAGCTGGGGGACACAGCAGCACTGAACCCAGTGGGATCAACGTTGTGCAGCCTTACCTTCTTTTGGACCTTCGAGGGCAGGGCGTCCTCAAAGGATCTCAACCTCTTTTCTGAGGGAGTTTGTTTGTGGGACAAGCCGGTCTTGGGGGAAGCATGATCATGCCCGGAAGCAGAGTTACAGGCCTTGCCCGATTTGAGCCACGCTGCCAGGATGCTGGCGCGATCCTGCTTTGTCTTTTTAAAAAAAAAAATCAACGGCAGACCTCGCTTCCCTCCTCATTGTGGTCCGGATGCAGGCAATACAGACATTTATGGTGTCTATCTTCGACATACAAGTTCCTCAATCCATATTTCACAGAGTTTGAAGAGGCATCTCTTCTCCTCAGTCATGGTGGAAAGGCACAGAGTAGGCCCAAGCACAGGCTTTCTCGTAACTCTATGAAAGCTCACTGGTCGAACGATTAGACGAAAAAAATCGGTCAGAGAGCACTAATAGGACTCAGACACTGAAGCGTGAGGTAAAAATCTGAAGATGGCCTCCAGGGGTGGAGCTTAGGGAGAGTACTGTCATTGGACGGGGCAGTATGACCTAAAGGACAGTGATTGGTTTAGAGGAGAAATACAGTTTTACTTAAACTGTTTTTTCTTTTACCGAGGATGCTCAGCCTGATGACGGGGAATATCCAAAAGCATGTGAATCCATGCCAAACCACAGGCTGGAGAATGCTTTACTGCCCCTCAAAAAGTCAGAAAAGGTAAAAAAAAAAAACAAAGCAAAAAGATAGGGGTCCGTAGAAACTAGGGAGGGAAAGTTGCCAAAAGAGCAATCTTTCCTAACAATCTCCAAATTGAGCTATAAGACACCTGCGCTTCCATTTTCAACCTTCTAGAACCAATGGAAGGCAAGCATGGTTTCCGTTGCTCGCCTTTCAAAGATCACCTGTTACCGCCTGATCAGGGGAGTCCTGTTGTAACCCATCTTCTTTGCTCCCTGGAGGTCTGCTGAGGCTGCCTGCTCCACAGAAGTCTTCTTCCTTTTATTGCAAGGGTGTTCAGCTGGAGAGTGCTTGGAATCATAACACAGGTACTGCGACCAAACAAAATGGCCCTCAGCACCCGTGACCCCTGGGCCTCCTTCGACCAGACCAAGCACAGAAGACTGTATCCCCAACATAATCTGGAACATCTGAAGTGCTCTCTGGAGAAATTGGAAAGGGGGTAGATTAATGTACCTGTTCCTTTCCCCCACGCTCCTCCATAGGTTTCCATGGGTTGTCCTGTCAACATCTCTCTTTCCTGACTTAGATGAGTGGGGTCTAGTCAAGGATTCCCTGCTGGGCCTTCCCTGGGATGGTGGGAGTAACAGCGTTACTCAAATGAACTTTCATTTATATTTAGGAACTTTGAATTGCAACCGCTGACATCATCCAATCACACAGTATACATACCTGCAAAGTAGCTCTCTTGGAACTGGTAACCTTAGGTCACTAGGCCCCAATCCATCTCAGGGCTGCACTTATTAAGAATTAGGGAATTACTCTAGTGTTGCTCTCTGCCCATCTGATTACTTACCTGTTGTGCACTGGTTTTCAATGACAGGCTTGTCTATGTTTCATAACAGTAAATGTGTGAATATGGGATACATTACTCGCCATAATCTTTCTTCTGATGCTTGTATATGCTTAGATTCACATGCTCGGCACAGTCCGATATCTAGTGGTACTAGCGAGTATTGCAAGATTTGTTTTCGAAAGTCAAAAACAGACGTCGACAGAGCGTGCTAGTAATACTATCCCTAGTGTGAAGTGTACTGTACCCATGGTCCTTCAGGCGTTGAGGTCCCTGAGATTGTTTGTGACATGAGGTTGCATGAAGTGTAGCAGGAGTACAGATGTGATAAAGCAGAAAACGGTTATAGACAAGAAAACATCTATACGCCTTCGACTCCAGAGGTAGGAAGGGGCAGCGCATGTGAATCTAAGCAGACACAAGCATCAGAAATACGATTACGGTGAGTAATGTATCCCTTCTGAAGCTTGTGGGTCTGCTTAGATCACATGCTCTGCATAGATTGGTGTAAGGAAGGCATTGTATCAAAGTAAGACAGACACAGGTGATCACAGTTCAAGGGTGTTCATTAAACTGTAGAAATGGGTGAGAAACACCTAATCTAAACCTAAATCTAAGATGGGAGCAAGCTACGGCCATCAAATAATGAAAATACCGTCCAAGTGGAGTCTAGTCAAATAAAGCGGGCCTATAATAAAAAACCTATTGCCAATCCTTACCGCTATGCTACAAACATAGTGTGGGATAATGTTCACAAGGAAAGAAAGAAGTGTTCACAAAAATGAAGTTACAATGTTATGGCAGGGGTCTCCCTTCCCCACATTTTTAGCACGCGATAAGGCAGGACTCTTCAGCACAGCACACTCCTGGGATTCTCTGGCGCAAGGTTACAGTTCCTTTTCTCAATATCAGGACCATCTGTGTCCAAGTCTCTTTCATGCAAAGTCTCTTGCTTCAGAGGGCCTGATATGCCATTGACAACAAAACAAAAGTTCCCTCTACTAATCTTCACGTCAGGTGATTACTCTTCACCCTTTGATCCCCCTCAGCCGGGTTCCGATTCTTCTCTCAGCGTTCGCCTCCCTCAGTCGGGCTCAGACCAACCACTCACTGTGGACATCCCTCAATTGGGTTCATACTTGTCACAATATTCACAGTTGTATTACTGCACAGCCTTATTCGCCAGTATCCCTCAGTCGGGTTCACATTTGCCTCCACAACGCACCAAAGACTTGACTGTACAAGGGGTTTGGTTTGACCCTCGTATGACTACTTTGACACCTTCTGCCAGGATCCCCTAAGGCCCCTTGGTACTTGTAGTTTTTCCAATAACCGAAGACTTTCGACGATCCACAGGATTTAACATAACCTGCTGCAGGACCACTTTGATTCCTCAGTTCAACACATTTTCCTTGTTGAAGATGGAAGCACCAATTAGAGTCCTTCGAATCAGCACCCACGTGACGCCTGACCACTCTAACTCTGATACCAATTTGGCTTACAAAAGGACCTTTGTCCATTAGTCTTCTTTCTTCATATAATGTTGCTGTTCGCAACCTTGAGCCCAACACAGTCCGATCTCACTTGTGTATAGGCGCGTTATAAATGCCATATCATATCTCTATTATCAGCTCTTTCCGACTCACCGGCTGTGCCAAACTCTGTTGGCCTCTCCTTCCTCTGGAGTCAGGACGGTACCATGATGGCAACTGCTTTTCCCCCGCCCTGGCCATCAGTGCAGGAGGGGTCCCATGTACCACTCGCATCCTTTGCACCATTCACCAGCTGCAATTGCCTGTCTTACCTTTGCCTTCTCAGCAGCTCCATGGGTCTGAGTTGAAAATGGCAAGGGCTATTCCCTCCTAGCCGTCCTTTCAGGTCTCCCCACCTTTCTCCTCCGTTTGAACTGCCGTCCTGGAATAGCTGGTTCCTCGTGCGTTTGGCCTTGCTCAGAGTGTGCTCTGCCTTTTATCCCTACGGGGAAAAGGATGGGAAGTCGGATGTGTGCAATTATCAGCAATTACCTGACTCTGCCTGACCCTTGTGTTGGGACATGTCGGGTATACAGCTCTGGTGTTAGTCCATTGTTTTTCATAGAAATCGGTCAGTGAGAACGTGTTTGTGTCAAGAAAGGGTTGGTGGATTGAGTTTCTAGATATCCTACAGGGTAGGATGGGGAAAAGGCATTATAAGGAAGGAGGTAGCGCATCTCACCCTGCAGTGTCCCACTTCCACTCCCCGAAGACCCCTCACCCAGGTGATCCTCCTGCACTGGTCCACCCCACAGGAACTGGATCCAATAGCAATGGCTGTGTCCTGGCCACCTGGATGACAGATCCCCGGGGACTAGCGAGTGAGACACCTTCAGGTATCTCACATTAGTGAGCAGTAGCTGGAGAGAAAGGTGGGGCGTGAGAAGGTACAGCGGCAAATAGATGTTTTGGAACCGCTTGACCCACATGTGAATCTGCTTTAGAGTGAGTCAATGCAATAATGCTGTGCAAAAGTATGAATGGAACTCCATGTAGCAGCTTTGCAAATGGCGTCGAGGGACGTTTGCAATGAAGGCTAAAGTAGCTCCGGTACCTCTGGTAGAGTGAGCACTGGGAGTGAAAGGTAAGACTTTTTTGGATCGAGAATAGCAGAGCTGTATGCACTTGACTATCCATTTGGAGATGGTCTTTTTTGATATGTGATCGCCCTCTCTCCCAGGTGCTATGGAAACAAAGAGTTGGTCTGTTTTCCTTAGGGGTTTAGTTTTGTTCACAGAGTACAAGAGAACCCTCTGTACATGAAGTGTATGGAGGCTTCTTTCAGCAGAGTTAGATGAATTTTGAAAGAAGGATATTCTATGGATTAACATGGAACTTTGAAATGAATTTAGTTGAAAACCTAGGATGTGTTCTCAGGACAACTTTGTCTTTGTAGATTATGCAGAAAGGGTCTTGTACGGACAAAGCTTGTAGCTCACACTCATCTTCTAGAGTTGATGGCTACTAGGAATGCAGTTCTGCAAGTTAAATGTTTTACGCTGGCCTTGTCCATAGGCTCAAAGGGCGTACCCATGACTTCGGAGTGCACGATATGAGGATCCCAACCAAGTGGATGGTTAGAGATGGGAGGGTATAGCTTATTTACCCTTTCCATAAATGCTTTCATGACAGGAATGTTCCACCGGGACACTGTTCTGTGAAGTGGTGTAAGCTGACAGAGCAGACAGGAACTTTGATGGAGTTGACTACTAGGCCGGAGTCTAGTAGGTAAAGCATGTAATGTAGAATGTTAGCTGGGGAACATTCGATTGGGTTCATGGATTGCGACGTGCACAATATCACAAATCTCTTCCACTTGATGAAATAACTGTCTGGTTTCTGTGTCTCCTTTAGGATATCCATACACGTTGTGGAAGATTTAAGTGGCTGAACTCTATGACTTCAGGAGCCAGGCTGCCAAGTTCATAGAATATGGACAAGGGGATTGAGATGCTGTGTTAGCATGTTGTAAGGGCACGGGAGCTCGATCGGGTTGCACATCGCCAGTTTGAGCAGATGTGGAAACCAAGGTCTTCTCATCCACATAGGAGCAGGATTACAGCAGCTTGTTCCTGGTGCATCTTGTGCACTATCCGGCTGAGGAGTGGTATTGGAGGAAAAGCACATTTACCTGACCAGTTAATCCACAGGGTGTTCCCCCTTGGACCCTGGTTGAGGAAACCTGGATGCAAAATCAGGGCATTGCACGTTTAGGCTTGTGGCGAACAAGTCTAATGGGGGATGACCCCATTGGGAGAAGATTTCCCTGTTGAGTTGCCACTCGTGTTCTTCTGGTATTGGGTATCTGCCAGAGCATTGAGTTCCCCTGGAACGTGTTGAGGTTAGAAACATGTTCCGCTTGAGTGCCCACTTCCATATTTTTTGGGATACCTTGGAAAGACTTGGAGTGTCTGCCTCCTTGCTCGTTTATGTAGAACATGGCAGTGGTGCTGTATGTGAGGACTTGCACTGATCTGAAAGATGTTGCGGAAAGGTTTGAAGAGCCTTGAGAATTGCCAGAAGTTCTGGGAGATTGATGAGTTTTTGGGCTGTAACGCATGTCCACTGGTCCTGGGCTGTGTGGTAGAGGAATTAAGCCTCCCTCCCTTCCCAATCCGGTGAGTGAGACTTCTGTACGTAGGCTTGCTTGTGTTGGTGGAATGCAAAAGGGTTTTCCTTTTAGCAGGTTGTCCCTGGAATGCCAGCTAAAAGACTGTACCAGCGAAACAACCACTACTACATCATCCCACTGACCGCTTGCAGGAGACCATTGTTTCGCTAAGCACTCCTGCATTGGGCGCAGGCGTGCGTGTGGAACCAAGTGAATGCATGAGGCCATCATTCCGAACAGGCGCATTGTTTTGCGTTCAGTTATCTGGCGAACAACCTTCTAATGAAGCACTTGAAACATGTTTTCTACTCTCTAGTTTGACGGGGAAGCCAGTTCCTCTTATTTTTAAAATGGCTCCCAGAAATTGTTTTATTTGGCTGGGAACTAGACTTGATTTTTTCTCATTGATGGAGATACCCAAATGGAAAAGAAGGTTTATCGTTCTTATAAGCAAATTTGAGGCGACTCCCCAGTGATTAGCCAGTTGTCCAGGTAAGGGTAAACTGGGATTGACTCTGCGGGTGGGTGCTGCCACTACTTTGAGCACCTTTGTGAATACCCTTGGGGCTGAGGCGATGCCAAAGGGGAGCACTCTGAACTGGTAGTGAATTCCCACTATTTTGAATTGCTGGTATTTTCTGTGCGCTGGGAGCATTGAAATATGAAAGTATGCATCTTTCATATACAATGTTGCCATGTAATCTCCCCCCCCCCCGTTTTAAGAGGGGCATTACCTCTTAAAGCCTGGTCATGCGAAACCTTTGAGGTTTGACATTTGTTGGCAAGGCGCAGATATAGTAATAGGGGCAATGGCAGGTCTTTCCATGGCAAGGAAGTATGCTGAATGAATACCCTCGTTTACCCAATTTGCTGGGACAATACCTATGGTGTCATTTTCCAGCAGGGTCTTTACTTCTTTCAAAAGTATGCGCCGCTCTCCTGGGGTCATCTTTCCGTCTCTTGGCGGGCGGTTGGGTGTTTTTTTCAAAAGTTCGATGCAATACCCACCTGCTACTGTGGACAACACTCACCTGCCCAACGCTATCCCCTCCAGTGTGTGGTTGAAGTGTGAGATGCAATCTCCTACTGGAGTGGCATAGGAGGGGACCTGTAGCGGTGAGTCATTGCTTGGGAGGGATGGAGCCTCTTCCAGGTGCGGTTCTGCCTCTTACTCTCGATCTTCTATGTCCTCTTTGAAAATTATTAGAGAAAGATTGTCCCTGTGAGCGGCCCCATGTTGAAGACTGTCCACCCCAATAGTTTCCGGAAGGCATTGCGTTCCCTGTCCCCCAAACCTCCTGGAGTTTGAGGAACCCTGTTGGACATAAGGTTTGTTGGTTTGTTGGCCGAGGGACTTAAGAGCTCAAGACGTAGGATCAAATGGAGGGATGACAGGAAGAAGGAAGTACTGAAAAAGGGCAGCAAGGTCAAGCTCGCATGAACTTGATACTTTGCTGTCGGGGTACCTGGAGAGCAGGGACATACTGGAGGAGTTCGTAAGTATGCTGATGCAGCTCTCTTGGGTGTTCTCATGCCCTCCAGGTAAACAAGGAGGAAAGAGTACAGGGGGTTGGTTGGATCCTGTCTGTGCCAAAGCCAGGAAGAACTTACTGGAAGTTCTGAGCAGTAACAGTGCATAAACAGAAATAAAGGAAGACGCATGGGAAGCCTGGGTGGTAGCTGCAAGGGAGAATGATTCAAAATGATTCTGGGAAATTGCCCAGAAGGGCCCTTAGTATAAATCTATGTAGACCCCGATCAATTATGTTTCAGACAAGGTAGACTGGAACATTTATCCTCACTCTACAGTGCGGGGAGTAGGGCGGTGGGAGATGCACATGTAGAAAGAAGTATGCAGTGAGGAGATGGCACCAAGGATAGCATTGTGTTCTCAGTGGAGGAAATAAAGGCGGCCATTGGCTGTGAGCGATTTAATCGAGCGCTGGGTCCGGATAATATCCCAGCCGACCTATTTGTTATGGAGCCAGACCTTTGCCCACCAGTGCTCACCCAAGGGTTTAACGCTACATGTGCAGGGGGGGGGGGGGGTGAATCCAGCCTATAAGAAGGGATCTGGGGCCTCACCTGCCTCATATAGACTCAATTCACTTTTGGGTTCAATCTTTAAAATATTGGGTAGGGCTATATTGGCCCGACTGGAGGACTGGGTTGTGAGTAGTGGTGTTCTCCCCCAGGCCAACTAGGATTCAGGGCTAGGCACAGCTGAACAGACACTTAATCTCTACCTGGTACTGGCTAATTCACTATCTGGTCAACCGTGTAAAACTGTGGGACATGTTGACGTCCATGGATTGCCCAGGGGCACTAGAGGACCTTGTGGCGAGGTTGCATGGCAACACTCAAGCCTGTGTGTGGAGCGGTGTTGGTGGATGTTGCACAAGCTCCTTCAAAGTCAAATTGGGGGTGTGCCATGGCTTTGTGCTGACGCCCCTCCTATTCTGTTTATATATAAATGGTCCTTATAAACATTTCTTAGGGTCGTCTAGTGCTGTCCCAAAGTTGGGCGGCCAGCTCCTACCAGTGCTGGTGTATGCGGAAGATTCTGTTCTGAAGGCCCATACTCCAAGGGCTTTGCAGGCTCTTATAACGGAAAATGCCACCTTCATGGAGGGCCTGGACTTGGTGGTAAATGCAGCCAAGTCGTCAGTGATGTCCTGCTGGAAGGGGAGATGAAGGATCAACTTCAGGGCCATATATTGTAGGAGCAGTGTTATTCCCAGGGCGGACCACTTTAATGATTTGGGCGTCAGGTTCTCTACCAACATGGGCACCACGGCCCATGTTAAACAAAGCCCTGCAGTTCAAGCAGGCCCTGGGAAGAGTCTCTAGGGTAATGGGCCTCATTCCGACTTTGGAGGTAACCACGCCGCTATTTGCGGCATGGCTGCCTCCAAAATCGTTCGACTCCGCCCTGGTGAATGGAGTAATTACTGGCCCATTCCAAGGTTGGAGGGACCGGTAATTCCCCATCCACCAGGGCCCTCCCCATTCGAGCCCCCATAGGGCTCAATGGGAATGGGGAAGGCGCTAATAACGGTCCCGTAAATTACAGTACTGTTATTAGCACTAAAGTCCCTTTGCGGGTCCCGTCCTTAATGCCTGCTAAAAGCAGGCGTTAAGGAAGGACTCACAAAGGGAACTCGTAGTAGGGCGGTAAGGGTTTAACGGCACCGGTCTCGTTACCGGTGACCGTTAACCCTTACCGCCCTACTCGGAATGAGGCCCAATGTCTTTGTTCACAGCAAAACCGATAGCCCCCTTGCTCCAGCTGTACGAGGGTAAAGCAGCTACGGTAGCCAAATTTGGGATGGGGTTATTCTGGTGTTAATGCGATCCAGACCCTGGAGAACCAATTCATGAAAAATATGTTGGTTCTGCTGCCAATTCAGGAGCCCTGATGGAATTGGGCTGGACACCAATCAGTGATATGATTTCCATGCAGCCAGTGCTACATTGGCTCAGGGTATAGGGCAATGGCAGAGCGACACTCACCCATGAACTGATTATCTTCTCGATAGTCAAGGACCCGGGTGCTAAGATCCCATGGTTGGCTCATATCGGGAAACAGCTGGGGGGATAAATTGCACACACTTGTACCCACCCAGCAGCGTGCCCTCCAGTCATAATTGAATGTATTTTGTAATGGTTTTATGGATTGTTTTTTTTTATGCAAATACGAATAAACTTGTTGAAAATGATGACTTCACAGTATCATACTCTTCCTTCGCGCTTTTGAGGGCATCTTTGACGGCCTTGCCTAAGAGGACATTAGGATCCACCGGCATGTTAAAACCAGACTGTCTAAGCCAGGCATGGTGCTTGATAAGTGTGCCCTCTGCAATGATGCGGCCTGCATGGTCTGCTGCATCAACGCTGTTTTTAAGGATGCAGTTAGATAACTGCTTGCCCTCCGAGATGGTGCTTAGTAGTTGCGATTTTAGGGGTACTGGAACCGATGCAACCAGGTGTTCTAACACATTCCACTGATGGCAGCCATAACTAGCTATCCGGGTTGAATTATTTGCAATTCTAGCCCAATATGCTGCTGAGGATGCGAACATCCGTCTAAAGTGTAGATTTTTTTTACTTTCTTTGTCTGACGGGGCATCAGCCGATGCCAGAGGAGTGCCAGCCCTCTTCCTAGTAGTGGTGATGACAAGTGAGTCAGTTTTGAGCATACCCCTAATATACAGGTGGGTCTGTGGGCCCTGGCCCGAATCCGTTTTCAATTCTAGGGTTAAACACCTTTGTGAGGTTAGGCGTAAGTAAGACAATACGTCCTCCACAAAGTCTTTGTCTCATTGTGCCTCTTGGGTGTCAATACTGAAATGTTGGGCAGCCTTCAGCAGCAGTTCGTTGTATTGATGCAGATTATCTACAGGTGAATCTGCTACAGGCTGATCTTGGTGGTCAGGCGACTGGATATCATAGTACTGGTCCCGAATGTATTGACTTCCCTGGTGTTGGGAAGGGGGAAGCCCCCCCCCCCCAAACCCTCCTAGGCACTTTAAAGTAAGGCGAGATGCATTTGAGGCACTATAATCCACCAGGGGGCAATGGGGTCAGTGAAAGGGACGTTTTCCCGTCCAGCAGGACTCCCTGCTAACATCAATTATAAAGTATTCACATGGTGTGGACCAAGGTGCAGACGGCATCGCTATTTTTGCATAGATATTAATATTCCTCGGTAGAAGAGAAGGCTTGCGTGGTAATCACGGTAAAGGCGGCATTGCATGCACTAGGCCCAAATCCACGAGGCAACTGAAATCTGCAATTATACCCAAGCTCCCATGAGGACAGTTTGCACCCCCACTCGCCACACTGTGTCCATTGTTCTTGAAAGATGTGCCTTTCACCCAAGAAGAATGTGCCCTACAAGGACGCGATCAGAGGCTGGAGCCTGGTGCGCATGTTATTTTACTTTGGCCAAAGCATGACCCGTTCCATTCCCGATTGACCACGAGTTATAGCCCATACAACTGACTAAACCCTAAGATCCCCGAATTCCATGACACCAGGTGCACTTTGACCATCAACCTCAAATTAACAAGTCCTGAAATGCTCAAAGAGGGACAGGATGTATCGTTACAGCGACAATCGTGTGATTTGTATTTCAAGATGCTGGGAGGGATAAATTATAGTTCAAAATAAGGGTGGAGACCTTGGAGCCAGATGGCAGAGAGGGAGAGTGAAATGTGCAGGTGAAGGTAAGAGTGCCTTGATACCTAGTGTGTGTGTGTTTTGAGGCTTGTCAAGTGCACAGTATGAGTGATAAACAAGCTGTATAGTAGGAGTACAATTTGTTTGTTGTCTAACCTTCAACGTGAGAAGATGAGCCCCGCAGCGCTCACATGATGGAAGACGGACAAACTGGGCTCGGTCCAATAAACTGCCATCCCATATGGATAAAGGCAGCACCTGTATAGGGTCCATCCAATCAGCTGCATGGGTTGTCACCATATATATTGTGTCATTTATGATGATGGTTTGCTTTAAATGTTTCTGCTTGTACCTCTTTTTGGCAGAACGTTCTTGGCAGCAGAATTTTTTGCTGTTGCTCTCATCTGCACATGAGATTAAACTTGTTATCCTTACAAGATCGACTTGGGTCTCCCTTCGCTAGCGGGTTTTCTCTCTGGTGGGAGCGTTTAGGGGTTTAATTTCAACTGGTGACCCCGACGTGATCCCAGCGGCCCTGTACCTACAGAGGCTTCCAGGCTGCCTCTCCAGAAGGAGCCACGCCCACCTACAGCGACCAGCCCTGAAAAACACATGTTCAGAGTGGTCTAGTAGGAGCCATTTACAGAAAAGTCCCCTCTGATCTTTGAAGCGGGGCGCGGCTTTGAGTAGAGTGTGGCCGGTGTAACCCTGTGACCGAGAGTTCGGGTGAGCACACACGTGAGTAGACTCTTATAAGTGATAACAAGTAGGAGACAGATGCATGGGGAAGTGTGAGGTGTGAGCACGAGGAGAACGAGGTCAATGATGTGACACAGATGAGGGTAGGGTTATTGTTGATAACATTTGTATTAGTGATTGAGTGGTTTAGTAAAGTAATATGGTACGGCATTATAGGGTAAGGCAAAGGTAAGGCAGGGATACCCTCCTCGGAGGGAAGGCGGTACCAACTAGGCAGAATAATATTTAAAGGAGGTCTACGGAAGTACAAAGCAGTGGTCTCATATGTAGTATGCCAGAAACAAGTAGCGGTTGTTAGTGTAGTGTGTTGGTTTAGTTTACGGTAGTTGTGTTTTGTGTGTTAAAGAGGGGCCGGTAATTGTGTGAGTCGCGGTGTAGTGTGGTGATGCCCGATCTCTTGGAGCAGCGTTTGTGCGTATGGAAGGGTGAGAGAGAAGGGTGAGGGTTGATACTTTTGTTTTTGTTATAAGCAAGCCACAGCGTGAGCGGCACATTAGAGGGGCTTTGCAGGGCTGGTTAAGGAATAGACGTCATTAGTTTGGAGGGAGGATCACCAATAGAGCACATGTATAAGGCCCTGCCACTGTATCGTGGCAGTGTGGAAAGTATCAGCGGTGGATCGTGGAGACAGTAGGGATTAAGGGGGGCGTTGCCCTGCCCATGGCCAGGGCAGGGCTAGCACAACAAGAGCTTTTGTGTCCACATTTTTAGTACCAAAATACAATGGGAAGCAGATACAGAAAAGAGATTCTCGATCTTTGACGTATGTTCGAAGATACAGAGGATCAAGGAAATGGAGCTGAGGCACAGAGATAGAAAAGTGAGAAGTGCAGAAGGAGAGAAGGGGAAGGTATGGCGCAGGTAGGAAGTAGGGGATTATATCCTTTAACAGCATATCCTGCAGAAGGATATACCAATCCGAGTTACGTACCTGTTGTGGTGGGGACCCCATATGCTGCAGTAGCCCCCCCCCCAGTGTTAGTAACATCACAGGCTACGGCTCCCCCCACCCCTATATACCTATCCGCCTGAAGTACCAGCATCGATGGAGTACAGGTCTAGGGAGTTTCAGGATAGGTTGACAGGTTTGCTAACAGAACTGCACATGTCACAGACATCCCCAGAAACAGGAAGGGATACAAGTACACTAAATGAGGGATCGGGAGAGTGGAAATCAGGGGAAATATTGCCGAAGATGGACAGTGAAGGCATAAAACGTGTAGGGATCGAGAAACAAAAGAGCTCAGGCCGATGGATTATCTTGGGGGAGGAGAATACAGTGTTGGGAGAAAATGTGGAGGGAGGGGATGCTGGCATGTTCACAGAATACCTAAGTGAAGACGAAGGGAGGGGTGAGGAGGCAGCTGAAAATACCCCCCCACCTTAAGTAGCAGGTATATGGGCAGGAGGTAAGTTAAGTTAAGGTACAGGGCTGGTGGAATGGCAGTGGTAAAAAGAAGGAGGAAACACGAAGAAGGGTGTGGGAAGTAGAGCAAAAATGCAGATGCTTCTAATACATAAGGGGCATGGGAGGACACAGTATGTGCCCTGGCCCCAAATGGATAACAATTTAATTAATGCCCTCCCACAACATACAGCGGGGGCGATTAAGTGGATATATGAGTTTGAAAAACAAACAGTAGAGGTGCCCTAGCAATAGAGAAACTGAAGAGCTTACTGATTGCAGTAATTGAGGATCAGGCTGGGGAGGTGTGGGTTAAGGCTGGATACCCGGGAGTACCCCTGGGGGGGATGATGCGCATGATAGAACATCATTCAATGGAATTAGGCCATGGTATGGGACACATTATGGAGGGCCTTCCCAGACACTCCTGATTTACAGTCTTTAATGCAGCTTACGATGGGGGACGATGAGGACAGAGCTGGATTTATTCTCAAAATGTTAGAGAAATGGAGATCAGAGACTGGGGGGCCGTGGGACCAATGAATACTGTTCTATTTTATCGTACAGCTGGGTTTGCCGAAGAAGTGCAGAAGGCACTGAATAAGATTGTGGGTACTGAGGCAAAGGGATGGCTGGAAATACAGAGAATAGTGCATCATTGCAAGAGCATTAAAGAGTGAGAGAAGGAAACAGCGCAAAGGCGTCAGGGGGCTGAAGCAAAGTTGGCAGAGAAAAAATTGGCAAAGGTGGCAGTTCAGGTGACCCTGGCAACGCCGGTACAGGTGGAGGGAACAGACTACACAGCAAATTGTGAGTGCCACTATTGCGGCATTCTGGGTGGTAGGAGAACAAGGACAGTGGGGATTGGGGTAACAGTACTCCGGCCCACCGAGGCAGCAAAGAGGGCTGCAGCGAGGAAGAGGGGTATTTCGAGGAGCAAGAGGGAGGTTTGGACCCAGGAGAGGTGGGTTCGGACAGTCTCCATGTTGGATTGTTTAAGGTGGGGGGGATTTCACAAGGAAATGCAGGAGCAGGTCTGCAGTGGGGTATAATTATGGGCCGCAGCAGCAGGGCCACAGGCCCCTAGGGCCTCAAGGATTAGGGTACTATAACAGGGCTATGGGTACCAGGAGTATCCTCGGGGACAATACCAAACTTCTAATCACTCGCCAAACGTGGCATACACAAGCGCAACAGCAGGGTAATCAGGGCACCAGGTGGGGCAGCCGCTCCCTTTAGGGGATCAACAGTAGTGGGAGGTAGCCCTTTCTTGTTCCCAGGAACGAGCATGTATCCCGATTAGGACAGCCCACAGAGCACTCGCGTATCAGGTACTGTCTACGACTATCCACCCTGAAGAGAAACCATTGGTGGGGGCAGAGATAGAAAACAAGCAATTCATATTCATGGTGGACTCTGGTGCAACTAATTGTTTATTATGGAAGGCAACTTTCCACCATCTGGAAAATGTCTTGATGTGCAGGGGTTCTCTGGGGCTATTTCTGAGGTTCCGTACACTGAGGCGTTGGACATGAAGGTGGGAGTACAGGCGCCCCTACTATATTCCGAGAGTTCCCCAGACAATTTACTGGGTAGGGACCTGCTTAGTAAGGTAAACAGGACTATATCCTTTACAGATCATGGAGTAGTATGTTCTACGCCTGGGATGTGCGCTGTGAGGGCGATGTTGATAATCCACACAATGGCAAGGGAGGTGGTGGTCCACAGAGTCCCACAGACCCAGACATGTTTATGGTAGCACGGTGCTTGTGAAGGAGGTACCCCATATTGCCAAGCAGTGCTGGCGAGTACCCACCGATTTAATTTTTCATCCAGCTGTGTCGCCCGCAGTGGTGGCAGGAATGATACCATCACTGGAACTGCAGGGTTTGGTAGTGTCGGACAGAAGGCTTGTCCTAATAGGAATACATAGAGAAAGGTGTGAGTGGCAAACAGTGCTCTGTGTAGACCCAACAGTACAGCTAAAGGAGGTGACAATGGACAAAGAGGGGGAAATAATACTCGAAATGTGCATCCCTTGTGACAATGATACAGTGCAGTGTCCCTTAATGGCAGTAGAAATGCCATCCTAATTTTGCAAAGAAGATTTACGGCACATGCCCCTGCAATTGTGGACTACAAATCCACATGATTTAGGTTTGTTGAAGGATGTAACACCTGTGCGTATAACCCTAAAACCAGGTGTGGTGCTGCCCCGGATAAGACAATATCCACTGTCAAGAGAGGCGAGGAAGGCCTAGAAAGACCATACAGGCTCTACTGGACCAGGGAATTATCGTGCCATTTACGGCCCCGTGCAATATGGCGATATACCTGCTTAAAAAATTAATGGGGGCAATTCGAGAATGATCCAATACTTGCGGCCCCTAAATGATGTGGTACAGAAAGAGTTTGCAGTGGTTCCAAATCCTGTAACGATTTTACGCAGCATCCCCAAGGAGGATACATATTTCACTGTGGAAGATTTAAAAAATATATTTTTCTCGATTCCATTCCATCCAGAGTCGAGGAACCTTATGGCATTTACGCAGGGACAGATGAGGTTTCAACATACTAGATTACCTCAAGGGTACTGTGGGAGCCCAAGCATATTTAACAGAATACTGCACACTGATTTAGAGAATATTCAGGTGCCCAGCACGATTATTTTGTAAGTGGACGATCTGCTAGTGTGTAGTGACAATGAACAGCATTATCGAAGGGACTCCGTTGTACTGCTACAATTACTGCCTTGTAAGGGGTACAAGGTTAATGAGGCCAAATTGCAATATTGCCAGTAGTAAGTAATTTATTTGGAGCAGTTTATATCAGTGAATAGGAAGAGGATACTACCCGATAGGGCAGCATCAGTACGCACCATCCCAAGACCTGCCTCATTTAAGGAGATGCAGAAGTCTCTGGGCCTGTGCAATTACTGTAGGACCTGGATCCTCGATTACGCTGCATACACCAGGCCACTTCTGCAAGCCCTAAGGAAGCACCAAAAACAAAGGACCACAGGTTATTGTGGACGGCAGAAATGATCAGACAATTTCAAATAAGTAATCAGTTCAGCACCAGTACTGGCCACCCCGGATGATACACAGAAATTCTATTTGTTTTCACATTCTGATGGTCAGCTTACGACAGCACTGCTGACACAGAAGAGCACTATGGGCCATAAGCCATTGGCCTATTATAGTGGTACTCTGCATGCAGTGATGCAAGGGCAGTTTGCGTGCGAACAAGCATTAGCAGCCGCTGTCTTTGCTATAGAGAAAAGCTCTACAATCGTAAAGGGGTGTTCAGTAACATATGTAGAACATTCTCCATTTGCTATTCTAGAACGGTCGAAGTCCACCCTGGCTACACAAAGGTCATCTGCATATGAAAACGGTGAATCCTGCCACCTTTTTTTTGTGGAGGAGCTAGCACCTTCCTGCACCTGCCCCAAGCGCTTTACAATTAGGCAAGACTTCAGCCCCTAAGCACTTTACAATTAGGCAAGACTTCTCCAAGCACCAGAGCACTGAGAAAGCTTTTTTCATGCAAAAATAATCACAAACAGATGTGGCCAGGTGCTAAATGAAGACAGCTATTTACATCTTATATTTAAATACCATTTGCTTAGCTGAATGAATTTGAAAAAATGCTAAAAATTGTATTTAGTTTTTCTCAACGCATGGTAAAGAGCAGTAGGCTCTGTGCCAAAAGGAATGTGGCTTGTGCTGTGGCCTGCACTAAAAATGAATCGCAGAGCATGCAGTGTTGCGTCACCGAGGCTAGCTCTGGCAGAGCACATGAAGTCGCTGACCAGCTGTTTCCTGTCCATCAAAAGCCCATGCAGACTAAGAATAGGGGAGTGTATATGCTCATTCACACAATGCAACATTATGTGAAAATAAGGTTTTATGGGGAATTACTAGACAGATAAAAATATGAGTATATTGATTGAAGTGTGGAGAGCATGGTGGGAAAATGTGTCATATATATATTATAGAAAAATTATGATAAACAGGAACTACAATGTATTCTTGCATAGGCAGCAATATGCCAAGTAGTCTGTCCTTCCTAAACTGAAACCCGGCCATGCAAGAAGGAAGACTGCAGCATCCCTTGTAAGGGAAGACAGACAATTTTGGATGAACTATTCCAGTATCCAGTGACCAAGTCAAGAGTATTTAAGCTGCCTGCCTGGCACCAGTCAAGAGGAGCCAGCTACGGAAGAGGGAAAGAATGCTGGCAGTGTTATTTGCACCCCCATCCTCATTTTTGTACAGATTAAATTTGTTATCCTTGCAAGATAAAGACTCCTGGTCTTAATTCCCTAGAGGGGTGACCTTTAATCTAGTGTGAGCGTGATTAGGGTTACCCATATAATAAAAGGGGTACCCTGTAAATTGGGCTACCTTTCATTTTTCAACAAACATGCCTACGGCAGAGGACTTGACGGCACACGACTGTGCCACATACGAGGGGGAGGAGGACACTCCCAAAGCAAAGCATCATGCATTAACAGAGGGTGTGATACTTTTTGTTGACGGGTCGTCCACAATTGATCAGGAGGATGGACAGACAGGGGCAGGAGCAGTACGACTTGAGGGAGGGGAGTACAATACGGTCATGAAAAGCTTGCCTACCTACTATTCTGCGCAAGCGGCAGAACTTGTCGCGCTCATCGAAGCGCTGAGAGCGTCCCAATGGCATCAGATTACGATATATTCCGACTCAGCATACTTTACAACAACGGTACATGCCGGTCTCTCCCACTGGAAGCAAAGGGGGTTTTGGAGGGCAGGCGGGTCCCCAGTGCAGCAGGCTGCGCTATACTGGAGATTCTGATGGTAGCGTTACCACAGCCATCTGTTGTGGCGGTCGTCAAGTACACTGCCCAAACTCACAGGACTGACTAAATCTCAAGAAGGAACGCATCCACCAATGTGGCAGCCAAAATGGTGGCGTCCAAGCCAGACGAAACATCCACCGAGTATGTTGTAGCTGCCCCACCGACAGATGAGCGTCCAGTGTTTTATACTGCATTGCCCATCTCCAAGATTGAGCTACAAGGAAGAGCACCTGAGTGGGAAAAAGTTGTGGTCAAGGAGAGGATGTAAGCAGAGTCTGACAGATCTGTTATTGAGATAGGAGAGCTCGGTAAAACAGTGATGGCCCAGGAACTGCTAGCAGTAACATTTGAACAGTTGCACTACCAGTACCATAGTTCAAAAAAGCACATAGCCGTTGCGGGATGTACTGACCCACTAGGCTCTGCAACATCCCCGCATGCTGGTGGCACCAGAACCAGCAAAATGGCCACAAAAAGCCCTAAGCACGCTAAACCTCTGAAAATTGCGCAGTGAAACCGTAAATAACTGGCAGGACAGCACACTACCTTGCTTGGCAGAAGGACTGGCAACATGTAGCAAGGGCAGAATAGCACGACTGGTCATTTTCTGTGCACAAATCTGGAAAGAGCATATCACAAAGCTGACATGGATTGCAACGATGGAAAAGCTGGTGCAAGTACACAAGGAAGAAGAATATCAGCTCTGTTTCCGGAGCAAGGGTTCAGTCTTTGTTGGCACAAGCATACATTGTAATAAAACTTGATCGCAGACATGAAGAAAGGAACGGTGGCACTGATGTATTACTACTGGATCTCTGGTCGACAACCTTACTTGCACCTCCCAGCTTCATGGAGGGGCTGTTCGCTCTCCACACTGCATTCAGCGCCATTGGTCTTCCTTCACGTCGATGGAGGCCTCAGCCTGCATGGGGTGAGCGGCCCAGCGTTTGCTGCGCCGATCTTTTTAGGTTTTAGGTCGAAAAGGTTTACACAATTTGCAAGCATTTTCGGCGCGATCCCTCGGGAGACAATAATTGCACACTTGGTGCATGTCCTTCTACAGGAATTTTCGGTGGCAAATAGGACCAAATTTAAAGGGAGTTTTGTCGATTATTTTTTAAAAGGGCAGATTGGTGAGAAAAAGGGAAAGGGGATGACGGGCTATGCATTCTCTAAAGAGGTCAGTATGAAGAACCTCCCCCCTCTTTCCGTACTGTAATAGGTCGAAGCTTGAAGAGGCCCGTGTAGGCCGCGTCTGGTCGATCAGTCAGTCTTCGACGGTGAGGTTGTACGCCAAAAGCCGTTGAGCAGTCTGTTGGCCGTGCGGCAGAAGTGAACCAAAAGGAAAGAAAGTCTACAAGTAACTTTCAACTAATTAAAGGCATCAGCCTGGAAGAGAACTCTGCATTTGCGAACGACTTTGATGGCGGAAAAAAGAAATCTGAGGGACCTCGCCGCGTGACGGACCATGGGTACACTACTCATCACACTAGGTATAGTATTACTAACATGCCCTGTCGACATCCGTTTGAGTTACAAGATTTGTTTTTGAAACACTCTGCGACTTCCGCTAGATGTCGGACTACGCAGAGCATGTGATCTAAGCAGATCCACAAGCTCCAGAAATACACACACACACCTGTAGAGATAACACATACCAGTAATAAACAGGTAAGAAATTCGATGGATGAAAACAAGTTAGATTATAGAGAATAATCACAACCTAGTTCCCTCCGTCTTATGATGTCCACCCCTAAGATGTACACGGACATGTGCCGAAAAAGTCACACGCTCCTCTAGGTTTTCTCCAGGGAAGGCATGGCAAGTATCCACTCTATCCTGCACAAAAGGTTCCCAGGTTTGATGACCAAAGAGCAGGCCTGTGGGAGTTTATGGACATCCAATGTTAACCTATGGCAGACCGGGGGTGAGGGGGTAGAAACAGGTATGGTGACCCGCTCAGACTCAGATTCTTAAAGATGAACTGCAAGTCTTCCAGATTTCACTGAGACTTCAATCCCCTGTCCTTGTTTGGGTGAGGGGAGCACAGGGGTCGCGGGTGCAGAGGTCCCTTTGTGTCAGGATTTGGTCTCAGTTCTCAGATGGTTCTAGGCAACTTCTTGAAGACCCCCAAACGAAGAAAAGATGCAGACCTCTGTGGTGCAGACCCTTTTAGACGTCTCACAGGATTGCGGAAGGATGGCTCCAGCAGAGTTCACCATGGTCAGGCAAGCCTCAGGAGATCTAGCAGTGAACACAGAAGCAGCCTCAGCTCACCTCCCCTTGTCATGAGAAGGCTGAAGCTGCGAAGACAGACAACTTATGGCAAAAGCTGAAGTTCATGCGAGTCCCAAAGCTCTGCTCAGAACACACACTACTGCAGCGCAGTAGCACTAAAGTCAGCTGGTCAGTGCACCAGGTGGTCCAAGGACGCTTTCACAGGCTTCCCATGCTTGGGTCTGCAGTAGGGATCGAGACTGGTTGTTCCCACCGGTCCAAGGGTCGAAGCACTAACAAAGATCTTCTGAGATCAGGCCGAGAAGCAGAGCTTCACTGAGCCAATCATTGCAATCGATGTTGGCCAGCTGCAGGGGTTGTCCTTGGGTCGTCATCATGCTGTTCTTCTTCATCAAAGTTTTGGTCCAAACAATGATCTGTCAAAAAGCCGCAGGTGCCCTCCTTTTATCCAAGATTCAGGGCGGGAGCTAGCCGAAGCCCAACAATGGCATGGATCTGCAATTTTCAAACAGCCCAGGGTTGTCCAATCACTTGTCATCACATTCGTCCAGCAAAAGATTGTAGGCAGTCAGAGGATCTTGACTGAGACCAGACAGTCCCATCCCTATCCCCTGGCTCACACACAAAGCCTACTTGCCCACAAAAGCAACAGCTTTCATTAGGAAAGGGGTTACCATATGACATGCATTACTTACCGTAAAAGCATTTCTGATGGTTGTATCTGCTTAGATTCACATGCAGTGCATATGGTCCGACATCCAGTGGTAACCGCAGAGTATTGCATCTGGTCTTTCGAGAATCGAAAGGGGGCATCGACATGGGCGTGCTGTAAGAGGATTCAATTCAACACTACAGCTAAGTCAATGCCTAGTCTGGGATACTGAATGCAAACCCTTATTGATATATCTTTATGTCCAGTTCATGCGTTCTGGATGACTACCCCTATATAACACCCCTCTCTTGGAATCCCCCTGATCCCACTGAGCCAAGAAGTAGTTTTGTTTTGCAAGTTAAAAGGTTTATTGGAGAATTTAAATTATATATATATATATATATATATATATCACACTTTATGATAAATTAATACTTGGATATCACACTTAATCTGAGCAGTAATCAATAATGGATAGTCGCACTAGCACACTTGTGAATAGGAACTGAAGAATAAGGTGGTAGAGAATGCTTTATATAAGTTCAGATGGATGTAATGTTGAATGAAAATGCAATACAGAAAATACTCAATATGATTTCAATAAAACAATGTAATCACTTTTCTCTGGCAATCCCCTCCCCCCTTTATGCAATGCAAGGAAATGGAAGGAAAGCACACAGTTCTCAGAAATGCAATCAAATGTAATTCAGTTCACCCCAGCAAGCTTAGACTACAGAAGTTTGAAACACAGGCCCAAAATGCTCGTATATGTGATAGCGATATATTGGAAAATGTGCTAAAATGATTCTAATTCCCTCTGGAGGTTCAGGTTGAGGATTAGTTGGTTTAAATTAGTTCAGGCTTACTTTAGCAATGTTCTAGGAATGATTGGCAGGTTAAACGAATTTTTGGCAAATGAAAGCTGCTGTTTTCACACGTGGAGAAATTTGCAAATCGCGGCAAATTCGCGAGTGCGTTTTTCGCGATTGCGGCAAAAGTATAGGGAGTAGGAATGCGGTTCTAGGTTCGTTGAGAAGCCAAGATTCCCAGCTTTCAGAGGAAAGTTAAGTCTCCAAGACAAATGGTCACGGAGATATGAGCGATATGGTAAAGGTCGTTTTTCAGATTTGAAATTTTAAAAGTTCAAAGTGACAAGTTACAGCTAGCAACTAGAAATGACAGGTGACAGCTTTGCAAATGACAGATGACAGTTAGGAGACAGTTCTGGTTAGATTAAAATAGATTGAATTATATTATTCTAACTAAGAGATTGGTTCTGCACAGTTCTGCTAGGTACTCACAATATATTTAGAAATAGAATGGGCCTCGCCACGGATCTGGTCAGGTTTTCTTCACTCGCCACAGACGGTCTCTGCGCACAGCGGTCTGGGTCAGCTCTCTGGTTCTGGATCTTTCTGCACAGCTTTCACTGGACCCAGCGCTGATCTGCACGGCTCCTGGATGCTGCTATCGCTGTTAGGTTTGCTGGATGCTGAGTCCCACTGAGAAGAGTTCTCAGTTTGTGGGTTTAGGCCCTTGCTTTGAGTTCTGAATCAAGTTCTTTGGAGTTTTAAAGTCTAAGTGTTGAATCTAGTATCTTCTGGATGTTGTGTGGTCCGGCAGAGCGTGTTGCAGCAAATGGAATTGAATGTCCCCATCTGTCCTGACTGTCTGCTTTTATGTGTTTTGAAAGTGGGTGTGTGTGCAGCATCACTAGCCAGCCCCTCTCTCAACTGCCCATTGGCCCAATTCTCCCCGCTCCCATGATTGGGGAAGGAACTGTGAGTCAGAGTGATGCTGTAGGTTTTATGGGTCAGAGGATCCTCCCCTGGTCAGTTTGCCCACAAAATCTATATTTGATCAAAATGCACACTTCATAGATACACAGTGGTTTGAAATTACATGCACCCATTATGCATTTACTGATGGTAGCCCCTGTTCAAACTCTGCTCTTCCTGGGGGCTTGCATTCAGAAATGGCAATATTTTGTGCTTTTTAGTGGTTTTGCAACATCGGATTTTTCTCCAGATTTGTACACATGTACACGGCCTGTCCATACATACTCCAGTAAATTAACATGTCTCTAGCTTAAACACAGAGTCTGTAGTATACATAAATAGCAGGGTTTTGCCCCAGAACATCACACAAATTGGAGTTTGGGCTTGAATTGAAGGTACATTTTTTAAATTAAGGCTCTCAAAGTTATACATTTCTGTCATTTGATTACAAAGAGTTATCAGTGTTTCTGTAAAATATATATTTTGCTTTCAATTCAGTTCTCAGAGTGTTGGAGTCCGCCTCCAAGACTTGGGTGGGTCAGTCACATGTGTCTTCTGGCAGGCAGGCCTTTGTTGACAGGAAACAGTCAAAATCAACATATCCTATTCAATTGCAAGAGCCTATTGTGTGGTCTCCAGGAGGCTCCCAGCCAGTCTGCCTTCTATCAATCAAGAGGTCATGTGAGATTCTAACTCCTGGTGTGAATCTCTGGAGGTGAGAGGGTTTCCCAGGCTTCAGGCCTCTGGGAACAGCAGGTGGCTAATTTTTAATTAAAATGCAGCCTTTGAAGTCAGCTGAGTCAAATCCCTTTGTCAGCAACTGCACTTAGTTCTCCTGTCAGAGTTTAGACCGCTAGCGCCGCCTTGAGGATTTTGTTGGTACTGAATGCAATTTTGGGATCTTTCTTGGATTAATGCATTCTAAACAGGAATGGTTCTTACATGGTAGTAAATAATCCTTGCTTAACATTGTTTTGATGGGGCTCCTTACAGTAAGATGGTTATGTGGAACCCCACAAAAGGGTTGAATCTTTAAAGTGGTCCAATGAGTCACGATTTCAGCAACTTTTTCGCATCAGTAACAGTGGATTTTGTTAACAAAGATCTTTCTTTACACTGGTGGGTGGCAAGTTAGGTAACCATTTTGGTGTGCGCACAAACTGCGTGGTTCTCCTGGATTCTGGCGCACTTGTGGGCTTTTTGGCCATCTTGGATTTTCTAAGCCCACAGCACCAAATGTTGCAGCATGATAGCTCAAACGTGGGTCAGGACACCCAACAGTGCCTTTAACACTATCCCTACGTGATGTGTAATGTACCCAAGATCCCTCACGTGTCGAGGTCCCTCCGATTGTATTTTTCCTGCCATGAGGAAGCCTTACGACTATCGTGAGTGAGTACAGAAAAGAGAAAGTAGTAAGACGTCTATGTTCCTTCCATCCGAGCTGGGAGGAAGGGTGGGTGCATGTGAATTTAAGCAGATACAACCATCAGAAATGCTTTTACGGTAAGTAATGCAAGTCTTCTGAGGTTTGTTAATCTGCTTAGAATCACGAAAACTGATTAGTCGAGTTCTTTCCATGTAGAACATGACAGCTCTGCGTATATCCACTGTGTGCAGGGTTCTTTCTCCCAGGCTTGAATGATTCTGAAAGAACGTTGGTAATTCTATTGACTGGTTCACATGGAACTTGGAAATTAATTTAGGAGCAAATCTAGGGTGTGTGCGCAGAACCACCTTATCTTGGTGGACTGTTACAAAAGTATCTAGCATTGAGAGCGCCTGTAGTTCACTTACCCTCCTGATGGAGGTAATAGCTATCAAAAAACAGTCTTAAGGGTGAGGTCTTTAAGACTTGCCTTGTGCATGGGCTCGAAAGGTGCCCCCATAAGCCTAGTCAACACCACGTTTAGGTCCCACCCAAGAGCCGGGTTAGAAAGGGGAGGGTGCATTCTCTTCACTCCCTCCATGAAAGCTTTAATAACTGGCATCTTCCACCATGACACTTTCTGTTGTGATGTCGTGTAGGCTGAAAGTGCAGCTAGGTGCACCTTTATGGAGTTGAAGACCAGGCCTGAGTCAAGTAAATGGGTTAGGTATAAAACGATGTGTGTGGGAGAGCAGTTAATCGGGTTAATGCTCTTCGAGTTGCACCAGATGACAAACCGTTTACATTTACTGGAATAGCAGTATCTGGTGTTCAATTTTCTTTATTCCCTGAGAATGTCCATCCATCTCTGAGGGAGTTGCAGGTGTCCAAACTCTATGACCTCAGGAGCCAGGCCTCGAAGTTCAAGGTCTGCGGCCATGGGTGAAGCGTCTCCCCTCTGTCTTGCAACAACATCTTGTACAGGCAAAGCAGTTTGACTGGAGGAGATAGGGACATCTCAATAAGATGAGCGAACCAGGGTTGGCGGGCCCACATGGAGGCCACCAGTATCATCGTGACTGGTTCCTGGTGCATCTTGTGGACAATATTGTTGAGAAGTGGAGTTGGGGCTGGGGGAGCGTAGACAAATTTCCCTGACCATGTTATCCAGAGTCCGTTTTACTTTGGAACGGTTCTGGGGGTACCTGGAGGTGTAATCTTGGCATTGAGCGTTCTCCAGAGTTGTGAACAGATCTATCTCTGGGAAGCCCCATTCTGCGAAAACGGTGACGATGTCTCCGTGTAATCGCCATTCGTACCCCCTTGGCAACGGAAAGTCTCTGCCGAGTACGTCTGCAGAAGATGGAGTTCCCCTGGAACATGTGATAACAGGAACATGTTGCATTTGAGAGCCCACTTCCAAGTGTCCTGGACAGTTTGGAAAGCCCTGGAGAATGAGTGCCCCCTTGTTTGTTCAGATAGTACATGGCCGTGGTGCTGTCTGAGGATGAGGAACGTCTTCCCCTGCAGTTGTGTCTGAAAAGCCTTCAGTACTTTGAACACTGCCAACAGTCCCAACAGGTTTATGTGGTTGGATGCCATGTCTAACGACCAAACTCTGTGCGCTGTGTGTTGAAGCAGGTGAGCTCCCCATCCTGTAATATACGCGCCTGTGGTTAGAGTGGCTTCCACTGCGGGGGTGGTAAAGTATTTCCCTTTCAAGAGGTTGTCCCTCGACCACAACTGCAGCGAGAGAGCGAGGGCCGGCGAGACAACCACTAGATCGTCCCACTGTACGCTGGCCTGACACCACTGGCTGTTGAGCCACTCTTGAATTGGGTGCAGGCGCGCGTGAGGAACCAAGTAGATACATGACACCATCATTCCTGAAAGTCGCTTAGCTTTGTGTACAGTCATCTCTCGACTGGCTACATACTGAGGGATCTGAAACAACATGTTTTGGATCCACTCGATGGAGGGAAAGACATGGTGGTCCTTTGTTCGAATTAGAGCCCCTAGGAACTGTTTGACCTGACTGAGCTCTAGGGTAGATTTTTTTCTCGTTGATAGAGAATCCCAGACTGAATAAAAGATCTATCGTCTTTTGGGTATTTGCTAGACATGTTTTGTAAGAGTCACCTGTTATGAGCCAGTCGTCGAGGTAAGGATAGATCGGGATGGATTGCCTGTGCAGATGTACTACTGTCACCGCTATTACTTTTGTAAATACCCTTGGTGCAGATGCTATGCCAAAGGGTAGTACTTTGAACTGATAATGCTTGTCTTGTATCATAAATCTGAGGTATTTTCTGTGCACTGGCAACATTGAAAGATGAAAGTATGCATCCTTCATGTCCAGTGCTGCCATGTAATCTCCCTGTGATAGCAGTGGAACTACTTCCTGCAGTGTGACCATGCAGAACTTTGTGGCTTTACAAATGTGTTCACTGGGCGCAGATCTAAAACAGGGCGCATGGTTAGATCCTTTTTGGGTACAAGGAAGTACACTGAATAAATACCTTCTTTTACCTGTGACAGAGGTATGATTTCTATGGCTTTCTCCTGTAGCGTCTCGACTTCCTGCAGAAGAATGCGAAGATGGTCTGTGTCAGTCGTCTTGCTCGTGGAGATCTGAATGTTGGGGACCGGTTGAACTCTACACAGCACCCGTGGACCACTGTCTTTAGCACCCACTGGTCTGTAGTTATTCCCTCCCTTGTCTGAAGAAACAATGTTAGCCGGCCCCCGACCGTGGAGGCATGGGAGGGGACCCGAATCTTTGGGTCATTTCGAACCTGAGGCAGGGGAGTCTCTGGGGGTAGAGTTCCAGCCTCTTCCTTTGCCACGGCGCTGACCCCCTTGGGGACACGGGGTGGTGTATCCGCTATTTCCCTGTGTAGAATTCCAATTCAGATTAGTATTGTTGAGGGATGCGTTGGCCACGAAAGAGCAGTTTAGATCCAGAGCCTCTTCTTGTAGAGGGTCTTTGTGTAATCTGGTCCAGTGTTTTTAAAGGTGTCATGCTCCTTTTTTGGGGTCTCGATGGCCTCATCGACCGCCTTCAGATTGGATTCTTCCACGGGTTTAGGAGTGTGCCCTGAGCAAGGGATCGACCAGCCGTTTCTGCAGAATCCAAAGTATTCTTAAGAATGCTTTGGTTCACCCGTCTGCCTTCAGTGACAGTGGTGAGGGGACGAGTGCGTAGGGGTTCCATAACTTCCTGTATGCCTTCCTGTAGTAAGGTCCACTGGGCATCGGCGTAGCTGGCCAACAAGGTGTTGTTGGCAATGCACATTGAGAACGCTGCTGCGACCGTGATCCTTTTCCCAATGGCGTAAAGTCGTTTACCTTACTTATCAGGGGGTGCCTTGCCTGCTGACAAAGGGACCCGTGCCTGCTTTTGTGTAGTAGTCACCAACAGGGAGTCTGGAGTGGAATGACCTCCGATATACAGAGGGTCTGATGGAGAAGGGTGAACATTTTTCTATTCGTGGGTTGACACCTCTTGTGAGAGCAGGTGTTGATAAGGAGGGCGCCAGATATTTTTTGATTGAATTGAGGAGAGGAATAGGCTGGCTGGCCGGCGGTTTCTCCTTAAGGATGTCCTCCACAAAGTCAGCTTCGGGGACCGCTTCATCTGTAGCAACTTTAAAATGATCAGCTGCTTTACGCAACATTACGTTAAAGTCAATTGGTCATCCACTGGCGAGGGTTGTTGCCTAGTGGGAATGGACTGGTGAGAGTCCAGAAACGGGGCATCAGGGTCTTGATGATCCGGGGACTGCCATGGTTGAGGGTCACCCACATCTGGGTTCTCTTTCCAGCCCTCTATGGGATCATGCATGTCCTCAGGGTTGGTGAATTCCTCATCCTGAGTGTCAGCAGGAAGGTCATCCTCAGTTAAGTCTTAATTGTATATATCGTCTTCTAAAGATGGATCAAAAAGTCTTGGAAATGTAGCTTTGGGGTCCACAGGGCTCTCATCCCTTAGCCTCCTTGGTGTAGGTTGTTCTGAACAGGAAACAAACCTGTCCAGCCTTTCCATACAGTTCTCAAACTTTTCTCTAGTCCAAACCGAGGACCTAGAATGGTCTAGAGGTAGAAAAGGGTCCTGATCGTGTTCATCCGTCGAAAATCTTCGAGATTTTCATCTCATCGTGGAGAATAGCCCTTCTTCGCCCTCAGAACTCCTCTTGAGGTACCGACAGAGATGAGACGTCTCTGTGCTTCTCTTTCGACATATGGGTGGGTTCCTGTAGCCCCCTTAGGCCATCCTTGGATCTCGGCAGATCCTTGGGCCTTTCCGTGGGACTCGGCACATCCCCGGGTTGCCGCTTCTGAGAATCGGCGGCAACAATCCTAGCTAAACTGTCGGCGACGTCCTCCGCAGTCGGGAGGTGCATAGCTTCAGCATGCGATTGCAAGGAGGTCCTCTTCGCCGGTGCCGGGTCCTTGTCCTCAGCAGCTGCCTTTTTCAGTGGTGTCAGGGCCTTATCTTCTGCGACCGCCAACTTCAGCGGAACCGGAACCCTATCTTCGCTGGACGCCTTCTTGCGATGCGTCTCGACGGAACCTGGTATATTAGGGGTAGTGCCCTTTGTTTTCGATGGCCAGGTTGCTGGGCGCATTTGCGGCTGCAGAGAGGGCTGCCGATCGGCGGGTGCCGCCAGAGAGTCCGGTGTACCCGTTGGCGCTGAAGTCTTCGGCCTGGCCGAAGAATGACTTGGGGTTGTGTGCTTTGTGCTGTGTACATGTTAGTCTTTGTCGCCGGGGTGAGACTTCCCCATAGCAGTGCCTAAGCTGTGCCTAGCGGGGCCGGGGACAGACTATGCTGAACGCGAGCGTTCCGTCGAAAGGTCAACAACCTCCGGTTCGGAGGTATGATCGTCACTCTCGCTGTCGTCACATTCGGTGGTTGCGGCAGCGGGAGAAAATTCTGCCTTTGACATACCGTAGGCCGCCCACCGCTTGACTCTACGCTCCTTGAATGTCTTAGGATGGAGGAGCTTACAAGCCGCGCATCCTTCTTCCTTGTGATCAAGGGGCAAGTACCAGTTACACCGTCTGTGCCCATCTTTCCAAGGGAATTTGCGCCTACAATTAGGGCAAAACCTAAATGGAGTCCTCTTCATAGCTGAGGATGGGTGGAGTGACGAAGACCGAAGGGGAAAGAGGAAGGAAAGGGAAAGGCATTCTCAATTTGTATAGAAATGTCCTGTCCGACCCCCACTCTCCCTACTGTATAGGCCGGCGGAAGGCCCGGCCACGTGGTCGGCAGCGCCGACTGGATCACCGTCCGTCGAGTTCTTGAAGGTCTTCGGCGGAGGTCTAACAGCCATCGAAATAAGGGACAGATAGGGTGATATGGATAGATTATATAATTATTCAACCAAAGGTCGATGGGACAATAAGCAAAGCATTTGACGAGCTCCGCATCAAGGCGACCCGTATGCTGGGCGGAATAAAACAATCTGAGGGACCTCGACGCGTCAGGGATCTTGGTACACTACACGTCACGTAAGGATAGTGTTACAGGCACGCCCATGTTGACGTCCTCTTTCGATTCTCAAAAGACAAGATGCAACACTCCGCGGTTACCACTGGATGTCGGACCATATGCACAGCATGTGATTCTAAGGCCAAAGGACAAGATGGCCAAAGTACAAGACAAGCAAAAATCTCGTGGTGCTGCCATTTTGGGGTGCTAGCCACCTTTAGCAGCCATTTATTGTAAACGTAAAAGTGCACAGAAAAAATATAAAAAACGGTAAAAATCACATAGCTGCCACCAGCTTGCCTTAGGCACATTGTCAAAGTAACCAAAAAGCCATGAGGAAAAATGTTATGAGTATACAAAGTATGTTCAATTGTAAAAATACAAGAATTCCAAAAGAGAGACTCTCTCAGTACTGAGTCTTCGGGACTACCCAGTTTCCCCATATGAATGAGCAGGCAAAGTAAGTATAGCAGAAGCTTCACGGACCACCAAAAGTTAGGACAGAGTTCAAAAAGAAGCAAAAAACTGGGGGTCCAATTGGAATCTGTGGAGGGGAAAGGTGCAAAAGCAAAAAGAAAATCTTTCCTAACAGCTACCTAATCAACTAACACTTTATGCTCTTCAATGGGGGTTGCCACCCTATTTTTACAACTCTTGGAAGGATTACACTATACTGATGATTTGTCCATTTCTATAGCTATCGTGATCTACTGCAGGTAAGTTGTTTTGTAGCACAGCAGGTTTTACTATATCCAAAGTATATGTACATGCAACTTATCAATCTAAGACACAGGAAAAGTAAATTTGGCCTTGCCAGAATTTGGTACTGTGATCTGGCAAATGAAGAAAGATCTCTGTGGAGACATCTTCTGAATCAGAGTGGCACTTAAATGTATCAGTATGCATTTTAATTTAGGGGTTTTGGAAGGGATTAATGTATTGTTCACAAACATGTGAAATAGTTCTATAGCAAATGCACAAACTTTATGCTTTGCAATGAACACAGGAAGCATTACGTGATTAAATGATCTGAATGGAATGTACTTAACAGGTAGGCAGACAGTTTTTAGCCTCTCCAGGGCACCATATAATATGACATATTATTTAGGATTTATTTGTTCAATCGGCAGAGACTTCTTTACACTAAGAAAGCCATGTCAGGGCCCCTTTTGCTCTCTAATAATGACTTCAATCCCATGTCCTAATAACTTGTTGTATAGAAATTAAAAACAAACCGTTCAGTTCATAGTTTATCCATGTGTCTGGATGGGAAAATATGTGTTTCACCAAATGGCATGCTGTGGTTGTGCTAAAAACATGCTTTATAAACCTGGCTGGATAAAATACTAGACATGGCCATTGAGAAAATGTGTAGTAACACCTGTGGCCCTGGTGGGTGTAAACGGACCGGCATTACAGATATTCAATTCAAATTTTAAAACAACTGTTTTAGACATGCATGGTAAGCTTCATAGCAAATGTAACTGCTACATTTGTAGGCAGGGCAAATGGAAGGAAAAAGAGGACTTGTATCAGATATAAAACTATACGATCTTCTACAATACAAAACAGATATTGCCAAGATACTCAAAAATGAACCGCAAGAACATTCCACCTATAAAAAGAAAATTGGGGTAGTCTACCTGTTTCGCGTGGTCTATGTTCTCTGATTTTAGATGGAGAGGTTTTGTCCTAGAATTTGAATGTGGAGTCTCATCTTCTTCTTTAATTGGAGTGCCACTGAAAACATGTAGCGGGGAAGTGTAGGTTCCCTGAGAGCTTGACCCAATAGGATTTCGCCTTATGGCAGGCATGCTATTGAACTGTGGAAGATTGTCTAAACCTGCAAAAAAGTATTTACAACACCTTGGTGAGACAATACAAAAACAATTAACCATGGTTTGGGATTGTTTAGCATGTTCTAGCGCGAACTCAAGTTATTCAATGGTTCAGTGTAAAAAATTACAGTGCAATGCAACATAAACCTTGAACCAGCATTGCAATGAATCTTAAACATGCCCAAGCAAACGAAAACGTGTTAAGAAAATATTACTCACCATAGTCCATAGACTATGGACTGTATTACTAGTCCATAGTCCTCAATACTGTACAGGCGCTCTTGAGACAGGACCAGAGTCATTTGCACCTCAAGAGTTATTTCCTCTTTACATTCAAATGTGCACGTTGGCAGCGCCATGGTACGTCGCACCTCCCGACAAGATTCTCTGGCACCACCCATCAGTCCCCCTTTTTGCGCACGTCAGCACCAACAGCCTTAGCAAATTTATTGATGACGGAGTATCATGGGAAGAGAGACTAGAATAGGAGCACAGTAGTGATAAGAAACCTTTATTCCTACGTCCAGTCTTACGGACTGGGTGATTACAGACCATTCAAATCCCCATGGAAGAAAGAACCTCAACTACCTCAGGAGAATAGCGTTGCACCGCCTGGCTGAAAGATAGAGCTAGCATCCATGCAGAAGGCAGAGGGAGTAGAGCAAGTGGCTGCTCTGCCGATCACATCCGAGGTTTCCAGCCTTTCATAAGCCACCCCTGCTGGCTTTGCCCTTACTGTGTGAGCATGTAAACCACATGGAGATTCTAGATTGGAATCTTCCCAGATGAATGAAACATTCAGTTTCAGGACGCTTTAAAAGCTAGATGGACCGGGGGAAGAACTACAAAATGTTACAAAGATAGCTTTTGACTTCCGAAAGTCTCTAGTTTGAGCCAAGTAGCATTTAAAAGCTTGGTGTACGTCAGGACAGTACAGACGTTCCTCAGCCGTGGTAGTTGGTGATGGAAAAAGTAGGAATAAGCCTCGCAATTGATATGAAATCATTTTGGGTAGGAAGGAAATGTGCGTCTACAGCACCAACTTGTCTTTATGGAATACAATGAAAGGCTCAGATGATGAACACCTGGATCTTTTCAGACCCTCCTGACCAAACCGAGCCACTAGAAGTGCAGTCTTAGGCTGATATGAACCAATGTCAATGCCTTAAATGGCTGGTAAGAAATCAACACCACATTGAGATCTCAAAGCGGATAAGGCCAACTGACAGGTGGGAATAACCTAATCATACCCTCTAAATGCCTCTTAACCATGGGATTTGCCAAAGAGAAAATGTCACTCGAAATTCATGCATGATTCTAAAGTGTCCAGATAAGTCTTGCTTGTGTCGACCTGCACACTGTCCTGTGTAAGATGGTCAGTGAAAGAGAACACATGGTCCAACCAACAGGCAAGACGGTTTATGCGTCTGTGTAGAGCCAAGTGGTAGAAGTGTCCCCCTTATGGTGATACTGAGACCAAGTGAATGATGTCCTAGCAACTTGAATTATCGCTCCTGTTTTCCTCCAACAGACTCACATGGCCCATCGTCAACTCTTCAGGAAACAAGCTGCCAAGGCTAGTGCTTGAGGGAAAGGTTGGAGAACTATTCAGCCCTCAAAGCTCCTGGTCTGGTTGAAAGGACATCAGGCCCTCCATGGCAGGTCAAAAAAGATTTTAGAACCAAGCCATTGTTGGCTAATAAGGGACTAGTATCACTAAAAAATGGTAGAGTCCTTTAATTATTATCAGAGTATTTATTGACTTAGCTTCGGGAAGCAACAAGGTGCTTACAATCATAGGAAGAAGATCATGGTGAGGGGGGATCAGAGAAACGAGAGGGTGGGCAGTTTGGGAAGCAAGGGATCTGCAAGCAATCAGTGGAAGAAAAAGTGGGGAGCAGATCAGCCAGTCTCAGGTAACATGGGGAGTGAAGGGGGTGTGAACCTAGGTGTTAGAAAGGAGTCATTCATTGAAGAAGAGTGTCTTCCGGAACTGTAGATGTGAGGAAGCAGTCTGATTTTGATGGTGATGTGGTTCCAGAGACTTGGGACGAGACCTTCTAGTTCTTTCCTTCATGCACTGGCAGAGCTCAAGCCTGCACATGTCCTTACTTGTGGTGGATCGTAGGTCTCAGGAGATAGAGTTTCTCAGTGAGGTAGCTTGACGACTTCAGGGTGACAGTCTGATGCAGCAGGATTTTAAGATAATACATGCTTGCATCGGGAGCCAGTGTGGTTCGAAGAGGTTGGGTGATGTGGTCACATTTCGAGAGCCCTTTGATGAGACTTGCTGTAACTTGCAGGACACATCAAGGAGGAAATGTATAGAATGTTTTCATGCTCTGAATGATCTACCCGAGGCCCATCCAGGAAGCAAATGATGGGCCTTTTGGAATTTTCTTTCATGACAAACAGGTCCATTGGAGGGAAGTGGGATATATCCAGAACCCTGGAATGAGCTTCCAATTCTTGGTTCCCTAACATCGAGCCTGCATAGCCTATCTGACCCAGTGTTCTGATCACCTGGCGAGTCTCCAATCGATAGATGTTTTGGATAGCCAGCTCCCACAACTCTATGCCCAGTGGCAAAGGTCTGGGGATTTCATACTCCCCTGTTTGTTGGCCTAAGACCCTGAGGTTGTGCCATTGTGTGGATCAGCACAACCTTGTCGTGAATCCTGGAGGAAGGAAAACCTTGACTGAAGTAAAGAAAATGTATATGGCGAGTGACCCTCATCGGAACAGAAGCCTCATGCTGAGATTTCCATCAGAGAAGTACTCCAATCCTATAGAGACCACCACCATGTGAGACGGCGGCTTAAGAAGCCCCCCTCCCCAAGAATTCTGAAAATGTTCCTAAAGTGAATGAGTATGTATATTAACAGTGTATTTCTAGCAATGTACTTATTTATTTTTAGACTCAGGTTTTTGGAGACCTAAACAAAAGAAATCACCCCTTAGATGTGAAGGGATGGGAATAGTCTACCAAGACCAGTGTTGTCCTAGGTACAGTTGTATTAGTCTCAAAGTCTGGTGAAGGGCACAGACAATATGCATTATGCAAGAATTTGCAGTAGTCTCTGGCACCATCAAGCGAAATGCTCAGTCTGCTGAGAAATTCAGCTTGTACAACCTCCACTCTCTCCAGCGTAGTGAACACCCTGGCTGATACCGTCCCACGTGAAGTCAAGTTCTGAACCAAGAATAGCTCCAATTTTGGGAGGTTAATTTTGAGCCCCAGATCTAACAGCAAGTTGCAGTGCCTTTAGAGTTCTGGATGCATCCTCTGGGGACGAATATATCAGCAGCCAATCATCCAGATAAGGATGCATGTGAATCAATCTCTGGGATCCTGTGACAGCATTCATCATTTTGGTTAAAATGTGCAGGGCTGAGTTGCTGAAAGGCAGGACCATCTATTGAAAAGGTGAACCATGATTGAGAATCAAAGATTACATGATTGGATAGCCACCGACTGTTTGAATGGTGCAGCTCATTACCATTGATGGGCTTGGACATGCTCCCAGCCGAAATCTTGGATAAAAGGGGCTCCTGCAGCTATAAGGTAAATCGGTGCAGCAAGACCTCTACGAGAAAAAGAAAGTGCAGCCCGCTGACGACCCCTGAAGTTGACCAGCATCAAATACAGTGATGTCCCAGTGAAGCCATGGCTGCGCTCTGCCTGATCTCAAGACCACCCTCATTGATGCTTCGACCTATGGACCGGTAGGAACATCCTGTCTTGACCTCAGCTCAAGGATCTGTGCCTTCTGAGCCTTCCTAAGTGTCTCTGGACCAACCAATTGACTGATCAGCTCTCTCATGAGCTACCTCAATGTAGCAATCGCCATTCAGAGTACATAGGTGGAACTTCGAGGCTCTGAACTTGTGTACCAAGAGGCCTGCTCCTGCATTTTCCACGTGCATGGACGGAACCTGTGCTGGGTATGCTCATCCACTGAAGATCGCTTATCACTGCCTGACTGTGGGTACTCCCCATTGCAAAACTCCTTTGATCACGTGAAATGTCCTGAGGTGGACTGCCCTGTAGAAGGCTTCATCTTCTGTTTCGGTGTTATACTGGAAGCTGCCTGGAATCAATTCTTAGTACCGCAACCAAAACTAAACCCTGATGCCAAAAGTTACCTCTGCATACCCTGGCCCTTTCAGGACCAGAAATAGAACAGAAGAGTGTATCCCCAATGGATGCCGGAACACCAGCAGCGATCTGTGGAGAAATCAGAGTCAGGGGGTTATCCTCCATAGGGTTACATAGGTGTAAAGTCCTGTCCCTAAATCACTCTTTCCTGACTTTGGATGGTGGCAGCCTGGTCAGGGAGCCTTTCCTAAGAACTGTGATTGAGTGATCTTGCTTACCTGAACTTTCTCTAACTTTTTGACTTTAATTATAACCACTGGCACTGCCAATCTTTTCATAAACCTACCTGTGCAGTATATAATCTGGAACTGGTGACCTCTGGTCACCAGGCCCCACACCATCTCAGGGTTGGACTTCATAAAGGCTAGGGAAGCTGTTATAGAATTATAAGATTATAGAATTATAGAAGACCAAATGGACCATTGTAACAGCAAAACTTAACTGCATTTGAAAAAATGAAGGCAAGTCAAACAGAGGCGGAAGGATGAAATGATTAGTTCAAATCAACTTAATCTCTTCTTTTCTCTTCATGAAGAAACATTCCACAAGTAACCTACGTCTTTGTACAAATCACAAGTTGATTAAACACATAAAATAACAAAATAAAAAATTCTATCATTTTCTTTCTATTTCTAAAGCAAATGAGTTTGTGGTCATTGAATGAAATGCTATTATATTTCTTCTGATGGTGAATTTATATTTTTTATGTGACAATATTGGACTAAAGGTTTTCCTGGCTTAGTGTTTATTTTAAAAGCCTAATTAACATTTGTAAATTTGAAACCTTAACAGTCTGTATTGGTGTTTCTCAATATGGACTCATTGTAACCCTAGACCACTCACACCATTCCAGAGACTAGGCCTTGTCACTCTAGCTTACCATGATTGGTTTGGCTAAACGCTCAGTCTTCTTTGTTCACCGTAATAGGATGGCCTTCCAAAATTGTCCCCCAGGGCTGATTTTGGAAATCCATTGTGTTGGGTCTGATGCGCTCCAGGCAGTGTGCGTGTGTCGGTCTGACGCCGGAAAGAGATTTTAACAAGATGCACACCTGGAGACCGCAGCAAAAACATACCTACAACAGGGAGGAAGCAGGGGACCTGGGTGCGGGTGGATCGAAGAACTGGTGAAAGGAATTTGGGGGTAAAAGGGACTAAAGAAATTCAAGCAAAAATAAGCAGCATTAAGGTAACTGTCCCATTATTGTGCAAAAATGGCCCGATGGATGGTGTCAGAGGGTGGGGCTTGTTGAACGGTGTATCGCCCCGCAGCCACACTTAAAGCAGAAGAATTCTTGAGTGCAAATGGCTCTGGTCCCATCCCCTATGGGGGACGCTTGTAAAGCATGGAAGAAAGGAAATGGACTGTAGGAGTAAGATGAATAAGTTAAGCATGCAGAATGTTGGTGTTGGTTCATTTTCCCTTTAAGATCATAGAGAAATATGAGATGGGGCCATTCTCTTCAAAGGGTTAAGATGGATTTTCATAAGCAGCCCTGAGGACCGATCCGGAGAGGCCACCCTATTCTGGTGAACAGGGAGAGAAACTAATGTCTAGTCAAACTCTTATCAAGGTAGTGCAACTGAGCAGTAAGGCTTAGACTTCAGCAAGTGTCAGAGTGGTGAAGGGTTCAGTTAAGCACACACAGAGCATTGTTAATACAAGATATGCAGATCATATAAAATGATTGATTGGTCCTTGGACAACTTGACAAATGAACAATCACAGGAGTAAATCACTAAACATACACTACTTATATATGGACATTCTCGTTGGGGTGACAGAGCACCAACTCTTTATTTTTAAACACAGTAAGATACGTATAAGAACAGTAGTATAGAAAAGCAAGTGAAAAAATACAAGTATTAACCAAATTTGAGAACTAATGAGTATAAAAATAAGGCCTTACACTTAAAAATGTTCTTCCCTTACTAGAAGATATGAGGGACCAGTGTCCTTAAAGTCACAAGTCCCAATAGAGCCCTTTGCTAGGAGTCTTCTAGGTTGGCTGAACTTGTGTTGACAAAGCCAACAGGCAGTTTGCTTCCTTTGTTCTTAACTTTTGAGACGCATAGTTCTTAGAATATCCTCTCCCAATCCCACCACTTTAGGGGAATTCCAGGGGGAGAGTGATCCACGATCAGAACGCCACAGATCAGTCAAGGAAGGGTGGGGTAAGGTTGGGACGAATGTGCCTGTTAAACCCTATGGAGGTGGGGGCTCTGTTAACTCACCCAACTGTACGATTTTCTCAGGGACCACTACTGAGGCTCCTGAATTCGCTGGTCCACCTTACTTTGTGCATTGGTTATGCCAGAGGTAGCTCAGGCCCCACAGTTGTGATCTCACTTCCTGCTTTGAATTTAGGGCCAGCTAGTCAGCGGTTCCGCGCACTGGCAGGACGGTCCTGGCACTGGACAGCTGGACGACCCTGGCATGATGAAGAAAGGACCAACATGCTGGCGATTACCTTGAAGAAACCCCAGGACACGAAGATGGGAGCCAGCAATGGCCACCTCGATTACAAGTCGGAAGACTAATCTTGAACTTGAAAAAAAAGATGATGATCCAAAAAGGCCATTGTTCTTGTTGCAGAGCTGCAACTGCAGGGGAGGCCACTTGTTTTACAAGGCGAGCGTGTGCAGTGTCCCAAGTCTGACCTGCGGAAAACTAGCGATGCAGCGAATTAGCCCAGTAGTAGGAAGTGTGTCAACACCCAGATTGGTCAGAGACACATGCAAAGTCTTCCAAGGGCAGACTGTTTGAGCAGGGGTTGAGGCTAGTTGTTCTAACCTGTCCAGTGGTCGAAGCTCTCATGAATGCCTTATGGAGATCAGCAAAGGAGCAGATCAGCAAAGGAGCAGATCAGCAAAGGGGCAGCGCTTAACCGGAAAAGTTAAAGAAAATGCTGGTTGCCTGCACTGCCGAGTTCTGGAATTTCAGCAGGATACTTCTCTTCGAAAGGTTCTTGCTTCCAACAATGATCTGCTGAATGGCTGAAGGAGTCCTCACTTTATCCCAGAATAGAGCTTCAGCCTCCCACAACCCCACCAATGCTAAGGCTCTGAATCATTCAAACTGGAAGGTGCTGTCTAATCATAGACAGTCTCTGCCAACATCTGCACAGCAACACATACACGTGGCCAGGATGTAAACTGGGAACAGACTGTTCCTGTACCCACATCCAGCCAGCTGCTTTGCCCGGGAAAGGGCTAACCATATATGGCAACTCCAGCGCTGAGAAGGCAGGAAGAAACAAAAATATAAGATGGACAAAGGACAAAGAAAAAAAAAAATCAGAGAAAGGATGACATTCGCAGAAGACAGAAGGAGGCTAGTTCCACACTCGGCCACGGACAGCTTCCAACAACTCTGGGATTTATCTCGAACTTCCCCCTGCATGGGAGGATTTGTATCCTTCTGTGTAGTTAAGTGGGCAGAGAGCATGGGATAGAGTCCGGTGAGACCCTCAATGTGTCCTCGCACAAATGGGTTGGATCAGGAATAGGATATGTCCTGCTTGTTGCAATGTGTCCCGATGGCTGACAGATCAGTACGGCATGAGTTGACAGAAATGCTTGAGGCTGCCAGGTGACAGTCGAAGGAAAGTACTTTGTTCCGAGGGCAGGACAATGGATTGGCATGTTTTTCCAGAGCCCAGTATCAAAGTCGGGCCCACTTACTCCTGTATTGGGTCCGGGTGGAAGACTTCGTGTCTGCCTGGGTGATTTCGATAAACAGGACGATTTTCTTTAAATCCTCCGGACCAAGGCTAATTTTCTTCTGTAATGCAATACCACCTGTTTTTAGTACATTGGGAAAATACCATCTTTAAGAGAAGAAACTATAATATGAAATGGCACATCCAATACTACTGCAGATAATGTTTTGACAATCTTTGCTGGCATTAGATCATTAGCATAGAACGTCAGCTTCAAGGTATTTACCATTTTCCGGAATGAATCCAATGTCTGAAGATGGAAATATTCCCAGGTTAAACTCAACGGTTTTTTGGCCCCGAGTTAAGTAATTATTGAACTTCTAACATTACTCTGTTGATGGATCTAGGATAGTCAACTTAACTGGCTTAATGCATTTCTGAACCGTGCTAAAAACAATTTTCAGATTGAAATTAGTTGAAATAGTAGAATGAAACTGTTTTTTGCTTTCCTTAATAAGCCTTTTCCACTCTAAATGCAGTTTTTAACTTCTACAGGTCCACTTCTGATCTAGAAATACGCCATCATTTCAAATGTATGGATAAAGCGTTTAGCATTTAAGTCAGAACCATACAAAGCATTATAATTTAGGGATAACCTGGCATTAATTTGTTGATTGAGAGGGAAAGATTTTAAAGTTGTGATCCTGGCACAACAGTTTCTTCCAAAGTGGGTAGGGAACAAGAGGAAAACTTTGTCTTGTTGGCTCGATTTAAGACTGTAGATGCCAATCCAGAAACCGTAATTAAAAATGGTCAGACCAATCAAGATTAAATGAAATCCCACAATTCATCATAAGTGCAGCGTCCACAATAATTAAATCTAACACATTTCCATTGCTGGGAGTCGGCAACAGAACATGTGTTAATCTGAAGTTCAATACGTTCACTATAGATTGCAAGAAAGAATCCAACAGACTGTCGCACCACAGGGTGGAACTCTAAAATTCCTAAAAATATATTCAAAGTGTGAGAAGTAAAAGCATTGCTAAATAAACGTGTTAATTCATAGGGGGCCTGGCCAACTGCCATGCTGTGAGGATGCGATTGCTACAGCTCCCGTGTGATCCGTCCTTATGCTGGCCATATAAGCGTGTTACAGTGGGTACGGATGCCCAGCAGCAAAAAGCCCAGTGAAGTATAAGCAATGCGGATCGAATTACAGCAATAAGCTTTGGCGGAGGAGCACAAAGTAAATGGTGGCGCTGGAGCGTAGACGCGGTACGGAATCTCGAGTCTACAACAAAGACAGCCGCCAGCCGGAGTGCCTTATATCGGCGTATTAAGCCCTTATGTGCAGCAGAGTATCGAAACGCTGTGAATACACACCGCTCAGACCAGTACCAACTAGGCTGCAAAACCCACGGGTGCTGTACATTTTCCGGAGGATTATCAGCCCCAATGTAGACAGCGGTCTGGGGAGGACCACACACAAAACATGGATGCCGAGGACCTGGAGGCGTGCGCCGAAGTGCATAAAGCCTGCGCCAGATCAGTAGGAGAGTCGGCGAACACTGCCTCATCCAGAAGAGTCCCAAAGGGAAAGTGTGCTGGAAGGTACGAGCGAGAATAGCGGTGACGGCTCAAGGAGAGTGTGCGTCTCCCTTTCACCCTGTGAGGCAAGGTACTACGCCTTACTGCCGGGCGCGTCAGAAAGGTTTGTGCTGCAAGAACGCAGTAGGAGGCGGTCCAGCAGGTGCAGGTGCCCGTGCCCCACCCCTTCTATTAATAATATATTATATCACAGCCAGGACATCAGAGCAGGACTGGAACACCGGTAAAGTCGCTGCACGAAGACTGGGGTAATGGGATGGGGAGGCATAGAAAATAAAGGAGGTGGTCCAGTGAGTGTGTGTGACTCCCCCTCCCACCCTGCGAGACAAAACCCTACACCCAGTGTCGGGTGCGCCGGGACGGATTAGGCGGCACGAGGTTGCTGAAGGACATAGGAGAAAGTGGCCCGGCAGGAGCACGCGGCCCCCTTTCTCCCTCCTTTACTTACAGCAAAACACCACATCCCATCACATCCAAGTCATCAAAATCGTCAGCGCCCGGAGGCCGTGAGAGGGGCCGCACACAGACTGTGGTAACCTTTGGAGGACGCATAGTTGATAAAAGGGGGGCCCAGCAAGGGACAAGGGCACTTCCACATATGTAACCAGTTGCACCAAAACACGGTAGATACAGTGCCAATGGTCTCAAAGTGGTCTCAAGAGTGGTCAGTAAGTCATTGTGCAGCATATCTGATGTAAGTAACCACAAGAGACAGCGTCACACAAATCCCAGCAAGACTAGAAAATCTCGCCCAGGAGCCTGTGTCCACAGACACACCACCAGCGGTGTAGAAATATGAACAGCCAGCAAAGGACCCAGCGGCTCTCTGCAGCCCACACATGTCGTCCAAGGCGCCAAAACATAAATCCAAACATCCCACGCTTAATAACTTCACGAAAATAGGGGGCACGACACAGAGCTCAACAACACAGTAACAGACTGGCAATATGGAACAGCAGGAAATTACCCACAGGTCCCGGCGGGCGTTGCAGACCTAAAGGCCACATTAGAATATAAAATGGACGCTATCAGTTTGGACGTTAACCTCTTGAGGCAGGATGCGAGAGCGCTGTCCGACAGAACTAATAAGTAGCACATGATTTAGGAGGCTGATCAATAAGATGAAAAGCGGCAGTACATTTAACAGCATGAAATTGCCAAATATTCTAACGAGAGAGGTTTATAGACAATGGTTTTACATTTCAAAATGTTCCCGAAGATAACTGCAGTACCTACTGCTGTCCTTTCAGTTCCATCCAAATATACAATTCAGTAGTCTTCAGGTAAAATCTCAAAGCACAGGGAAGAGTCACTATGAAATCAAGTCCCTGTCAAATACGACATAACTAGAGTACTATCAGTATTAAGAGGCAGTGGGTTAGGACAATTACAAAAGGCGTTTAACAGGCAGAAAGTTAGAAATGCCCTTGACTTGCCCCCCTTCACTGGACGCCTGGGAGACAGCTGCTATAAAACTCAAAAGGATAAACAACTCAGCTTGAATCAGGACACGATTAGCCCACGTCCGTTAAATGGTTTTTCCCCCCCCAAGGGCTATGACAGCTGAGCACGTTCAACACCATCACCAGTCCCAATTCTTCCTGGCCAGGACTACTCTGTTCATTTTAGTGCAAACAGCCATGCTTTAACATTTTATCGCCATCTGTTGCTGCAGTGAATCATGACTGGTGAATCTTCAGCATGACTAAGCTGAAATTTACCTGACTGGAATAAGATTTAGATCTCCACAAATGAGATTTTCTTTTTTTAAACTTTATTTGTAAACACAGACAGCATGGCCAGTTAAAACATTAGCGTACACCAATAACAGCATGACATGAGTGTGATTGGTACATTGACCAGTTGCACATACCATAACAGATTGCACCCCACTGGAGATTAAGCCCACTAAGATGCTTTTCCTACACATTTCCCACTTTACATCGGATTGATTCCCCTCAAAACATGCGCAGAATGGAGCCCAGCTATCCTTAGGCCTGCAGGCCACAGTTACCATATCAACAAATGATTCCTCCCTCTCATTTGTGTATACCAAGACCCCAAGCCATTCCTTACATGCCCGGGCCAATGCCGACTTCCAGTGTCGGAGAATACACTTCTTGTATACGATATGGCCAAATTAATGAAACGTCTAGTAACCACAGCCACTTTGTCAATATCACCCAGCAAATATTTTAGTGGAGACATGCCAGGAGGGATCTCAGTGATGCCATTCAAAATGTCAGCCACCTTACGCCAGTATGCACTGACGGGAGTACACTCCCAGAACAAACACATAATATTTTGTAAGCTGTGGGCCCATCAAAACCTAAGCACACTGAAAATGACATGCCTGCTCCCCTTCATATGCACAGGAAATGATGCTGCGAGTCTGTTTGGGTCCTAAGTGAAGTCCTGAGGAAGGCGGTCCCAGTTAGCCCACCACAACACAAATATCCAGCTCAGCAAATTGCTTCATTAATTATCTGAGTCGACTGTGTGAAGACCAACCAACCTTTAAGGTTAATCCAATGTGTATGAAACTTACATGGTTTTTGCATCTGGGATGCATGCCTTCATAAGGGAAATCATAAATGTATTATATGTGCATAACTTCATATACCTAGGAAGGAATTAATTGCATACCAAAGTGAGAATCTCACGTTGTGTTTTTGCAAATTTCCATACGTTTGTAAATGCTGCAACTCACACCACAAATGTTTTCTCTTTCAGGCTCCTTTTCCCACGTCTCCCTCATTTTCTCGAGTCACTCACTGTAGAGTGACTAATATTTTGTAAAATGGACAACTTTACATAAACATTCATATACATTCATGTATACATAGTATGCCAATGTATGCCTATCCATATAATGACCAGCTAAAAAGAATGCAACTGTTTTTGAATTTCGTAGGTCAAATACTCGTGTCTTGACTACAAAATAACACCCACAAGTTCAGTTGCAAAATAAATGTATGGACTCATAGGGCCTCATTACGACCCAGGCGGTAAGTTACCGCCTGGGCCGTGACTTTACCACCATGGCGTAAACTACGTTTACGCCATGGTGGTTGGCGGACTTACCGCCCCATTCCGACCTTGGCGGGGCGGTAAGTCCCCAATCCCCATTTACCCTTCCCCATTCCCATTTTTGCCCCATAGGGTGTAATGGGAGTGGGGAAGGCGTTAATTACGCCACCGTAAATTACGGTGGCGTAATTAACTCCATGGTCCCTTAGCGCCATGGATTTTAACACCTGCTAAAAGCAGGTGTTAAAAGCGCCATGGCGCTAAGGGACCTCGTACTCAGGCGGTAAGGGTCGGCGCTGTTAACGCTGCCGTTAACCCCTTACCGCCTGGGTCGTAATGAGGCCCATAATGTGTAAAAAGTATAAAAGACTTTAGGAAATAGATTGTCTTGTAAATCGCTTTGCTTTCCACCGATGTAGGGGCAAACCCTTGTGTTTTAGAAAGTTATACATGCCCTTGACTTGATGGCTGCGAGAAAGACACCCTCAGACTCAAAAGGATAAACAACGTGAACAGATCACGTCAGTGGCGCCGCCACAGCCACCAGGTCTTAAGATCCAGGGCAAACACTTCCTGCCTCAATGTCCTGCACAGCCGAGGTAAGGCTCCCTTGCCTTGATGTCAATCACGTGAATGGATCACGTGTTCTCTTTGGGACTCATTTGTTGGTATAAGTGTTCCGGTCGCTAAGGCCGCTTTTTTCTAGGATTCAGAAGGTGGTCGAGGGTGCCTTGTGTATGAATAGTTTACGTATAAGGAGCTATTTTTTTTTAAACTTTGGTTTTATTCACATATTCTTAATATAACAAACGGGTTCATTGTGAGTACAAATTTAACACCTTCAGCAAACCCTTGAACCCAACCCCTTCCTCCCCCCATACCCCAACCCCGTCCCACCCTCCCCAATGAATTGTTCAATCAAAACTTTAACCACGGGAGCTTTCATATGACCTCTTCTCGGAGCCTGGGAGCTGAACTATTCGTTCGCATCTGTGTGGCTGTATTTCGTCTGCTGTCCCCCGGGACGTGGGACGCACAGTTCACCTTGGATACCACTCATTCCAGTTCCCGCCCTTCCCACACCTGAGTGTCCACGTGGCGTCAATGGGCATCCCAACCCTATGCCTGATGGACACCGTACCAGTTCGCTTGAAAAGTGCCAGACTCATTATTGACCATCGCCGTCAGTTTGTCCATGAGGAACATATTCTTCAGTTTTTTCAGCCAATCCGCCTCAGAGGGGGTCTCCGGGCTCTTCCATCTCTGCGACAGGGCCACCCTACCCACCCGCAACATTGTTTCCCACATTCTTGGGTACCTGTATATTTCCGCCTCCTCCGGGGGGAAGGCCCAACAGCATTGTCAACGGATTTTGTGGGAGTAGTTCTTCGGTGACGTCCGCAATCCACCCCCTTACGCTCTCCCAAAACTTTTTAACCCTTGGGCAGTACCACCACATGTGGCCCCTCGTTCCCACCTGGCCGCATCCCGTTGGGCATCTGGGTGACACCCCTGGGAACATCTTTGACAGTTTCACTGGGTCCCTATGCCACCCCTGAAGGATGTTGAAATTGTGCTCCATGTCTGACGTGAATAGGTTCCCATGGAATGCTATTTTGAATATCCTGGACCATGCGTCCTCTGAAAAGCTTCCCCGGCCCGGTCATTCCAAAACCCGCAAAATCCCCTCCTCCCCTCTAAGTTCTCGGTATTCAATATTTTGTACATATTGGACACTGCCCCCTTCCTTGTTGTCGCTGTGTCCAATAGTTTCTCAAAGGGGGTTAGCTGTCTCCGCAAGTTCTGGCCCCATGACTGGTCGCAGAGAATGCCCTTTAGGCGCAGATATTCGAAAACTTAGAGTGACCCCCCCCCCGCCCAAGAGCCCCACTCATTTCCTCGTATTCGAGCAATTCGCCCTCTTTGAACATTTGCCCCGCCCATTCCATCCCCATGTCCGACCAGGACTGAGCATTCCTGAACCCCCTGCTACCAAGATCGAGTGGGTGACCCCAGAGTGAGGACATCGGGGAGGGCCATGAAGTGAGGTGTGCGTTCTGGGGCCCCTCTTTCCAGATCGACCAGATACTCCCATGGTTGGATGGGCTTTCAGTCTGCTCCGGATGGACCTGCGAGGCATGCACAGAAGATCACGTACTTACAGAGGGTGGGCATCCCCATCTTCTAGGTAGGACCAGTAGGTACCCATCCCCTCTTTCATATGTTCCAGTAGCACGCGCAACTGGGCGGCCCGGTAATAGAGAAGAAGGTCCGGTAGCCCGAAACCCCCCTCTTCCCTGGGTAGAGTTAGAGTAGCTCTCCCTATCCTCGGGGTCTTCCCCTGCCATATGAACTCTTGCACTGCCTTCTCTAGATCCTGGAAGGTTTGGTCAGGAACCCTAGCCGGGAGAGCTGTGAAGAGGTACAGCAGTCTCAGCAGGATGTTCATTTTTACCGCCGTCATACGACCATACCAGGACAGGATCATCCCACCCCATCTTCTAAGGTCTGATGCAATCCTGGCCATTGGGGGCCGTAGTTAGTTGGGGCCAGCTTTGAAAGGTCTCTGGTGAGGAGAACACCCAAGTATCGAATGGAGTCTTTCCCCACTACAATCCACTTATACCTGTCCAAGGGATCCAGCCTCGGGTCCGGTACACTCATAGGGAGTAGCACTGACTTTGACGTATTTATTTTTAACCCTGAGAACTGCCCAAAGGCTGTCATCAAAGACAGGAGGCGGGGGAGCGAGGAGCCGGGCTCCACCAAGTATGCAAGCATGTCATCAGCTAACAGGGAGAGCTTAAACTCCACTTCACCTCTTTTAATCCCCTTGATATCAGGGTGGGCTCTCACTGCTATGGCTAGGGGTTCAATCGTTATGACATATATCAAAGGGGAGAGTGGGCATCCCTGTCTTGTCCCCCGCGAGAGGGGGAATGGTTCCGACAACTCTCTGTTCACCTGTACCATTGCCTTTGGAGCTCTGTATAATGCTGACACCTAGTTCCTTAAGTGTACCCCAAAACCCATTTTTTGGAGGAGGAGTTCCATTTATCTCCACTCGACCCTGTCAAAAGCTTTCTCAGAGTCTAGAGAAAGCAGGCTCGCCACGAGGTCTGACTCTTGGGCATAATGGATCAGGTCTATCGTCTTTCTGATATTGTCCGAAACTTGCCTACCCCCAATAAATCCCACTTGATCCCCATGTAACAGCCTTGACATTATCCCTTCCATTCGCCTCCCCACCACCTTGGCCAGAATCTTGACGTCTATATTAAGGAGTGATATCGGCGGTAGGAGGAGCATTCCGTCGGATCTTTACCCTCTTTGGGCAGTACCACTATTATGGCCCTCATCAAGGTTTCTGATAGGATTCCTCCCTCTAACACCGCACTGAACACCCTCACCAGGTGTGGAGCAAGGGTGGACCGAAACCTCTTGTAAAAGTACACTGAGAATCCATCCTCTCTAGGAGACGTCCCCACCTTCATCCCACTAATCGCCTGCTCCACCTCCTCTTCTGTCACTGGTCCCTCCAGACCTTCTGCCATTTCCCCTGTCAGGGCCGGAACCTGGATGGAGTTCAGGAACCCCTCAATCTGGGCGTCGTCTCCATCATATTGTGACGAGTATAATTGTTCAAAGTATCGGCGGAAGGCCGCTCCCATGTTTGGAGTGTCATAACCCATCGGCCTCTGTTCATTCCTCACCGCCTTCACCATCCTACTTCTCTGAACCCCTCAGCTTCCAGGCTAGAATCCTATCCGCTCTATCCCCCTTCTCGTAAAATGTTTGTTTCACCAGTTGCAGACTCCTCCCAGTCTTGTGCAACAGGAGGTCTTTCAACTGGAGTTTGTAGTCCTCCAAGGAAGCCATCTGCTCTCTCTCTAGGGGCTCCTCTGGGGGACCTACCGGCTGGAGTTGGGCTTCCCTCTCCCTTTTTTTCTGGGCTCCCATCTTAATGAGGACTCCTCGCATGGTCGCCTTGAAGGCGTCCCACAGTGTGTGAAGGCGTCCCACAGTGTGTGTGTGTGCCCACCTTGTATGTGCCCACCTCGCCAGTATCATTTAGTTCAAAATATTCTGTTATGGCTTCTAACACCTCCTGCGCCAGGACTTCATCTTTCAACAAGGAGTCGTTACATTTCCAGCGCCCTCTGTGGTCACCCCGCCAACCCCCCGCTATAGTGACACAGACCAAGTCATGGTCGGACCAGGGGACTGGATCAACCCTGTGGCCAGAGACATATGGACGTAGGGGCTCATCGACTAGGATGTAGTCTATTCGGGAGTATGAAGAGTTTCAACCTGTCCCTCACTTCTTCCCAGAATTGCGCCTGGCCCTCGTTCGGGCTGTACACCACCACGAGGGTCAGAGGGGAGCCCCGCAGTGGGCCCTTCACCAACAGATATCGGCCCTCCCGTTCCTTCAACATGTCCTCCTTTTCAAAACCGACGTCCCTTGCCAACAATATGGCCACCCCCCTTTTTTTGGTCTTGTGCGATGCACTGAACACCTCTCCGATACACCCCCCCCGCATTTTTGGCTCCTTCCCCCGCGCCCAGTGTGTCTATTGAAGAAAGAGCAGGTCAAGTTTGGCCCTTCTAAATTCCCTACAAACCAAGGACCTCTTGGTTGGGGTATTCAAACCCCGCACATTAAGGGAGCCCACTCCCAGGACAGACAGGTTTTCAACCATTATCTAGGTCTACTTGTCTCTCGGTCAGCCTCCACACAGCACCGCTCCCTCCCAGCTCTGTTTGATTAATACTCTGCTCCCCATTACCCCCCCATCCCTCCCCCCAGGTGGGCCTTAAACTTTTCCAACTGACCCCCTGAGCCCCATTTCAAATATAACAACCCCAATGTTCCCTGTACCCCCCCCCCCCCACCTCAGCGTCCAGCCAAGTAGTTCCACCATTGCTGGTAATTGGCCGGACCACCAGCCTGCCGCCTTCTGCTAGGCTGTTATCAGAGTTTGTTCCTCTTTGAGCCCCCCCCCCCGAATCACACCCCCAGAAGTCCCTGTATACTTGCTGTTCAAGGGGACCCTGTGCGTTGTTGGACCCCGCGATCTTTAGTTCCTACTCGCTTTCGGGCCGGGCTGGCCCACTCATCCTCAATCAAGGTCTTTGCGCTCTCTGTCCTTCGCCGGAGACGGCGAGTTTAATTTTTTGTATTTCCTTGAGCTTGTCTTCTTTCTCCTGTCTCCCTGTGGCCGCCAGCACCCTTCGCGGCCATCCCCGTGGGTTCCCTCCGGGGGAGGGGGGGGAGGTTGGGGGGGGGGGGGGGGGGGTCGGGTCCGTCACATTCTTGAATGGCTTCCCTTATGTCGTCCTCCGTGACCAGGGTCGTCCGCTGGCCCATATACTCAAAAGTGAGGGAGAAGGGGTAGCCCCATGTGTAGCGCACTCCCTTCTCCTTTAGCAGCTGCGTTAGGGGGCGGCACATTCTGCGTTTGGTCAGTGTGTATGAAGAGAGATCTTGTAAGATGGACACCTGAGCATTATTGTATGTGATCTCCCGCGTCTTTCTAGCCTCTTTTAACACCTTTGCCTTTTCCGTGAAATAATGGAACCGGACCAAGATGGACCGGGGGGCCCCCTGCTCTGTGCACCCTATCGAACGTTGGTTCTGTCGTCATCTCATCCACGAAAAGGAGGGCAATGATTTCTATCACCACCCTGGCCAGGTCTCTCTCCATTTCTCCGTCCATCTCCGGTACCCCAAAGAATCTGAGGTTGTTCCTTCGTTCCCCATTTTCAAAATCGTCCATTTGCCTGGCCCTTTCCTCATCCCTCTTCTCCAAGGCCTCTAGTCTCAAGTACGTTTGCATCTCTTGGGTTGCGGATGACGATTGGTTGGTTTCTAGCTGTAACAGTGTGTCCTCAACCTTGTCCACCCTTTGGTCCATTTTCTCCAATTTTTGGGCGATGTCCGAACGAATGTCCCCGATTTCCTGCAGGACTGAGGCGAAACCCTTTTCTATTGCTGTGGTGGACAGGGACGGAGTCTCCGACTGGGCCATCCCACTCTCTCGTTCCACGCGGTTGTTTTCGCACCTTCCTTCCTGGTATCGGTATACCTGTAGGGTTTTATGCCAGCTCATCTGGCCGCCCCCTGCGCCCTCCGTAGGCTCCGTCGCTGGGGTTTTCACCCCTTCCCTTTTAAAACTTGTCTGCCTCGGAAGGAACGACCCTGGGCGGGCACTCGTCCCACCAATCCCGGGCGGGGGCCACACACCGTGACCGTTCTCCTCGAGTCCTTCCGGGCCCTCCCCGTGCTCCCAAGGAGAGGGGACGCGGTCACTGGATTCCGCGTGAGCAGAGCCATGGGGTGGTCGCTCAGGGGGGGGTCCTGTAGTCATGCCTCCCAGGCTTTGTCCAGTTGCCAATGCCCCCCCGTTCACCTGGTAGGCGGGCACACGCCCCGGGCCCCCGCCCTTTCACTTTGTGTCCCGCGTCGATTGCAGCATTTTCTCCTTGCCAAGTGCCCCGGTGGCCGAGGAGCCGCGCTGGAGATTCTCCTTGGCTGGGCTAGGGCTCCGCGGGCCCCAAGCGTCCTCCAATGTTATGGGGAATGGTGATCAAACCCCCTCTCCCCTCTTAGAGCGCGGGCCGTCTGAGAAGGCCAGCGAGACCAGGCCCTCTGTCTCCGCCAAGGGGGCCCGCCAAAAGAGGCAGCGGGTTGGGGCTCCGGCACCCATCCCGCTCATTTCGTGTCCAGGCCCGAGGACCTTGCCACTGACGGGCCCGGGCCTCTGGAGCGCATTTCTTCCGCGGGGGGAGGGGCTCCTGCCGCGCTCTGATGGTGTCCTCTCACGTTGCGGGCCTCCATAGCTGGATTCCCCACTGCTCCTCCGGCATCCGTTCGGGAGGGGCTGGGGAGAAAAAGTAATTTCTCCAGTGGGCACACGCGGCCCCGGTGTTCTGCGGCGCTCCCCGTCTCCCGAGGCCGCTCCACTCGCACGCGGCTCCCCTCTCGAGGCGACGGGTCGTGTATTCTGTCTCCTGGGGATCTGCAGACGCCGCTTTTTCGACCTGGGGGGGCCCTGGGGGTTCACCACCTCAGCCGTCCGGTTGGGAGCTCCATGGGGGGGCTCAATCCCTCGCACCAGCCCAGCTTTGACGGGAGCTCAGCACTCAGGCTGCCATAGCCAGTGCGCCCCCTGGTGGCCTCTGTCAAATAAGGAGCTATTTTAAGGTTTTTAGTCCTGGAGTGATGTGGTCCAAGGCTTATGCAAACAATGTGCCTGGCAGTACATACTGGATTAGCTGTAGTTGGTATTTGTTTAGTTCCACGTAGGGGCTGTTCAAATCATGAAAGGACTAGAGCTCTGGTCATGTCAATTTTATGTTTCATTTCCTGGCAGCAGACAATTGGTAGTTGGAAGTGAAATTTGTGGGCAAGGGGATTAATTTGGAGTTGGAAATAGTATATTGTTGGAAATAACCTTTCCTTTCTTTACTTGATCTGACTGGGTTCAGGGTGGGCCCATCAGCCTGAGCAGTTTGAAAAGTAATGTTATAGGAAGCCCAGAGAAGGGGACTCTGGTCTTAGAGGCATTCAAGCACAAATTATTTTTGAGGCCACAAGAGGTTTGTTGGTTATTGTTAAAGTCCAGCTGAAGAGAACCTTAGTATCATCTTTGTACAAATGAACTGCAGGAATCAATTAGGTCATTCAAAATGGAACATGCAGACTGAAAAGCCATGGGTGGAGAATTGACCCTTTTGGAAATCTGCACATACTGCTGGAACTAGCAGATATGAAATATACCATCTTCATCCCAGTGTTACGTTCCTAAATTGGTAGTTATCCATTTGAGGGTAACACAGAAAGGGGAAACCCCTGTAGTGGTGATACCAGTGTAGCCAGAAATCTCACTTGGGAAAAAATACAGGAAATGACATTATCCTCACCACCAATGACATCAATTATGGATCAGAGTGTGCAGCATGTACGCAAAAAAAACAAGTATGTGTTCATCCAACAGAAAGAGTGCAAAATTTGGAAGGCATTGCAAAATCCGCAGCAAGAGCATGTTTCCCCAAGAAGCATACGTACTCCGAAATCCCTTTTAAAGGTCATCAATGTGAGTATTGTGCATGCCTTTTCTCCTTCATCTGTTAGTTTTACAACTATTAGTAATGCTTGACATTTCAATTGAGAAGTAGACTGTTTTTATTTAAGAATAAAAGATGGCTTGCCATTTCAGTCCATGAACATGGGAGGAAAAAGGGTTGATAGAGCAAAATTAGGTATCAGCGATTTAACCTTTCTTTCACAAAAGAAGTGTGCATGTCTTCTTACCATCTGCTTTTACAGTGAGGTCCTCGTTCGATTGGCATGAATTAATATCTTAAAGAAGAAAGCAATATGAATTAATATCTTAAAGAAGAAAGCAGTATAGAGCAATTAGCACTTTTATTACACAGCATAAAGCAAGAAAACAGACAAGGATCGGAAGGGACCCTCTATGTTAGTTAGAAAATGTTACTCACCGTAGTGACTTCTGTACTCCTAGTCCATAGTACCCTTTTCTCCATACTTATGGGCGTCTGTCCTTGGGGACGGACCAGAGCTTTTTTAGCCCAGAATAAAAGTACCTACTTCCCTTTAAGAAATGTTTGTGTTGCACGGTACGGTAAGTGAAGCAGAGTGGGCGTGGCCAGCCCCATTACCTCCGGCCTCTGGCAAAACACTGGTTACTCCCTGGAATCACTAGACTGGCAACCTGAACTATTATTTTAAAGGGTGATGGCAAGCAGAGAATATGGAGGAAAGGAGACTATGGACTAGGAGTACAGAAGTCACTACGGTGAGTAACATTTTCTTACTCCTGCACCCTGCTCCCTTTCCTCCATACTTATGGGAGATTGAAAAGCATGAGACCATACCGAAAGGAAGGAATAAAAACCTAACCAAACAAGTTCTGAAGGACTACCTGTCTGACCTGGCAGCCATGTCCATAAAATAATGTCTGCAAAAGGCAGATGGAGAAACCCAAGTAGCCGTCTTACTGATGTCCTGTCAGGAGATTTTCTTTTTGCCAACTCTCCTTCCATAGTTTCCAATGGAACCCCATATATTTGCTCCGTTTTTAAGTAAAGCTTTCAGCTTTACTTGCCCTGCCTTTTACTCACTGATATGGGGAAATTGAACTGTCCTTTAGACTATCAGTGCTGGGAAACTATGTTTCCCTTTTGAAATATTGCACTTTTTTAAAATTGCACACAGCACTTTACACTTTTACAGATGGTATTTGTGGCTACTTTTATATGTGCCAAAAGCTGGTGGCAGTAGATCTATGTTAGCGCATTATTTTTGATGTGCACATTCGTGTTTACCGACTTTTGCATACAAAACACGACTAGTGCCCTAAATGGCCATGCCATGAGATTGCCACTTGTTCTTTGCTTTTTTTCCCTTTCTTCTCAGGGCAAGAAAGTAATTATAAGGTCATGCACTTGCCCAGGAAAGCTGCCGATTTTGCTGCCTAGTGTGCCTGTGTGGGTGTGCATGTGCGTTGTAAAGGAAGAAGGCAGGAACTGTCTAGCTCTAGTCCACATCCTTGGTACTAGAAAGTCTGGGCATATGACAAATGTGAAACCAGTAGTGGTCCTTGATTGGACAACTACTAGCTGTTTCAATGGTGCAGGTCCTTACCATTGGTGGGCTTGGACTTTCTTCCTCAGCGTTGGCGCTAAGAAGCACTCAAACAAGGAGCCTACTGAAGATCCTAAGAAGTGGCCGAAAATCCCTTGCAGTAGCCAGCCTGGTGAAGCACTGCTCCTCTGCCCGATCTCCGAAGAGTCTGAGCAGTGCTTTAGCACTTGGACTAGTGAGACCAACTATTCTCAACCAATGTTCCCTCTATTATTCACTATGTGCAGAAGCGGCTGGCTTTTGTGCAGACACTGTCCATGTGCGCAACTGACATGCCAGGTAAGCTATTTTGTGAGCATGAGCAGGTGGTGAGCTATCATCTTTGAAGAGAGTTAAGAGGAGAATGTCCTCCTACACCACCTCTGCAAATATGTACAAATCGGTGTGAAAGGTCCACATTACAGCACTTTATCCAAAGACATAGGGTAAAACAATATTTTATATGCGATTATGAAGAGTTAATCAACCAGTAAAAGACTTAATCTGCCACAGTACCTAGCAATTGTACTCCTATGCACACAAAAAACATTGTATGTTCAGTATTAACAACAGCTTTGTGGTGGCCATTCATTTTTGACACTGTTCAGAGACAAAAGCAGAACGTTTTATGTAATTGAAAATAAAAACGCTCATGTGTACAAATCTTGCTCATCACAACTGATCAGGCTGGCAAATAATTCAGACATAATATATTATTTTCCAGATGAAACAATGGCAGCTTAAAGGAGTGCAACAGTAAATGTGCCAATAAGCATTTATTGAAGTTATTTACAGGCCATGAGAACATGGCTCATATCGTGTCAGGATGATCATCTCATCAGAATAACTACATCACAGAATATGATCATCAGAATTCCTGTGTCACTGCTTACCATCAACATTACATTGTCCTGTGAACAGAGAAGAGACAACACTTGCTCAAACCAACTCAACAGATAAGAGGCATACATACCACCCAATTATACTCCCTAAAAACAGGAAAACATGACCAAGAAAAAAGGAGTACAAACAAGCCCAACAAAAAATGGGAAACCGTATACAATTCAGACCCTTCCCCCCCCCCGCTTCTAGCCACAAAGTTCCACTGATCGTTCTAATATTACTGTCCAATCTCAAGAGGAATTTTAAGGGGAAAGAACATCTTTTAATATGCTTTTTGGCAAAGCTAATTACCTTTTTACTCCTTCAAAGATAATTTGATTCCAAATAAGCAGTAATATCCGATCAGATCCCTGCTTCTAACCCTTACATAAAAAGTGAAATGACTCGGCACATAATGCAACCTATGGTTGTTATTTTCAACCTTCCTCATCCCTGCCTAGATAAAATTCAGTAAGAGCATCACTGACTTTAAAGTTAATAGCAGCAATATTCAGAGGTGAACAGGTGGACTGCCATTTCCTGTAACTAGGGGCCCCTCCTCTGCAATACACTTAAAAAAAAAAATGTATGTTAATTTCAACGTACAACGGATACAACCAGTGACCTTCCAAACAATGAAACAAAAACCACCAAAGGAAACTTACAATAACTCCTGCTTGTACAGTTCCAGTCCTACATCCCCTCAATACTTCAAGGATGGCATGTCTCTATGTCCCAGGCAGGCTCAAAATTATAAACTAAATCTCGAAGATCATACACCGTCGGTTATTAGTCATCTATAGGGGCATGTCGTCCGAAAGGACAAACACTGCCTGTGTCAAGGCATTCCATGCATTCACGTCGTCACTCGCCTCTCATTCCTCTATGCACTCCTCTGTGCCACACCGAGGTCTCCGCAATCGCCTATCTATGAAATCCTTCCACCATGCTTTAACACTGGGTCCCTCTTTTGACTTCCAGGCCATTGCAATCCTATGTTTTGCAAGCACACAAATCACATTTTCCAACTTATAGCGATTTAGCGATCCCGCAAAATAATGCGAAAAAAAGCCGTTTTTGCAACAAAAAAAGTTAAAAAAAAAAAAACTCAAGGGGCCAAGGGGCTCAACTCTTATTTTTTTGGACTCAAGAAATGAAAAGCACAACCACATTTCATCACTTGATCAAAAAAAAAAAGCAGTCCGAACCACAAAGGACATCTGAATGGACGCTTATATGCGCTTTTAGATGGGCTTTTTCACCACTTTGCGCATATCAGGTGGCATTTCTGCGCATTTAAAAGCGCATTCCAAATTGAAAAGCAAGATGCGCTTTTAAATGTGCACAAACAACTTGTATGTGCACGAGGGGTGCCATTGCTTTACAGGGTCTTTACTGATCCTACCGACTCATGCAATACTTTAAAAAAAACATTTTTAAGTGCGATAGCTGCTGTCTCACTTGCATTTCTGTTCCCCAAATGGGATAGAAATGTGTTTTTTTGGGTTGCATTTTACAGTGTCAGGACCCTTAAGGGCCAGTCACTGTGAAATGCACAGGGAGCCTGTAGACCAGGGGTGCACAACTGATTTTGACAGAGGGCCGAAAGTACCTTACATGATGGCTATAGTGGGCTGAAAAGTAAATGTGGATGGGGCGGTAGGCGCGGTGGGCCTGGCGTCGCCGGAGGCTTTTTCAACCTCCAATTTTTATTAAACACTATGCGCCAAGACACCCACCCCTCATGCAAACACTATGGCCCAAGACACCCACCCCTCAGGCAAACACTATGCCCCAAGACACCCACCCCTCAGGCAAACACTATGCCCCAAGACACCCACCCCTCATGCAAACACTATGCCCCATGACACCCACCCCTCAAGCAAACACCATGCCCCATGCCACCAAGCATGCACCATGCATACATACTCATACAGACCCCCAACCCCACCACCCCTGCATACAAACTAACAAGCATACACCCATACAGACCCAAACCCCCCCACCCCCAAATCAGCACACAAACATACACCATGCACCCATACAGACCCCACCCCCAACTCACCATACAAACTCACAAGCATACACCATACATCCATACACACCTGAACCCCCCACCCCCCAAACAAACAAGCATGCACGCATACAGACCCGGATCCCCCACCCCCACATCTCAACATACACTGAACGTGCACACAACACCAAACATTCAGGCAGACCCGATCCCACCACCCTCCCACCACCAGCATCTCAACATACACTGCAGACATACAAATACAAACACACCCATACACACCCGACACACCCCCCCCACCTTCGCATCTCAACGTACATACAAAAACAAAAAACAGTCATGACGGACCCGAGACAGACAGACAGACACAAACATACAGCCCTTCCACCATGTACTTACCCAGACGTGCTGGAACGCTGGCGAGGCTTCTGGCACTATGGCTGGTGTGGGCGTGACAAGGCTCAAATGCCTTCCGGCATCAAGCCTTACTGGCCACACCAGCCGTAGCGCTGGCACTTCATTGTTGCAGCACACACACACTACGTGGCTCGTAGGAGCTGCGTGGTTCGGGTGCACTGAACCAATGAGGGCCAGTGTTTTGTCCGGCCCGGAAGACAACAAAGACTTTCCTAATGGGGGGCGGCAGATGCTGCTTGCGGGCTGCCCTCCATTAGGAAAGTCTTTGTTGCTGGCGGGCCGGACAAAACGGCATGGCGGGCCGCAACTGGCCCGCTGCCTGTATGTTGTGCACCCATGCTGTAGACCATTTCTAACACAAACGTATTCAAGGTGGCTGGCCAGCTCATCATTTGCGCTACAGCTCTGCCCCGTGGAAATGCACAGGTCACCTTTGAGATTAAGGTGGCCTGCTCATTTCCAAAAATGGCTCATCTAAACACAGCACATCTTCTGCTCTATTTTTAGATGCCCCATTTTTTTAGGACAAAATGTACAGTTTTTTTCAAAAATTTGTAAATTATAACAATATGTGAGAGAAAGGAGTGAGAGGGGAGTGATGGGTGAGCTGTGGCGTGGTAGGCAAGAAAGCGAAGGGAGATCAGAGGGAGAGAAGTGGGTCAGAGGGGGAAGCAGTGATATGATATGGCATTTATAACGCACCTATCCATAAGTGGGCAAGACAGCAGAGCGGATGCAGTGGGGCGGTGGGCCAGAAATCAGAGAACGGAGGTACAGAAAGTGGAAGGAAAGTGGACTCGGGGGTAGTAGTGGGCTGCAGATTGGGAGAAAGGATGAGGGAAGAGTGTGATAGAATGGAGAAAGGATGAAAGATGCAGAAGTAGTATGCAAGAATGAAGGACTGTATACTGCGGGAGGAATTGGGGAGCGTACGGTGTGAGTATGATTTGGAGCTTGGCAGGGACTAGAGAGCGCAAATTGTGACTTGGAAGCGTGCCAGAGCATGTGTATGTGTATGGCTGAGAGTGTAGTTCAAAAATACAAGTTGTGATGGGTAATTGGTGAGACGTGTGAGGTGCGTTGGGTGAGAGGTGTGGGTGTTTGCGGGATTGGGGAACATAGAAGGGGAATATTTTCAGCATTACAACTGATAATGATTAATAATGTTAATAATATTAAAGAAGCATGCACATTAAACCAAAAAACGTGGCCAAAACAAACACTGTTCTGCCAAGCCAGAGACATCTATGACTCTTCCCATTTGATATAAAAGATACATATATTGACACCCTGGCTCTCTTGTAGCCTTGCACACAGCCTCTTTCCTGCAATGTACCAATCTTGCAGCCTCCAGTCAATAAAAAGTGTGCTGCAACAATGCCGCCATAAATAAAGGTTTGTGCTGCAAAATTTGCCATTTCATGCCCAAAATCCTGGAGGGTCTGCTTAATAGACAGCCCTCTGGGGGCCAGGCATTGACCTCAATTCCTCTCTAAGCTACTTTATCTGAAACTGCGGACCAGAAACTTCGAACCACGAACAGGTCCAGAACATGTGCATAAGATCCATCTCATCTTCCGCACATCTAGGGCAATCCCGCTGCCCTGCCCCATGGGTGTGAGGCATTTTGTGTGGGGTCATGTATGCCCTATGCGTGACATACAGTTGTATTAACTTGAAATGGGCGTTCCTGGAGAACTTTTTAGTGTAAATATAGGTTCAGTCCCATCCCGCAGCCGTGACGGTTCTACCCAGGTCTGTCTCCCATAGCGAGCGCACTTTCAGGACAGGCTCTCTCAACTTGTTTGAAAGGAACTTATATGGACCCTTTTCTGTCCTCTACCCTCACTCTCTACCTGCAGTGTCCCTCAGGGCTCTTTCCTCTCGCCATGGCTTTTCAACACTTACCTTGACCTCTTGCCCACTTGTTCTCGCCTAGGAACAAGAGCCATAGAGGGGTAGGCGCGAGGGTTTGCATGTGAATCTATGCCAGACCCATGCTGGAGAACAGTTACAGGAAATTAAATTTTTCCTTCTCCAGCATGGGGTCTGGCATGGATTCACATGCTCATGAATAAAGAATACATAACAGTACACACATGCACAACCACGGGAGGTGGCAAGGCTCAACATTAAGCATCTCAACATTAAGCATCTTTTACCTCCTCAACAGGCTCACCTTCAAGCAAACAGGTTGACAGTACTGCTTGGCAGATTCTGGACTCTCCTCTGGAATCCCTGTCGACGCAGTAGAACTTCGTGAAGGTGTGCATCGACCTCCACGTAGCAGCCCTGCAAATGTCCAGCAGAGGCACACCAGACCGGAACGCCGTAGTTGGAGATCGCTCTGGTCGAATGGGCTCTCAGACGGCCAGGCAACGGTCGGTTTGCCAACCGGTCACAACGGGTGATGCAGCCGGAAAGCCACCCGGAAATGGAAGCCTTGGTTCACAGGACCAAAGTTCACAAACAGCTGTGATGTCTTCCGAAAACACTTTGTGCGGTCCACGTAGAACTTCAGCGCTCTAGCCACATCCAGGGAGTGCAAAGTCCTTTCATCAAGCGACGGGAAGAAAACCGGTAACACCAAGGGCTCGTTGAAATGGAAGTCCGAAGGCACCTTGCGCATGAAGGAGGGGCGAGTCCTCCGCACCATCCTCGTCTCATGGAAAGTCGTGTACGGTGGTTTACAAGATAGAGCCAGAATCTCTCCTACCCGTGCAGAGGTGATGGCCAAAAGAAAGCTGTCTTCCATAATAAAAACTTCAGCAGAGCAGAATGCATTGGCCCGAACGGGGGACCCATGAGCCTAGTCAGCACCAAATTGAGCTCCCACGCCGGGAACGGGGCCTCCATCGGCGGGAACGAATGGAAAAGTCAGTTTATAAATTCTTTAACCAAGCGGTGTGACAATTGGGACGACCGCCCTGGAGTTCTGGTGTAGCGGGAGATACCCACCAGATGAACCTTGATGGAAGAATGAGCCAACCCTGCCTTGGCAAGCGACAGTAAGTATTGCAGCACCTGCGGAGCCGTAATCCGTAGAAGATTGAGTTTCTTGCACAGCACCAGACTGCGAACCTCTTCCACTTATGCCTGTAAAATTTCAGTGTAGACAAAGCCCTGGCCTTGGCAAGCACTTCCTTGCAGTCCGCCGGGATATCATATCCTCCAAACTCTAGCGCTGCAGGAGCCAGGCCTGCAAATTCAGCGACCCTGGATCGTGGTGCAGAATCGCGCCTCCTTCCCTGGCGAGAAGGTCTGCGTCCGCCCGAAGCTTGACTGGAGGGGACGCTGACATGTCCAGAAGATCCGGGTACAAGATCTGCCTCGGCCACGCCAGTGCGACGAGGATCATCCTGCACTGGCTCCGTCTGAGTTGATTGATGAGTCGCAGAAGCAATGGCAACGGGGGAAACACAGAGGAACAGGTTGTCCCAGGGGAAGGAGAATGTATCCCCCATGTTCGATGGCTGGGGAAACCTGCTGGCGAACCTTGGGCACGTGGTGTTCGTCGCCGTTGCAAACAGATCGATCTGGGGTTTGCCCCATCGTCGGAATAGCAGATCCACTTGGTCCGGTCGAAGCTCCCACTTGTGCCACAAGTGCAGTTCCCTGCTGAGAGTGGGCCACAGTGTTCTTCACTCCTGTCAGATGAAACGGGACGAGGAACATCTCCTGCGTGACAGCCCATCTCTATAGGTCCTGCACTACTTTGGAGAGCGCCGGGGATCTGGTGCCCCCTGCTTCCGGATGTAAAACATTGTGGTGGTGTTTTCTGTGAAAATCTGCACCACCTTGCCCTTGAGGGACGGAAGGAAAGACTTGAGGGCCCAAAACACAGCCCGTAGCTCCAGAACATCAATATGCAACTCCACTGGTAGCCACAGGCCACTTGCGTGGAGACTGATGTGTGCACCCCATCCCTCCAGGGATGTGTTTGTTGTGACTGTTTCCTGGTGCAGGGGGGTCTAGAAAGCCGCACCCGCCGACAGATGCCGAGGCGGTCCTCAGGGTCAACAGCCGTTGTACCTTGCCCAGGATGGCTGCGATTCTCTCCTCCGACGGGGACGCCAGATACGACACTGTGTTGAGCCGGGACCCCAGAAACAGCACATCCTGCAATGGCACCAAGCATGACTTCGCAAAGTTTATTGAGAACCCTAGTTCCGTGAGCAGCCGGACAGTCCCCGCCGTGTGTTCGACAGCGGTCTCCCTTGACTTTGCTCGGATGAGCCAATCGTCTACGTAGCGGTAGTCGTGAATCCCCTGCAGGTGTAACCGCGCTGCCACTGGCGCCAGACACTTGGTGAAAACCCTTGGTGCCTACTCAATCCGAAGGGAAGGGCCTTGAATTGGTAACGCTGCCCTTGTACCACAAAGCACAGAAACCTGCGGTGTCCCATGTGAATGGGAATGTGGAAATAGGCATCCTCCACTCCAGCGACGACAGGAAATCCCCTTCTTCCAGTTGTCCCAGCACGTGCTGCAGGGTGACCATCCGAAACTTCTGGGACATGATGTACTTGTTGAGGCGGCGGAGGTCTAGTATGGGTCTCCAACTGCCAGTCTTCTTTCTGACGAGGAAGTACCTGGAGTACATGCCGGAGCCTTTTTGGGACGAGTTTGCGCCCTTCAACATGGCACGTACTTCCAGCAGAAGTTGAGGGATGTGGTTTTCCTTCCTAGCCAATGCTGGAATGTGAAGGCACTTCCGTTGCAAATTCCAGGGTGTGCCTGTGGGTCAGGGCATCCAGCACCCAACAGTCGGTGGAGATGGACTTCCACACGCTGACGAAATTCGCCAGCCCGCCTCCTACCGGGGTGCGCGGATGGGGTCCCCCCCTCCCCCCCACGTCACGGCCGGTTCAGTCCTGCTTCGCCATGGGTGTGCCAAGGTTACCTCCTCCAGACTTGCTGCAGCCCCTGTAGGCTTCCTGGGCCGAAGAACAGGGCGGTTGACGGTAGGACGACGAGCCACTGCCGAAACCATCGGAGTATCCATGGGACTTTCCTCCGGCGGTCCAAAAGGACAGCCGTCGCTGCTGGAGCGTGCCTAATGCCCTGGCCGTCTCGGTATCCGCCTTGATGGCCTGAAGCGACTCGTCCACTGCCTTGCCGAATATGTTGTCCCCGTCGAAAGGCATGTCCAACACTCGCCTGAACATCCTGGTGGAAGCTAGTGGCCTTCAACCAACCCCACCAAAGAAGGCAAACGCTGTTGCCCATCTGACGGAAGCCCATGATGGCGATGTCGGTGGCCACGGTGATGGCATGGTCTGATGTCACCTCTCCTTCTTGCAGGATCTCCAGCGCTTCTGCTCTTGTCATCGGGCAGGAAGTCCAGGAGGGGAGCAATCTTGATTCACAGCTCCCTGTCATAACGGGCCACGATAGCTAAGGCATTGGCCGCCTTGATCTTCGTCGCAGCGGACGAGATGACTCGTCACCCCCTGGTGTCCAGTTTCTTTCCCTCGCCATCCGGAGGGACAAGGACGTTGACAATGAAGATCCGGAGGACAACTTCGCCGGCGCCGAGACTACCGATTACGGGGACAGCTAGGATTGGAGACACTTGGGTGCAGAGTCCGGCACCCTGCATTTCTTCTCGTACCGGTCCCTCCTCGCCGAGGACGGGTTCTTCATGAGGGACAGCCCTCGTCCTAAATGTCGTCCAACAGAGGGACAGACAGTATGGGTTTCCACTTGGCTTCCCGGCACTGGTACAGGAAACCTTCCTTCTCCTCGGGGGTCAGTTGAAACATCTCCGAGGCCCTAGCGATCATGGCATGCAAGGAGCCAATCTCGTCGAGTGTCGAGGCCCTGGGCATCGGGAAGTCCTCTCCGTTATCGTCCGTACCCGTGCCCGCCGCTGCCTTATCTGGTTCTGTCTCGTCCCTCCGAGGAGGGGATGGTGGTGAAGGGTGGCAAGGAGGTGGAGGATGGACTCTCCTCTTGCCGGGGGGTTCCCCCGACAGCCCAGGTGCCGTGGGATCTCCCACTGGCAACAGGGACATCCTTGTCCGGATCTCTGAACATTAGACTGACTCAGCATAGTCACCGTACACTGCCTGAACTTAATATAATGTTAGCAGTATAACATTTTCCCTCCCACACTTCCCAACTAACAGGTCGAGTGCAGTAGTTACTATACCTATGCTAGCGTTTCCCACTGCTGACATTTACAGCCCATCATTCCATGCCAACTGCCTAGGCTCCACTTAGACACCCCATCCTAACATGTTAGGGTGGCTACCCCTTATGTTCCCGTTCTGTATTATCTCGAACCACACACCCTGTACTGGAAATCACTACTTAAGGCACAAAAATGGCCTCTGAAAACCAGTGTGTCCCGGCACCACCCCATTCCATGCCCTACCCCGTTCCTACCTACCATACCTCCATTGATATATATGATATGGCATTTATAACGTGCCTATACACAAGTGTATCAAGGTGCAAAAAGATTCCCAATCACCACTAACCACATCACCTCTGCAAGGCCCAATGCAACCACCTATGCTAACAGCCACAACCTTAACTACTCTACCACCTCTTATACCCTGGAACACCCCCAGAGACATTACAGCCCTGCTGAAAAATACTCAGACCCTATTTCGGGTGAAGCAAGACGCCATTGTTTAAGGTCACGCACCATGTATCTTTCTAACTGCCTTACACATGATCTTGTACCATCCAAACAAACTACGCCTAGAATGCTTGTTGGCAAGACAAATCTTTGAATGCTCGTGGGCGCTGGCTGGATTCGATTGTCCAAATTCTGGCAGTTATGCCTTTTGTTTTAAGTCATGGTCCAGTCTTAAAATTATTGGTGCATGTGGTTTTTTATTTATATTGGTATACCATAACCAAAAAATCATCAGTGTGGCAATTAATGCCAGTTGGTCAACATTGGTGAGTGCAAACAGCCGACGCGCGTTTCGACCCGAGTCTTTTTCAAGGCTGTGATTTGTGAAGTGAGTGAGTGTATAAGTGATGTGCAAGGCGCAGTGACATTATTTGAGAAACATTTGGTGCAAAATAATCACGGGTAATTGTTTGGTAATCATAATAGCATGTTTGCAGGTTTTGCATCAATATCATGTAATCATTGTCGTAATATACAACCAGCAGTGCATTGGTTGTAATTATAAGTGGTGACAGTGAGTGGTGGTGGTTAAAAATACATACAGCAAGGTATTCATGTTTAAATTAATGCATATTAACATCATAGGCAGAATGAATCATTAGTTCAGATGAAGGAGACAAAGTACCAAGGGGAGAGAGAAGGGGAGACAAGGAAGGTTAGTTAGTTCCAAGCGGAGGCCAAGCATAGTTCTTGGGCAAGGGAGTATGGAGAATGGGTGGTGAAGCTTACCAAATGTGAGTAGGATGGTAGACTCTGTAGAGTTGGTTGCTGGTCCTCCCAAGTCCAGGTGCCAGGTTAGGCTGAGTAGCCTGGTCTGCGAGGAGTCAAGGGAATTTTGATTAGTAGTGTTGCTAATTGGGTCAGGACTGGTATTTCAGCACATGGGGTCATACTGAGCGCTAGTAAAAGAGCCTTGTAATGGAGCTTGGAGTAGACTTGAATTGGGCAGCCTGGTGATATCTTGGTCCAATTGGTGAGGATGAGTGAGAGCGAGCTGGTGGGAGGTGCCGAGGGGATGATATGGACTTGGCGGGATGCCAGGCAAGGTTGCGAGGCCCGTGGGTGCATGTAGCTTGTGCTGCGTGGGCGGCGGCCGCAAAAAGGCTGGTCGGAGCTGTGAGATAGGCTCTGCGTTGTTTATTATTCAGAGTGTCATGTGTGGAGTCACGGGATCTCTGGGGGTGTGTTGGTGCCTCCGGCGGCGGTTGGGCGTCAGGGGACACGTTGTCAGGCTAGTACAGACCTGGAGAAATTGCGGCAGAGGGGTGGCCTAAGTGGTTACGCGTGCAGGATAGCAGGCATGTGGTCAGATGACCCCAGCGGTGCGTGTGGATGCGGCCAGGTGGTCGTGAAGGCTTGGCCGGGTGGGGCTGTAAGGAGGTTGAGGTCTCGAGCGCGTGTGCGTGGATATGGCTGTGTGGTCCCAGGCTGCAGGGTTGGATGTCTGGCGGACACGACGGAGTTGGCGCACTGCACTGTGGCGGGATGGCAGGGTTGGGCAGTGAGGGGGGCCTAGAATTTGGACATTGAATCCAGTCAGCGCCCACAAGCATTCAAAGGTTTGTCTTCCCAACAAGCATCCAATCATTTGGGAACCTTGGAGTTGGTCCCCAGACGAACCATAATCCAGGCTGAACCGAAACCACTAATAAGAGGTGCGCAGCGGACACAGAGTCCCGATCCCTATAACTCCAACCATTTGAAACCTATGCCTATAATGCACCCTCTTCACCACAACCCCATACCTAACCCGAAACCAAATCTAGCTCCAGATCTAACTGCCCATACAGCTCCTGACTCCCCTAGGCAGCCACCACAAATTACCTTCAAAGGCGCCCTCAAACTCCCGGTCCATAGGAGTGCATGCCATTGAAATACACAATCTCATTATCAAGTCACAGCTGGACCTACTAGTAGTTACAGAATCTTGGCTTCATCAAGCCTCTGGCCCTCTGTTGACTCTCGCCATTCCAACAGACTTCTCCATTATTAGAACTGACAGGACTCACTCACATGGAGGAGGTGTCGCCATCATTGCCAAGACCAAACTCCAGCTCAGACCCTGCCCTATTGAAAACATTGCAGGATATGAAACACTGTTCGTAAAATTTCCTATAAATGAAAAAACCACAATCAATCTAGTAGTGATTTATAGAGCTCCAAACTCAAATAGTCATCCAGAAACTGAAATTCTCCTACTACTAGCTCCACTCATAGAACCCAACACCAAATGTATGATTCTGGGAGGCCTGAACATAGGCTTAAATGACAGCCAAGACTCAAAAGCAGAAGCACTGCACTCCTCCATGAAGGACATGAGCTTCATCCAATTAGTAAATGCCCCCACTCACATCAAAGGCAGAACTTTAGATTGGATCCTCTCTTAATACGCCTATAACCATCGACTCCATCTCTCCTCTCACTTGGACCGACCGCCACAACATCAAATTCACCCTCAAGCCCATTGAACCCCCATTAAGTAAACTTAAAACTAATACCTATGAAACTAGAAATTCCCAGAAACGTACTCCTGAAAACCTAGTGCCACTGCTTTCCAAAGACAGACACCATCTCAATCTCCAATGACAACCCCTGCCTTATAGCAGACACTTACCACAACTGCCTCGCTGCTACTAACAATGCTGTAGTTCCGCTCACCACCAAAACCAAACGCTCTGACAAACTCTCCTGCTGTTGGTTCAATGATGATCTAGCCTCACTTAGGAGAACCAAACGTGCCCTGGAACATACCTTCAGAAGGCACTCTACTACTGAGTCAGAAAAAGCTTTCCAGGAGATAAACAAAACAGCTATCACCCATAAAGCTAATGCCTACAAAACAAGGATTAGCAATGCCACCTCTGACTCAAAAGAATTATTCTCAATCCTAAAAGAATTGGAAAATTCAGCCCCAGCTATAAATTCTACTAACCCCAGCAAAGAGTGGTGTACCACTATCCAAGACACCCTAGCAGCCAAGATTGAACTACTCCAAAACAAAAAACTACTAGCAGATAAACCGGTCACTCTCAATCATTCCCTGACCTCATGAGATTACCAACACCCCCGTCCACTTCACCCCAGTCTCCCATAAACTAGTATTTGACACCATATCTGAACTTAAAGCATCTAATTGCAAAGGTGACTCTGTCCCAGCGCAAGTAGTTAAAATATGTGCCCACACTCTTCCTCCGATTATCACTAATTTTGTAAATGCATCCTTTAACACCAATCTGGCCCCAGCCAGTATCAAATAAGCCTGGGTTACTCCCCTATTGAAAAACCCTACCCTTGATCCAACTGTGCCCACGAACTAGAGGCCAATAACAGTCCCGTTTCTCCTTAAAATACTTAAACTAGCCTACAATCAAGTCCAAGCACATCTTGAACAGAACCAACTCCTGGGTAGTAGGCAATCCGGTTTCCGTCCTAACCACATCATGTAAATGGCGCTCCTGGACCTTAAAATTCAAATGGACACCATCAGAGACACAGGTAAACTCTGTATCGTCGTCCTCCTTGATCTATCCGCAGCGTTCGATCTAGTGGACCATAATAAACTCTGCTCCACCCTAGCCAAAGACTTCAACTTCTCCACCGATGCCACCATATGGATCAAATCCTTTCTGGCAGAACGAACCTCCAGGGTCTCCATAGGTAAAGAAGCGGCCAACCCTATCCCAGTGCCCATTGGTGTACCAAAAGGCTCCTGCCTCTCACCCACTCTCTACAATGCATATACCAAGCTCCTTTTCTCAGCTCTAGACGAAATGGGTGTAATCTACACCAACTTTGCAGATGACACTCAGATCCTCATCCCACTCTCGGGGGACTACACCGAAGACACACAGACTATCAACAAAATCTATGCCATAATTCAAAACTGGATGGCCTTAAACAGCTTTTGTCTTAATGATGACAAGACCGAGGTGCTCATTGTGGGTTCCCAGTCCAAAATAGCTGCATTGCCTCCAGACTACTCATACATTAACATTGATGGCACCATGATACCGGTACTGAAACATGTAAAAACCTTCGGTGTATACCTAGATGCAAACCTCACCATGACCAAACACAAATGCCCTCACATCCTACACCGCTAAACCAATTGCCCTAAGTCGCCAATTCTTGACCCCCCCACCAACTGCATCACGCTGGCCAGAGCGTTGATCTTATCAAGACTTGACTACTATAACATACTTCTTCGAACATCCAATGCTAATATGAATAAACTCCAGCTAATACAAAACAAAGCCCTCCGAGCAGCCCTTGGAATAAGAAAATCTGACCACATCTCCAAAGTCATAAGAGACCACCACTAGCTTCCTATCAAAGCAAGTTATCTTCAAAACCCTTTGCTTTACGTTTAAATGCCTCCATACAAACACCCCAATTTACCTGAACCATGCTATAGCCAAAAAAGAATCAACTAGACCCCTCAGATCCAACAACCAAGCAATCCCTCGATACAAGAATACAAGAGCAGGCGGCAGTAGCTTCCAATAACTAGCTCCCATACAGCACTCCCTCTCCTCATCAAAAATTAGGAAACCTTCACAGGCTTCAAGAAAGCCTTAAAAACCTGGTTATTCAACCAATTCTAACACTCTATATGGGAAATAGGACTGCTCTTAACAGCATTTGTCATTATAAATAAATCTGATCATGTATGTATTCATTGTTTGCTTGTCAACTCTTGAGTTTCACCATTGTATATTTTTTTCTGTTAATGCTGCTTTTAACATTGCTGTAAAATGTGCCCGATTGGCCCTTGCTAATTCTGTTTCAACACGCTGTCTGTAACCTCGCCGCGATACCCAAGGGTCTGGGCGTGTAACAAATGTAATAAAATAATGTGCGTAGGATGTCCGCTGACACATCCGCTGGCGGTGGTGGCGGTTTCTGAGGCTGCAACGGGAGCAGTGGCGTGGCGTCCTCTGCCTCATCACCCTGCTGCTCCTCGTCGGTATCTTCGCCGCTCTCCACATCCGCTTCACCGGGGTACATTTCATAGGACCTGGCCTTGACCAACTTTATATCCAGCACGGCCTTCAGGCCAGCAAGCTCCTCCTCGGATGAGATGTCCGAGCCCTGCAGCACTACAGCCCCCCCATCCCCCTCCTCCTGCTCCACCAGTGGGGATGATTAGGGGAGATGATCGGCATCGTCTTCACCGGTGTCATCTCGATGGGCAGAAAAGACGATTCCCTCCGCGCAGGCAGGGAAACTCTAGTCTTAGGGGCCGCCTCCTGCGAACCCTGCATCCGCAGCCTTCGCTAGGGATGCCACCACTCCTTCAAAGGAAGATTTTGCCTGGTGAACAAGGGCCTTCACGATCTTGGGCGCGCTTGAGGCCTTCACCGGGGGGAGGAGGGGGCGCGCCCCGCTCCCCCTTGGCTTTCTCCATGGGAATCGACTGGCAGAAGTTTTCCCAGCTGGTCAGACTTCCTCTTCGTCGTCGACCTGGAGCATTGGCTCATGGTTGAAGGGGCCGGGGATGCCGTTCCCGACCTGGCCGCCGAGGAGCCCGTCCCAACGGCGCTCGCGGTGCCCATGGGCTCGCAGTGCTTTGCCTTATGTTGGGACCCCGTCGTCGGGTCACCCTCAAAGTTCTTAGAAGACCGCTCAGATTTCTTCTTGCTTGGTGAGGCTTGGGGCTCACCCACAGCCGGGATCTTCGTCTGAAGCCACTCGGAAATCCGCTTGCGACGGTCCTTCATGGTGTGGGGCACCATATCCTTGCAGAACGCACAGGTCTCCTCCACCTGCGTTTGGTCGGAATGTAAGCAGTAAAGGCACAGTGAGTGCCCATCGTCCAGGAAAAGGTTCTGAAGTCCACATCCAGGGCAGATCCTGAATAGAGGCATCAAGTCTCCTTGGTCTTCAGCCAGGTCCACGCACGGTATACCTCCAAGAAACTTCTGGAATCCAAGAAGGGAAATCAACAAAAATAAAAAAATAAAAATCACCCTTGACGGAAAAGCAGTTTTTTTCAAGAAAGCTCAAAATAAACTGGTCCCAGTTAGTCAGATGATGGATCGGTGGAACTTGAGACTCGATTGACTGGAAAAAATAGAGTAAACTCTTAGAAAAAATAAATAAATCGCAAAACGCAGTAAAAGCTCGAGAGCTATAGCACGAGGACTCCCAACACTTGAACGTGTGGTAAAAATCTGAAGATGGCTGCCAGAGGAGGGGCTTAGGTAAAGGGCAGTCATTGGCTGGGGGCAGTATGACCCAGCGACCAGTGATTTGGTTGTTAGGAGAAAGAAAGTTCAGAAGTGAAACAAACTTTTTTTGTCTTTACCGAGGAGTCCCAGCCTGACGGGGAATATTCATGAGCATGTGAATCCATGCTGGAGAAGTATTGTTTAATAGAACGTTGCAGTGAAATTGTATCTAAAGAGGGATGATCCACCAGCCACCCACCACAAAATTAGTACCCCACAGTTCAAGGTGGGGTAACCTAATCCAGACATCCTTATAGCCCCTTCGCAGAGTGCTCAGAGCAATCCTATTTGTTTGTTCCCTCCATAAAAAAACCCTGGCAATGGAGACAAACTTACCCAAAAACATATCAGGGCTGTTGAAAGGTATATTAGCAAAGTGGTACAGTAAACGCAGGAGCACTACCTTTTTGAAGCGTGCAGCTCGTCCTGCCATGGACAGGGGGAGTTTCCTCCAGAAAGCCATATATTTCACTGTCTGATCCAAGACTTCCTGAGTGTTATGTTCAGGCGAGGCTATGTTATGCCTTACATTTACCTCGCAATATCTAAAAGTTTTCGTTTCCCATTTGAGGTCCAATTTGGGCAGCTGACTCCAACTGAGACCGGACAGCCCAGCCATGGAACAAATAGGATTTATGATGGCTAGTATGAATGACTGAGAAGGCTGCAAACCAGTCTATCACATCCAGGAATTATAATAAATTAAGTTCAGGGTGTGTGACATACAGGAGCATATCATCCACGTACAGTACTATTAAGTGCCTTACCCAGTCAATCTAGATGCCTGCCTCCGCATATTCTGATCACAAATGCTGCAAACGGCTCTAAAGCAAAAATAAACATGGAGGACAGCAGGCAACCCTGCTTAGTGCCCTTCTTCAGCTCTCACCCGCTAGATACATGTTTGCCTGTTAGCACCCTAGCCATTGGTCTTGTGTATACTAAATGCACCCATCGCAAAAAACTCACCTCAATCCCAAAATACCACAGGGAACTCATACAACCAGTCCCACCTGACCGAATCGAATGCTTTAACTGCATCTATGGAGGCAACCACACAATACAAATGTCTGGTGTCTATAATATGGTGTAGTCTCCACAGATTCAATGAGGTGTGCCTGGAACATACCCAGTCTATGTATAAGGTGCCAAGCAGAGCCGTAAGGTTCTTCCAGTCTTGGTGAACCGTGGCAAGGGGTCTGTAGGAGCTACAGTCTAGTGGCGTTTTATTAGGTTTGAGTATTGGGACTATGATCAATTCCCTTAAGCTATCTCATAAGCAGCCTCCTCTAGAACCCCCTGGAGTCTAGCGGAAAGTGCCTCAGCATACTCCTTGTAGAACACCGCTGGTAGTCTACCTGCCCCAGGGGTTTACCAGGTCGGTAGTGCGCGTATGGTGACTAGCAATTCTCGACAGAAAGCGGAGCGTCCAGCATTTTCCTCTGTTCCTCTTCAAGGTGAGGGAAATTTGAGACCGCACCTCGCTAATTTTAGGCACAGTTTGTATGCGGTACCCTCTGGGACCACTACACAACTCCGACTACAGGCATAGGCAACCCAACCTTTGGTATTAAAGCTTGTACTACACTGTTCTGGTAGGGTGTTGAGCAGCCAGACTTATCTCAAGAGGGTACAATGTGAGCTATAGTGGAGTTACACAAAGATTCTCAGTTACAGGTATTCAATAAACTCTTACACTCAAGGTTTCTTGCATAAACAATTATTAATTTATTTACCAGTCAGTTATAAAGCCACCTTCAGAAGGGAGCAATAGAATAGTAACACACAAATACACTTCAATACTGTACACTGAGTTTCTGAATCAGTAAAGACCCTTTTGGGATGGCCCACAGACAACCTACACCCAGAGGTGACTTCAATAAATAGGGTGCTGGAGACATTAATATTTTACTGTTGGCATTTAGAATACTCTTAAAAGTTGGTAAAAGGTATAGGTTATTAGAAGAAGAGACCACAAATATTCTTAAGCAGGCAAGTACTTTTAGATTTTCCTAGAAGAGTCATTCAGTTCAATAGGCTAAGCCAAAGTCAATGGGCAAAAGTCTTCTATAGGATGAAGCACTTCTGGTAAGTAATGGAAAAGTCTTTGCACAAGTTCTTAGGAGTCTTTGATGAAAAGAAGAATAAAATGCAGGGCCACAAGCTGATTAGGCTTGTGAGCTGTAGACGTTACAAGCACACTACAGTAAGAGGTAAGTTCTCTCAGACTTTTTACAGTACCTTTAAAGATGAAGAAAAGATGCAGCAGATGACTTCTGTTCCTGTGCAGCTCTGCAGGTCTCACTGTTCCTGGGCCTCAGTCGTGGGGACAAAAGGGAGGACGTTGGGGGGACTCCTGCAATGCACTGGGACGGTCAAAACGTGCAACAGGCAAACTTCACTTTCAGTGGCTGTTCAGCGTTTCAGCTCCTCAGGTCTACTGCAAATCGCAACACCTTGGTTCCTGGCTGTCGAGATGGACTTTCCTTGCTTCTGGGGTCCCGCACTCTGTTGACGGGGCTCAGGCTCGGTCACTCCTGCTTCCTGGGAGTCCGAAGGATCTTCCAAAAGCTCTAGGCCAGCTTAAAAGCAATGCACACAATCTGGTGTTCCTCTCCCTGGCTATACGGTTTCCAGCAGCAACTCTGTGGAAATTCAACCAGCTCTGAGATGGATGTCCAGGTGGCTTACTTTGGAGTTGATTGGTCCCACCAACTCAAGGGGAGAAGTCGTCCTTGCAGGGGCTTCTCCGTCGATGTGAACTTGCCGTTTCGGCACTGCAGCAGGGCTTCACCAGGCAAACTAATGGTCCAGGAGTTGCAGCAGGCGTCCTCTTCAAGTTCTTCTTTGGTTCCTTCGGTCCAGTGGTCGACTGCCTTCTAAACCAAAAGACTTGCCTTTTATTCAGTTCTCTCCCGTTCATTCCAGCCTACTTGTAAAGTCACCCAGCAGGGTGGCTGTCCTTGCCTGACAGCCAGCCAATCACCACAGAGTGCATTTGGGTTTCCTAGGAGACTAAGCACACATGGAGTTTCGGGCACCTCCCTCACTTCCTGCCTACCACAGACACCATGGAGCCAGAGGCGGGTTTCACTCGTAAACCCAGCCAAAGGTGAAATGAACAAAGAGACCAAACCTGGTTTGACGTGCAGAGCAAATTTCAAGAAGGACCTTTCCACAAAGAAATGGCAAAAAAAGAAGACCAGGCGGCATTTTGACAAAGATGGCTCCTATGTGTGCTTTACAGTAGCTGCAAACGCAGCCCGCGGTAAAGGCAGACCATGGTAGTTCAAACAAAACCACTGCCACCAGCCATTCAGTGTGAAAAGGGTAACATAAAAAATGTTACATAAGAAACTAGACAAAGGGGATACGAGGTAACCCCTCCAGAACTCTATTGTAAGATAGGGTGTGTTGGGTCTAGAAAGTTACAATTGTAAGTAAAGTCAATTTCACTTTAATGCTCTTGGAAACAGTAGTTTATCCAAGACAAGGTATTTAAACCTTTGGGAAATCTGAGAGACTTCCCTGTGCCACTGCATTGAAGGTGCATTGTGACACAATGTAAAAGATGATGCCTATGGAGTTTGTCAGACTCCACAACCAAAAGAAAGTGTTCAAAATCACAATAAAATACATGAGAAGGTGGGAAAAAAGGTCTCTCTCTCTCCAGGTTAAAAAAATCAAGTCCTCAAAATCCAGCAAATTTGCTGGGGGTCTCTAAGGTGGAGGTGAATTTGCACATTTCTGAGAATTCTCCCCAATACTCGCCCCCCCCCCCAGACTAAGGGACAGGAGGATTTAATCCACCCCTCGATGAATCTCCTTACTCCAGTCGGTCATACTTTCTGGAGGGACCATCAGCATTTTGGAGATTACATCCTGACCTGTGTTCAAATGGTAAAATCAAACCCCTGTATGCTGATTGACCATCTTAACAATTTAGGATTCTCCCCCTTCATCTGCTTTAACCATCTCCAGGGTTGGTGGTCCGTTTAAATCACAAATGTAGATCCATACAAGTATGGTCTAAACTTCTTCAAAGACCACACAATGGCAACACATTCTTTCTATGGTTGCCCACCTTGTCTCAGGTTCCTTCAGTTTCCTACTGATTGAGCAGATTGGGTGTTCCCGGTCTTTCTCATCCAGCTGACTCAGAACTGCACCTATACGTGTATTGGAAGCATCGGTCTGTACAATAAAGGATTGGCTGTAGTCAGGAGCTCTTAAGACTGGAGCTTGACAAAGGGCTTGCTCAAGTCCTTCAAATGCTTTTGTGCACTCCTCATTCAACTTGACCTTCTTGGGGAATTTGGGTGAGATCACCACATTCAAAGGAGAAGCTATGGACCCATAGTTCTCAATGAAGTTCCTATACTAACCTGTGATACCTAGAAGGGCTCTCACTTGGGATTGCGTAGTAGGGGTGGCCCAGTCTTCTACAGCTTGTACTTTGCTAGGCAATGGCCTGATTTCACCTCCTCCTACCTCATGTCCAAGGTAGACTACTTTACTCTGACCAATTTGACATTTACTTTGCCTTTATGATCAGATTGGCCTGCTCAAGAGCCTGCAATACATATCCTAGGTGGTCAATTTGCTCTTTCCAAGTAGGGCTGAACAGTGCAATGCCATCCAGGTATTGTTAGGCAGAAACCTGTGCCGTTCCCTTAGGGACCACTGCAAAAGATTTAAGACTACAGGTGTTGGCAGTAAACCCACTTGGTAGCAGTCTGCACCACCCAGATTTACCTGGTAGCTGTGGCTGAGCAGTCAGACTTCCCTCAAGAAGAGTTAGGCAGTATGCAAAGTATACTCAATAGGCACTCAGATACAATAATACAAGCAAACACTGACCAGAGCTTTGGTATCAAAGTATATAATTATTTATTTAAAAACACACAGTTGAAACACTCCAGCACTCTTATTGTAAAATATTCTAAACACAGTTACTATTATGATATATACACCCCTTTTTCCCTATTAGAAAATCACAGTAAAACACCACTTATTTTCATACAGATGTGAGCGCTTAACTAGATTGCACTCTAATAAGTTTGTGAAAAAGGGGGGGAGGGGGGAAGAGTATGAAAAGGTACACCACTCTACGATTCCAGAACATTGTTAGCAAGGCAGAGAGCAAAAAGTCACTGGTGAGCCAAAGTCCAAAGGCTGGGCCCACTCTTAGAGGGAGCAGAGCACAAATGCGCCCAAGATCACACAGTTACACTAGGCTTTGGAAGTCTTGCAGAGGGTTCAGAAAAGCGTTGAGGCTTAGAAAAGTTTAACCAAGGTGTCCCAGGCTAACCCAGGTTCGAAAGCCGGGGGCTAAATCTACCCCGTACAGTCGGTAGCAAGGGAAGCCAGGCGGGACACGGTACCTTAAGTGGGAAGGATCCTCCAGCGGTGGCAGTTCTTCCTGGTAGTGGGTGCAAGTTGCGTCATCGTCCAGGGGAAGAGAAGATCTCGACTTGGAGGAAAGATGAAGGTCGTTGCACTACCAGGGCAGAAACCAGCCGCAGAGTTTTCCGGTTAAAGGTGGTACCTTTGTCTCGCGGTCGTGGTAAAATGTGGTATCCCGGTTGCCGGGGTGCTTGGCACGGGCAAGGCAGCCACGAGATACGTCGGGAAAGCGAAAAGACGTTGAAACTGGTTATCCCCACCAGTCAAAGGAAGAAGACTCTCTGGCGGGAGATCTCCTCTGTCGTTGGGAAAAAGTGGTGAGACTGTCCAGCAGGGCTCCACCGGTAGTGGTGTTGTGGCAGGTCGGCTCAGCTTCTCCCTCGTCGGATTCTTAGGTCCTGTGGCGACTTCTGAAGTTCCAGTCCCCAAAGCCCTGCTTTTATGCAGCAAACCCCCATTCACTCAGCCTAGCTGTCACTCAAACATGCTAAGTGGTGAGCCGGACGGCTCACCACTTGGGCCAATCAGGATGGAGTGCGACTTGAGTTGCCTATGCAACTTAGCCCAGGGTGCCTAAATTCCCCTCCACCCCTCCTAAGTACCCCAGACATAGTGGCACCACTTTGGAGGGCTTCTGTGGAGAAGCCCGCCAAAAAGTGGAACAAAGGGCTCGACTTGGGTTGGAGTCACAGAAGAGAACACAAACGCCATTTTAGAATCAAGTTTTGGCAAAAAATACCAACCGGAGAATTAATATTAATTAAATAAACCGGCGGTATGTTCGAGGCTACCGTAAATAATTAAATAAAGATAGTAGCCTAAAACAATGGGAAATCCCATAAGAAAATATTCGCGGTTGAATATAAAAAGTAGTATCCACTGCCACCAGCCAAAACTCGATCAGGGGGGACGGAGACGTGCCCCCTCGACTAACAGACCCTGGGGCAATCGAATTGCCCCAGCCAGTACGTCCACAATATGATGGTTTGTACTGGTTCTGCTCAGAATTTAAGACTAGTAAAGTCAATGGTGACTTTACATGCCCTGGGAGACAGTAGTCAGTCCCAGGGTATGGAGTCTATACTGGGGGGTCACTATGACACCCCTGTGTTACTGCACTGAGGGTGCAGTGTAACATCACAAAAACACATGAAAACCCTATGGAGTAAAAGACCCCATAGCCCATTAAACACTTCTAGATCCAAAGAAACACACACAAATCATGTCCAAGAGTGAGGGTAAAAGAGTGTCACTCTTGGCAGGAGAAAAAAATAAACCCAAAAAATCCAGCAAAGCTGCTGGGGGACTCACTAGGTTAGGAAATTCAGCCTAAACAGAGAATTCTCCCTAACAGGTATGCCATGCAGAAGTCCTCCATCCCATTCAGAACATGAGTCACCATCCTTTGGAATGTAGCAGTTGCATTCTTTAATCCAAAAAGCCATAACCTTAAACTGGTAGAGGCCCCCTGGGGTTGAAAATACAGCTTTCTCCTTGGCATGGTCTGTCAGAGCTATTTGCCAATAGCCTGAAGTTAGGTCAAATGTACTGAGGTACTTGGCTGAATCAAGTTCATCCACCAGCTCATCTGTCCTAGGTAAAGGATGGCCATCAGTCGTGGTGACTTCATTAAGGACTCTATAGTCCATACAGAATCTCAACTCCTTGGATCCTGCCTTTGGTACTAGCACAACTGGACTAGACCATAGACTTGTAGATGGCTCTTTTACCCACCCAGAGATCAAGCATCTTGTTGACCTCTTCCTTTATGTGGACTCTTACATAATCGGACATTCTGTAACCTCTACTTTTAACAGGTAAACAGTCACCAGTGAGAATCTCATGTTGGCCCCAAGAGGTCAAGCCTGGTGATAGTTAAAACAGAGGGGCAAACTGATTTAACATAGTTTTGCACTCATCCTGTTGTTCCAGTGTCAGATCAGAAGAGAGATCAACTCCTATCTTTCCATCTAAAGGTTGTCCCCTAGTATTTAGAAAAGAAAATGGATTTCACCTTGCGCTCGTCTGGTGACCCCTTGGTCGATGGATATGGAGCAAATCATTTCCCTCTTATGCTCCCCTGCTGCATAGCCAAGCTAACAACCTCCCCGGTTTTTCACCTTCCGCATGTAACTTCTGTGTATATATAGCAAAGTCAAATTTGCCTAGCTGGTCCTGATCAGCCAGACACTGTTGATGCAGTTTAATCAGGTCACCTGTCTCTGCTTCGCTGCATGCATCCCTGCTCTCTGCACGTTCAATGTTTGCCTCAGTTCTTGTGAGGGAGTCTAGTAGCCCCCCTCCGAAGACCACCCATCTTGCCTATCGCTTCTCCGCACAGCACCGCCTTGAAGGCCTCCCACAGTGTGCTGGTCCCATGAACACTGCCTGTATTAATGTCTAAATAATTCTCTATCACGTCACCCAAATATTCTCTGAACGTGTCATCTAGTAGTCCTTCCGCCCTTAACCCCCAGGTAGGGATCGGGGGTTTGCATGATCTCTTGTGCCATAAAACCACCAATGGAGCATGGTAGGAGAGGACCATAGCTTTGTAAATCACAGCAGTACATTTTCCCATCGTCTCGCGCCCGTGAAGATAAAGTCAATGCGGGTGTGTACCCTATGTGGAGCCGAATAGGAACGATCACTCCCATATATCAGCCTCCATATGTCTACCAAGTCGAGGTTCCTCAACAGTGCATTTAAGGCTTCAGCCGGAGGTGCGGCCCTCCGATACTGGTCGTCGGATCTGACAAAGTTCGGGACTAGGGTGTAATTGAAATCCCCTCCCCATACCCACAAGGCATTTCTGTGAAGGGACAATCTTGAATAAAGTATATTAAAAAAGGCTGTGGTGTTGCGATTGGAGGACTATGAATTTATAATGCACCCTCCCTGTCCTCCAGGAACCCGTAAACTAGCACCATCCTGCCTTTTTAATACTTTTGGTTTGCAAAATCTTGAAGGGCACTGCCAGGACTATTGAGGACTCCCCTTGCATACGCTGAGAAAGGGGAGCCGTACAGCTGTGCAGGCCATTTCCAGCCGATCCTATTTTCCTGTCCCTAGTTAGCCAAGTCTCCTGCAGTAGTACAATCCCTAAACCCATCCTGCGCAGGTAAGCGCATACCCTTAGCCTTTTAATGTAGCCATTGAGGCCTTGGATATTCAAAGTGACCACCTGCCAATTACACATCATACCCCATTTTCCTTGGGTCTTGCTCATCCCCACAGACCCCAAGCCCGCCTCCCTTCTTCTGCGCTCCTCTCACCATCCAGTGCTGGCCAGCCTGGGTGAACCTAGAATATCCGGAGGCCACTCCTCCGCCCATGATAAGAGGGGAAACCACCAATGCAGAGGGTGACCACCAATGCAGACAATGCCCGCCACAGTACCCTTAACATTATCCGATCTGCCACAGGGTTCAGACCACTTGACAAGGAGTACCAAGAGTACAAACAGTAAGAACTATGTAAAGAAAGAAAAAGTGAAGCAACAGAAAGTCTATAAAACAAAGACACTCCCTCAAATGATATACTAGCCAAATAGCATGCAGCATATTCAGGCCAAACTGCCTACCACCCTCCCGTGTGACATACAGCAGTGGGATGCCTTAAAACTGGCATCTAAATGTTCAGTGTCTGCAAAGACGGAGCAGCAGCAAATGCAGTGAGCCGCCATGGCCCTCAAAATGAGTGCCATCCTTTCCCGCTGCCACATTTTGCCAATCAGTAGAAACTTCCCCCTGTTTGTTCAACAGAAGATGCATTTGCATTCTGTTAATGCATTCTTCAGGGACAGTTATTTCTTCTTGCCGGTAACTGGAATCTCCTTGGTGGGGCAGAATGCAGCTCTCTGCCTTTGCACCAGCTGTGTGTAATCCGGATATATGGTCAGCTTTGAGGACACAGGTTTGATTGGACCCCCTTCCTTGGAGAAAGCCAGTTTCAGTTATCTGTCCTTATAATGCAATCTCTTCACTGTCAGCAGTCTTGGAGGGGCTCCAGGCAGATGTCTTTTAGTCAGTGATCTGTGGGCCCGTTCCACTGTAAAAGCAATGTGTCAGTGTGGCTGGGCCCACCTCTTGCAGCAAAGTCTCGACATATGAAGTGGGATTAATGCCTTCCTTCCTTGGGCAAGCCTAGGATCCGTACATTGTTCCTCCTCGCCCTACCTTTGGCATCTTCTGTGCTACATTACAGCGCATGCACAGTCACCATCAACGCTGCCATCTCAGTCTGGTGTCTAGTAATATTGCTACTGTTCTCCTGTACTGCCCCTCCATCATGCCCAGCCGATCCGCAAGTGAACGGACATCATGTCTGAGAACGCTGACATCTACAATAACTACATCAAGTTTGTGTTCAAGGGTCCCTTGTAATGCTGCAATGTCTGCAAGAATTTGGCTCTCCCCTGCTGGCTCGTGAGTGCAGAGGTGGTACAGTCTTTCAATACCCGAGATGGCAGAGCAGAACCGTCACCCTCTTTGCAGGCAAAGGTCTCCATGACAGTCTGTTTGAATTTGCCCCAGCCATGCTTGCCCGGCATTTGTGAGCAGTGCCAGACTGCCGCCGGTTTTCGAGCGGCGTCGATTCTCCCAAGTCTCACTGTGCGTAGTCTTCCAATTATCTGCGGCAAGCGTTCAGTGTCTTCCCTAAAGCTAGACCGTAAACAATATCAAGGGCTGATCCAGGTCCCACAGCAGTGGACCAGCCCAGCAGGGAAGACCAATTGGTTTTCACCAGCATGGACACACAACCAAACAATGAAATTAAAAGGGCAGAGCGTTGAAGAGTAAACAGTCAGTGGTTTCACTTCCTCCAGTCTATCTACCAGCGAATGTATTGGGGAGAATTCGCATAAATGTGCCAATTCCCTTCACCTTAGAGAGCCCCCAGCAACTTTGCTCGATTTTGAGGACTTTTTTTTTTTTAAACCTGGAAAGAGTGCAAGCCTTTTTTCCCACTCTTTTATATATTTTGATATTTTACACTTGTGTTCTTTGATTATGGAGTTTTAGATAACTCTATAAGCATAATCTTTTCATGCGTGTTACACAGCACCCTCAGTGAAGTGACACAGGGATGTCTTTTAGACATCCCACAGGTTTAAATACCTTCTCTGGGATCAACTACTGTTTCCCAGAGAATGTTAAGTGAAATTGACTTTACTAGTCTTTCCAAATTCCTAGAACCAGCACACACCATCTTACAATGGAGTGCTGGAGGGGTTACATAGTATCCCCAGTGTCTAAACACTCATGCAGCAGTCAAATGCTACCCTTTCCTATTGAAAAGGCTTGTGGCAATGGTTTTACAACAAACTAACATGATTTTTCCCGACCACGAACATCGGTAGCTAAAAATCACAGGAGTCATGTTTTTCAAGATGGCACCTTAAGCCCCTTTGTTTAAATGGGTCCCGGTCTTTTTTCGCCATTTCATTTGGGAAAGGTCCTTCTAGTGTTTGTCTCTGCGCACCAAACAAGGTTTGGTCCCTTTGTTCGTGTGCCTTTGGCAGGCTTCAGGACTGAAGACCGTCTCTGGCGTCCGAGTGTCTGGGGTGGGCAGGAAGTGAGGGAGGTGCCCGAAATCCGTGCTTAGTCTCCTAGGAGACCCAAATGCACTCTGGCGAGATAGGCTGGCTGACTGTCAGGTAAGGACAGCCACCCTTCTGGGTGAGTGACAGCTAGGCTGGAATGAAAGAGAACAGTTTAAAAGAAGAGTCTCGTGGACTGGAAAGCAGAGTCGACCACTAGAACAAAGGAACCGAAGATGAGCTGGAAGAGGGCTGATGCTGCAACTCCTGGAACGTTGGTTTGCCCGGTAAAGCCCTGCTGCAGGTCTGAATTACCGAACTCCATTCGACAGAGAAGCTCCTTCAAGGACGGCTTCTTCCTTTGAGTTGGTTGGACCAATCAACTCATAAAACACGTGGATACCATTCTCAAGGCACGTTAGGATTAAACAAGGAGGAGGACACCAGTTTTTGTTCTTGAATCTACAGCTACTGGAACTGAAGTGACTCAGTTTTGTTTGCTTTCTTCAACGATCCCGTGCAGTGCAGGAGTCCCCCAACATCCTCCCTCTTGTCCCCACGGCTGAGGCTCAGGAACAGCGAGATCTGCAGGAACTGCCAGGAACCACGACTTCAGCAACATTTGTTTCTTCATACAAAGGTACTGTGCCAACCAGATTGAGAGAACGCCACTCTTGCGGTGAAAGTTTGTGAAACTTTCCCAACTCGCAAGCCTAATCAGCTTGTGACCCCACCAATGATTCTTTTTCGCCTAAACTACTACTGAGAACGTTTGCAAAGACTTTACCGTTTGATACCAGTACTGCCGTTTCCTATCCAGAACACTAGCCCATTCACTTTGGCCTGGCCCACTGACTTGAATTGAACTCTTCTGGTGAACTGAAACTATATGCACTGCCTAGAAAGTATATGATCTATTCTACTTACCTTTGTCCTTTTTGATCACTGCTAAGTAACTGAACTGCCATTTGGCTCCTATTTCAGGGGAGCTCAAACTGTCTCAAAAGCTTAGAGTTTTGTATTTTAGTGTTTTGGCATATAATATTAAGTTGCCTCCTTCTAGTGAAATGTTTTGTAAATAATTGTGTAATAAAGGAATAAGCGTTTTACCAAAAAACAGTGAGTATAAGTGTCTTCTTGAACCACTGTGATTGAAAGTCCTCTGTGTAACTACTTGCACTGCTCACATTCACTCTTGAGATAAGCCTGGCTGCTCAGCTAGCTACGAACAAACTGTGTGGTACAGACTTATACGAAAGGTTGGTCTTGCTTACACCTGTAGTCCAAATTTTGTGTGGTGGTCCCAGAGGGTACTGCATGCAATTCTGCCTAATGTTAATGCTATGCACCTTCCGCTTGCTGGACCACTCCAGCGTAGCCCAGCCATAAAGTGCCATTTCATCAAAGTACAGGTGCCTGCCGGAGACCCGCAGGAGGGGTGCCCTAAAAGGTCTTTGAAGCCTGCTCAGCCTTCTTGGAACTGGAAGAGGCATGCTGCTGGGACCCACCCAGAGCAGAGGCCTTGGCCTTTAGCCACTCAGCCACCTGTGCCAATCCTTCATCGTTCGAGGGGCCATCTCCTGGTGGCAAAATGCACAATCTTCCTCCTTGTGCGTCGGGTACAGGCAGTAAAGGCATTCAGAATGCTTGTTGTCCGAAAAGACATTCCGTGAACCACAGCTGGAGCAGATCTTGAACAGCAGAGCTGAATGAATCCTCCTCTGACATGGTCCACGCGGCGTAGGCCTGAAAGAATCATCTTTAATCCTCCACAAAGAAACTCGCAGAAAATCGCCCTTGAAGGGTGCTGAAGAATCCGAAAACAGGTCCCCGTTAATCGGATAAGTTGATCGATGGAGTACAAGGCACAATTGACCGGAAAAAATGGGGTAATACTCTTCCAAAAAGCGAAAAAACGCAGCAAAACCTCCAGAGCTAAACACAAGGACTCCTAGCACTTGAATGTGCGGTAAAAATCTGCAGATGGCTGCTAGAGGAGGGGTTTAGGTAGAGGGCATTCATTAGCTGGGGGGTAGCATGACCCAGAGCTCAGTGATTGGTTGTTAGGAGAAAGACAGTTCAGAAATGAAAAACTGATTTTTCTTTACCAAGGATTGCCAGCCTGACAACAGGGAATATTCATGAGCATGTGAATCCATGCCAGACCTCATGCTGGAGAACCATTGTTCTACAGCATGGGTCTGGCATGGATTCACATGCTCATGAAAATTCACGGTCATCAGGCTGAGAATCCTCTAAAAGAAAAAAAAGTTTCACTTCCATTTACAAACTGTATTTCTCCTTTAAACCAATCACTGTCCTGTGGTTCATACTGCCCCCATCCAATGACAATCCTCTCCCTAAGCACCTCCCCCTGGCAGCCATCTTCAGATTTGGCAAGCATATAAAGTGGCAGTATGACCAAGAAGAGCAGCAGAGGGTACAGAGGGAGGATTTGCATGCGAATCAATGCCAGACCCATGTGAGAGGACAATATTTACAGGTAACGTGTTCCTTCTCCAGCATGGGGCCTGGCATGGATTCACATGCTCATGAATAACAAATACATAGCAGTACAACATTACACAAACACGGGAGCGGGCAAGGTTCAACAGAAGAAATCAACCGTTACTTCTGGAACAGACTCACCTCAGCGAATAGGTTGCATAGCACTGCTTGGCCGACTCTGGACTCCTCCCTGGAATCCCTGTCGATGCAGTAGAATTTCGTGAAGGTCTGCACGGACCGTCCACATACCCACCCTGCAGATGTCCAGCAAGGGGACACCAGACAAGAGCGCCGTCGTCGCAGCGATAGCTCTGGAGGAGTGGGCTCTCGGACGGCTTGGCAGCGATCGGTTCGCCACACATGACAGTGCGTGATACAGCCGGAGAGCCACCTTGAGATGGAAGCCTTGGACAAGGTCGTCCCATAGTTCACAGGACCAAAGTTCACAAACAGTTGAGAAGTCTTCCAAAAACTCTGAGGGTCATGTAGAACTTCAGGGCACTGTTAGGCAGCATTATACGCAGTACCCTTTGGGAACACCACACACAATTAAGACTACTAGTGACAGTACAATTTCACCTTTGGTACAAGCCTATACTACGCAGTTATAGTGGTAGAAGTAGCGGAGCAGCCAGACTTAATTCAAGAGTAAGTGAGCAGTATCAAATAGTTACACAAAGAACAGAAATTACTACGATTCAGGCTTCAAGTAAAAGAATATACATTTAGTTCACTCTTCAGTTGTATAAAATTACACTATTATAAGCAGTTTAAAAATCACACTTAATACACCACACCACTTCCCTTAAATTCCACACAAGTTGAGCTCACAAAATGAAGTGGGATCAAAATGGCACTCCAGCAATTTAAAAGGGAGGGAAAGACAGAAGTTAACAAATGAATCCACACCAACAGGTAAGTACTCAGGGCAAGCGAACAAGAGAGACTACAATGATAAAATCAGATAGAAAAGGCTTAGGGCCAAAGTCAATGGTACAAAAGTCTTTTGCTCAAGATAATACAGTTCAGTGTAGTTTGCGGTAAAGTTTGTGGCACGGTTTCCGGACGAGTTTGGTTGGTAGAAAAGTTAGTTCAAAGAAAAGAGAAGGACAAGCCCTCGGATTGGAGAACGATTTCAAACACTTTCACCGCGGCGGAACGAAACAAACAAGCAGATTTGCACAGTACCTTAAACTGGAGAGGGAGCTGTAGATGAGGCAGACCATCCTGGTAGTTCCTGCAGGCTCACGGTTCCTGAAGCAACTGTCGGACTGATCAGAAGTAGGAAAACTGGAGGGTCCTGCACTACCCAGGGAAGAAAGCAGCAGCAGAGCAAAGCAACAAATAAAAGGTGCGCTCCTTAAAACCCAAGCAGGGTCCGACCTTCCTGGCTATCCGGCCCACTGTAGCTCTGTACAGCGAATTCGATCAGAGAAGAGGTCCTGGCTTGCAGTTTCGGTGAACTGGTTGGTCCCACCAGCTCAGGGGAAGAAGTTTCCTGGAGGATCTTCTCTGTCATCGGATTCTGGAGATTCGGGCATGCAGCAGGTCTTCACCGGGCGGTTCAGTCGTTGTAGGGCTCCTCTTCTGACAGTTCCTCATTGGTTCTTTCGTTCCAGTGGCAACTCTGCTCTTCCAGTCTCAGAGACCTGCTTTTTATGCAGTTTTCCCCCATTCATACAGCCTGGCTGTCAATCACACAACAGGGTGGCTGTCCTGGCCAGGACAGTCACCCAGCCAATCAAACAGGAGTGCGTCTTGGGTTGCCAAGGGAACCCATGGCAGGGGTCCTAAAACCCCACCCTCACATCCTGCCTACGCAGACTCTCAGGCGCCTAATGGAGTGCTTCTGTGTGGAAGCCCACGAAAAGGCGATGAATAAAGGGACAAAACCTGGTTTGGCGCGCAGAGAAAAACACAAGATAGACTTTAACAAAAAGAAATGGCGACTAAACCCGGCCAGAGCCAAAATAAAATGTATTTGGTCAAGCGGGTTTATGTTCGAGGCTAATACAGCCTAAAATATTACCACTTTTATATAAGAGATCGCAGTAGAAAAGTTAGGGTAGATACCACTGCCACCAGCCAAGTCTTAATGTAAAGGGAGCGAAACAATGCTCCAAGAGGCACAGATAAAAGGGGATAAGAATTAACCCTTTCTAATACTCAGTGGAAAATGGGGTGTACTGGGTCTGTGGTAAAAGTAACTAAATAAAGTTAATGGCAACTTTATTTTTTTGGGGACAGTAGTCAGCCCGAGAAAAATGGAGTCAGTGGGAAGTCTAAAAGACAACCCGGTGAAAAATATGGTGCCCTGGAGTAGGTGAGGCTCCAGTGCCCAAGATCACACAAAAAGTAGAAATACACATAGCAAAACACATGCAAGAGTGCGAAAAAAAGGCTCACACTCTTACCAGGTGAAAACAATTAATCCTAGAAATACAGCAAAGCTGCTGAGGGACTCGGTAGGTAAGGGAAATCAACCATTTATGAGAATTCTCCCTAACGAGCACGAGCAACGTCCAGGGGGTGCAAGCCCCTTTCAGCCGGTGACAAAGGCTTTGAGGAAAAAAACAGGTAACACCAAATGCTCATTGAGGTGGAGTTCAGACAGAACCTTTGGCATAAAAGAGGGGTGCGTCTGCAGCAACACCCTCGATTCGTGGAAAGTCAGGTATGGCTGTTTGCAGGACAGTGCCTGGATCTCACCTACCATCCTGGCAGAGGTGATGGCCACAAGGACAGCCGTTTCCATGAGAGGCCTGCTGCATAGGCCCGAAGGGTGCCCCCATGAGCCTTGTCAGCACCACGTTGAGTTCCCACGCCAGGGCACGGGCCTACACCGGCAGGAAAGATTGATAAGGTCCCTTGAGGAACTCCTTGACGAGTCTATGAGACCAAAGTGAAGATCTTCCTGGATACCTGGTGTAGCGGGAGATAGCCGCCAGATGTACTTTGATGGAGGTGTGCGGCAGTCCGGCCTTGGCCAAGGATAGCAAGTATGGAAGAATCTGTGGGGAAGTGACCCTCAGCGGGGTAATCATTTTGAGACCAGCACCACGTAGCGAAACGCTTCCCCTTGTGACCGTAGCACATCAAAGTCTACGACGCCCTGGCCTTGGCGAGGACCTCCCTACAGTCCGCGGGCAACACATATACTCCAAACTCTAGGGCTGCCGGAGCCAAGCCCTGAGGTTCAATGATCCCGGGTCGTGGTGAAGGATTGTGTCATGATGCCTACCTCCAAGGAGCCAGGTCCGACCCAGCAACCCCAGAGGCAGGCATCATTTCCCCCAGGGAAGTGCCAGCGGGCCCAAGCTGGGGCCCTTTGGACACAGTCCTGGCGCCTTAGGCGCCAGGCTCATGTTGGACCCCTGTCCTGGCGCCTTGGGCGCCAGGCTCATAAAGCTAGAAATGTGTTGAAGTGTTTTAAGGTGCACTTACCTGATGCAGACCATGCTGCTACATCCAGGCCCTCTTGAGGCCTGAATGGAACTACTTTACCTGTGGACCTACTTTCCCCTGGGTGTGGTCGGGGAATGATACATACCTGATCGGTGGAAGGATACATACCTGGAACTTCTTCCAAAGCTATTTAAACCACGCCCGATCAGCAACTCACGCTTCGCGTTGTTCTGCTCCTCGCAGCTGGACGCTCACCGTGTCAGCTCCTGCATCTTGACTTCAGCCACGCCTGTCAGCATCCTGGGTCACCTGCTAAGAGAGAATTGGAGAGAAAGAAGACCTTACCTGCTAAAGCTGCATCACGGAGACTTCACACCGACGATCCTGAAAAGGAAGACATTTTAAAAGCATTTCGCTTCGATCGCTGCAGCGCTGCATTTCACTCACCTTTCCTGGGCACCTCCATCTTCAGCGGCGATCATCCGGATCCGCAGCCACTTCCCAGAGCCTAGAGAGAAAAAGACAAGAACACAAGGTGAGAGAAGGAAGGGAATAGGAAAAGCTCAGTTTCCTTCTAAGACTTACCTGTTGGGTCATTCCCATTTCATTTCGGGTCCTGCCGCTTCCTGGCATTCCGGACCCCGGCCCCTAAGGGGAAAAAAGACATAAGCGATTAGCGCTTGCTGCAATAAGACAATGAACATGATTATAAGGCTTGAACTTTTGAACTTGCTACAGAACTCTTACAGCGCCTTACCTGAATAGTCAAGCTTATTTGAACTCCCATCAAACCTCAATCCAGTGAAGTAACGGTTTCAACACGCCCCTGCATCAGAAGCAGGATGGAGAACTCATCCTTCCAGACCCTAAGGTGAGACTTCACGGGGAATCGAGGAAGGGTATCGTGGAGGGCTGGAAGGGAGTGGGAGGCTTGAGCATTATTCCGTCAGTAGGTAATACTCCCTTTTCCCGCACAGGGGAATATTCCTGCGAGCCAGTGAGTCCATCTTCAGAGTCCTGCGCTTCACCATAGAAGAAGCATCAGCACTCGAAGCCCTGCGCCTCCGTGGGAATCAGGTGAGCGTGACAGATTGCACCTCCTCTCTGGTGAGAAGATCCAGAACCACTGGAAGTTGGACCGGAGGCGACGCTGACAGGCTGAGCAGGTCCGGGTACCAAATCTGCCTCGGCCACGCATGGGGCAATAAGCATCATCCTGCACTGGCACTGTGAGTGTGTTGATGACTTGCAGCATGAGAGAGGCAACAGAGGAAATGCATACAGAAACAGGCCTTCCCACAGGAAGGAGAACGCTTCACCCAGAATCCTCGGTTGGTGGAATCTGCTGGCAAACTTCTATTTGCGATGGCAGCAAACTCCAAATGCCAGATCGGTCCGGGGCCTGTCCCACTTGACGAAGATGCGGTTCACTTGGTCTTGCTGAAGTTCCCACTCGTGGCAGAAGCGCAATTCCCTGCTGAGTGAGTCTGGGATGGTGTTCTTGACTCCCGCTAGGTGAAGCAGAATGAGGAACTTCTCTTGCCCGACGGCCCTGCACCACAAGTCCTGCGCTTCCTTGGAGAGTGCTAGGGATTGACTGCCCTCCTGTTTCCTGATGTAGAACATAGTGGTGGTGTTGTCCATGAAGATCTTCACAACCTTGCCCTTCAGAGACAGAAGGAATGACTTGAGGACCCAGAACATTGCCCGTAGCCCCAGGATGTTGATATGGAGATCCTTCTCCTCCGGCAGCCACAGGCCTCTGCTGTGCAGACGCCCGTTGTGGGCTCCCCAGCATTCCAGGGAAGCATCCATGGGTGACCGTCTCCTGGCATGGGGGGGTTTTGAAACCCCATGCCCCAGGCAATGTTGGAGCGGACGCCCCACCACCTTTTCACCCGATGGAATTTCTCGTGGAGCAGAACCTAGTCCACAAAGCTTCTGGACACCTTTATCAAGCGAGCATCCAGGAACTCCTGACAAATTTGCATCTGTAAACAGCAAAGCCGGATAAGGTAGATGCAAGACGACATCATGCTGAGCAACGGCTTCATTTGCACCATGGCGGTCTTCATCGACAACAGCCGCTGCACCTTCCCTTGAATGGCCGCCACCCTCTCCTCCAAGGGGGACGCCAGGCAGGAAACTATAGAGTCTGGCTCCTAGGAACAGCATGTTCTGCAATGGTGTCAAGCAAGACTTTGGACAGTTGATGGAGAATCCCAGATCCGTCAGCACCGTTTCCAAAAGCCAACTCTCGCGAGCGGGCCCGGATGAGCCAGTCATCGAGGTACGGCTTTACGTGTATGCTCCGTAGATGCAGATGGGCCGCCACTGGTGGCAGGCACTTCGTGAACACTCTGGGGGCCGACTTCAAGCCGAAAGGGCTCTTGTGTAACCTTTTCAACTCTCTCTCCCTTTCCATTTTGCCCTCTGGTCCAACACACTCTGACGGACACACCTTGGATGTTGGCATCTCCTCAGACATCCTCCTTTCTAACCCCCTTCGTCACTACTCTCTCTCTTGGACTGACCACTTTTGTCTCTCCTCCCACCCAAACTTCCTGTCCCCCAGGCAAAGCGCTTCCCAACACAGCCACCCTCCTTCTCGGTCATTTGGCCCATGAAGCGAGTGTCGATGGCTGCCTTTGCCTCAACTGTCTCTGTTCCTCCTGCGGGTGACTCCCACTCTGACACAGCCCTCTCTAATATGCATCTTTCCATCTCTAACACCTTGGACCGCCTTGCCCCCATCATGAGAATTCATCTGAAGCCTACCTCCAAGTGCAACTCCAACCTCGCCGCCCTGAAACGCAGGTGCATCCTCTGACAAAATGGCCTGCTCCAAAGGCAATACAGATTGTCTTCTCCAAGGCGGTCCATGTTCTAGGAGAGGAGAAAGACAAAACCACACAACCCTGGGAATCATGGATCAGGCCCTGGCATGGCTTTAATTACTTTACTTTTATTAATTTGTATCGCACAGCCACAGACCACAAGGCGCGAGGGCACAGACAAGACAGACAGCACAGAAAACAAGTAGGACAAAGTCGCTCAAACACTTCTAACTCGGAGGGTCAGACACTTCTCCAAGCAGAGAGTGGAGGGACTCCTCTGACGTCTCTCTCTCTCGCATCCTTGCTAATTTACCGGTCTGCTGTGCCGACTGGGTGCTTGTAACCCTCAGTCTCATTGGGTTACAGGCTCCCCCATGGCCAGTCTTCCATGTACTGCCTCCTGTGCTACCACGTACTTAGGGGTTGTGACTGTAACCGCTACAGCCCCCGTCTCCTTGTCCTTACCCAGAGCCACGCGGCACTTACTCTGCCACTTCCCCTACCCTTTCCCCTGCACTCCCCCCCCCTCTATCTTCTCCCTGCACTTCTCGTTCATCCTTGCACGATCCGAATGTTACAAGGCCTAATAGGATCATTTGTCTTGTCTTCCCTCGATCTCCCCTCACTTGTGGCGCCCAGAATCACTTGTGTATAGGTGTTTTATAAATCTCCTATCATATACTATTGCTGAAAATTATCACCTACAAGATGTTAGGAAGAATTATATGCAGTACCCTTTGGGAACACTACACACAATTAAGACTACAAGTGACAGTACAGTTTCACCTTTGGTACAAGCCTGTACTACACAGTTCTAGTGGTAGCAGTAGCGGAGCAGCCAGACTTATCTCAAGAGTAAGTGAGCAGTACAAATAGTTACACAAAGGACATCAATTACTATGATTCAGGCAAACACTGAAAGGTTTCTAAGTAAAAGAATATATATTTATTTACTCAATAGTTGTTTAACATTTCACTATTCTAAGCAAGTTAAAAATCTCAATCATAAATACACCACACCACTTCCCTTAAATTCCAGACAAGTTAAGCTCACAAAATGAAGTGGGAGCAAAATGGCACTCCAGCAATTTAAAAGGGAGGGAAAGACAAAGTTATTAGAAATTAGGCAACACCAACAGGTAAGTACTCTGAGCAATTTGAACAAGAGAGAGAACAGTGAGGAGATCAGCTAGAAAAGGCTTAGGACCAAAGTCAATGGGTCAAAAGTCTTTTGCTCAAGATCACACAGTTCAGGGTAGTTTGCGGTAAAGTTTGTGGCACAGATTCCGGACGAGGTTGGTTGGTAGAAAAGTTTGTTCAAAGAGAAGAGAAGGATAAGCCCTTGGATTGGAGAAAGTTTTCAAACACTTTCACCGCAGCTGACCGAAACGGACAACCGGATTTGCACAGTACCTTAAAACGTAGAGGGAGCTGTAGCTGAGGCAGACGTTCCTGGTGGTTCCTGCAGGCTCATGGTTCCTGAAGCGACTGTCGGACTGATCAGAAGTAGGAAGACTGGAGGGTCCTGCGCCACCCAGGGAAGAAGCCAGCAGCAGAGCAAAACAACGAATAAAAGGTGCGCTCCTTAAAACCCAAGCAGGGTCAAACCTTCCTGGCTATCCGGCCCACTGTAGCTTGGTACAGCTAATTCCACCAGAGGAGGGAGTCCAGGCTTGAAGTTTGGGCAAACTGGTTGGTCCCACCAGCTCAAGGGGAGAAGTTTCCTGGAGGATCTTCTCCGTCGTCGGATTCGGACCTGCAGCAGGGCTTCACCGGGCAGTTCAGTCGTGGTAGGGGTCCTCTTCCAGTTCCTCGTTGGTTCTTTCGTTCCAGTGGCAACTCTGCCTCTGAAGGACCCGGTACTGAAAATGGTGACCTGCAAGTGAGAATCTCCGGAATTGCTGGTGCGCTACATTTATGGGCACATGCAAATAGGTGTCTTTCAGATCCACAGCGCACGACCAGTCTCCCAGGGAGAAGGCATGATATGATATGGCATTTGTAACGCGCCGATACACAAGTGTTTCAAGGCGCGAAGAGGCAAGGAAGGGGGAACACAAAGAGGACAGAGACAATGATCTTACTAGGCCAAGTAACATTGCAGGAGAGGGTGGAGGGGAAAAGTGCCAGGGGAAAGGGGAGGTGGGCAGTGCTGTACATGGGATCAAAAAATAACAAGAAGTGCAGCCAGCAGTTGGCAGGTACAAGGGTATGTGCAGATAGTAGGTGTCCAAAAGTGCAGGTAGGGAGACTGTAGGGTTACAGATACAGACCCAAGTGCAAGGGTTGCCGGGAGGCAGTGCGGGTGTGCAACTCGGCAGGCAGGGACCTGGGCCTGAAATCAGAGGGTAGCCAGGTGACCAGTGCAGTATCAGACAGGAAATCAGCAGGGGAGATGAAGAGAGAAGGCAGAAGCAAAGAGGAAGGTCTTGAGGTGCTTCCAGAACCGGAGATGATTCTCCTCAAGTTTCAGAGAGGCAGGGAGGCTGTTCCAGAGGGAGGACCCAGCCGAAGAAAGATATACAACCAACATGTTGCTTGAAGAAGCGACTGACCCTGAGGGAGTTGGAGGTGGCGCAGCAAAGAGCTCGAGTAGGAAGGTATTTACGAAGAGAGAGTTGGAGGTATTGAGGACCAAGGCCCCAGAAGACCTTGTGGACAATGCACAGGGTCTTGAAATTAATCCTTGCAGCCACTGGGAGTCAATACAGAGATTTCAGTGCTGGAGAGATACGATCGATCCCTGGGTTGGAGGCCAAGGACAAGTCTTGCAGTCCTGTTCTGGATGAGTTGGGGAGAGTAGAAGCAGGCAGATTTAGAAAGAGGCTGTTGCAGTAGTCCAGCCTAGAGAGCACCAGAGCTCTAGAGAATGTGAGCTTCTGGGGGAAGGATAAGGAAGAATACCTCCGAGGACGTGCAGTTGGTAGTTGACTTCTTAGAGATGTGAGGAGAAAGGGAGAGTGTGGAGTCGAAGATGACCAAGAGGTTCTTAGCCTCACAGATGGGAGCAGCTAGAGGGCCAAGGGAGGCTGACCAGAGAGTGACAAGAAAGGAGGGTGCAGGTGTGCCGATGAGGAGAATCTTCATCTTATTGGCATTTTGGATTTGTGCCAATGTAACCATCTTGCATTTTTCCAAGGGAAGGAAAAGATTTAGGAATGAAAGATCCAACTCTGTTCTCAGGCTCGCTTGGTTCTTTTTGGGAACAGTGTAGAGAAGAGAAAATCTGACAACCCTCTCCCGAGGAGGGACTTCTTTTACCATCCTGATGTGAAGATTTGAAACCTCTAGGCTTAGTGGGGGCGTAAATACTGTATGACTCTCCATGAACCACCCGTCGATTTCTTAATCAGGGTTATCATCATGTTGCACGGCAATGAGGATGTCTGTATGATGCCCTGCTGCCATAATGCATGTAGAGTCGAGTATATCCCCTCATCTGCTTCTCTGGACAGTGGATATTGTTTCACATGGGGCGATAAAGCCCCTTCCTTTAGTTTTATCTTCACCATCCCACTCCTTTCATTACCCCTACATCATGGGGCCCCTTTGTCCATCATTTCTCTGGTACTTTTTTGAGGTCTCCCTCTATGCGTTGGTTCCCTTTTCTCACTAACTGTGTTAGTATGGGTAACCGCTTTTCCATTATCTGATCTGGACAGGGTATCTGTGGCTGGAACACTATCTCTCCCTCTGCCTCCTCATTGGAGAACAACTGTTCATCCGATACTCCTGTTAGTGTTGGGTCGATGCATAGCCCTCTGCACCATTCCATTTTGTCATCTGTCCCACATAGGATCACCATGTCTTTGCATACCACCACCTCTAGCTGTAGCACGAGTGTAACTCCCTTCATATCCTTTTAGCACTGTGGTCTGAACATAAATTCTGATGCCATTCAGAACACCTTACCTTGTATCCCGGGACCCACCACAGTAAATCCTGACCGCGTACAGGAACATGCTCTGGTACATGGGCTGGGTTCGCAGAGTGCTCTGAGCATGCGCCACCAGAAGGAGTGCAGCCACACGAGTGTAGTAAATGCCTGCCGTTGTGCACACCATCCCCTTCTCCGTGAATAAGATTGTTGCGTTTAGCTTACTGAGCAAATCTCTCCCTAGTATATTGATAGGAGTGTCTTTGGAATACAGAAGTGGTGCTACGGTGTGTTGCATTACTATGGTTAATACATTATTTGTTACTGGAACTGTGGCTACCGCCCCAGAGAAGCCCCGAGTATCCATTACCTGGTTTAATAACGGGAATCCCCCTTCCCTAATGCAAGATTTGGTTACTCCTGTGTCTATAAGAAAGGACAGTTCCCTTGGTCCTATTCTTCACTCCTACCTCGGGTTCTTCTTTGGGACCGTCAGTTACTGCTAGGACTGGACACTCAGGCTTTCTGTGGGCGTCCCTATTGTTGTGGGTTACACCCTGTGGGAAAGGAAAAGGATTTCCTCAAACAATGACCCCCGGTGTAGTGGGGTAAAACATTCTGTCCTAACACCAATGCACTTCCTGCCACTATCGCTGGAGGTTGCGTCATAGCTGGAGTTGCCATACCACCAACCATTGTCCCCCCCCCCCCTTGTTTCTGTGTCCCTCCTTGCTGCACAGGCATCCGTCCCTACTGTGGTGGGGCTCGAAGGACCTGCATCTGCTTCCGCTGTACTGTGCTGATCCGCTGTACTGTGCTGAACCCCTGTTGTGCCAGTGGTATCGCTTGTGCCTGTGATTTCTGCACAAAAGGGCAGGTACACGCAAGATGCCCCATGTTCTGGCATATATAACACGGTCTGAAGACCCTGCACCCTGACCCTCTATATCCTCCTCCTCGTTGCTGGTACCCTCTTCTCATGCAACACCCTTGGTGCGGCATGTTCCCCGCAGTTAACCCTCCCTGTTGGGTGGGCCCCACAGCAGCTGCGTCAGGCACGAGAATTGCCCCTTACATTGCATACTTAGAACGTTTCTTTTGGACCAGTTTGTTTTCAGCTTTGGCAGCTTTTCCCGCCGCCTGTCTCTCTCCCGTTACAGCTTGCAATAATGTTCTATTTGTTAGGACTGATTTTCTACACTCTGGCCCGTTGGACAGATGTATAGAAGGCCAACCTATATTATGATGGGGACATCTCCGGGAGCAGTAGCCAAACCCGTTCAAGGTTGCAGTGATGAGATGTCTAGGCTAAGTCTCAAGAGGTGGTGAGCTTGTAAAGGGTCCACAATGAGTACAGACAATGACAATCACAAATTACACTTAATATGTATAAAAATAGTTATTGATTTGTGGGCCAATATCACTATGAAAAATGATAGAGGTATCACAGCATAAATAATAGATTACACATATACAGTCACTAAAGTAGGGCATATTACAAATCAAACTCCTGTACAAGAAAGTGCAGATTAGTTTATATCCTACAGGTCCACAGACACTTAAAGGAATGGTGCGGTCAGAAATATTATTGGCCAATAAGATGGCCAATAATAAAACAAATATCTAAAATATATATTTGTTTTAAGTCCCTATTGTAAGTATCGAGCAAATGAAGCTCAAACTTTAAACTTGGAAGCACTAGGGGGCATCCATTTTGTGAAATGGATGCCGCCTGTGCTTGCCTTTGCGACACTAATGAAGCAAAAGCTAGCCAGCTGTAGTAAACATAAGCTACCACTGGGTGGGTTTTGCTTCATTGGTGCCGGACTCAGAGGACGGAGACTAGAGACTACAGGCAGGAAAGCTGCATCTCGGTAAATGCAAATTTTTCTTTAAAAATAAGCACTAGCTGAGTTTTTTTCTTCCTAAGTTTTCTGAGCTGGAGGAGCAGAAATAGAACCGTAGCTTTTAAAACGTGTTTATGTTTGCGGTAGCTTCAGCTTGGAGCCCTGTGTGCTATCGCAAACATAAATACAACGTTGTTGTGTTTCAAAAACGCTGCGGTTTTTCTTTAAGTTTCTCGCACTCCTCCGAGCCGGAGGAGCCTGAGAAACTTAGAATGAAAAACCGCAGCGTTTTTGAAACACAACTGCGTTGTGTTTCTGCCTGCCGTGGCTATCACTTTGGGTCTCCGGTGCTCCCCCTCGGTGACCCAAAGTGAAAGCCAAGGCAGGCAGAAACACAACGCGGTTGTGTTTCCATGCCGCAGTGTTTCTGCCTACAGCAGCTTTCACTTTGGAGCTCTCGGGCTCCCTGTGGGGGAGCCAGAGGGCCCCAAAGCGAAAGCTGCTGTAGGCAGAAACACAACACAGGTGTTTAGAAATGCTGCAGTGCTTCTCACTGTGGCAGCTTTCGCGTGGTGTCTCCTGGGCTCGCCCAACCCTGAGGGAGTCTAGGAGACTCCAAGCGAAAGCTGCCTCAGTGAGAAATGCAAAGTTTTTGGATTTGTAAATGCCGCAGTATTTACAAATCCAAAAATGTTATTCTGAATGCGGCAGCTTTCGCTGGGAGTCTCCTGGACTCCCTCAGGGTTGGAGGAGCCCAGGAGACTCCACGCAAAAGCTGCCGCTGTCAGAACAACAACGTATTTGTGATTGCTGTGGTTTTCCAACCACGGCAATCACAAATACGTTATACTTTTCATTGGTGCGCCTCGGCTTTTTGCCTTCATTTTACGTTTTCTGTGCTTCCATGGGCTTGGGGAGCACAGAAAATGTGAAATGAAAGGAAGGCAGCCGCCTCAGCTCTGCTCAGGCTGCAGTAAGCAAAAGCTCCCAGTAGGGGGCTTTTGCTGCTTGTTTAGTGCCGCAAGGGCAGAGCTGAGAAGGCTGCCTGAAATCACAAAATGGATGTTCCCTAGTGCTTCCAATTTTAAAGTGTGAGCTTCATTTGCTCAATACTTTCCATAGCGACTTAAAAATAAATATATATTTTAGATATTGGTTTTATTATTGGCCATCTTTTTGGCCAATAACATTTCTGACCGCACCATTCCTTTAATCAGAAATTCAAAAGTCCTTCGATTAGGTGTCTGGGGCCTTATGCCCAAAAGTTCAGGAAAAGTTCTGACACAGTTTGTGATACAGGAAAACATGAAAGTAGGGTCTCTGGTGTCCAGTTAACGGTTCCAAGGGTTAGAGGACAGTTCATTCTAACTAATAGAAGTGTCCCCAACTTTCAGAAGGCTTGCGCGAGTAAGCAATGGCAAAGCAAATGTGTAGCAAAAGGTTTTATAAAAGTTAGGAAAACTTGTTTAGGGGCAGGTAAGAACCACTGTAACTCACGCTGTACTCCGATTCTTCCCAGGACTTGGTAGGTGAATGGAAGAAGGTCCGAAGTTGCTTTTCCCACAGTGAGCCTCAGCCCTTGATTCGCAGGTCCGAGCAGATCTCTGGTTGGTGTTTTTCGATGGTGCAAGGACTCTCGGATGAAGAGTACAGAAAAACACGATGCAGGAATCCTTTCAAGACTGACTAAGGTAAGCCGTTTGACAGTGGTCACCGCTGCTCAGTGACGCAAAGGGAGTCACTTTTTCATAGTCACTTTCCCTTCCATCTCGGGGCCCGTGACCCTAGGACTCTGAATTTTCACTGAGGTAAGTCTTGTAGGACAAGCCGAGGATACCCCAAATTCTAGGCCTCAACGTGGAACGTTGGCAGCACGGTAGCCCAAAGTCAGAGCCTTCAGCCACGGGATGGTCCTGGGACACTTCCGACGGCTCTTATTTGCAGAGTACCCAGCAGACATCAGGAACAGAAGGACTGCTGAAGATCAATAGCAAGACGGGGCTCTTGACAGGTCTCACAGCTGGACAGGAGTCTTCAGGTTACTCCAGGATCTCTCTGAAGAGTGGGTGCAGGGGTCCTCTTATCCTAAAAGGCATGTAAAAGCTGAAACTCCCAATAGCAGAACTAGTCCCAACCACACCCCAGCAGTCATCCAATCAGGACCACTGGAGGGAACACTCATGCATAACACTCGGACACACTGAAACCAGTCTGGATTGGGACCAGACAGTCCCGACCCACATTCTGCTAGCTAACACATATAGCCCTCCAGTAGCCCGCAAAAAGCCTCTGCTTTCCCGGGCACTGGAAGTCCATATAAGGATTTTCCTGGCCCGACAGGCCAGGAAGAAGGATAAAAAACAAGATGGCCAAAGGACAAGCGAAAAACCTTGTGGCATGTCCATGTTCGGTCACTAGCCATAGTTAGAAGCCAAACGCGGCAACGCTAAAACGAAAAGCCCCAAAAACGCTGGAAAAACCTTGACAAATATGTGAAAACAGCGGTAATCACTCGTCCCAGGACATTCATGTCTCCCCTGTCCTAAGGTCCTGCACCCGTTTTATGTAGTTTACGGGATCATCGTCAGGCTGTATTTGATGTGCTTTTACTATCGATCATAGCTAACGGGATACAGGCACCTTCACCGGCCTTTGAAGAACTCCTTGACTAGATGGTGTGACCAAAGAAGACCGTCTCGGAGACCCGGTGTAGTGGGAGATCGGTGCCAGATGCACTTGGATGGAGGAGTGCGCCAGCCCAGCCTTAGCCAATGACAACTACGTAAGGATCCGAGGGGCTGTGGCTCTCAGTGTTGATCTTCTGCGACCGGCACTAAGTCCCACCAAACTCTAACAGACCGTCAGGTTCAGCGATCCTGGTTCGTGGTGCAGGATTGCGCCTCCTTCTCTGGCGAGCAGATCCGCAACCACTAGCAGCTTGACTGGAGGTGACGCTGATAGGCTGAGAAGGTCTGTGTACCAAATTTACCTCGGCCACGCCAGGGGCGACGAGGATCATCCGGCACCGTTTGAGATGACTGATGACTCGTAGTAGTAGAGGCAATGGCGGGAAGCGTACAGGAACAAGCCTTCCCCAGGGAAGGAGAATGGGGGGCCCCATGCTCCTCGGCTGATGGGACCTGCTGGCGAACCTCTGGCATTTGGTGTTCGTCGTCGTGGCAAACAGATCGATCTGGGGTCTGCCCCACCTGAGGAAAAAGTTGTCCACTTGATCCTGCCGAAGCTCCCACCCATGGCAAGAGCACAGCTCCCTGCTGAGAGAGTCGGCGACTGTTTTCTCGATTCCCACCTGGTGAAAAGGAATCAGAACAATCCCCTCAGCGACAGCCCAGTGCCACAAGTCCTGCACCTCCCTGGGGAGCGCTGGGGATCGGGTATCCCCCTGCTTCCTGATGTAGATCATGGTGGTATTGTCCTTGAATACTATCACCACTTTGCCCTTGAGTGACGGAAGGAACGACTTGAGGGCCCAGAACACTGCCCGCAGTTCCAGGACATTGATGTGGAGATCCCTCTCCTCCAGTAGCCACAGGCCTCTGGTGTGGGATCCCGAGCCCTCCAAAGAAGCGTCCGTGGTGACCGTCTCCTGGTACCGGGGGGCTCTGGAAGTCTGTGCCCCCAGCGATGTTGGAGCGCATGCCACACAACCTTATCACTCAACGGAACTCCTTGTCGAGAACAATCCTGTCTGTGAAGCTTTCCGGACACCTTGATTCACCGGGTGCCAAGGAATGGCCGCAATCCTTTCTGCCAAGGGGGCCGCCAGGCAGGAGACTGTTGAGCCTGGCCCCCAGGAACAGGTCGTCTTGCAATGGAATCAAGCAGGACTTTGGATAATTCACAGAGAATCCCAGATCAGTCAGCAGACAGACGGTCCTGCTCGTGTGGTCAACAGCGATTTCCCTTGACTTGTCCCGGATGAGCCAGTCATCGAGGTACGGGTACACATGAATCCCCTGCAGATGTAGATGGGACCCACTGGTGCCAGGCACTTCGTAAACACCCTGGGGGCTGACTTCAGTGCGAAGGGAAGTGCCTTGAATTGGTAGTACTTTCCCTGTACGACAAAGCGCAGGTACAGGCGATGCTTCTTGTGAATGGGGACGTGGAAGTAAGCGCCCTCCAGATCCAGCAACTTTAGAAGTCCCCCTTCCTGTTGCAACGTGACCATCCTGAATTTTTGGGACTTGAACTTGTTTAGTCTTCTTTCTTACTAAGTGGTATCTGGAGTGAACTCTGGCACCCTGTAGTCACTTTGGAACGCGCTCTATCGCCCCTTTTCTTAGCATGGCCCATACTTCCTGCAGGAGCAGAGGGATGTGCTGCTCCTGCCGGGCCACCGATGGTATCCACGGACACTTCTGCTGGAACTCCAGAGTGTCCGTGGGCGAGATCGTCCAGCACCCATCTGTTGGTGGAGAGGATCTTCCACTTACTGACGAAACCCGCCTGCCGCCCTCCCACCGGGGTGCATGGGTGGGGGCCCGATGTCACAGCCGGTTGGAGGAATGGCCACTCTGGGAGTAACTGTGGTCCCCTGGACCGTGTCAGCCCCTCGCCACCGAGAGGGAGGCCACCACCAGCTCGATTGACTAGGACAACTTCTTCTGGACCACTGAGCCATCAGAGGCAGGTCGGTCACCTTTCTCAGTGCCTTCGCCTTCTCCAGCTTCTCCTGCAGCTTCCTGGGGTTAGCAGACTTCATTTTCGAGGAGGAGCTGGATCGATGGCTTGAGATGGAAGCATATGGTGATGTTGAATGCGCCCTGCTCGTCGCATGACCCGCTTGCGTGGCGGCCCCGACGGAAACAGACTCGCAGTGCTTGGCCTTGTCTCGGTCCCCCCACGGATGGGGTGACCTCAAAAGGACTTATGAACCTGCTCCTCGGACCAGCCGGTCCTGGGTGAGGGATGCCCCTCTTTGCCACCCGGGGTAGAGGCCTTGGCGTTGAGCCACGCCGCCAATCTGCTGTGCCGATCCTTGATGGTGCGTTTGGTGAATCCCAGGCAAATCTCACAATCTGTCTCCTAATGGTCCAGATGGAGAGAGGGCATCATTACCAGTTGCAGGTCCGATAACAGTACGCTTGTCGGTACTGTTACCGGACCAGTAAAATACGATTTCTGCAAGCAGGTGCCCATCGGCCAGCCAGGTCTGACCTGACGGGCGGACCGGCACCCGCTCGCAGACACTGACGGTAGCACTCTGAATGGTGCCGGTGCTACCGTCCTCCCCATTGAGTCCTATGGGACTTAAATGGGAATGGGGAGTAATACATTCCAGCGCCTGGCAATGGAGAAATACAGGGTCCGCCAGAGCTGTAATGGCCCTGTATTTCTCCATCGCGAGGTGCCGGAAAAATTCGCAAGTTCGGCAGCAGCCTGCCGGTTTTACCAGCAAGGCTACCGCTGAACTTGTAATGAGGCCCAGAGTCACTGGGAGTGTTTGTCCTCCTCAAACACATTCCTTAGGCCACAGCTGGAGCAGAGCTTGAAGAAAGAACCTCTGTCGCGCTCCTCTTCCCGACATGGTCCGGGCATGCGGTGTAGGCCAGATGGCCTTCCAGAATCTTCTATGAAAACTTGACTATTCTTGAGGGGGCGACGAAAGTTGCCGACAAGCGGATCCCCGCTTGGCGGTCAAAAGCACGAAAAGAGCACACAGGCTCTATAAGACAGAAATTGTAAATGTTATTGAATAAACTCAAAAACGAAGAAAAATTCGACGGTGCAAAACGCGAGGACTCCCAACACTTGAACATGCAGTAAAAATCTGAAGATGGCTGCCAACTTCCTGAAGACCATCCCGTACTAGGCCCAACTGAACATCACTTTAGCTAGCAAGGAGAGCGGTGTTGGCAATTCTCGTGGAGCAGGCCGCAGAAGCAGTGACACGCTTCCCAAGGGCGTAAAATTTCTTGCAGTCCTCGTCTGGAGGGTATTCTGCCGAGGACAGTGGTACCCCTGCCCTCTTGCTAGTGGTTGTTACTATCAAGGAGTCCATTGTGGCGAGACACCCAATGTAGAGGGGGTTGGGCGAAACTATTTTTCCAACTGGGTATTAACTGCCTGTGTAAGAGACTGGGACAGTAAAGGAGGAGCCAGGTGCCTTTTAACAGAGTTTACTAAGGGATTGGCTTGGCTAACCAGTCTTTTCCTTGAGGATGTCCTCCACAAAGTCAGAGTCAAGCAACTTCGTGCGTAGCAATCTTGAAATGGTCAGCTGCTCTCTAAGAGGGAGTGGAACAGCATTTGGTCCTCAACTGGCGACACATCTTTATGTAGTAGGGGGATCCATACAGATGACGGCTGGGTCAGTGGTATGTGGCAGTGTGTGCCACGAGCCCTGGACCTCCGCCTGATCCCAGTCTGGATCTTGATAGATTGGTCCTGATCATAAAGGTTAAACCCTCCATAAGAAACCTCCTGGATCAGGTCATCGGGGTCGTCCCCAAAGATGATATCGCGGTGTCCCTGTGGTTCCTACAAAGAGGAAAACTGGGCACTTGGGTGGCGGTGGGGGGGCTTCTGAAATTTGAAGGGGATGGTGCAAGAGTCCACTTCCCTGGGTCTCTTCAAGGCTCTGTCATACTGGTCTGAAAAGTCGATGAAAACCATCTTAGCCATACCTCTCCCTAGTCCATTCTGAGGAAGCTGAAATGTCAGGGAGGTGGGAGGGCTGCCTAGAAAGGTGTGAACCCTTATGTAAGGCCTTAGAAAGAAGCTGGAGAGCCTCATAATAGTCCTCTCGGGGAGAGGGGGTGCCTTTCTAGTCCCTGGCTGCTGAAAGGTTATCCGAAAGCTTCTCGCAAAGCTTCGGAAGCTGTATTGTCAGCAACACCACTGAGTCCTTCGACGTTTGAGCGCCTTTGGACGGCAGCGGACTTTTAAGAGCACCGTCCATTCCAGAAGAAGTTTTATGCCCATTCGCATGCCACAGGTGCGGTTGCGGGGAGGATGCCAAACCGCGAGGTTCATAAGGTAAAGTTTTCGGCAGCCCTATGGGCGTTGAGGACTTCTTCGACGACCCAGTCGAACAGGCGTTAGGGGGTTGTGTGCTACTGTAAAGGCCAGGCCTGAAGGCCGAGGCCACACGGTCAACAGTCGCCAAGCAGTTGTAGATGCAGTCATCAGCGGCAGGAAACCCACGATACAGCCATCGAGAAGGTTGACTAAACAACCATAGGCCATGGGAATAGATAAAGCAATATAAACTCTTACGGGCTCTGCATAAGCAACCAACTAGATTGGTGGAAAAAAACAACCTGGTGGGACCTCGACATGTGAGAAATTTTGGGTACACTACCAGTCATGTTCGGGATAGTGTTACTGTCACGCCCATGTCGACGTCCCTTCTGATCTTCGAAAAAAAGATGCAATACTCTGCGATTACCTCTAGATATACAAGCATCAGAAATGAATTTGCTACATAATAATGCCCATCCTGCAGCTGAGGTTTTCCTATACCTAAATATATTACAAAGATTTTGTGCAAATACAAAAAAAACTGTTCTGAGGCTGAAAAACAAATTTAAAAATTATGGTGTAACCTTACCGTCTCTGACTGGTGAAAACATATCACCCAAGCTACTTCTCCCATATGCATCCATCATTTTTAAATCCACACATTTTGCGAAATCCGTTTCTTTGGAAGGAACATCTAGGCTGGTGCTCCGACGCACACCTATAAAAGCAAATAAATCCTGAAGTCATTCATTTGAAAGACATTTTTCTTTTCTGAAAAGTTTAAGTCAAAAATCATATAAAAAAACCTATTTGGCATAACAAAATGTCTGAAATAAAAAACGAATGCACCTGTATCTTGACATTCTTGTACAGTCAGAGGGATAATGAGGTGTTCCCTTAATCCATGTCAACGCTGGCTACTAGGATGATTGACTATTATTCGCCTGGGATACAGGACAATGGCACACAAACTTTTTTCATTTAATAGCTGCAACATCACAAGGATTCACAATTCAAAACAGGCAGCCCTTCTTCGAATTGTAAGATTGGGATGCAAGCTGCAGGTGCAGCATCAATTGAACCAGAAGAAGAGTGGGGTTGACTTGGTAGAGGAGGGAGATGTGTTGTCCCAGGGATGGTTTCAATTTGCACTAACTGTGGTTTGGGGCGGATTCCAATTTCTGCTCTGCACAAACATAAGGAGGAAAAAAGAAAAAAAAAAGTCTAAAAAATGTAGAAACACTGGAATAATAGCAGATTAACGGGGGGCATGACAACACCCCACAGGATGGCCCCTTAGCTTGGGCTCTCCTCACATCTATTTCATGTATTATTGGGTGGCGATAGCGGCCCTATAGTCAATGTGAGTCGGACTTTTACATGTAATGCACTTTTACATGTAAAAGGTAGCATTTCAATGCATTTATTGCTAACGTTGAAATGTTACATGGACCTGTCCAGTTCTGAAATTTCGGCACTGGCCAGCTCCTTGTTACGTTTTAATCTTTTTTTGTATATTGGGGGTAGGGAGGGTGGGGGAGTCCCCTCAGGCGCCCCAAACCACCACTAACCCTAATGTAACCCTTAATCTAACTCCAACGTAACCCTTAATCTAACCCTAACCCTTAACCCTAATCCTAACCCCTAATCTAACCCCTCGCGCCCCCAACCACTAAACCCCTAACCCCAGTTGCAATTATACCATCAAATTAGTCAATGGAAAGGCATTTCAATGCCTATAATTCGATGGTATGGCATTTGATGGAATGGGTTTCGATGGACTAAAAAACCCACCCCATATATATATTTTTTAGAAATTAGGTATGTCTTATAAATGTTTAGATATAAATGTTTGTTATTTTCTATTCGTTTAAATTCACTGCATACCAGATTGTGAGGGACCGGTTTACAACTGGAGCTGGATCCCTCGTCACGATTGTAGGTCAAAGAAGGCAATTATGCAGCTGGTCTAGAAAGGTGGGAAAGTCACCAGCAGCGACCGCCACTGTCGACCAGTGACGCAGAGGCACCCAAGTCTTGCGGACTGACGCACGCTTCTCTCTCGTGGCCCAAAACAGCTTGGATAATGAAATAGGGCAAGAAGTTACTTTGCAGTGTGAACTAGGATTTCCACAAAGCTCGAGCCCAAACTCTATGCTATTCTCCATCACAAGTGCCAAGGTACAAGCTGGTCAGTCCACTGGAGGGCCCAGGGACACTTCTGAGAAGGCTTGTTTGCAGGGCACCAAGCAGATGTCGAGATTGATTGGTCCCACCACTCCAAGGGGTTGAAGCATCTTTGGCAGAAATAGTTTTGATAATTAAAGAGAACTGTTGGGTGCGGTTCATTTAAAATGTGGCTCTCCGGACCCTTACGCTGCAGTAAGTAATGATACAGAAAAGGCATTTGATAGGGTAAGCTGGTCTTTTCTTCAACAATTATTGATTAAAGTTAATTGTAGATCTCAAATATTAAGACCTTTTAAAGGCATTATATAGGGATGCTGAAGCAAGGGTTTCAGTGAATGGTTTCCAATTTATTGTGGTACTCAACAGGGTTGTCCCTTGTCCCCTCTTTCCTTCGATCTTTTTATTGAGCCACTTGTCATCTCTATTAGAGGAAATATTAAACTAATTTTGTTGGGTGACTGCGTCTCCAAGGTCCCACTGTATGCAGGTAGTCTAGTTTTGCTTTCTTACCCAGAGCGATTGTTCAAGGAATTTTTAACAGCTCTGTAGGCATTCGGCCATGTGTCCAATTATAAAGTTGATGTTTCCAAGACTTTGATTTTCCCTATATCGCCTGCATGTCATAGAAATCTTCTGGGAGTCGAACCGGATGTGTTGGCATATAATGGATTTAAATACCTGGAATACAAGTCTCCAGGCAGGTAAATACCCTGTTAACTTTTAATATCGGTGCTAAACTTGCAGAAATAGCCATATTGTGTCTGAAATGGAGTAGGCTAAACCCAAAGTTGTGGGGCAAAATCAATTTTATTAAATTACTGCTACCAAAGCTGCTTTACATTTTCAGTATGCTCCCACTCCCGTTAACAAAAAACGTAATTTGCGACATTGATAAAGTCTTTCAGTATTTTCTATGGGCAGAGGAGAGCAGATATAGGATTCCTAGAGATATACTCATGAAACCGGTATCTTGGGAGGATTTGGCTTTCCTAATATTGCTTTATATCACAGAGCTTTTTCCCTTCGCACATTACACTTCTGGCTAGGGCATGACATAGCTACTTCCCCAAATTGGGCTGGAATAGAGAAATCCACTGTTTATCCAGTCCCCCTGGATTGCCTCCTCAGTATGGGCAAGAAATTAAATACTGATAAAAACCCTCCTTTTGTTCGGCACATCTGGAAAAGATTGCAAGAAAAATTGTGAAACCTCAGGGTTAAAATACATTCTGTGCTAGGAATCCATCAGGGGAAACTCAGCGATTCAATTTAATAATCGCTGCTTATAATGGCCCTCCTGGCAGTCATTGGGTAGCTAGAAAATTGGGCACATTTTTGATGGACATCTATGCTTAATTTTGAGTTCTTGGGATTCAAATATAAGCTGCAATTGTGTGACCTACACCGGTATCGAGTACTATGTAGGATTTTCGAAAAATGATTCACTCCATTGAACGCTTCTTTACATGGGGTCCCCTCCTATATTGCATTTGTCTAAGTTTGAACCGCTTTTGGACTCGGTCTTGTATAAGCTCCTTGCACCAAAAGAAGTTAATATAGCATCTGAATGTTGTAGGGGGATGTGGAGTTCAGATTTAGGTTTTGATCTCTCAGATGGGGACTGGAACTGCATTTGCGCAGGACCATGTAGATATAAAATAGATTTAGATTTTAGATACACTCAACAGCGGGTGACATTGCATGTATTGGTCCCCTTCAAAGAAGAACCGCTGTAATTTTACTCATGAGGATACTTGCTGGAATTGCAAATCAGATGTTGGAATGGGTTTACACATGTTTTGGTCATGGCCAAAGATTGCTGATTTTTGGGAGGCTATCATTCAGCGGATAGACCTTGTGCTGAATACTTCGCTCCCTCATACTCCATTGATGTGTGTGCTGGGGTTGTTTCCCGTGGATCTTCAGGTATCTGCTGATTTACTCTTTTGGACATACAGAGCGCTGAGGATTGCTAAGAATCAAATTTTAAAATTCTGGAAAAGCGATACTAGACCATTTTATGACTGATTACTTGACCTCTCTATCCTTTCAAGCAGAGAGAAAGTAACGTATCAGGATTAAAAAATGAATAAATATGGTGCCATATGGGATGTTTTCAATGATTTGTATTCATGAATTTTCTTTTTTTCTCCCTCCCATTTCAATCTCTCTATTGATTGTTTAATTACCTCTTCTGATCCGTTCAATTGTAGTTTCTCCCAATAAAATGTTTTAAATGATTAGTGGGAGAGGACGGAGGAGTTAAAACAAAGACTTCACATTTCAAAATGAAAAGGGGTATACATTGGGGAAATTAGGGGAGAACGGTGGGGGAGGGATGTAGGGGTAAACAAAAATATATAGAAATGTAATTATTGATATTGTTCTAATATTATGGTAATACGTTTGAATTGTTCATACATGTTCTCTTGAACATTTTAAAAAAAAAAGAAAGTGCAGCTAAATTGACTTAAGCAATTAAAGGCCAGACCGAAGTCCAACAAGTGAAGTAGATAGTGTACTATGTCATATGGTGAACAGTCAATTGGTTTTACATTTGGCTTTCTACACCATACTACAAATGTTTTCCATTTGTTAAAGTAGCAGTGTCTAGTGTTTGGTTTATGTGCTTTTAAAATATCCATCTGCTAGGTAAATTAAGATGGCCAAACTATATGACCTCAGGAGCAAAGTTGTCGGAGGATGTGGATGAATGGTTGACCCTTGATTCTGTTGCATGTTTTAGGGCAGGTTAGCTTCACTGGTGGGCAAATGGACATCTAGAGTAGGTAGAAGTACCATGCTTGACATGCCCGCATTGGAGCAACTAGGGTCAATAACAAGTGCTGCTGCTGCATTTGTGGATTACTCTGTTCAAGAGTGGTGTCTGAGGAAAAATGTATGCAAATATCCCCGACCAAATGATCCACAGTGTGTCACCCTTGAACCCTTCTGCAGGAACCTGGAGGTGCAAGTGTGCCATTTTGCGTTTTCTTCTGTGGTAAACCGATCTAGGTCTAGATTATCAAATTGTGAGAAAATGTAGTTTACAATGTCTGAATATAGCTCCACTCGTGTTCCGAGCGTTAATCTATGTTCCCACTTAGTTGTCCCTCAATGCTCCTTTTCCAGATTTCCGGAGCTAGTCTGGACATATTTAGAGATTGTGTCCCGCCTTGTTAGTTAATGTAAAACATGGGTGTTTGAGCTGTCTGAGAACAAGTACATTCTTCCCTGCTAGAAAGCTTGTAGTGCCTTGTACACTGCTAGCAACTCTAGAACATTGATGTGTTTTCGTGCAAGTGTTTGTGTCCAGATGCCGTGCACTGTATGGTGGAGGAAATGCTCTCCCCAACCTGAAAGTGATGAGTCTTGTGATTGTGACGTGTGTTGACAAAGGGCTTGCATTTTATCAAGTTCTACTTTGTCCACCATTGACGCACCAACGCCACAGTCTGCGAAATCACCACCACATCATCTCAATTCCCTTGCACCTGCAATCATTGTTTCGCTAACCATTCCTGTATTGGACGTATGTGTAGCCTTGCATGTGGCACAATGAAGATGCATAATGCCATCATACCAAGAAGGTGCATTGCCTTGCTGACTTATCTGATGGCCGACTGTATAACCTTTGATTTATACAAGAATGTTTTGGACCATCTCATTCGAGGAGAAGACTAAAGTGTCTTCTGTTTGATTTACTGCCCGTAGATATTGTTTCACCTGACTGGGAACCAGGCACGACTTTCTCGTTGATAGAAAGCATTGGCTGATGCAAAAGTTCTATTGTCTTCTTCGTATGCTGTTGACATATTTGTGGTATGTCTCCTGTTATGAGCTAGTCATCCAGATAAGGGTACACTTGGGATTGATCGTCTGCGTAGGTGTGCTGCTACTACTGCTAGCACCCTTGTAAAGACCTGAGGGGTTGACGCAATTCCAAAGGGGAGTACTTTGAATTGGTGGTGTGTGGACCCCACTTTGAATCTTAGGTTCGATCTGTCAGCTGGCAACAAGTATACATCTTTCATATCCAGTGCTGCCATGTAGTCTCCCCCTTTTGAGCAAATAAATGATATATATGATATGATTGGTTATTTAGGACTTCCTACAATGTTGGGATTCTGAACCTCTGAGGTTTGACATGTCTTTGCCGGACTTGGATAGAGTACTGGACGTTTGGTCAGGTCTTTCTTTGGATCAAGGAAGTATACAGAATAAATACCCTTGTTTACCTCTGACGGAGGGATGAGCTCTTTGGCTCCTTTTTGCAAGAGAGCATCCATCTCTGCTTGGAGAATCTGTTAGTGTTCAAGAGACATCTTTCTGTAACTTGGCGGATGATCGCAAGGTAGTTGTACAAATTCCATGCAGTAGCCATTTTTCACAGTTGACAATACCCACTTTGTCTGATGTGATCCCCTCGCATACGTCGCTGAACAGTGTTAAGTGACCCCCTACTGGGGTGATTTGGGAGGGGACCTGAAGCAGAAATTGTTTGTTGGGAGTAGCCAAACACCTGGCGGTTTGGCCACTACCCCTGCTATGCCCTCGCCTGAATGGTCTTCTGAAATGACAGTTGCCAATCTGGTGTCCTTGATTTGTGCACCAAGAGCTGGAGCACGCCCCTGATGTGTAGGTTGACTGGGCTGAGGATCTTGTGTATCCTTGTCCATGAAAGGAGTTGTCAAATTACCCTCTTTGGAGGAAGGGTTTATTTGCAATCTGCCCCAGGCTTTTAAGTGTCTCGTTTTCATTTTTGGCTGTTCCGAGGGCATCATCTATAGCCTTGCTGAACAGGACAATGGGGGTCATTACGAGATTTCTGGTATACAGTAAAAGTGACGGTAATAATGGTTACCGCCACTTTTAACGGACAGGTATGGGTTTCACAGAACTCTGTTGTCATAATTACTGGCACCCGTAATACAGGTAATGGAAATACTGGCAATGCCGGAAACCTGTACCAGTAATACTGGCGCAATAGTATCACCGGCACATTATGAGCATTGATCTGCCAGGGATAGAGGCAGAATTTTGACGGTATTACTGGTATATCCAACACCCCCTCAGAGCTGCCAGTAAATGGACCCAGATTAAGGAATTAAGGCCACAGGTGAACCCAATCCAACCAGGTGCACCCAATGTACACAGGAACAATACTAAAAGGGACACACATCCCAAGAACACTTCCCAACGCAAATTGTCGCTACCATGGACCTGGAAGCGATGCATGCCGATGTGCAGCTAGTGGCGACGGGAGGCCAGGGATCTAAGGAGGAGAGGGAAGATGGGGATACAGGTGATGCAGTTGGCAAGGCGTGCTGTGATCCCTCGCACACGGGGCATACCCTGAGCCCTCACAGACAGCCAGATACATACCCTGTACCTCTTAAACAGGGAGGGCATTCATGATTTCCTGACCCTTATCCAGGATGACATTGGGAGCAGGATCAACATCAGGACATCATTGATGTTCTGGCCCCCTCAACCTGGAATGCCTTCCTACCTGACATGAGAACGATTAAAGCCCTCAACGTCTAAATGATAATAAAAAAGAAAACAAAGGCCAAGACTCCTCTCTTTCATCTAGCACCAGGCTAGTTTCCTTCATTTGCTGAGCTTATCCTACCCTCTGACCCGCCTTCGGTCTGTGTGTCCATATGTCTAGTGTTTCATTTGTGCGCCCCGAGGCCTACAGGTTTGTGTGGTGCATTAGAAGAATTAAAATAAATAGATAAATTCATGCAAAATAAAGCTAACCTTGTGTTGTTACCCCTTGCATGCAACTCAGGATACCCGCTGCTTCCATGGCTAATGCCCCTCTGAGGTATCCCCAGACACAGGAGGAAATGGCATACAACAGGAGGCATGTGAGGACCACGGCGACCATCGAGCTGACCATCTGACTCTTGAAGGCACATTTCAGATGCCTACAACGGTCTGGGGTTGCGCTCATGTACAGGCCAGAAATGGTGGGGCAGATAGTCCTGGCCTGTGCAGTGTTGCATAATATCTGCGTCGGAGGAAGGAGGGAGGGAGGCGGGGTGGAGGGGGAGGCGCCACCGCCAGCTGTAACTTTTTCAGAATACCTCTTTCTCTCTGCACTTGACCTTGCACTTTAATGCATATGGTGTGCACACACAAATACTTGCACCAAAATAAGGAATGTCCATTCATTGCTTGAAGTGTAAACTATTATGAATTGAAATTATATTCTAAATCAACACCCTGTACACCCCTCATACTCCACAAACACCCCATGCCCCCATCCCGCCCCACACACACTGTCCACCCACACACACTCCCCCTCTCCACACACCCCAAAATCACAAAGTCAAACATAATAGTGTCAGACCAAGAGTCATTTTCTCTGCCTCGTAGTCACAGGTCCCTTAGATGGCCCAGGTGGAGAGGAAATACACTGGGAGCAGCACCTTGGGCTACCATGCTTTGAGCTCCCAGGGGTGGTGATGGTTTAGGGAGGGTCAGACCCCGGGGGCTCCCCCAAAGTGCTCTAAGGTGACCTGCAGGGTGTCGGAGAGGGACTTCGCCATGGATGATATACCCTCATTCCCCTTGAGCACCCTTTAGACCAGCATGACTAGGGCAGTGAAGGTACATCCCCGTGCCCATGAGCTCCTGCAGATGCTGGCCTGTATACACTCCTGCAGCAGCCACAGCTGAATGAGCAGCTACTTGGCCAATTCTTTCATTGCACCGTGCGGGTCCTCTATTGCACAGAGCCGCACATCCATGTCACAGATGTTTGGCATGGGTGGAGGAGGGGGGCTGTGCTATGCTGCTGGGCTGAACGATGGGGTAGTGGGTGTGGTCATCCTCCGCCGATGTGCTGTACCAGCCACATTGGCATGATGGCTGAGGTGCCCATGGAGGTGTGGAGAGCACAGGAAGGACGGTGGGGCCACTTGCCAAGGGTGTAGTTTTTGTGCAAGTTGGCAGTGGCACAACTGGCAGTGGTGGTGGCACAGGAGCATGTGGTGCTGGCGGAAAGAGGCAGTGCTGGCGCAGGAGGCAGCAGTGCTGGTGGGGACCGTGCTGGCGCAGGAGTTGGCAGTGGTGTGGCCTTGCCAGGTCTGGCCGCACGTGCTGAGCAAGATGATGGTCCAGCAACATTATCAGAGGATGTACCTGTTGGGGTGAGATGAGCATGGTGTTAGTCTTCTGGGAGTCACATCTGCGGGCTTGCATTAAACACATGCTACATTGTGTGTGTCCTGTTCTCGTCATGCTGTTTATTTTGTCTGTTGGCTCCGATGTGTGCTTCTACATGTGGGTTGTAAGAGTGCACATTGACTGTTGGTCTGCGAAGGTGGCTTCTTGTGTGTGCAGTGGGCCTATGATTCCTGTCCTGTTCTCCCTTGGTACAAATGGGTGCTCATCCTGTGTCCATGCGTAGGGCAGTGCATTTTGGCAACAGGGCTTGTGCATGGCTACATCTGGCTGCAACTATGGCATGTATGCAATTGGCTCATTTGCTCTGACTGACACGTGTTGGACCTGTTGCCTTGCCCATTTAGTGTTTCTCAGCCTGGGAGTGCATTCATTTGGACTCAAACTTGGTATTTACATGGGGTTTGTGGTACTTACTACAATCGCCTTGGGTCCCATCTCTGGCCTCTGCTGCCCCGATTCCCTCAATGCCCTCCAAGTGCAAGATGGAGTTGCACGTCCCCTACTAGGGCATCAGTGTCAGTTGCACCACCATCTGTGCTCCTGTGGCAGCAGATTCCCTCCTATGGGTGGCCAGGATGTCACAAACCCTCAGCCGCAAGTCGTCTCAGCACTTGTGGCAGTCACACGGCATGCGTGGAACGGTCCCCACAGCGGTCACCTTGTTGGCAGTCTTCCTCCTCCGGCTGGTAAAGAGGGCTGCTGCTTTCGCCACCACATTTTCGGTAAGGGCAGTCAACTCCGTCTCCGTGAACCGTGGATCGCAAAGCCAGACCTACGGGATATGAGATTTACCACTTCCTAGCTTGTCTGCACTCTCAGATGGCAGCAGAAGTGGGGGATTTAAAGTGGATTGAAGTTTTCAAAATGGCAGCTGGCAAAGCTTCCTGTTCCTGCTATGACGCCATTTCAGGCACCAGTGAATCTGGCAGTTTTGGTGGCTGTATCAGCGTTTCCTGCACATTTCTGCCAGAAACACTGGCATTGTGTCAACGCTGCTAATTCCAGCGCATCAGTACTGCCTTTTCTGGTGGAGGGGGGGGGGGGGTATGCACGCAACCACAGACCTATAATGTGGCAGCAATTCTGGTAGCCTGTCTATTTCAACAGTGGGATCACCTCCTGTAGCGCTACCATACAAAACTTTTGAGGTTTTATAAATGTGTTTGCTGGGCGCAGGTCTAGAACAGGGCACATGGTGAGGTCCTTTTTGGGTACAAGGAAGTATACTGAATAAATACCCTTGTTCACCTGAAGAATAGGGATGGCTTCTATGAGCGCTTCCACCTCTTGAATCGGATCTGCAGATGGTCCGGTGAGAGGCGCTGTGAGCGTGGCAGTCTGAATTGTGGTGGTCAGATGAATTCCACGCAGAACCCGTGGGCAACCGTTTTTATGACGCACTGGTCTGAAGTTATCCCCTCCCGTGAGGAAAGATGTTTAATGCCCCCCGACCGGGGTGACATGGGAGGGGACCTGGATCTGTTGGTCATATCTGACCAGAAGCTGCAGCTCCTCTGGGATTGGGGCCTCTACCTCTGTAGTTGTTCTGACTTGCACGGGACTGCCCCCGAAACGACCAACGAGAACCACCTCCCCTATGGGGGGGAGGTTTCCGAGTTATTTGTTTCAAGAACTTAAGACTCATGCTCTTTCTTGGCCGTCTCCAGGGCATCGTCAACCGCTTTCCTGAAGAGATTGGTCTCTTCTATGGGTTTGTTGATTAGAGCGGCCTGTGTTTCTGGCTTGAACACCGAGTTACGAAGCAAAGCGAGTAGAGTGCCCTGGGCCAGAGAACTGCCTGCTGTCTCAGCAGTGTCCAGAGTGTTCTTGATTATATTCTGATTCACCTGCCTGCCCTCAGTCACGATGGTGAGAAGCCTGGACCCAACGGGTTCAGGAACCTCCTGGAGACCTTCTTGTACAAGGTTCCATGGTGTCTCTGCATAACTGACCAGCAGCGTGCTGTTATTCGCTATGCGTGTGGTGTAACCAGCTGCCGAGGTAACACGCTTACCTAGGGCGTACAACCTCTTGGATTCCTTATCCAGAGGTGCCTGCCCCATAGCAAGGGGTACTCCTGCCAGTTTCTGGGTGGTAGTGACTACCAAGGAGTCAGGGGTGGCGTGACCTTTAAAGGAATAGAGCGCTCAGAAATATTATTGGCTAAAACGATGGGCAATAGTTTAAAACATAGTTTAAACATATTTTGAATGAGAGTTCCTATGTAAACACTTTGAGCAAACGAGGCTCAAAGCGTTTATACATGGGAGCATCCATTATGCCATTTCAGGCAACCTCCTCAGCTCTGCCCTGGCAGCACTAAACAAACAGCAAAAGCCCCCTACTGGGAGCTTTTGCTTACTGCAGCCAGAGCAGAGCTGAGGAGGCTGCCTTCACTTTCATTTTACGTTTTCAGTGCTCCCCAAGCCCAGGGAAGCACAGAAAACGTAAAATGAAGGCAAAAAGCCGAGGCGCGTCAATTAAAAATACAACCTTGTTGTATTTGCGATTGCCATGGTTGGAAAACCACAGAAATCATAAATACAACAACATTGTTATTCTGACTGCGGCGGCTTTCGCGTGGAGTCTCCTGGGCTCCCCCAACCCTGAGGGAGTCCAGGAGACTCCAAGCGTTGTTGTATTTGTAAACACTGCAGCATTTACAAATACAACGTTGTATTTCTCACTGCGGCAGCTTTCGCTTTGAGTCTCCTGGACTCCCTGAGGGTTGGGGGATCCCAGGTGACTCCAAGCGAAAGCTGCCGCAGTGTGAGAAGCACTGCAGCATTTCAAAACACACCCGCATTGTGTTTCTGCCTGCAGCAGCTTTCACTTTGGGTCTCCCAGGCTCCCACGAGCCCGAGAGACCCAAAGTGAAAGCTGCTGCAGGCAGAAACACCACGGCATGGAAACACAACCGCGTGCCTTGGCTTGGCCCCAGAGACCCAAAGTGATATAGCCACGGCAGGCAGAAACAACGCGGTTGTGTTTCAAAAATGTTGTGGTTTTTCTTTCTAAGTTTCTCGGGGTCCTCCGGCTCGGAGGAGCGCGAGAAACTTAGAAAAAAACAAACAGCGTTTTTAAATACAACAACGTTGTTTTTAGGTTTGCGGTAGCTTCAGGGCTCCAAGCTGAAGCTACCGCAAACATAAATAAAACATTTTAAAAGCTGTGGTTTTCTTTCTAAGTTTTCCAGGTGTAACGCTCACCTGACTCCCACGGGGGCGCTGGCCTGGTTCGCGCTGCTGTGACCTCGTCTAAGGTGATGCGCAGGATTCGGAAGACGGACTGGACCGGGCCCCAGATCTGGCTTGTCTGACTCGCAGAAGTATCCTTCTGTAGGTGAGAATAGGGGGTTAACTGTTTGCGGGGTAATGCAATCGGCCTCCCACTTCCCCCTCTCACCCTCCTCAAAACCCTTCTGTGCTTCCCCGTAGCGTCTCACCTTAGGGTCTGGAAGGACGAGCTCTCCATCCTGCTTCTGATGAAGGGGCGCGTTGGTATCCAGTTACGTCACTGGATTTTCGGATGGGTGAGAACCAAACTTGCTTGGCTTCCAGGTAAGTTTTTCTATAAGTGGTTCCCCTTGTGTCCATGCATTAATGTCCCAATGCTAGTGTCTTTTTCCCCATAGGGGCCGGGGTACGGAATGCCGGGGAACAGGCACCGACCTGAGGTGAGCGGTGAAATCCTTGTGGAAATCAGGTAAGTCTTTAATGAGTGTTTTGGTAATGTCTTTTCATTCACTCATTAACGCTGATGTCTTTTTTCCCCTTAGGGGCCGGGGTCCGAAAATGCCTGGATGCGGCGCGGACCCGAAATGAAAAGGGAATGACCCAACAGGTAAGTCTTGACATGGAGTTTTAGCTTCCCTTTTCCCTTCTTTTTCTCACCTTTGTTCTTGTCTTTTTCTCCCTAGGCGCAGGGGCGCGACTGCGAATCCGGATGGTCGCTGCTGAACATGGAGGCGCCCTGTAAAGGTGAGTAGAATGCGGCGCTGCAGCGATCGATGCGATGTGCTTTTAAAAATAAATGCCTTCCTTTTCAGGATTGTCGGCGAAATGTCTCTGGGATGCAGATTTAGCAGGTGAGCCTTTTCCTGCTTCTGTTCTCTTGTTCCCTTCCTTTGCAGGTGATTCAGGATGCTGGCAGGTGTGGCAGAAGTCACGATGCAGGAGCAGACACAGTGAGCGTCCAGCTGCTAGATGCAGAACAACGCGAAGCACGTGTGGCTGATCGGGTGTGGTTTAAATAGCCTTGGAAGAAGTTCCTAGAATGTGTCCTTCCTCCAATCAGGTATGTATCCTTCCCCGACCACGCCCGAGTGGTAAATGAGTCCCACAGGTAAAGTAGTTCCTTTCAGGCCTCAAGGAGGCCGGGGTTCTGCAGCATGGTCTGCATCAAGTAAGTGCACCCAAACACTTTCATGAGCCTGGCGCCTATGGCGCCAGGACTGACGTTTTCTATGAGCCTGGCGCCATAGGCGCCAGGACGCTGTCCAAAGGGCCCCTATAAGGGGTTGCTGGGACCTTCCCCGGGGACTTGATGTCCGCTCTCGGGGACGCAGGGCCTGAGCCGGCTCCCCGGGAGCGGGCATCGTGACACCAGGCTCCTCCAGCCTGGAAAACGTAGAAAAAATAACGCAGCTAGTGTTTATTTAAAAAAAAGAAATTAGCACTTACCAAGATGCAGCTTTTCTGCCTGCAGTCTTTGGTCTCCGTCCTCCGGCACCAATGAAGCAGAAGTCACCCAGTGGTAGCTTTTGTTTACTACAGCTGGCTGGCTTTTGCTTCATTAGTGCTGCAAGGGCAAGCATAGGCAGAATCCATTTCACAAAATGGATGCCTCCTAGTGCTTCCCATTTTAAAGTTTGAGCTTCATTTGCTCAATATTTTACATAGGGACTTTAAAAAAAAATGTAGATTTTTTTTGATTATTGCCCATCTTTCTTGCCAATAATATTTCTGAGCGCACCATTCCTTTAATATATTGAGGGTCCGAAGGAGCTGGCCGAAATATTTTTTTCCACTCTTGGGTTCACTGCCCGGGTCTGAGCTGGCGTCACCAGGGCGGGAGCCAATCTTCTTTTAACAGAATTTAGGAGGGAATAGCTTGGCTTGAGGGGGGTTTCTCCTTGAGAATGTGCTCCATAAAGTCCTGTTTGGGTACCGCCCCCTGAGTAGTGATCTGAAAGTGATCTGCTGCCTTCCTTAAGATGGCATTGAAGCCCATTTGGTCGTCTACAGGCAAGGCCTGGCCAGCCGGGGTGGATGGAGGAGAATCCAGGAATAGGTGCGTGGGGGGCATCCATGGTGCTGTTCCTCTTGCTGGGTTTCCTCCCAGTTGTCCATGGCATCCGCCTGGTCCACTGTGTAGTCCTGCAGGAAGGGTCTTCTTCGCTGTAGATGTCCTGGTAAGTGTCCATCTGGACCACCTCTTCATGGTGGACAGAAACCGAGGGCTGAAGGTTTTCTTGGAAACGTGAAGCTGATCTTAAAAGAGGGTCCTCACGAGATCTTAGGGGAAAGATGCTCAGAAAGCATGACAATTCTTTCAAGACGATCCATGCACCCTTCGAATTTCTCCCTTGTCCCTTTAAAGGAGCCAGAAGGGCCTAAAAGGTGGAAAAACGTTGTTTTCTACCATCTGGCGTCGAAATTCGTCTCCAACCTCGTAGGTTTTGCGAGTATCGGGGCACCATGGCGCGTCTTTGGACTTGTCCGCGGCCTGCCCCATGCGTTTCGACGGTGTAGGTACGAGCCCAACTGCTGAAGTAATTCTCACAATACTGTCTTCAATCTCCGCCGAATTGGCGTGAGTTAACGGATTAGAGGTCCCATCAGTAGATTTACCGCCTACATTGGCGCCAGAGGGCCAAGCGGTAGATTTTTCACCTGGAGGCCTAACAGAGGTTTTGGACCTACCAGGCCTTTAGGAACCGTTGGAGGATCGAAAGACCGCGCTTCGACATGTAAACCCGATTTAGGGGTAGCGCCCTTATTCTTGGAGTGCCCAGTCGCAAGACAATACTGCGGATGCGGGGGAAGGCTGCTGATCTACCCGATCAGAGGAATCCGCAGAAATTTGACAGCCCTGTTGGCAACTTCACATTTTGACAGAGCCGTCGAAATCGGTGGTGGGGTTGTGTTCTTAGTGTGATGTGGTCTTTGCACACCCCTGTCGCCGGGTGTTGTCCCTGAAGCGAGACTTGCGTCAGGCCTTGAAAGGTCGGGGACGGGTGTGGCGGACCTAGAAGTGTCCACCTCAACCTCAAGGTCTATAACATCCGATACGGCCACTTTCGGCGGGTGTGGCGGTGGGGGAAGAGGGTTCAGCCCGCGACATACAGTACGCGCCCACCGCTTTACACTGCGCTCCTTAAGGGTCTTAGGTGAAGGAGCTTACAAGCCGCACACCGCTTCTCGTCGTGATCTATGGAGGAGACATGAATTACATGTTCTGTGCTAGTCTTTCCACGGGTATCGGACCCTACACTTAGGGCAGAACCTAAATGGAGTCCTTTCCATAGCGAAAGGACTAAACAAAGATGACCAGACCCAGAGGGCAAATAGGGGGAAAGAGGAAAGACATAACGAAAGATATGGCCACCCTGACCCCACTCTCCCTAGTGTGTAGGTCGGCCAGAGGGCCCGGCCACGTGGATGCGTCAGTGGCCAGATCTTAGGCGCCGAAGTCCACCGCTATAGAAACTTCCCGCAGTCTTTGAAGTTCTTAATCATCATCGAAGTGACTTAACGGGGAATAACCGACAAAGTCGGTATAAAGGTAAACAATGGGCTCATTACACGGTAGGCGGTGAGAGATTACCGGCACCGGTAAGGGCACCGGTGCCGGTAATCCCTTACTGCCCTACTACGAGGTCCCTTAGCGGGTCCCTTCCTTAACACCAGGTCTGACCTGGATTTAAGGACGGGACCCGCTAAGGGACTTCAGAGCTAATAACGGTGCCGCAAATTGCGATACCGTTATTAGCTACTTCCCCATTCCCATTGAGCCCCAATGGGGGGGCTCAAATGGGAATGGGGAATGGTTCCCGGAATGGGGACTTACCGGGTCCTCTAAGGTCGGAATGACCCGGTAAGTCCCTATTCCGGGAACACGGACCCGGAATGCGGTAAGGGGGTAGCCATGGCTAATAGCGCCATGGCTACCGCCTACCGTGTAATGAGGCTCAAGGTCTTATGTAAGAGCTCTGCTATAGGGCGACCAGTTATCTGGGCAGAAAAAAATATCTGAGGGACCTCGGCGTGTGAAGGATTTTGGGTACACTACACGTTACAATAGGGATAGTGTTACAGACACGCCTATGCCGGCATCCCCTTTAGGTCCCCGAAAGACAAGATGCAATACTCTGCGGTTACCACTGGATGTTGGACCATATGCAAAGCATGTGATTCTAAGGAGATTAACAAGCATCAGAAACTGACCTATTTGTTTCTTTTCGTTGAGGATGTGTTTTGATTTTAAAGAAATCAGCAGCCTCCTTTAGGATATTATATAGTAACTGTTTACCAATGGGCGAGGATGTAATAGAATAATTGGTGAAGTCCAGTAATGGGACTCCATAATCCTCAGTCTCTGTGCCAGGATCATCCTTTAAAAAAACATCAAACTTCTCATCTGCATCTAGCTCTGTAATTGACTCTTCGTAAGAGCCAGTGGGTTCCAACCTACATGTTTTAGATGGAGGTTCTCCCTCCCCCTGAACTATATGCTAATGCTTTATTTTTCTTCAGCAACTCAATACAGGAAGCCATCTTAAGAGTGACTTCAAATCTATTTTTAGTCCAAGCACTACCAGAGGGGGTTTCTTGGAAAGAAAATAGTATTTCTTCCTCTTGATTTCCTTGTGTCCGTCTTGTTTTTTATTGTATCCACTAAATGGGAGGTGGCCCCTTTGCATCCGGACCTTAGTGTTTGAACAGGTTCCGAAACAGTCTGTTTTGGCGAATGCAGTGGATGTTTTGGTGACTGAACGTATTTTAGGCGCAGAACCACTTTTGCTCTGCGCATGTTTGGACTTTGGGACATGGGCTAAACGGAAAGCACTGAGCGCAGAGGTTTTGCTAGATGCCAAACCTCCAGCTGAGGGGATTACTTCTGCTGCCATCTTTCACTCTTTCGACAAGCGCGTTGAAATTTGTGACGCAGGAGAGGTGTGTTTGTGTACAACAGTGTTCCTTATGTGTCAGTGCCTTATGCCCCAGCCCCAAACCTAGTGTGTTTTAGATGCATGCCTTTGTCACAAGAGAAAGCCTCCGTAGCAGTGCAGGACGCCTGTTCCAAACTGGGGACAGGCACGGAGGGAATCTTTTGTTCCTGGACGGATGTCTCTGCAGTGTCACAAAAGGTGGCAGGCCTGTCCTGCTCTGCCTCGGAATGCTCTGCGCAGGTGGGGTATTCCGTTGAGGCTTTAGCCCGCATCATGTAGGCGGACCAGTGTTTCGACAACCAATCCTTAAGAGTTTTCGGCTTGAAGAGCTTACACGCTTGACATTTAGTCTTCTGGTGGTCTCTAGTAAGACCATCATTACACACGCTGTGTTCATCCTTCAGGGAAATTTTTGATTGCATGACAGGCAACACTAGGAGTCTTTCTCCATTATCAAAACTGGGGGACAGTGAGACGAAACGTATTACGGTGTAAATGGATGGAGACATTCTCTAAAAATATACTAAATCACCCCTACTGTGTAGGCTGAAGTCTTAAGAGCTGTAGGCGAGGCTCCGGAATCCCTGGACATGGCGAAGACATGGTCTACAGCGGCAGGTTGTGTCGAGCGTGATCGCCGTAGGTGGTATTCTGAATAGTTATTATAATCAAAGCAATATCAATTTAAAGGCTCAGTGACGAGCAGTAAATCCGAAACTGGAACTCTGCGAAATGAGACCTACACAATGGCAGAAAAAAAAACTATTCGAGGATCTCGATCCGTTTAAGCCCATGGGTACAGAACACGTCACAGTAGGGATAGTTTTACAAACACGCCCCATCAACGTCCCTTTTCGATTTTGAAAATAAGGCATGTAATACTCTGCACCAACCACTAGAAGTCAGACTATGCAAAGCATGCGATTCTAAGCAGATGCAAGTATCAAAATAATATATATCACGCACTTCATTGCGAGCTAAGCTCTTTATATTAAGGCACTTTCTTAGATGCCAGTCATTTACCAGACTTTCCTAGACTTATGGTAGAGTGGGATCACAAGTGTTACCTTAGAAATGGAACATGGATTTGCACTTTATTAGATATTGAAAAGGTTAAAACGTATGTTTAAAAGTTGTACACGTTACTCATTTACACTAATTTTAATGAATGATAAAACATAAATTTGATAGTATGTGCGTTCAAGCATACACTTGCATTAAGCTCAATTTATAGGTAATCTGTGTACCACTTTGAATATTCAGTTAGCTAGGGCCAGAACTCGCAAAATCGAATAGACCACTTGCATTGGCGAGGAGATTTTATGAAGGGCAAGTAGCATTTGCAAGGTACGACTTTGTTGGCGAGGATGGTAATGTTTGGAACATTTATTTGACCATTGGGCGAGTACATTTGTCAAGTATGTAGGTCTGCTGGGATTTTTAAGAATTGACGAGACCTGGGTATAGAGAGGTCTGCCACTTGATTATACTAATGCCTTGAGAAAGCCTCGTTGTGAGGTGATATGCGCGCCAAAGTAGGAGGTCTGCTGTGAAGGAATAGTTGCAATGATGTAAACTGCATTAGCTCAAATAAAACTGCTTTTAATTGTAAAGCCTTCGATATGAATTATTTTCTTTTGCACAACGTCTTTTGAAGGAACGTTTGGCACTTGGAGAAGACCTTGTGTACGTTTTCGAGATGCAGACAATAGATTCATTTCTCGTGTTGGTCTGTGAGGAATAGAAGTTTCATAAGGCATTAATGCATTTCACACAATCCTTGAAGAGGGACTTCTATGCCTTACTAGTACCTGCTCTTACCCCCGATTTAGACATGTCTGGGTTTTACTTAACTGTGTCTCCCTGAAACAATGTCCAGCGGACTACAAAATAAGAGTAGATGCAGGTCCTAACAGTCCACAAACCCTGTATAAACTAGCTATGTAAAGATTAAAATTAGATCCAACTTAAAACAGTGTCAGAGAACGAGGACTCCTATGGAGGATCTTAGCCCCCAGTCAGGGAGAAATTTACTTGCAAGGCAGATGCGCTACCCAATTTTGGTTTCTGTTTTGTTCTTATCGCAAATGCATACAGAAGTTTCCCAGCTCGACATTGGTTAAGCATTACGACGTCCTTTCATCGCCAGGCATTTCTACGCCTGCAATTTTAAAGTGTACAAAATAACGAGAAAGTTCATCGAATTGGGGGGGGGGGGGGGGGTTGTGGGAGGGAATGGGCAGATCAGTGGTTAGGGGGTTCTGGTATAGTTCAAAATAGGTGCGGGAGGTGGGGTTTGATTTTATTTGTTCGTTATTTCATACACGTTTAAATTGCAGACGTATAAAATGCCTGCCGATGAAATGACATGGAACCGTTAAGCATCCCAGGAATGTGAATCAACAAAAGATTTAATGCCAGAGAAGCATTTTGCTATCCTAAACTAAGAACTCTGCTACGGCACATTATGCATTCTTGGCAAAGCCAAAACAAAATTACAGCTGCCACCTGCCTACTCCTTAAAAATAACATGTGTCCAAAGATCCATAAGGGCTACCATATACTGCAGTGGAAGGGGGACAGCAATAGAAATCCCTCCAACCTCAAAGAGAAGACAGAATTTCTAAAAAAACAAAAAAAAAAAGGTTTTGGGGGTCAACTAAAAAGGACATCAGGACCCCCACAAATACAAATTTTGTTTTAACTGTGTTGCACAACACAATCATTGTTGAATCTCTTTCTAAACAAAAACTGAAAGAAGAGTGAGGAATAGCTTGTTTTTTATTCTCGTTTTCAGAAGCGAAGTAATTCACCAAAGCCTATTAACCCCTTAAGTGCTAAGGGCGAGCTATCTTGTCCTAAGCACTACGTTTGCAGTGTTGAGGACGAGAAAGCTTATGCTTTATTAGCACTTCTGTTTTCCAACAACACCTACCGCGAAGCATTGCTGGGCACGGATTGCTTGATCTGCGCCCAGCAAAGCCACTAGACCCCAGGGATCCTTGTTTGAAGTGAGGGGGGGGGGGCTGAGTGGGTAGCTTAGTATATAAGCGGCCCTCTTCCCCCTCCTGCCCCTAAAGCAAGGGGCAGTACGTTCAGGCCCCCTGGGGGCAGATGAGAACACTAATCTGCGGCTAGGGAAGGGGCAAATGCAAAACTGTAAAAATATACAATTAAAATAACTTTTGTTGGGGTTGTTCTGGTGGGTGAGGGCTCATTAGACCACCAGGGATTTTTTTTTATATGAAAAAGGGGGGCCTCTCCCCCGTACCCCAAATGGATGGGGGGGCATGTCATGTAGCCACCCTGGAGGCAGATTGCTAGTGTAATCTACCAATCTGGCCCTTGGAAGTGCCAAATGTGTTTTTACTGGGGGGGGGGGGGGTGAGGTCACTAGACTACCAGGGATGGCTTGAAAAGGGGGCGGTGATCAGAGCATGATACTTAGGATTTGCGCTTGCTGGGCTGACCAGAGATTTTTTTTTTTACGCTAGAAGCATCTACTGTGTTTTGGACTTTTTTTTTAAATTCTATGTTAGGGCCCGTTGTCAGTGGGATGGGTGGGACTGGAGCTGGATTATTGGTGGTGTGGGCGGGAGTGGGCATTCTGGAGAATTATTTCGGTGGGTTGGGACTCAACTACTCCCTCATGCCAGCAGAACTTGCTGTTTCCCTGGTAGCGGCTGTCTTCCATGTGGACCGTCCATCCCCAAGTGCAGCGGCAGTCCCAGGGAGGCCCGGCAGGGTCCTTATTCGCCCCCCCCCCAGAGGGAAAAGCTGTAATGCAACCAGAGCTAAAGGGCTGGGCTGGAGGACGGTCGACCCACATGGAAGATAAGCGCCAAAGGCCAGGGATATCACCCCCGACCAACCTGGAGCTCTGGCTGGCCAGCGTTACAGCATCTCCCTCCAGGAAAGGACGGGGACCCTGCCGGGCCGCCCTGCATCCTCTGCTGGGCTTGGGGACGCTCAACCCACATGGGAGACAGCCGCACAAAGCCAGGGACATCACCCCCGACCCTCCTGGAGCTCTGGCTGGCCAGCGTTACAGCATCTCCCTCCAGGAAAGGACGGGGACCCGGCCGGGGCTCCCTGGAACCACTGCTGGGCTTGGCGACGTTCAATCCACATGGGAGACAGCCACCCAAGGCCAGGGACATTACCCCCCCCTACCATCCTGGAGCTCTGGGCGGCCTGTGTTACAGTTTTTCCCCACCAGGGAGCACCAGCAGTGTGCCAATACCTCCCCGGAGGAAAAAGTTGTAACGCAGCCCAAGCCAGAACTCCAGGACGGTTGAAGGTTCAGTACAGCAAACCATACCATTTGGATCCTAGCACGTATAAGGGAAAAACAAATAAAATACAGGCTTCTTGGGACATCATTTATTGCCATTTTCTGAAAAAACATATTTGCTCTCCATTTTGTTATTTCCTCTCAACCCCACATAGCAAACTAGGATTCCTTGGTGGCGTCATGACCGCCTACATGTGGGAAGAAGAGGAGCCAAATTTGGCGGAGATATCTCATGTAACAAAAAGGTTACAAACGATTGAATAGCAAGATGCCGAAATTGACAAAAAAGGGCTCAGCACTGGGAGGGACTCAGCAGTTAAGCGGTTAATAGATAAACATCAACTGAACTTTCGGGCTCAAGGTGACATTTCCCATTTACTATCCTTGGGATGGTGGGTTATTTGAGATACTTCAGGAGTCCACAATGGAAGGTTTCTGCAAGTCTCCTTCAAACGGGTTTTGCTATTTGCATGTATTGCTCCAAATGCATTGCACGGCACAATGGCACAATATAAATGCAGGACGCCATAATTCCTAGAAGGCGCATTGCCTTTTGCACAGTTACCTGGTGACTAACTGTGTATATTGAGGGATTTGAAATAGCATGTTTTGTACCCTCTCGTTGGAGGGGAAGTCTAGGCAGTCTTCTGTTCTAATTAGTGCCCTTAGCAATTGTTTTACTTGGGTGGGAATTAGGCATGACATTTTCTCCTTGATGGAGAAACCTTATTGAAACAGTAGGTTGACTGTTGAGTATTTTGTTGACACAACTGAGGTGTGTCGTCTGTTATTAGCCAGTCTTCTAGGTAAGGGTACACTGGAATGGAATGCCACTGTAGGTGTGCAGCCACCACTGCAAGGACTTTTGTGAACATGGTAGGTGCTGAGTGTTAGGGGAGCTTTCTGGAAGGTAGGACTTCACAAACCTATCCCAGTGGTTTGTAGATCCCCCAACTCTTGGCATCAGTCTGTACTTCTGCTGAAACCTTAGTAGAGTAGCAGAGAAGTAAGGCTCATCATAAGAGGAAGAGCTGTACACTGAACCTAGTTAGTAATGCACATCAAAGAAACACTTGTACATAAATGTACATTGCAATATAGATGTACACAAGATTTACTATAAAATACTTGGCACAATACACCAAAGCACTTAGGAATACTTTGAAAATATCCTAAAGTTCACTGCTTAGTTCGAAGTTACTTGCGGTTACATTTGTTACAGCTTTGACAGTCATAACAGTTTTATCGTATTATCGGTAATAATTTGCACTTGCGAATCTTAGCAGAAATACGGTAAAGACATTTACTCTGCATACACATATAAGATAAGGACTTTGGCGAAAGGAAATTGATTGGTTAGTGTTCTACTAGCACGGCCTAAGGTTCTAGAGGCAGTTTATTTGCACGATAAGCCTTTCAAATTACAAAAAGCATCCCTAGCTAAAGGCAGTTTGGAGAGGGCTTCAAATCTCGAAAAGCAGCACAATACGAAATGTTCCTGTGGATACGTTCAAGTCTTTAGGATGTAGCAAGATTAAACCTAATTTCAGAGACCGTGTTAAGGACTTGCTAAAAAGACACAAGCAGCAGCTTGAGTCGGAGGTAAGAAGGGGGGGGGGGGTCGGGGAGGGGATAACCTGGACACCTAGGTGCACTCAAGCGCTCCCGAGAGACTTCACAGATAAATGTAAGCAATACCTTTTTCCCCCACTGTACCTTAGGTTAGAAGAAAGAAAAGATTCTGGGTGGATTCTCCTCCATGCAGCATTGCTGGACCCGACCTCCGGATTCCTTGGTCTCATGATCACAGGACAATGGGCGGGATCTCTCCGCAGCAGTCTCAAGGGAGGACCTCTGGCACAGCTTTCAGCAACTTCTCCGGTCACTCTGTTGGTGCTCCAAAAAAGGTGCCAAGACCACAAAGGATGCGATTGGCCCGGTCAATAATCGTAGCTTCTTACGGCCCCACACTCTGCTGAGGGGCACTGAATGAGTCGGATCGGGTGGATAGTGTCATTGAGGGCTCAGCAAAGACTTGGAAGAATTCTGACTTTACACAACAATGCACTCTGAATGGGCAACAGGTGGCCTGGTATTGGGGTTTCAGAGTTCTGGAAACTCACAAGGTCCTGGGGAGATGGCTCAAATCAAAGTAGTTAGTTAGTCTTGGGACTGGTTGTTCCCACCAGTCAAAGGGAAGGAGGAGTCCTCTTCGGAGTTCCTCTATCGCACAGAAAACAGGGTCAGTAGTCCACTTGCCTTTCTCCTCAGGAGCCTCACCTTTTATACAGTTGAAGCACACTCCTCTGCAATCTCCCTCAGCAAGATACAGAAAGGGGCAGGTGGCTGTCCAATCAGGACAGCCAGACCCCCAGAGGGAGCTGGTTCCATTCAGACACTCTGGCAGACAAAGGGCTGGGGAGTGAAAAACTCCACCCCCACTTCCTGCCTGCCCAGACACACTGGAGCCTAGTCAGGGACACCCAAGGGTTCCCACCAAAGGCGCGACACACACACACACACACACACCCCCTCTCAGGACGGTAGAAGAAGGGATGAAAAAGAACCATGCTAGTAACGGCCAACAAGTAAAAGGTGCCACCAAGTTAACACTTGGGTGACCCTACTCTGTATAACCGGGGCTATGGACATATTCTGCGGTAGCATTACCACAATTGGTAGAACACGTCCACTGCCACCTGCCAATAGCTAGGTGATTGTCTATGTGACATAATAGTAACAGGAGCAGAGAGAAGGGGGGTACGAAGTATCCCCTTGGCACTCTACAGGCGGTGGTGTGTACCAATCTCTCAAATTATGTTTTAAATGTTTTAGGAGAGATACTAAGTGTAAAAAACTGTAGTTACTCTGCGATATGGAAAATAATCTCAAAGGAGGACCGATAGGGTCCCCAGCAGCACTACCAATAAGGAGTTGTGTGCTGCAAAAGTAAGATACGTATGCATTAAGAAAGTGATAGACTCCATAGGACAGAAATATACAAAGGAAAGAGTTCCAAAAGACAGAGTCCATAGGAATGGATGATGGGGGGGGGGGGGAAAGGCTCCACTCATTCAGGATTAAAGAAAAAGGACCATAAGTACAGCAAAAAGTGCTGGGGGTCTCACCAGGAAAGGGGATGATGCATACAAATGATAAATCTCCTTAACAATGATAAGCACTGAACTGGTAGTGCTCGTTTCCTACTTTGAATTCTGGGTATTTTCTGCACGCTGGCAACATTGAAATATGAAAGTATCTATCTTTCATGTCCAATGTTGCCATGTAAAACCCCTGTTTCAGCAGAGGAATTACTTCCTGTAGCATAGTTTCTCAATTTTTGAGGCTTGAAATACTTGTTTGCAGGGAGCCGGTCTAAGACTGCATCCATTGTTAGATCTTTCTTTTGAACAAGGTAGTAGATTGAATAAATACCTTGGTTTTCCCCCAGAGTTGGTGCCAGTTATATTGCTCCTTTTTGCAGTAATGTTAAAATGTCCTCTTCTAGAATTAAGTAATGTTCGGATTACTTTCTCCATTTTCGTGGTGGATGGTGGCGCAGTATTTCCAGAAACTCGACTGAATAACCTTTTACCACGGTTGTCAGCACCCAGTGAACTGATATTATCCCCTCCCATGTGTGGGTGAATGATTATTAGTGACCGCCTACAGCAAAAGCATGGGAGGATCATTTGTTGGTGGGGGAAGCTGAGCCTCCAGAAGCTGCAACTCTGCGCCACCCTTTGCCTCTACGGAACACTTTGCTGGTTTGACTGAAAAGAGGATGTTTGCCCTTGGGGACTGTAGTAAGAGGAGGCAGATGCTCCAAATCCAAACTGACAGGATTTTGAGAAACCTTAGCCCCAAAGGTGCCTCGATGGATATAGGGCTTTTTCAAATCTGCACTAATGTTTTTAATGCATCATGCTCCTTCTTTGTAGTTTCCAGTTGATCGTCAACTGCCTTCCCAAAGAGGACCGAATTTTCAATAGGCATGTTGATTAAAGGTGCCTGAGTCTTGGGTTTAAACCCTGAATCCCAGAACCAAGAGTGGCGTTTAAGTAGGGTACCTTCAGCTATTACTCTCCCAGAAGGGTCTGCTGAGAAAGTATTTTGAAGATGTTTTGGGCTACGTGTTTGCCCTCTGAAGAGATTTAGATCTGACCTTGCAGGTTTGGTGACAGAATCGAGATGTTTTAGTATCTCATCCCACTGGGTGCTATTGTAGCTTGCAAGCAGGGTGGTGTTTGCAATCCGTGTTATATATGCTCCAGAGGTTATTCATTTTCCCAAGGTAAACAATCTCTTGCATTCCTTATTCAGAGGTGCTTCAGCATTAGATAGTGGAACACCAGCCCTTTTCCTAGTGGTGTTGACCACTGGGGAAATCAGGCTTTGTATTTCAAGAGGGTCAGATGGAGATGGTTTAAACAGGATTTCCACTCTAGGGTTAGCTGCCCGAGTAAGTGAAGGGGTAGTGAGTGGTGGGGCAATTATTTTCTTTATCAACTGTAAAAGAGGAATGGCCTGGCTGAAAACCTCTCCCATTTAAAATTTCCTCCACGAAATCAGTGTAGTCCACAATTTCTTCCGTATGAATGTTGAAATGACTGCTTTTATAACAAATCATTGTATAACAACTGATCATCAATGGGGGAAATGTAAGCACTGTCAGATGAGACAACACCTGCATTGTCTTTAATGGGTCATCTTAATAAAAATCAGGGTTATCTTTAGGATCACCCTGATTGACATGACATACATCTTTATCTGTCTCCCCTTCTCTTTGGAAAGAGTTATGAGAGATGTCTAAGACAGCATGTGTGGGCGATGTTGGCCTCCTTGGTGATTTCACTAAAGGTTGTTCACCTTGCAAGCCTTGCCCCACTTCTAAATTTAACAACTTTTGCCCGATTGGGTATTTCTTCATGAAGTCTACAATAGGAGACTTTTGACCAGGTCTCTGCTCTGGGTATTTCGGGTAGTGGGAACACAATAGCCTCAGGATCTTCTCTAGGCCTCTTCTTCTGAAGAGATTGGGACAAAGGGGAGTTAGCCTCTGAATATGTGGTCACTTTCTCAGGGACAGCAGTTTTGTGCGAAAGGTTTGCATGGGTCTTTTATTGGTGTTTATCTTCACTAGCATGAGATTTATGGTTTTTCAATGTGCGTTTGTGAAACTTCTGTCAGGCATACAATACACGCCTAACGAAGAATGTATTTCTTTATTGCCTAGCGCTAAACGCGGTTGCAGCAGACTTTTTGGGCGTATGGTTGATAGGCCGGGAAGTGCCTTCTGCCGGCGTGAAACATCCTTTCGAGTTCTCCGTGGAAGTGCGGGTCAGGGCTGTGTAAAGTGTGTGTGTATGTCTGTCACCAGGAGTTTTCCCCATAGCAGTGTGCTGCGACTGCCTTTTAGGGCCAGGGACTGACGTGCAGGAGCCGTAAGGTTCCCTTGAAACGTCTTCGGCCTCCGAAACTGAGCCCGTGCAGCCTTGGCCTTTCGCGTCCAACTGAAAGGTGCTGGTATGGGTTTCTTATTCGGTCATCATCGCATGGTGTTAGGGAAAGTTTGAATGCAGTACCCTCTGGGAACACTACAAACTAGGACTACAGGAATACGTGGTATTAAAAATTGTAATACACAGTTTTGGTAGCGTGTTGAGCAGCCAGACTCATCTCAAGAGGGGAAATGTGAGCTGTGGTGGAGTTGCACAAAGATTCACTGTTACAGGTATTCAAATAAACCCTTACACTCAAGGTTTCTTGCATAAACAATCAGTCAGTTATAAAGCCTTATTCAGAAGGGAGCAATAGAATAGTAATGCAAATACACTTCAATACTGTACACTGAGTTTCTGAATCAGACAAGGCCCTTTTGGGATGGCCCACAGACACAATCTACACCCACAGGTGACTTCAGTAACAAGGGTGCTGGGGACATTAATACCTTACTGTTGGCATTTAGAATACTCTTTAAAAGTTGGTAAAGGGCAAAAGGTTATTAGAACACAAGAGATCACACATTTTCTTAAGCAGTGCAGATACTTTTAGAGTTCGCTAGAAGTGTCATTCAGTTCAATAGGCAAAGTCAATGGGAAAAGATCTTGGATAGGATAAAGCTCTTCTGGTAAGTAATGGAAAAGTCTTTGCACAAGTTCTTAAGAGTCTTTGATAAGAATCAAAATGTAGGGCCACAAGCCGATTAGACTTGTGAGTTGTGGAAGTTACACTACAGTAAGAACTATGTTCTCTTAGACTTGTTTTACAGTACCTTAGTAAAGAAGAAAAGGTGCAGCCGATGACTATTCCTGTGCAGCTCTGCAGATCTCACTGTTCCTGGGCCTCAGTCGTGGGGACAAGAGGGAGGATGTCGGGGGACTCATGCACTGTACTGGCTCTGTCAAAACTGCCAACTTTTACTTTCAGTGGCTGCTTTTGAGTTTCATCTCCTTGCGGTACAGCAAATAGCAATAAGCGTGGTTCGTAGCGGTCAAGGTGGACTTTTCTCACATCTGAGGTCCCGCACTCAACTGAGGGGGTTCAGGCTTGTCAGTCCCGCTTCGTGGGAGTCTACAGGATCTTCCAAAAGCTTTAGGCCATCTTACAAGCAACGCACACAATCTGGTGCCCCTCTCCCTGGCTCTACGGTATCCTGCAGCAACTCTGAGGAAATTCAACCAGCTTCAAGATGGGTGTCCAGGTGGCTTACTTGGGAGTGGATTGGTCCCACCAACTCAAACGGGAGAAGTCGTCCTTGCAGGGGTTTCTCTGTCGATGCGAACTTGGCAAGTAGTCACTGCCGCAGGGCTTCACCTGGCAAACCAACGGTCCAGGAGTTGCAGCAGGCGTCCACTTCAAGCTCTTTGGTTCCTTCGTCCAGTGGTCGACTTTGCCTTCCAAGCCAAAAGACTTGCCTTTTATTCAGTCCTCTCCCATTCATTCCAGCCTAGCTGTCACTCACCCAGCAGGGTGGCGGTCCTTGCCGGACAGTCAGCCAAGCAATGACGGTAGAGTGCATTTGGGTCTCCTAGGAGCACAGGGAGTTTCGGGCACCTCCCTCACTTCCTGCCCACGCCAGACACTCTGGAGCAAGAGGCGGGGTTCACTCCTGAAGCCCGTCAAAGGCAAATTAACAAAGAGACCAAACCTGGTTTGGCGCGCAGAGGAAAAACTCTAGGACCGTTTGTTAGGAAGAATTCTCTGTTTAGGTTGAATTTCCTAACCTAGTGAGTCCCCCAGCAGCTTTGCTGGATTTTGTGGGGTTTATTTTTTTCTCCTGCCAAGAGTGAGACTCTTTTACCCTCACTCTTGGACATGACTTGAGAGTGTTTCTGTGACTTGCTATGTGCTTATGGGCTAGGGGGTAATTTTCCCCATAGGCCATCATTGGTTTTTGAATGTGTGTTACACAGCACCCTCAGTGCAGTAGCACAGGGGTGTCCTAGAGACCCCCAAACATAGACTCCACACCCTGGGACTGACTACTGTCTCCCTGAGTCTGTAAAGTTGCCATTGACCTTACTAGTCTTAACTTAGGAACTTAACCAGTACAAACCATCTTACTGTGGAAGTACTGGTAGGGGCAATTAGATTGCCCCTGGGTCTGTTGTCGAGGGGGTACTGTCCCGTCCCCCCTCGCCGAGTTCTGGCTGGTGGCAGTGGATACCACGGAAATATTCCACCGGAATATTTCCCAATGAGATTTCCCATTGTTTTTGATGCACCACTTTTTGGTGCAATGTTAAAGATACCGCCGGTTTAGTTATTTAATATAAATTCCCCGGTTGGGATTTTTTGCCGGAACTCGCCGCCAAAATGGCATCTAGGTTCACTTCAGTAACCCTGAATCCGAGTCGAGCCTTTGTTCCACTTTTGGCTGGCTTCTGCACAGAAGCCCTCCAAAGTGGTGCCATTCTGTCTGGGTACCACAGGGGGTGTGGGAGGGGGTTTAGGCACCCTGGACTGAGTTGCCTTGCCAACTCATGTCGCACTCTAGTGTGATTGGCCCAAGTGGTGAGCCACCCCGCTCACCACTTAGCGTGTTTTGAGTGACAGCTAGGCTGTATGAATGGGGGTTTGCTGCATAAAAGCAGGGTTTTTGGGACTGGTTCTTCAGAAGTCGCCACAGGACCTAAGAAGCCGAAGAGGGAGAAGCCGAGCCGACCTGCCAAGACGACACCACCGGTGAAGCCCTGCAGAACCGCCTCACCACTTTTCCCGACGACAGAGGAGATCCCCCGCCGGAGAGTCTTCTTCCCTTAACTGGTGGCGACAACCAGTTGCTGCCTTCTTTTCGCCGTCCCGAAGCATCTCGTGGCCGCCTTGCCTGTGCCAAGCACTTTGGCAACCGGGATACCACTTTTTACCTCAACCGCGAAAGAGGGGAAAAATCCTTTGTGACCGGAAAACTCCACGGCTGGCCTCATCCCTGGTAGTGCAACGACCTGCAGCTTTCCCCTACGTCGAGATCACCTCTTCCTCGGGACGACGCCGCGACTTGCACCCACTACCAGGAACGACTACCACCGCTGGAGGATTCTTTCCACTTTTAAAGGTACTGTGTTCCGCCCGGCCTCCCTTGCCACCGATTGTACGAGGTAGATTTAGCCCTCGGCTCTCGAACCTGGGTAGGTCTGGGACACCCTAACGAAACTTTTCAGAACCGTAGTAAAACCTTTTCTCTCACCTGCAAAGACTTGTGACATTGTGTGATCTTGGGCACATTTTTCGCCTGGCTCCCTCTAAAGCGGGCCCCGAACTAATTCTCCTTGTTCCACCATTGACTGTCTTTGCTAACCTTATGTGAAAAGTGTTTTACCTTACTGCTTTCTTTATTTCTGCCTTTCCCTCCCTTTTGGTAATACTTGTTGGAGTACCATCTAACGTTAAGCGCTCACCTCTGGTTGGAAATAAGTGGGGTTAACTTAGAATTGTCCAACAAATGATTAGGGATGTACATATGAGTAATAGTAACTGCGTTTGACTTTCTTATCTTTCCTAATGTGCTAGTGTAATTTATGAGTGTGCCTTTAATAAATAAGTTTATACTTTTACACCTAGCTCTGGTCAGTGTTTGCTTGTGCTACTGTGCCTCTGTACCTATTGTGTATCCTCTGTATACTGCCTAACTCTTCTTGAGGGAAGTCTAACTGCTCAGCCACAGCTACCACAGTGAATCTGTGCGGTGCAGACTGCTACCAAGTGGGTTTACTGCCAACACCTGTAGACTTAAATCTTTTGCAGTGGTCCCAGAGGGAACTGCACAGGTTTCTGCCTAACACTGGTGTACAGCGGTGGGATCTGTATTGAGTATACACTTTAGAGTACTTTTGAGATACCTTAGTGCAACTAACCACAAAGCTTAAGCACAAGAAAGAAAAAGTCATTTTTAACCTGTCTACTATGGAAAGTTATAGTCAAGAGTCCCTTGCTACAAAAACTGCTGATTGTCTAAGACTTCTCTGTAAGCATAAGAATCTCATGACTAAAGGAAAGAAAATAGAGCTAATAGAAAGGTTGTTAGAAAACCAAAGTCTGGATGATGGTTCAGAGGAACCTATCACTCCAGCAAATGTAGAAAGCAGCAATGATCTTGATATGGCACAAAGTATTGATGATCTTGGGTCAGAACCAGAAGAGGAGGATGAAACTGTTGTAGATAGAGCAGACAGAGGCCTAGAGGGACTACCAGCTGTACCTACTGGACCTTTGCCAGGTCCCACATTTAGCCCTCAATACTTTGAACTAGAGAAAATGAAACTTGAATTAGAGTACAAGAAACTTAATGCTCAAACTGACAAAGAACTAAGGCTAAGAGAAATGGAGCTCAAGTATGAGCTAGAAATGAAGAAATTGTCTGTTGAGAATGCTTCTCTCTCTGGCTCCTCTAGAAGTTCCAGTCCTAAAAGACCCCGGATGCCTAAGGAATTGATTGATATGTATGAGCCTAAATTGGATGTGTTGGATTGGTTGTCTATGTTTGAGTATAATCATGGGCTCCAGAACATCACAGGTAATGAGTTACTCACCTGGTTGTTCTCTAGGCTTCCCCCTGTTGCAACTGATGTGGTAATGGAGTTGGGGGAGGAGGATAGGAAAGAGTATGAATGTGTGAAACTAGCTTTGATAGCTAGGTTTGGGAAGACCCCTTCCCAGTATCTTAAGAGGTTTAGGAGCCTCAAAAAGCATGATGGTACCCCTTGGGCTACCTGGGTGTGTGAAGGGTTGAAAAACTTAGAGGGATGGATTAAGGGTTACAAAGTGAACACTTATGAAGGAATGAGAAATCTGGTAATGATGGAGTCAATTTATGATGCCTGCTCTCCTGAGCTCAGACAGCACTTAGCTGATTCACAGGAATTAGATCCTAGGAAGCTAGCTAAGGCTGCTGACTTGTGGGTTGCCAACAGGGCTACTCACAAGGATTCTGGGGTAACTCAGAAGAAGGATGAGGGAAGACAGCCTAAGAAAGACTCCAAAGAGAATTCTAATAATCCTAATTCCAAAGAGGGCCCCAAACAAAACCATAAGGGTAAGCCACCTGGGAAACCACAGCAGAGTAGTATACCTTCTGGTGCTAAACCAGAAGGAGGTCAGAACAAGCCTCCATTCCAAAGGACCTTTGGGGCCTGTTATGTTTGTAAGGCTACTGACCACGTGAAAGGAGATCCCAGATGTAAGGGTAAACCTTCAGGGGTCCAACTTGTCTCCTTAGCCTTCGCTCCAGAGGAGGAAGTCACTATGGCAAGTGGAAACTTTCTACTACTGGCGGATGAACCCACTGGAGTCTCCGCCAGTGTTTCTTTAGTCTCTCTGGGGTTGTGGGAACAGCAGAATTTAGATGTATATAATTCTATCCCAGATAATACTAAAGAGTATTAGAAGGACAGTGTCCACGTGAATGGTCAGGAGACTCCTGCCATCAGGGACACTGGGGCCAGCATAACTGTGGTGGATGAATCATTTTTCAAGGCAGAGGATGTTGCTAAGGCACCCAAATGCCTCACCAAGTTAGCTGGAGGGCCTGTGCAGATGTGTCCCCAGTTACCAGTTCTCATCCAGTGTAATGATATGGCTGTGAAGATACCTGTCAGTATACAATGTGAAGTGCCAGGAAGAGTTCTGCTAGGAAATGACCTGAAAGCTCTGGGAGTTGTGTCACATACCCCCAGGCCTCCTAGTAAAAGGTTACAGGAGCTCACCAAATCTGCAAGAGAGAAAACCCTGCGAGGTTTATCTCAGGAGATGACAGAAATCACTCCTCTCCCACTGGAACAACTTACTGCAGTAACTACCAGATCAGGAGCGAAGGGGCAACCCAAGACTCCTAGGAAAAAGCCTACAGCAAGCACTCCAGTGCTTCCAACAAGGACTTCCCCGAGGTTGTCCAAAGTTACACCTGTAACTCCACCTCCAGCTGAGGCTGAGAGGGAGGTACAACCCTGTTTGGTTGAACTAGACTCTGAAGAAGAGCTAGTAGGAGGCCCAGAACTTATTGGAGACCTGGACCCAGCTGACCATCCTGAGCTGCAGTCTTTACTGGCAGAAGGTGGACCCAGCAGGACAGCTTTCCGTAAGGGACAAAGAGAATGTCCAACTCTGGAGGGTCTCCGCCAGCAGGCAGCTTCTCAGGCTGATGGGCAAGAGCCTGGGAAGTATAGGTTACACTGGGAAGATGGCCTCTTCTACAGTGAACCAACCGAATCTGAACCTGGAGCATACCAACGCCTGGTAGGGCCCCAAGAGAACAGACAACAGTTCTTGCAACTAGCCCACGAGATTCCTTTGGCTGGTCACTTGAGTTTCAAGAAGACCAAGGAAAGGCTCTCTCTCTACTTCTATTGGCCAAAAATGGGGGCTGAAGTAGATAGGTATTGCAGGAGCTGCCATACCTGCCAGACTTCTGGTAAGGTTGGTTCCAAGAATGTGGCACCTTTAGTGCCTCTCCCAGTCGTGGGAGTCCCATTTGAGAGGGTAGGGATTGACATTGTTGGTCCCCTTGATCCCCCAACCTCCTCAGGCAACAGGTTTATCCTTGTTGTAGTAGACCATGCTACTAGGTACCCTGAGGCAATTCCTATGAGGACTGTTACAGCTCAGGCTGTGGCTAAGGCCCTCCTTGGTATCTTTACCAGGGTTGGGTTTCCTAAGGAGGTGATCTCTGACAGGGGGACAAATTTTATGTCCAACTACATGAAAGCCATGTGGAAAACCTGCGGAGTCACCTACAAGTTCTCAACCGCCTACCACCCTCAGACAAACGGGTTGGTAGAAAGATTTAACAGAACCATGAAGAGCATGATAGGTGCCTTAGAAGAGCCCCTTAAGAAGAAGTGGGACCTTCTACTGCCATGCCTTCTATTTGCTTATAGGGAAGTCCCTCAGGAGGGAGTGGGTTATTCTCCCTTTGAACTTCTCTATGGCCATCCCGTCAGAGGCCCCTTGGCCCTGATTAAGGAGGGGTTGGAGAGTGCTCCTTCCCCCAAGCCAGTCAGAGTGACTGACTATGTGATAGGTCTCCGAAGGAGAATGTCACACATGATGGCAGAAGCAAGTGACAACTTGAAAGCTGGCCAAGCCCTGATCAAACATTGGCATGATCAGAAGGCTAACATGGTTGAGTTTACTCAAGATCAGCTAGTTCTAGTTATGCTCCCAACAAGGCAGAGGGCCTTGCAAGACAAATGGATGGGACCCTTCAAGGTTGTGGGAAAACTTGGAGAGGTCAACTATCTGGTGGATCTGGGCAAACCCAGGGAAGCTCCCAGAGTCTTCCACACCAACCGCCTCAAAGCCTATGTCTCTAGACCAGAAGTAGGAGCATTGCTTCTAGCTTCATCGGAAGGGGAGGAGGAGAGTGACGCTCTACCTGACCTCCTGAGAGGCTTACCTTTGGACGAAAAGGTCGAAGGAGTTAATCTCTCTTCAGATCTGACTCCTGAGCAACAGGAGGAGTGCAAAGCTATGTTAAATCAGTTTGCCCCCCTGTTCTCACTTTCACTAGGCTTGACCCCTTGGGGACAGCATGAGATACTCACTGGTGACTGTCTGCCAGTCAAAAGCAGGGGATATAGAATGTCAGAACATGTCAGAACCCACATCAAAGGAGAGGTCAAGAAGATGCTCGATCTCGGGGTAATAGAGCCCTCTACTAGTCCATGGTCTAGCCCAGTAGTGTTAGTACCAAAGGCAGGATCCAAAGAGTTGAGATTCTGTGTGGACTATAGAGCTCTTAATGCAGTCACCAAGACTGATGCCCACCCTTTGCCAAGGACAGATGAGTTGGTGGATAAACTTGGTGCAGCCAAGTACCTCAGCACACTGGACCTTACGTCAGGCTACTGGCAAATAGCCCTGACAGACCATGCCAAGGAGAAAACTGCATTTTCGACCCCAGTTGGCCTATACCAATTCAAGGTTATGCCTTTTGGACTGAAAAATGCACCTGCAACATTCCAGAGGATGGTGAACCAAGTTCTAGCTGGGATGGAGGACTTCTGCATGGCATACTTGGATGACATTGCAGTCTTCAGCCACTCCTGGGAAGAACATGTGACCCACTTAGGACATGTTTTGCAGGCTCTTGAGCAGGCCAATCTGACCATAAAAGCAAGCAAGTGCCAAATTGGTCAGAGTAAAGTGGTCTACCTTGGACATGAGGTAGGAGGTGGAGAAATAAGGCCTTTGCTCAGCAAGATTGAAGCTGTGCAAAATTGGACAACACCTACTACTCAGACCCAGGTGAGAGCCTTCTTAGGCCTCACTGGGTACTACAGGAATTTCATTGAGAACTATGGGACCATAGCTTCTCCTCTGAATGTGATCTCCTCTCCAAAATTCCCTAAGAAGGTCAAATGGAATGAGGAATGCAATCAGGCCTTTGAAAACCTGAAGAAAGCTCTCTGCCAAGCTCCAGTACTCAGAGCTCCTGACTACCACCAAACTTTCATTGTACAAACTGATGCTTCCAATGTAGGTATAGGTGCAGTTCTTAGCCAACTGGATGAGAAGGGTAGGGAACACCCCATTTGCTTCATCAGTAGAAAACTGAAGGATCCTGAAACAAGGTGGGCAACTATCGAAAGAGAATGCTTTGCTATTGTGTGGGCACTGAAGAAGTTTAGGCCATACTTGTGTATGGTTCTACTTTTGTCATTCAGACTGACCACCAACCCTTGAGATGGTTAATGCAAATGAAAGGGGAAAATCCCAAACTATTGAGATGGTCAATCTGCCTCCAAGGGTTTGATTTCACCATTGAGCACAGGTTAGGGTGTCACCATCAAAATGCTGATGGACTCTCTAGGATGTATGTCATCGACTAGAGGTATGAGGTTCATCCAGGAGTGGATTAAATCCTCCTGTCCCTTAGTCTGGGGGGGGGGGCGAGTGTTAGGAAGAATTCTCTGTTTAGGCTGAATTTCCTAACCTAGTGAGTACCCCAGCAGCTTTGCTGGATTTTGTGGGGTTTATTTTTTTCTCCTGCCAAGAGTGAGACTCTTTTACCCTCACTCTTGGACATGACTTGAGAGTGTTTCTGTGACTTGCTATGTGCTTATGGGCTAGGGGGTAATTTTCCCCATAGGCCATCATTGGTTTTTGAATGTGTGTTACACAGCACCATCAGTGCAGTAGCACAGGGGTGTCCCAGAGACCCCCAAACATAGACTCCACACCCTGGGACTGACTACTGTCTCCCTGGGTCTGTAAAGTTGCCATTGACTTTACTAGTCTTAACTTAGGAACTTAACCAGTACAAACCATCTTACTGTGGAAGTACTGGTAGGGGCAATTAGATTGCCCCTGGGTCTGTTGTCGAGGGGGTACTGTCCTGTCCCCCCTCGCCGAGTTCTGGCTGGTGGCAGTGGATACCACGGAAATATTCCACCGGAATATTTCCCAATGGGATTTCCCATTGTTTTTGATGCACCACTTTTTGGTGCAATGTTAAAGATACCGCCGGTTTAGTTATTTAATATAAATTCCCCGGTTGGGATTTTTTGCCGGAACTCGCCGCCAAAATGGCGTCTAGGTTCACTTCAGTAACCCTGAACCCGAGTCGAGCCTTTGTTCCACTTTTGGCTGGCTTCTGCACAGAAGCCCTCCAAAGTGGTGCCATTCTGTCTGGGTACCACAGGGGGTGCGGGAGGGGGTTTAGGCACCCTGGACTGAGTTGCCTTGCCAACTCATGTCGCACTCTAGTGTGATTGGCCCAAGTGGTGAGCCACCCCGCTCACCACTTAGCGTGTTTTGAGTGACAGCTAGGCTGTATGAATGGGGGTTTTCTGCATAAAAGCAGGGTTTTTGGGACTGGTTCTTCAGAAGTCGCCACAGGACCTAAGAAGCCGAAGAGGGAGAAGCCGAGCCGACCTGCCAAGACGACACCACCGGTGAAGCCCTGCAGAACCGCCTCACCACTTTTCCCGACGACAGAGGAGATCTCCCGCCGGAGAGTCTTCTTCCCTTAACTGGTGGGGACAACCAGTTGCTGCCTTCTTTTCGCCGTCCCGAAGCATCTCGTGGCCGCCTTGCCTGTGCCAAGCACTTTGGCAACCGGGATACCACTTTTTACCTCAACCGCGAAAGAGGGGAAAAATCCTTTGTGACCGGAAAACTCCACGGCTGGCCTCATCCCTGGTAGTGCAACGACCTGCAGCTTTCCCCTACGTCGAGATCACCTCTTCCTCGGGACGACGCCGCGACTTGCACCCACTACCAGGAACGACTACCACCGCTGGAGGAATCTTTCCACTTTTAAAGGTACTGTGTTCCGCCCGGCCTCCCTTGCCACCGATTGTACGAGGTAGATTTAGCCCTCGGCTCTCGAACCTGGGTAGGTCTGGGACACCCTAACGAAACTTTTCAGAACCGTAGTAAAACCTTTTCTCTCACCTGCAAAAAGACTTGTGACATTGTGTGATCTTGGGCACATTTTTCGCCTGGCTCCCTCTAAAGCGGGCCCCGAACTAATTCTCCTTGTTCCACCATTGACTGTCTTTGCTAACCTTATGTGAAAAGTGTTTTACCTTACTGCTCTTTATTTCTGCCTTTCCCTCCCTTTTGGTAATACTTGTTGGAGTACCATCTAACGTTAAGCGCTCACCTCTGGTTGGAAATAAGTGGGGTTAACTTAGAATTGTCCAACAAATGATTAGGGATGTACATATGAGTAATAGTAACTGCGTTTGACTTTCTTATCTTTCCTAATGTGCTAGTGTAATTTATGAGTGTGCCTTTAATAAATAAATTTATACTTTTACACCTAGCTCTGGTCAGTGTTTGCTTGTGCTACTGTGCCTCTGTACCTATTGTGTATCCTCTGTATACTGCCTAACTCTTCTTGAGGGAAGTCTAACTGCTCAGCCACAGCTACCACAGTGAATCTGTGCGGTGCAGACTGCTACCAAGTGGGTTTACTGCCAACACCTGTAGACTTAAATCTTTTGCAGTGGTCCCAGGGGGAACTGCACAGGTTTCTGCCTAACACCGTTCCACAAAGACATAGCGAAAAACAAAGACCGTGGACCATTTTAGCAATGATGGCTAGATGCCATTTTGAAAACGATGGCTCCCGCGGTTAACGTTACCGGGTCCGCAAACTGTCGCAGTAAATGCTAACCTTGGTAGCTCAAAACAAAACAACTGCCACCAGCCAGTCAATTGAGGAAAGGGTAACACAAAATGTTACATGAGCATTTAGACACTGAGGATACTAAGTAACCCCTCCAGCACTCTATTGTAAGATAAGGTGTGCTGGGTCTAGCAAGTACAATGCTAGGTAAAGCCAATTTCATTTTACTGCTCTGGGAAACAGTAGTTTATCCCAGAGAAGGTATTTAAACCTTGGGAAGTCTGAAAGGTGCACTGAAGGTGCTGTGTGACAATTGTAAAAGATGATGCATATGGAGTTTGTTAGACTCCATAACCAAAAAGAAACAGAGGTAAAATTCACAGAAAAATACATGAGTGGGGAAAAAGGGTCATACTCTCTCCAGGTTAAAAAACAAATCAAGTCCTCAAAATCCAGCAAAGTTGCTTGGGGTCTCTAAGGTGAAGGGAATTAGGAACAAGTTACTTACCTGTAACTGTTGTTCTCCAGCATGGGTCTGGCATGGATTCACATGCTCATGAATATTCCCCGTCAGGCTGGGAATCCTCGGTAAAGAAAAATCAGTTTCGTTTCTGATCTGTCTTTCGTAGTAGTAACCAATCACTGATCTCTGTGTCATACTGACCACAGCCAATGACTGCCCTCTACCTAAGCCCCGCCTCTGGCAGCCATCTTCAGATTTGGTAGCACGTGAAGTGGCAGTATGACCAAGTGAAGAGCCGCAGAGGGGGTAGGCGGGAGGGTTCGCATGTGAATCCATGGCAGACCCATGCTGGAGAACAACAGTTACAGGTAAGTAACTTGTTCCTTCTCCAGCATGGGGTCTGGCATGGATTCACATGCTCATGAATAAAAGAATACATAGCAGTACACACATGCACAACCACGGGAGGTGGCAAAGGCTCAACATTAAGCATTATATCCAAAACTCAACATTAAGCAATTCTTACCTCCTCACCAGGCTCACCTTAGGCGAACAGGTTGCGCAGCACTGCTTGCCCGACCCTGGTCTCCTCCCTGGAATCCCGATCGACGCAGTAGAATTTCGTGAAGGTGTGCGTCGACCTCCACGTAGCAGCCCTGCAGATGTCCAGCAAGGGCACACCAGATAGGAACGCCGTGGTAGCTGCGATCGCTCTGGTGGAATGGGCTCTCGGACGGCCAGGCAGCGGTCGGTTTGCCAACCGATGACAGTACATGATACAGCCAGAGAGCCATCTGGAAATGGAGGCCTTCGATAGAGCCTTCCCCTGATTGACAGGTCCAAAGCTCACAAAAAGTTGTGACGTCTTCTGAAAACAATTTGTGCGGTCCACGTAGAACCTCAGCGCTCTAGCCACATCCAGCGAGTGCAAAGTCCTTTCAGCCGGCGACGAAGGCGACGGGAAGAAAACAGGCAACACCAAGGGTTCGTTAAGGTGGAAGTCTGACAGCACCTTGGGCATGAAGGAGGGGTGCGTCCTGAGCACTACCCTCGTGTCGTGAAAAGTACGTACGGGGGCTTGCAGGAAAGGGCCTGGATCTCTCCCACCCGTCGTGCGGAGGTGATGGCCACAAGAAACGCTGTTTTCCACGACAAGAACTTCAACGGAGCAGAGTGCAGAGGCTCGAACGGAGGTCCCATGAGCTTGGTCAGCACCACGTTGAGCTCCCACGCCGGGGCCGGAGCCTTCACCGGCGGGAATGATCTGAACAGTCCCTTCATGAATTCTTTCACCAGACGATGAGACCACAAAGACGTCTGCCCCGTGGTTCTGGTGTATCGGGAGATCGTAGCAAGATGAATCTTGGTGGACGCGTGCGCCAGTCCAGCCTTGGCCAGCGTCAGTAGGTACGGCAGTACCTGGGGAGCGTAATCCGTAGAGGGTTAATCTTCTGTGCGTGGCACCAGACAGAGAACCTCTTCCATTTGTGTCCATAGCATTTAAGAGTTGAGGACGCCCTGGCCTTTGCAAGAACCTCTCTACAGTCGGCCGGTATGTCGTAGCCTCCAAACTCTAACGCTGCAGGAGCCAGGCCTGCAAGTTCAGCGACTTCGGCGCCTCCTTCCCTGGAGAGAAGATCCGCGTCCACTGGCAGCTTGATTGACGGGGACGCTGACAAGTCCAGAAGGTCCGGGAACCATATCTGCCTCGGCCACGCAGGTGCGACGAGGATCATCCTGCACCGTGACCTCTTGAGCTGGTTGATGAGCCGGTTCAGCAACGGCAATGGAGGGAACGCGTAAAGAAACAGGCCCTCCCAGGGGAACGAGACAGCATCGCCCATGCTCCTCGGCTGGGGAAACCTGCTGGCGAACCTCCGGCACTTGGAGTTCGTCGCCGTCGCGAACAGATCGATCTGGGGTGTGCCCCACCGTCGGAAGAGGCGGTCCACTAGATCCTGTCGTAGTTCCCACTCGTGGCACGAGCGCAGCTCTCTGCTGAGCGAGTCGGCGATGGTGTTTTTTATTCCTGCCAGATGAAACGGCACCAGAAACATCCCTTGGGCGACGGCCCAATGCCACAGATCCTGCGCCTCCTTGGACAGGGCTGGGGATCTGGTACCGCCCTGCTTCCTGATGTAGAACATGGTGGTGGTGTCGTCGGTGAAGATCCTCACCACCTTGCCCTTGAGGGACGGAAGAAAGGACCTGAGGGCCCAAAACACTGCACAGAGCTCCAGGACGTTGATATGGAGGGACTTCGTCGGAATCCAAAGGCCTCTCGCGTGTAGATTTTCGGTGTGCGCTCCCCACCCTTCCAGGGAAGCATCCGTGGTCACTGTCTCCTGGTGGCCGGGGGTCTGGAAGTCCATGCCCGCCGTCAGATGCGCGCGGGTGCCCCACCACCGGATCGCTCGTCAGAAACTCTAGTCGAGTGTGATCCTCTCCTCGAAGCTGCCCATCTGGATCCAGCGCGCGTCCAGGAACTCCTGCAACGGGCGCATCCGGAGCCTGCACAGACGGATGAGATAAATGCAAGAAGACATCATTCTGAGAGCAGGACTTGATGGACCTCACCCTGGCCGCGTCCGCAACCAGCATCCGCTGCACCTTGCCCAACATGGCCCTCGTCCTTTCCTCCGACGGAGAGGCCAGAAGCGACACGGTCGAGCTTCGCTCCCAGAAACAGTGCGTCTTGCGCGGGCACCAGGTGGGACTTGGCGTAGTTTATGGAGAATCCCAGGTCCGTGAGTAGTTGGACGGTCCTTGCCGTGTGCTCGATGGCGCCCTTCCTGAGCATCGCCCTTACCTCCAATAGAAGTTGAGGGACGTGATGTTCCTTCCTGGCCACAGGGGGGACGTGCGGGCACCTCTTTAGAAACTCGAGCGCGTGACCCAGAGCCAGGGCGTCCAGCACCCAACGGTCGGTGGAGATGGACTCCCACACGCTGACGAAGCTCGCCAGCCGGCCTCCCACCGGGGTGCTTCGGTGGGGGCCCGATCCCACGGCCGGTTCAGTCCTGCTTCGACGAGGCTTTGCCGCCTTGTCCTCCTTGGCGACGACGGCTGGGTCCGCCCGACTTGCCTCGTCCCCTGTAGGCTTCCTGTGACGACAAACGGGCCGCTTGACGATAGGTGGAAAATCCACCGCTGGAACCTTTGGAGGCACCATGTTTGCCTCCGCCGCTCCGAAAGGGCGGCCGTTGTTGCTGGAGAACACCAAGAGCCCGGGCCGTCTCCGTGTCCGCCTTGATGGCTTGTAGGGAATCGTCCACTGTTTTCCCAAACAGGTTGCTCCCGTCGAACGGCATGTCCAAGACTCTGGTCTGCACGTCCTGACGGAAGTCAGTGGCCTTGAGCCATCCACGCCGCCTAAGGCACACGCCGTTGCCCAACTGGCGAAATCCAGTGTCAGATGTCCGTCGCTATAGTAATGGCGTGGTCCGACGCCACTTCTCCTTCCTGCAAGATCTCTAGGGCCTCTGCCCTCTTGTCGTCTGGTAGGAAGTCCAGAAGGGGGGCGAGTTTGTACCACAACTCCGTCGTAGCGGGCTACGATAGCCAAGGCGTTGGCAGCCTTAATCGTCGTCGCTGCCGATGAGATGACTCTGCCTCCCATCGTGTCCAATTTCTTTCCCTCGCCGTCCGGCGGGGAGGTTGACGTAGAGGCCGCGCCCCCCCCAGCTTTCTTCCTGGCCGCCGCAGAGACGACCGAGTCCGGGGTCGGCTGTGCCCGAAGGCACAAGGGGGCCGCGTCCGGGACCCGGTACTTCTTCTCGTACCGATCCCTTCTAGCCGGCGTTGTGGATGGGTTCTTGAGGAGGGAGAGACCCTCATCCCAGATATCGTCCAGTAGAGGTACAGCGAGGACCGTCTTCCTCTTGGTCTCGCTCTGTTGATAAAGGAAACCTTCCTTCTTTTCTTCCGGGTAGAGCTGGAAAAGCTCGGATGCCCTGGCGATCATGGCGTGAAACGATCCAATCTCGTCGGGCGGGGAAGCCCGGGTGGGAGGTGACAACGGGAGATCCTCGTAAACCTCGTCGTCTGTACCCGTCGCGGCCGTGTCAGTCCCCGTATCATCCCCACGTGTCGTGGACGGGGAGGAGGGCTGAGCAGGGCGCGATGGTTGAAAAGGAGGTGTAGGATGAATCCTCCTTCTCTTAAGAGGAGGGCTCCCAGAAGGGCCTGGCTCCGGGTCCCCCGTCGGGAGAGGTTCCTCCGTTGGTGGTAACGGCAGTCTCGTCCTTATCTCCGAGCATAAGGACTGTATAGCCAACAAAATAGCCGCCGAGTTGTCTTGCGGCACTGGTTGAGGGGGTTCCGACGGGCGATCAGGAGCCCCGTCGGCACCCTCAACGTTCTCGTCGTCTCCCAAGTCGGGGTCCCTCCCGACAGGATGGTCTTCTTCCACGCCAGCGCCGTGGCCTAAGACTTCGATCAGCTCCTCCTCAGAGGTTGAGGCCGAATCCACGACGACCTCCTGCCCCCCTTTTTCTTCTCCGTCGGAGGTTTCACGGGGGTCCTGTCGATGGGCATGAAAGAGGACTCCCTCCGCGGTGGGCCTCCCTCCTGGGCCCCGAGGTCGTCCGAGGTCGCCACCACTGGTGTAGCCTCCACAGGCTGAGCCAGGGCCGCCGCAACTGTCTCGATAGAGGCCTTGGCCGGATGGATCAAGGCTTTCACCACCTTGGGTGCGCTCACCGCCTTCTCCTTGGGGGGAGGGTCACCACCTCGCTCCCCCTCCGATGGGGCCTTCGAGCACGACCGGGGTCTCTCCAGGAGCTTCGCCGGGTGCTCGGCCTTCCTCTTACCCGAGCCAGAGCGTTGGCTTGTGGTTGATGGCGCCGGGGAGGATGTGCCCTGCCTGGCGCCCGTAGAGCCCGACCGTTCGGCGCTCCCGGTGCCAGCGGACTCGCGGTGCTTGGCCTTCTGTTGGATCCCCGTCGCCGGGGCGCCCTCAAAGGACTTAGAAGACCGCTCTGACTTCGTCTTCTTCTCGCCTGACGGGCTCTTTCATTCCAGTCAGTTGGCGAGACGCTGATGGCGGTCCTTCATGGTCCGCTCAGACATATTGCTGCAAAACGCACAGTCCTTCTCCACGTGCGTCTTGTCTTCATGCAGGCAGTAAAGGCAAAGGGAGTGTTCGTCCTCCTTAAAGACATTCTGAAGCTGGCATCCAGGGCAGACCCTGAACAGCTTTCCGGGCGTCGAGCTTCCCTTCTCCTGGGCCATGCTCGAGAAGGGCCTGAGAAACTTCTGGAGTCCTCCAAAAGCGTGGCTCGACGAAATCTTCACCCTTGAGGGGCGTAGAAGAATCTGACACGGGTCCCTGTTGATCGGATAAAGAAACGGTGGAGCTTGAGGCTCTTTTGACCGAAAGAGAACATTTTCCTAAGAAAAAGCGCGAAAAAAAGCACTAACGCTCGAGAGCAATAGCACGAGGATCCCAACACTTGAACGTGCGGTAAAAATCTGAAGATGGCTGCCAGAGGCGGGGCTTAGGGAGAGGGCAGTCATTGGCTGTGGTCACTATGACGCAGAGATCAGTGATTGGTTACTACTACGAAAGACAGATCAAAAACGAAACTGATACTGATTTTTCTTTACTGAGGATTCCCAGCCTGACGACGGGGAATATTCATGAGCATGTGAATCCATGCCAGACCCCATGCTGGAGAAGCATATTTTTGAGAACTCTCCCTAACACATGGGCTGCCCACTGTTTTGTGTATTGTTCTTTTAGGGTCTTGGTCATAAATTATTTGCAAGACGCACAACGCCCCTGTGGGTGGTCTGAGAAGGCGCACTCAATGGGTGTCTTTCCACAGATATTTTCTGTTACAGCTTGAACAGAATTTAAATGGAGTCCGCTCCATTGTGAATGAGAATTATAAAAGGCAGCTAGACAAGGGCAGAATATATGTAGTGGAGGTATGCATTCTCTGATAGAGATAACAATCTGCCCCCCCCCCCACTCTCCCTTTTCCTAGGCCGAAGCCTGGTGTAGCCTGAAGCCTGTCACCTGATCGGAGCCCATTCGATTAGGCAGTCGTTGGTCGGTTGGTCTTCAAGTTGTTCGTCAAACAGGGACCATCGAAGAAATACAATTTACGTTAACTTAGAAAAAATAGCAGCACTACAGACCCTGAGTAACATGCCAGGCCATGAGGGTGTCTGAGTGACCTCAGCACCTGAGGGGTCATGGGTACAGTAGATGTCACACTGGGATAATATTACAAACACGCCCAGTGAACGTCCCTTTTCGAACTTCGTAAACAGGTGCAATATTCTGTGCTTACCACTAGAGGTCGGCCCATGCAAAGCATGTGATTCTAAGCAGATCCACAAGACTCAGAAATGTGTGTTATATGTTTTTGTGTAATATTACTACCCACTAGTTCATTTTTCAGTGTGTTCTTAAAGGCCTTTGTAAATAATTGTATTTTTACAACTCATTCTCGAAGCTGAATCTGTGCGTTTTATTCTGTGTGGACTCATTGGGGCCCCCAACCAATCAGGGAGACCCAGGAAGCCTGCCAGCCAATCAGGAAGATTGGAACGTGAGCTTTCCCTCATGGGAAAACTCACGTTTCAAGACTGTTGGGCTTGATTTGCTCTGGCCTATAATTGGCCCAGGCATTATCTGACCCAGTAAAGCCCTTGTCTGTCCGGGTTCATTGCTTAATTAGACATTTACTCACTGCAAAGTAAACTGGATACATGTGTCCACCAATTCCCTTTACCTTTCATTGATACATTCAGTGGACGCAGAGTTATTTTAAAGGACAGACACATATCACAATAGCTACCAATTTTGCTTAGATTATACATGCTATAGGTGCCAGAGGATAATCACACCACAATAAACCTAAAACACCAGTACATAACTTCAATGAGGTATGAGACAGAATTCAACTCTAGACAACTGTTTTAATTACCTGCTTTGTCTTGATAAGCATCGGTTCCTTTATTCTCTGTTGGTTGCATGCTTGGAGCTAAAACTCCAGTGGTTACTGACAAACTCAAATCCTTAACCATGTTAGAATTCTGGTTTCCAGAGATAGCATTTCCTTTATGTGAGCTTCCCTTGTTCACAGAAGAAGAGAACAAAGAGGACGATCTACTTGAAGAACCTTTACTACTAGACTGCAATGTAAACATTAGAACACGTTAAATTAATAGGTAATACAATGAAGTACACCAGAAAACAAACATGAAATGCATCTTTTGCACATTATTACTAAAAGCAATATTAAGTGCAATAGGCCATTCCATCGTTCCTTAAACAGACTACTCCAGTTACTTCAAATTCCTGTATGTCTAGACAACCACTCTCGAGATGTCTGCAATGAAACCTAATATTTGGAAACTGTTCACATTCCCACTGCTGAAGCTTACTTTGTTTTAGGTCACTTTGCCATGTGTTGATAACCGGCGGCAGCATTCACCCCGACCCATCCCAAACAGGGGGGGTGAGGATTAAATGGCAGAAAGAAGAATAACCAGTTCTGAAGGTAAAAATATAAAACAGGTGGAATTCAGCAATTGACAGAAGCATACAACATGCAGCAATAGGACCTACAACTGTTTATAGTTGTACACACAATCATTGAGAGTTTTATGACTAGAACCCATACACCATACGTTTTTATTTTGGCATATGAATTTATAAAAATGAATTAAAGCGCCCTTGCAGTGATCATATTCCAACCTAATAAAACATGAAAAGGGTGGATAGCACCTACAGTTTTCCATTTCCTGTTCACAAAATATAACAAAGCACTATGGCTTTGGAAAAACTGCAAGAGAACAAAACAGCGTAAATAGGAGTTTCATTTTGGCATCAAGTATCTTATTCAAGACGAGAGAAACATTAATAAACAGGGTCATAAAAACTGCTACCCGAGCAACAAGTTGTGCTTGTTAACACCAGCACTTAATTGGTGAAGAGAGCTGGAAAAAATAAAGAACCTTTGAATGGATGTCGCAAGTAGATGACATGCATTACTTACCGTAAAAGCATTTCCGATGATTGCATCTGCTTAGATTCACATGCTGTGCATATGGTCCGACATCCAGTGGTAACCGCGGAGTATTGCATCTTGTCTTTCGGGGGACCGAAAGGGGACGTCGGCATAGGCGTGTCTGAAACACTATCCCCATCGTGACGTGTGTAGTACCCAAAATCCCTCAGATTGTATTTTTTCTGCCATGAGGGAGCCCAAGGCTATAGTGAGTACATGAAGAGAGAGAGTAGTAAGAAGTCTATGTTCCTTCCACCCCGAGCGGGGAGGCAGGGAGGGCGCATGTGAATCTAAGCAGATACAATCATCAGAAATGCTTTTACGGTAAATAATGCATGTCTTCTGATGCTTGTTAATCTGCTTAGAATCACATGCTGTGCATAGACTAGCGAGCAGTACCCGGAGTTGGAGGTGGGTTGTGAGAAGGAACAGTACAAAAAAGAGGTCTTAGTACTGCTTGTCCCACCTGAGGATCAGACCTAGAACGAGAGTCTAGGCAATAGTGTTTTATAAAGGTGTGTACAGAACTCCAGGTTGCCGCTTTGCAAATGGACTCTAGGGGAACATTTGCAATGAATGCTATGGATGCCCCGAAAGAGTTTTTCGACCCTTGGATTCACAGCCCTAGTCTGAGCGGTTGTGAGTAAAGAATGGGCCAGCCGTCTCTTTACAGAGCTCAAGAGAGGAAAAGACTGGCTTGCCAGAGGCTTGTCAGTAATGTTTTCTGCAAAATCCTGTTCAGGCAATGCCTCAAGAGTGGCAATTTTAAAGAATTCCGCTGCTTTTTTTAACGTGTTGTTGAAAGCCATTTGATCATCCACCGGGGGAGCTTGCCGAACCGGTGTGGATGGGGAAGAGTCGAGGCAAACGATATCAGAATTGTGATTGTCCTGCTGGGGGTCCTCCCAGTTGTCCGTTGCGCCTTGATCTTCCCCATAATTGTCCAGAAAAGAAGTCTCCTCTTCTTCTGTATAGATGTCTCTATACGTGTCCTTCTGGACATCTTCTTGATAATCAACTCGTGTGTGAGGGTTAGGGTCTACCCGAGCTTTTTTCGGCGGAGGTTGATCAGAATCCCCGAAAACCTGCTCTAGCCGATCCATATACCCCTCAAATTGTTCTGTAGTCAACTTGGATGACCCAAATGGACCCAGCTGAGCAGGAACAGGGTCCTCCGCCCTAAGGCGTTCAGAGGATCTCCTCAGGGTGCTTAAGAGGGGTACCTGGCTCTCTTCGTAAGAGTCCTCAGGATCGTCTTCCAAAACCGTGGAAAACCTTTCGGCGGATTGGCCCATAACTGTGGGTGAAACCGGTACTAGGCCCACAGCCGTGGCAATCCTATTGATACTCTTACTGATGGTTACTGAATCTTCGGGGGACAAAGCCTCTGATGATGGCTTCTCGGGTAGAGGTCTACTAGTAGTTTTCGGGCCTGCACGGGCCTTGGAAACCTTGAAACTCGAAGTTTCTTGTTCCGAAACTTCGGCGTGTGTAGTTTGGGGAGTAGCGCCTTTGTTATGTTTATTAAGCCCAGTCGTCATGCGCTGCTGCGGGGAAGGCTTCGGATCAAATCGATCCGATGGCGCTTGCGCCTTCTTCGACGAGGTCGTCGAGAAGGGTGCTTGGGTTGTGCGTTTTGTGCAGTGCGATTGTACGCCCCTGTCACCGGGTGGGGTCCCTGTAGCAAGACCAGAGTCGAGCCTGGAAGGGTCGGGGACGGGCGTGGCAGCTCTAGAATCGTCCGCCTTAAGGTCTACAACGTCCGCGTTAGACGTTTGGTCATCCGATGTACCCCCGTCACTCTCGGCTGGTGTTGCGGCAGGGGAGGGAGGCTCCACGCGTGACATACCGTACGCGGCCCACCGCTTCAACCGGCGCTCCTTAAGGGATTAGGTTTAGGAGTTTAACGCTGAACACCGCTTTAGTGCTCTAGGGGGAGACAAGCATACACGAGGTGTGCTCGTCTTTCCACGGATATCTGACCCTTCACAGAGGGCAGAATCTAAATGGAGTCCTTTCCATAGCAGAACGGAAGGGTGACCAGACCAAAAAGGAAAGAAGTGGAAAAGAGGAAAGACATAGCAGTATGACAAACCCCGAGCCCACTCTCCCTACTGTGTAGGCCGGCCAGAAGGCCCGACCACGTCGAGGTCTGAACACCGGATCTTAGGTGCCGGAAACCACAGCCGTAGACGGTACCCCCGTAGTCTTCGTCGAAGATGTTCTTGATAGGCAAAGTGATTTAACGGGCATTAAACTGACAGTTCGGAAAGATGAACAATGTTTCATGAAGAGCTCTGCTATAGGGCGACCAGTTATCTGGGCGGAAAAAAACAATCTGAGGGACTTCGGCGCGTGAGGGATTTTGGGTACTACACATGTCACGATAGGGATAGTGTTTCAGACACGCCTATGCCGACGTCCTCTTTCGGTCCCCCGAAAGACAAGATGCAATACTCTGCGGTTACCACTGGATGTCGGACCATATGCACAGCATGTGATTCTAAGCAGATTAACAAGCATCAGAAACAAGGATACACCAGCACGGGACAGCATAGCACATTTCTTACTACTTCTACTTCATAGAATTCCTTATAGCATCTTCCGCTCTGCCCTTAAGAATTATCTTCATGTCTTCATTTTTGTTTTCTTGCCTTTTGTTATTGTTTTCAATTTTTGTACCATAAGTGATTCGGTACAGCGCTTTGGCATAAAGCGCTTTATACAGTCAAAATAAAATTTAAAAAAAAAAAAAAAAAAAACACATTTTGAACTTTCCATTAGCCTTCTTTGCAATAATCTTTATGAGAATTCTCTCCAACGACCATACAACATCATGCATTACAGAGATCTACCCTCATTTGCGGTCATTTGAAGGCTGACTGAGCTGAAAAACATTTAGACCCCTGGGGAACAGGTAGAGAGCAAGATAGATGATAGGAAGGACCCAAGTTGGACCTGGGAGGGTCGATCAGAGAGGAAAGAGGTCAGCCAGGCAAGAGCCTGATCAGTGATACCCAGGTTATCACGGAGACGGTTGAGCAGGATGGTATGGTTGAACATGTTGAAGGCAGAAGATGGATCGAGGAGGATGAGGACAGAGGGAATGTTAGAGTCAAGGTTGGAGAGCAGATCTTCATGGATGTTCAGAAGAGCAGTTTCTGTGCTTCTGGCAGCTGTGAAGCCAGACTGGTGGTCATGGAGACAGCCAACATAATTGGAATGAAGGTTAAGCTGAGAGATGGCCAACTTTTCCAGGAGTTTACCGAGAAAGGAAGTAATGGAAATTGGGTGCTAGTTAGCCGGACAAGAAGGATCAGCTGTCAGTTTCTTGAGAAGAGGATGCACAAGGGAGTGCTTCAGAGGAGAGGGGAAGGATCCTGAGGCAAAGGAGTGGTTGCAATAATCAGCAAAGGCCGGCGTGAGGGTGTCATTGTGGTCCTTGATGGTTTTAGAGGAACAGGGATGAACCTGTTTTGATGAGACTTTCATAGATCGGACTTGTCTAGCGGCCTCATCAGGGGAGAAAAGAGGAAAGGACGAGAAGGAGGGTGGGGGTGGCTGAAGGAGGGTCAGCAAGCACAGACAGAGGGGAGAGAAGGGGGAGAGGTGGAGAGTGTGGACAGGATGTCCTGGGTTTTTGAGATAAAGTGAGAGGCAAGGGCATTGCAAAGAGCCTGGCAGGCAACAAGGGGGGGTAGAGACTGCAGCAGGGTTGGCCAGCTCCTTACAGATTTTCAAGAGTTCGGCTAAGTTGATAGATGCCGCAGAGACACAAGCTTGAATGTGGACTCGCTTCTTGGCGAGGACAGAATCTGAATTACCTTTGGAGCAGGCGACAGGCCAGTTTGTCAGAGGATGAACAAGAAGCTCTTTATATCCTCTCAGCCGCCCAACACGTACGTTTAAGCGTAGCTAGGTCCGAGTCATACCAGGAATTGAACTTGGCTTTGGAATTTAAATGGATCCTCATGACAGGGGCAACATCATCAAGAGTATCAGAAATTGAAGAGTAGAGCATAGACAGGGCTGTGTCAGGATGTGAGACAGCCAGAGGTAGGGGGGTAAGGGGGGCAGAGAAGGTGGCGGAGAAAGCCTCAACTGACGCCCGCTTCATGGGCTGGGTGCCTGAAAAAGTAGGTGGCAGTGTTGGGGTTGGCTTGGCTTGGGGGAGAAGAGAGGGAGAGAGAAGAGGAGGGAGTGATCGCTCCAGGAGAGAGGAGTGGTCAGAGGGATGGAGAAGGGGAGGTCAGAGGAGATCAAGGCATCAAGTGTGTGTCCTGCAGAGTGAGTCGGGTCAGAGGGGAGGATGGACAGGGAGTGTGAGTCGCAGGTGTCACAGAAGAGCACAGAGGAGGAACAAGGAGAGTCTAAATGGATATTGAGGTCACTGAGGAGGAGAAGTTGAGTGGTAGAGGCCAGGAGGGGAGGTACGCCCACTCAGAGAAATTAGGTGATTTGACCAGGAGGCGGGTAGATGGTAGCCACAGTAAGAGAATGGGTAGGAGAGAGAGAGAGAGAGAGAGCCTACAGACAAGGCATTCAAAAGAGAGTAGGTCTGAGTGGGAATGATAGAGGCAGGAATCCACTCAGGAAAGATCCGGTCTACCCCACCACCGGACCGGAAGGATCTGGGTGCGGAGATGATATTGTAGCAATCAGGGAGGAGAGTCAAAGCTTGTGACAGAGCTGGCCGTGAAACATGTCTCAGTAAGACCAAGGACAACAAGGGCTAGTTCTTGAAGGAGGTGGCAGATGTCAGAGGAGTGTTTGACAGCAGAGCGAGAGTTGAGAGTGGCAATATAAAGAAGGTCACCAGCCTTAAAGAACTTCCGGGGAGGGGTACAGATCAGAGGTACACCCTGCGGAGGAGAAAGAGCACTAGGAAGGAGGAGGAGAGAGGGCAAGGTAGCCAAGGGGAGGGGGGGAGGAGAGGACAGCAGGAGATGAGGAAATTGATGAGGCGAGGGAAGCGCCTATCAAAGAGGAGGAGATTTGCCTGAGGGCCTTGGACCATGATGGTGCCATTAAGGTAGACATTAATGATGACTTAAGAGGAGTCTAAGGAAGCCATCAGAACTTCCCAGTGAGTGCCACCATTAATAGGAGAGGAGGAGATGGGACAGACCACGGAGATCATGTGAAGAGTCCATAGATCTGGCGAAGGAACGACAAAGAGGATGTCGGTGAGGGTCTGTCTGAAGGAAGTATTGGAGTAGGTGTCGGCGATAGGAAGACCAGGGTTAGAGGCCAAGATATCCTTTTTGAACTTCTTCCTACTGCCCATTTGACCTAATTCTTTTGACCTAATTTGCAGAGGGACCCCCCCGAACCCCACAGTGCCCCCTAATGCGGGGAGAGACCCCCCATGCTCCCCCTGCCCCCCAAACTTCCCCCACCTAAAACTATTCCCTTATTCCACCCCAAAACTAATTAAAATGTACCATTTGACCTACCGAATTAGGTAAAAAAAATGCGGTCAAATGGGAGTAGGTCAAATTGGCATTAGTGGACAATACCTGGAAAGGCGTACCATTTTGGAAGCCAACTGCCCATGGCGGAGCTTCAGATACTTGTAAGTCAGTGTAGACCAGTGTGGCCTCTGACAAACCTTGCCTTCCACAACCAATGCACACTTTTGTTTATGTTTACCTGACTTTTCCAGGCCTTCGACTTAGCACACCAGATATGACCCTGATCTGTGGCGATTCCTCCAGACCAAAGATGTCCAATAAGTCAACTAATCCAGACATGTCATGGAAAACTGCTACTGAGGAGGGGAGGACATGTCAGACAAGGAGGATCTTCCTGGTCCGGGAGAAACCTCCATATGGAAAGGTGCTGCCTGGAATGGGCAAAGAGTATTTAAGGGCTTGCAGAAAAGGGGATGCTTCTTGAACTGGAAGTGCCCAATTCTGTTTTGATGTATGCCCAGCAGTAACAGCTGAAGAGTGGTTTTATAGCCACATTGGGACCACTAAGGTCCACAAGCAGGGGAAGCAGTCTCCACACCAGACAGACCACACCAGACACTGCCATTCAAAACTGGGCAGCGACCATCTGCTGCAAGTATTCTGGTGGCGCTAGAGAAGATTTCTTCCAACCTCACAAGTGTCCTCACATTGTCTGGCCTCAGGTACACGAGACAAGAAGTGTGGGGATCTGTCACGGTTTACTGCAGTGTGGGCTGGACCTACATGCAAAGAAGCTAGTTTGCCCGGGCAAATGACAGGAGGCACTGGCAGGCAGTTTGCAAAAGAAAAGTACAAGCAGAAAAATAAGAAAATAAGTTACTACAAGTCTGCATGCAGCTGATCCGTCAGTGCATAAAAAGTAACCGGCAAGTGTTACTGGGAGGTGGATGCATTTGGATGCCCATCCCGAATGCAAAGGATCTGAATTAAACTCATGTGCAAAAGGATCCATTCCCGTTCCCATGAGACAGACAACTAAGGAGGAAAAGGGACGGAGCATTTGTATAAGTGGGGAAATGATTAACCGTTGATTTAACTACCCAACTGTATGGCTAAAATGGTCAAAAAGTGGTCAGCAAAATATAAGAAAAAGGAGTAGCACAATTTAAAAAGTAACCTTAAATGGCATCACAGATTTGTGATGGTTCAAATAAGACCAGCAGTGACGCATAAGACCACGCCACCAGCAGTCGCCGAACGAGAATTGACAAATAGAATAAGGAGAATAAAGACACTGGAATCGTTTCGTTTTTTTGTTCATGCAGCTGCTATGTTGATTAGCAGAATGTAACAAACACAATAGAGTTAGTTTTGCCACATTATAGGGAGCTAGTTTGTTACACTGTAGGGAGGGTTACGTTGCTTAATATACAGAGGGGGAACCTAGTAAATGGCAGCATGCATAACTAGTTAGGGTACATATGGGAACATTGTACATAGCAAGAGGAGCACCATTTGTTCGAGCAAGGCCCTGCATAGCTCGTAGTTGTCTGTCTCGTGGGAACCAATCAACTCCAAAGTAAACCACCTGGACATTCTCTCGGAGCTGGTTGCATTTTCACAGAGTTGCTGCTGGAAACCGAAACGCCAGGGAGAGGACCACCAGATTGTGTGCGTTGCTTTTAAGTTGGCCAAGAGCTCCAGGAAGATCCTCTGGACTCCCAGGAAGCAGTCCTGTCACCACGACTGAGGCCCAGGAACAGTGAGATCTGCACGGGAACATAAGTCATCTGCTGTACTTTTTCTTCAATACAAAGGTACTGTAAAGTCTGAGAGAACTTATCCCTCATTGTAGAGTTGCTTGCATCTTCTACTACTCACAAGTGTAAACAGCTTGTGGCCCTACATTTGATTCATTTCTTCAAAGACTTCTAAAACATTGTGCAAAGACTTTTCTACCCTATATAAGACTTTTGCCCATCGACTTTGGCCGGTTATACTGAATGCCTCTGCTGAGGGGATCCAAAAGTATTTGCCTGCTTAAGAATATGTGTGGTCTCTTGTTTGTTCCAATAACCTTTTCCTTTTACCAACTTCTAAGAGTATTCTAAATGCAAACAGTAAGATTAATGTTCCCAGCACCCAACTATTGAAGTCACCTCAGGGTGTAGGTTGTGTCTGTGGGCCATCCCAAAAGGGTCTTTATGATTTACAAACTAAGAATGTACAGTTTTGAAGTGTATTTGTGTGTTGCTTTTATATTGCTCCCTTCTGAAGAAGGGTTATTCTAACTGACTGATAAATTAATAATTGTTTATTCAAGAAACCTTTTTGTTCATTTGAATACTTGTCACTGAATTTCCGTGCAACTCCACTACAGCTCACATTGACCCCTCTTAGGATAAGCCTGGCTGCTCAACACGCTAGCAACCTGTGTAGTACAAGCGTATACCAAAGGTTGGGTTCCTACTACCTGTAGGTCAGGGTTGTTGTAGTGCACCCAAAGGGTACTGCATACAAACGTTGCCTAACAGCAGAGAGAAACACAGATGTCATTGCCAGATGCAGGAAGTAACACTGCCAATAATACAACAGCAAGATGAACACAACAACCAAAATGGTAAGAGGTTTATTGCACACATGAAGAACACAGTAGTAGGACGTAAACACTGAAGTAATGGGCCTTTCACACTGGCCCTGCACCACAATAAAGTACATATTTAATTAGATTATGCACCTGCAAGCAGCAATGTGCACCGAGAGGGAGGACATGATGAACTGACCAAGGTAAGTAAACTGGGAGATTGGGGCCCAGCGTGACAGTGAGATGGGTGTAGGTTTGGTAATTTTGCCCAGGGGAAGGTTTCGATCTCTCCCTTCACAAAATGCTACATCCAAGGCTGTGTGAGTAAGAATTGACCAATGGTGAACCGTTCTTTTAACAGTGTTGGCATGTTGTGGTGCCAGCCAATTAAAAGTTGTCCCGATGATGTTCATGAAATGGCGTCTCACACAGTTGGGAGGGTCTGAAGATTAAGTATTGACCCATGACCGCTGTTATCATATGGAATAATTTAGGTCCTTGTATTATGTCAGAATATTTTTTATGAGCATGACAATGTATTGTATCTTGGTTTATAACCCCCGGTGTGACAGGGATTCTTGGAGAACGTGTTGTACCTTCTTCCGGCTGATTTACTTTATGAATAAAGTAAATCAAGCTGGTTTCCACGTGCACTTTAGTCCACTCCTTTTTTTGGATAAGTGAGTGTTTGGGAGCGTGAAATCAGATAATGTTTTATAATTTTTTTTAAATCCCTTAGAAAAGATGCTTCCCATTGATTAGTGTTGGATAAAAATCAGCAAACCAAACATCAAAAGGTTTCTGTAGAAAAACAATACTCTGCATTCATCGGGAAAGGAGTGGGATCTAACAAACGTCACACAAACAGGTGGTGCCAAAAAGCGGATCATAGAACCACACATTTTACTTCTTACAGTTTCACACCCAGAGACCCAAAATAGCATGTTCAATTTTTTTAAATCTTTTGGTACAAAGACAACCAAAATGTGCAGTTCTTGGTGCTCACAAGCGGAGTAAATAGCAGTATGGCAGTCCACTCTATTTGAGTTCTGCCTCTGGTACCAGTCGCTGCTTTCCAACAGAAAACCCCTGTCTCTTATCTACCCTCTCCCCAATCTCCACAGCAGGACATGGGCTAGATAGCAAGGATTGCCACTTGGGCTACGGCACACACTTGAAAGTGCTAGGTGCCCGTAGGACAGACTGGCCAAGGATGACTCCAGGCCACACCCTTGGGCTATGCAGCCATACATGCAAGGGGTCGATTCATTGCAAGGAAGTCAGAGGACCTGGACTCTGCTTCCAAAGAGAGGGGACAAGTAGAGGAATGTGTACTGCATACAATATAAAATAAGCAAGGCCGTAGGAGTGAGATTGTATGATAGAACTTTTGTTTTGCTTTCTTCTAGGAATCTTAAAAATATGAATCGTACTGCTTGGCCATTGCTGACCTGGAGAGAAGTTGATTGGCACACGTAAAAGCCAAAATGATCTATCAGCCAAAACAAACTAGTGCCCGCATGCAGGCTACTGTATAAGTAATACGAGGATTATAAGCATGCCACTTTATGAGGATATACTATAACTATTTTCAGATACAGCAAAATTCCTTCACTTAGAAATTATCATACAGCTGGTGGGAACGCCGTTAACTGCAACGCATTTTATCCTTCGCCGACTTCATTAAAGCTGAAGGTTCCCACATAGGGAACGGTGGGTGACCAGTAGTTCCCAGGATATGTTAAAAAGTCTCACATGACGTAAAAAGTAATCAAATTGAGGTTTGTTAATCTGAGAAGGGCCACAAGGTGGAAATAATTTAACACACTGAATTGAAACTCCAAATTAACTGCAATCACTGGTCCTCACCTTCACATAAGCATTGCTGTGTTGAAACTGGATGCACTGTACGGATGTTTTGTGAGCACCAACAGTTTTAACAGGGGAAGTCAACATTCTCAAATCGTACTGGTAAATCTTTCCACGTGACGAACCAACTATTAGACTGAGTCCATCTGGCATCATTTCTGCAGCAGTCAACGGCGATTCAGTGACTGCAGCTTTTATCATCCTTTATGCAATAAAAAAAAAAAAAAACACATCACTGCATTATAAACATATTTATAGAAATATGTGGCACGATACAATAAGTTGTAAGAAAAGTACACTAAGAAACCTATACGATCAGTTAAAGCAGATAGTAAAAATACACTTAAAATATATGAGCAGGTTTGATTATTTCCACAAGTGTACTAGAAAAACTCTTGACCATACGGAGATACTTTAAGTTACATGAAAGCAACAATTCTATTCTAGCAACATTTGACCTTCATGGACCCTAGCTGAATGAGTCAACAGTTGACGTGGGTGCAATACACAGCACACATACCCTCACCTTATCCCTTAAAGTAATATAATATGGGCCTGTTCAATCAATATGTTTGACTCACCATGAATTCCCAAAGTGAACTTCGAAATCAATCACAGAAGAAAATAGATACTGGTGTTTAAGGAATAGCAATATATACGCATCAAAACAATATTTATCACAACTGATCACTGTTAGCATCTGAACTACCGAGAGTGCTTGTAGCAGTAGTTGTGTGAAACAGGTCATTTTTCAGGCTACACCAAAAGACAAAATATGAAAATATTCTACAGCAATATTTCGAGGCAGGCGCCTGTGCGTGCAAAATTTCAGAATTGTAAGTTTACTCAGATTGCATTTTGAACAGCTTTTAACATGGGGGTTTTCCCCATAGGAAACAAAAATATTTTTTCTACCTAAATACCTGAATGTTGCCTGCATCGATTTTCCCAATGTTTTGCAGTTGCCGAGATTTCATCAGGAATTGAGGAACAAATGAAACATTTGAAAATCGACTCCACTAATTGAGATATTGACTATTTAAGATGTATTTATATATGACGCATGTGCAAAGACAACTACGTTTGACTAAAAAAATACCAAGTACAAACTACACGCCAACCATATGCACCGTAAACAAGCCAACCATATGCACAGCAGCCAGTATCCGTTCTGAATCTATGCAATCACACCACTGCATACACATCACAACATAAGCAAGGAAATACATAATTCAAGCAATATAACCACAAAACATACACTCACCCCCCACTACGTACATATTACATACACTAAAGGAAAAAAATAACAAAAAGCAATAACTATGCTATATACACAAAACAAAAGTAAAGCAGCCCATTACTACAATATATTACGTAGGCCGAGATAGACAGATTATATAGATATGATACATTACTCACCGTAATCGTATTTCTGATGCTTGTATCTGGTTAGATTCACATGCTGTGCATAGGCCGACATCTAGTGGAAGCTGCAGAGTATTAGAGTTTGTTTTTTGAAACTCAAAAAGGGCCATCGAACTAGGGCATGCCAGTAATACTACCCCTAGTGTGACGTCCACTGTACCCATGATCCCTCACGCATGTAGGGATCTCAGATTGTATTTTTTCTGACATGAGGAGTAGCTCGAGTACAGAGTATCCAAGCAGATAGATAGCTAAGACTACAAGCATCCATGCGCCTTCTCTCAGAGGGGAGGAAGAGCAGGCGCATGTGAATCTAAGCAGATACAAGCATCAGAAATACGATTACGGTGCGTAATGTATCCCTTCTGAGGCTTTTGGAATCTGCTTAGATCACAAGCAGTGCATAGATTAGCGAGCAGTGTTAGAAGGAGGTGGGATGTGAGAAGGGTCATGAGCGAACACATGTCTTAGAACCGATTGTCCCACTTGAGTATTTGTCTTGGAATGAGTGTCAATGCAGTAGTGCCGAGTAAAAGTGTGAATAGAGCTCCATGTAGCTGCTTTGCAAATGGTGTCAAAGGGTACATTTGCAATGAAAGCCAGAGTGGCCCCAGTACCTCTAGTGGAGTGGGCCCTTGGCGTAAAAGGCCGTGTCTTTTCTGAAGGGGAGTAGCACAGCTGGATACATCAGACTATCCATTTAGAGATGGCACCTTTAGAGACGCGATCTCCTTCTCTGCCTGTAGCTACGGAAACGAACAGTTGATCTGTTTTTCTTAGCGGTCTGGTCTTGTCTATGTAGTAGAGGACCGCTCTCCTCACATCTAAAGTGTGTAGTTTCACCTCCGCAGAGCTTTTGGGTTCTTGGAAAAAGGCCGGTAGCTCAATGGACTGGTTAACATGGAATTTGGAAATAAACTTGGGTGAGTTCGTAAAACCAGTTTATCCTTATGTGTAGTAAAGAAAGGATCCTGCACTGACAAAGCCTGAATTTCACTGACCCTTCTTATGGTTGTAATGGCTACTAAGAAGTCAGTCTTGTAAGTCAGGTGTTTGAGACAAGCTTTATGCCTGGGTTCAAAGGGAGGCCCCATGAGTTTAGCAAGCACCACATTAAGGGCCCACCCTGGTGGTGGGTTAGAAATTGGAGGGTGGAGTGTCTTCACCCCTTCCATAAAGGCTTTGACAACTGGTACTTTCCACCATGACACCTTGCTATGGGAGGTGGCGTAGGCTGACAGCACCGCCAAGTGTACCTTAAGTGAATTAAATACCAACCCTGCGTCCAGTAAGTGGAGCATGTAGGTGACAATATTGGAAGGAGTGCAATCAACTGGGTTGATTTGTTTATTCTAGCACCAAACAACAAATCTTTTCCACTTATCAAAGTAACAGTGCCTTGTGTTAGGTTTTCTTGATTCTTTTAAGATATCCATACATCTCTGTGGTAAATTAAGATGGCCAAACTATGACTTCAGGAGCAATGCTGCCAAGTTCATAGAGTTGGGTTGAGGATGCACTGTTTGTCCTGCGTGCTGGGAGAGTAAGTTGCACCAGCATGGGAGTCTGATGGGTTCGCACACCAACAGTTTGCGCAGGTGCGGGAACCACGGTTGTCTCGCCGACATAGGAGCAACTAGGATGAGTGTCATCGATTCCCTGTGTATCTTGTGACCACTTTCCTGACTAGAGGGGTTGGTGGAAAAGCGTAGGCAAACATCCCTGACCAGTTCATCCATGGAGAGTTCCCCCCTGGAGCCTGGCTGGGGGAACCTGGATGCGAATCCTGGGCATTGACTGTTTTCGCTTGTGGCGAATAGGTCTATAGTTGGGAAACCCCACTGAGAGAAGTGGTCTCCTACGACTTCTTTGTGTAGACACCATTCGTGTTCTTCTGGGAGGTGATCTCTGCTCAAAGCGTCCGCTAGTGAATTGAGATCCCCTGGAACATGTTGAGACGACAGGTAAATGTTCCGTCTGAGTGCCCATATCCAAATTTTCTGGGCAAGCTTGGACAGATTTGGCAAACAAGTGCCCCCCCTGTTTAAGTAAAACATTGCTGTTGTGCTGACTGTTAGGATCTGCACTGACAGGTTGATTAGGTGGGGTTCGAACGCCCGACGCGCTCTGAAAACTGCCAGAAGTTCTAGCAGGTTGATATGATTCTGAGCCACTGTGTGAGACCAGAGACCTTGAGGTGTGTGGTGAAGGAGGTGTGCTCCCGACCCGGACAGGGACGCGTCTGTTGTGACTATGGCCTGTATTTCTGGATCGTAAAAGGGTTTCCCCTGTGAAAGATTCTCTCTTGTCCACCAGCGAAGACTCTGTACTAGATCGTCCCACTGACCACTTGCCGGAGACCACTGTTTCGCCAACCATTCCTGCATGGGACTCATGCGCAGGCGCGCATGGGGAACCAGGTAAATGCATTATGCCATCATGCCTAGTAAACACATCGCTTTGCGCACTCTTATCTGGCAACCGGACTGATTGAGGAATTTGCAGTAACATATTCCAAATTCTTTCCTCTGATGGAAAGGCCAACCCCTCTCTGGTGTCTAGGACAGCTCCTAGGAACTGTTTGGAGGTGCTTGGCACCAGGCTTGATTTTTTCTCATTTATTGAGAAGCCCAACTGAGAGAGGTCGATTGTTGTTTGAATGTTGAATCTGCAAATTAGGGGGGGGGTTTCCCCTGTGATGAGCCAGTCGTCCAGGTAAGGGTATACTGGGATTGCCTCCCTGCGTAGGTGTGCCGCCACCACTGCCAGTACCTTGGTGAATACCCTTGGAGCCGAGGCTATACCGAAGGGCAGCACCTTGAACTGCTAGTGCTGACTGTCCAATATGAAAATAGGCATCTTTCATGTCCAATGTTGCCATGTAATTTCCCTTCTTTAGGAGGGGGGGGGGGGATTACCTCTTGGAGCGTAGTCATGTGAAATATTTGGGGCTTGACATACTTGCAGGGCGTAAGTCTAATACTGGGCGCATTGTCAAATCTTTTTTGGTACAAGGAAGTTGAATAAATACCCTTGTTTACCTGGTTGCCCGGGATGAGTTCTATCGCGTCCTTTGCGAGAAGATTGACGATTTCCTCGAGGAGGATCTTCTGGTGGTCCAGGGAGTGAATTTTTTGTCGCGGAGGGTGGTTGCGGGGCGCTCCAGCAGTTCGATGCAGTATCCCGCGGACACTGTGGACAGCACCCATCTGTCCGAGGTGATCCCTTCCCATGCTTGGGTGAAGTCGGAAATGCGCCCCCCTACTGGGGATGCATGGGAAGGGACCCTGAGCAGAGCGTCACTGTTTGCTGGGAGGCGTACCGCCTCTGCCTGGGCTGCCTCTCCCTCTACCACGGCTCCTCTTGTTACCTCTACTGTAACTTTGGGTACCTTGCTGGTTGTTACCCCACGATGTACCCTGCCCCTGTGAGAAATTGAAACCCCTCTGGGAATTTTGAAATTTTATTCCCTCTCTGGTTCGTGGGTTTGTTAGTCAATTGTCCCAGGGATTTTAGGGTATCGTATTCATCTTTGGCAGTTTTGAGTGCCTCCTCTACTGCTTTGCCAAACAAGACATTTGGTTCCACCGGCATGTTGATAAGAGTAGCCTGGGTTTCGGGTTTAAACCCTGCCTGTCTGAGCCGAGCGTGTCTCTGCGATGAGACGGCCTGCATTATCTGCAGCGTTAAAGGTCGTTTTAGAAATGCACCCAGACACCGATCTACCCTCGGACGCAATTTGGGCTAACTGGCCCTTTAGTGGTTCAGGTGCGGAGGCGATAAGGGCAGCTACCTGCTCCCACTGGTGGCAATTATAGCTTGCCAGCAGAGTGGTGGTATTGGCGATTTTTGCCTGGTAAGCGGAAGTGTAGGCCACTTTTCTTCCCAACCCATAAATCCTCTTACTCTGCTTATCTGGGGGAGCTCTCTTTCTGGTGGTAGTGACTACCAACGAGTCGGGCTTAAGCTGGCCCCTTATATAAAGTGGGTCTGACTGGGCGGCCCTGAATCATTTTTCAATTCTGGGGTTGACAGCTTTAGTGAGATTAGGGTTGAGGAGGGAAGGGTCAATTCTGCGTTGAATGGATTTGAGAATTGGTATGGCTTGGGCAATGGTTTTTTTTTTCATCCCCCCCCCCATCATTTCCTCTGAAAAGTCTCTTTCCTCTTGAGCCCCTTGAGTGTCTAAGTGAAAGTGCTCTGCAGCTCTAAGTAACACCTCATTTAGTAGAGGCTGATTATCCACAGGTGAGTCAGTGACTGGTGGGTCTTTGTTAACAGGCGAGTCTAGATGATGATCCTCCTCCTCCTCCATAACCGACTCCCGCTTGGTCGTCCAGCATTTGTATGTCTGGGTCATCAGCATACTGGTGGTAGGGTTGAATAGAGAATGGGTCTGAAATCAGACCTTGAGCTGGACTTTCATTACAAGGTCTTTTACTCGGAGGCTGAGGGTCCCTGGATCCTGAAGGAGTGGAGTTGTCAGGGGTGCTCTGATAGCTCAGAAAATGATCTGAGTTTTTGGCATAGAAATTAGCCAAAGACGACATTCTTGGCATCACCCTGTCGATATCCTCAGAGCTCCATTCCCTGGAACTGGGGATGAACACCTCTTGCTGAGGTTCCTCTACTGTTCCTACGTCCTGTGGGACAACTTTAGGTCTAGTGGCCGAGACATGGGTAGTGGACTTCTCTTTGTCTGAAGATTTATGTTTGTCCTTCTGGGCCTGGGGTACAGAAGCTATGTCTGAGGACCTCTTCTGCTGTTTGTCTCCTTTACCCTGGGTAGAGGAGCGTTTCCCTGATGGCTTGACCTTCTCAGAATCTTTCGACACCTGCCGCCGAGATTCGGGGGTGTGTAGGCTAGTCTCTGTATCTTTAGAGCGAGAACGTCGAGACTCAGTGGCAGACGTGGAACGAACTGCCGGAGCCGACACTAGGCGTGCAGCTTGGGGGTGGAGGTCGGATTAGTCTTCTGACGACCATACCCCCGTGACTTTGGGGAGCGAGGCACTCTTGGCAACTTTAGACGGTTGCCGTGTGTCGTGAGGCGATCTCGACCTGGAACACTCCGAGGACACAGATTCTGTGGACCGCTCTCTAAGTGCCTCCTTTTTTCAAGAACTCTACACGCGTGTCGAATCTCAGGTGGAATTAGTGCGTTTAGGTGTAGTAGTATGGGTAGCGCTCGTGTCGCCGGGTGTTTTCCCCATAACTGTCCCACCGGACAACCCTCCGAGGTCAGGTACTAGCGCTTGGGTGTCTTTCACCGCCCCTGTGCCCTCTCCGTCCGAAACGGCGGCATTGCTGCCATCACTGAAGGAACCCACTGCTTCCATGGCCTCGAGCTGCCTGGTGTGATGAGCCCAACGTTTAGTGGAGCAGTCCTTTAGTGTTTTAGCCTTAAAGAGTTTACACGCTCTGCAGTTAGCTTCAGGGTGGTCCCTAGGCAGACAGAGATTACAAACGGTATGTTTGTCAACCCTAAGGAAACTTGCGGTTGCACTTGGGGAAAAATTTAAATGGAGTACTCTCCATATGTTACCCAATGGCAGCGGGCGAGTTTATGTAGGAAATAAAGTGAGAGCGATTATGTCCACACCCCACTCTCCCTACTTGCAGGGCCAAGGCCAGACGCCTTCCGAGGACCAAAGTCCGTTGTGCAGTCTCAACGGTTGTTCGTTCTTCAGACCAGCGTTGATCTTCGATGTCCGACATGGGATTGGAAGAACGGGGATTTTAGATTAATTATAAGCAAAAGGCTGAAAGCCAGGGAACTCTGCACAATGTTTGACAAGTATGGCGGAAAAAACAATCTGAGGGTCCTACACGCGTGAGGGATCATGGGTACAGTGGACGTCACACTAGGGATAGTATTACTGGCACGGTCGACGCCCATTTACGAGTTTCGAAAAACAAACTAATACTCTGCAGCTTCCACTAGATGTCGGCCTATGCACAGCATGTTATCTAAGCAGATTCCACAAGCCTCAGAGAGAGAGAATATATATATATATATATATATATATATATATACACACACACATATACATACATACATATACACACAATACATTTTTCTATGATTAGCACTTTCATACTGTTAGGACAGATTTCTCTTTTGGCAACTTTCCCTACATATTTCTATGGACCACTAAACATTTTGCTTTTATTTTTGAACCTGTACTGACTTTTTACAGGGAAGTGAGGACTTCAGCTTCACTCCCCTGTCGCCCTGCTCATTTTGTTATGGGGAAACTGATGAGTCCCTTCAGGCTATCAGTACTGGGAAACCATGTTTCCCGTTTGTTATTTTACTTTTAGGGTAACTTTTTAAAACTTTACACCGCATCTTAAAAAGGTATCCCCATTGCACTGCATTGTACCATCCTAGTCTTTTACACTTGGAATTTTTGGTTTCTTTTTATATGTGCCTAAAGATGAGCCGGTGGCAGCAATTATATTTTTTGTGTTCCATCTAGTGTGTACATTCGTGTTTACCACGTATGGCTGTTGAATATTGCTAGTGCCCTAAAACGGCCACACTACAACATTTGCTCTTGTTCTTTGGCCATATTGTTGTTGCCTTCTTCCAGCCTTGGGAGGTCAGGAAATCTTGCTGCTGTGCGTTCCTCAGGAAGGGGGTGGGACTGTATGGACCCAATCAACATCTGTGGAGCCTGAGGGTGTGGGGCATGAGTGGTCCCTGTTTGGACAACTGCTGGGTATCTGAATTATGCAGATCCTTGCAACTAGTGGCCTTGGACTTGCTTTCAGCCAAGATTTTGGATAAGAAGAGTACTCCTGCAGCCATTTCTTCAGATCAGCACTGGAGCCAAGTATCCTCTGTAGAAGAACAGCTGACTGAAGATTCGAAGATGGACCCCCCCCAAACCCCCTGAAAAGAGGCCGTTGCTGGAAATCGCCTTCCCTAGTCTTGCAAATTATCCTGAAGAGATCTGCTTCGGTGCTGCCTGCATTTCTCCATCGCAAAGTGTTGCACTGAGCTCCTGGAACCTGACCAGGAGAATCCTGGCACCTGCAGCTCCAGGGCACCACTCACTGGAACCAATGGCAGGAAAACCTACCTGCAACAGCCCCAGTCAACAAATCTAGTACTCTGGGATGGGGGGAATTATTGTTGTGTGCTACACTGTGTGGACCCCCGACCCCACTCACACTACTGAGAACAGCCTTGACTGCTCTCCTGTTCACTATAACGAGGGTGGCCTCCTAAAATCTGTCCATGAGGCCAGATTATAGAAATTCATCTGAAAACCCATTCAAATTTTATGTGCTGCCAAGCATGAAAATAAAATGTTTGTTCCTGAAAACAATCCTGCTAGGCGTCCAAAGTCAGTTTTCATTTCAAAACATTCAGTTCTTCGATATCCCAAATCATTGCCTCCGGCGTGTATCAAAATTATATCTGGCATTTTGCCTCAGTTATAAAACACAATAAGTTTCTCAATTACGTCTTTCCATTTTCTGCCGCGATTGCCATTCCACATTTCCGAATAGTAGGGGAGTCAGCAATCATCTTACATAATGTTTGAGCCAGAAAATCCAGGAGTCTCAATCATCAACAGTGTTTCCCTAAATAATATAATACATAAAACATATTTCACACTCTTACATATTAACACTTTTACAACACTTACTTGTTCCTGCACCAAACACCCTTATGTACACGCTTTCAATCACCATACGTACGTAGAAAAATACATTTACAAGTGTATTGGTTAATGAAAAATACATATATAATATACATATGTGCATACAAAATGTAAACTACAAGTGCGTAGCAAAAGTATAATATGCACCATTTGCTATACAAACACTAGGTGTATGCATACTGTAATAGCGGTGCACCACTGGAATCACGCTGCACCACTACTCATATGCACACATGCGTTATGCACAATACACTTATGTTGCGGACGCACACAATTATTTACTTACAAAAATTTGAAAACATAGTATACATTAAAATATAAACAAGTACAAATAATCCATACACACTCCCATTTGCTTATGCACTTACCCAGTGTTCCATATTCTAAAAACTGCAATGTCAACTTCTTTGCAAAACAAATTACTACCGACCACTTTTTCATTACCAGGCCCATGTGATAATTACTAACAGTGCATGCGTAATGCAAACCATTTCTATGTTGCTATATGTGAGGGGTCAGAAATGAGAGGCAGACAGTTGTAATATTGTCATTGTCAGACATTTTTATTAAACCAAACTGGGTTGGATAAACACCTCTCTAACCCTATCCTAAAGAAGAGTTTACCTGCCTAGGGAACAAACTGGAGATCAATCTATGTCCAGTCGTTAGTAACTTAAAAACTGTCCTTGTGTCCAAAAACATTGTAATCTGAGCCTCACATTAGAAATAAACAACTAAGGGTGCAAGGAAATGTCTCTGACTTAGGTTTAGTAAAAAAGTGTTCATGATGAAAATGAAAACATAAGTCCAACAAAAAGTGTTTTCCAAGGAGAAACGCCAGAGTTCCGAGGAAGATTCTCTTCCCTTAGTGTTTCCTTAGTTTCACAAAAGTATTCCTTTGGTCCTTTATACTAGATTCAGAAAGTTCCTGTTCAAACAATACATTCCACAACATCAAACACTTCCTTGGTTTCTTTGTACTGGATTCCCAAAATTCTTATTCATATAATAAATTCCCAGATAAGCTTTATTTAATATTGCTTGTAACTTTGACCGATTGCCTGGTGCACTCCTTTACCAGGAATCTTATTGTGAACTTTTCAGATCTCCTGGTATACTCTAGGTATCTTACCACAGTGTTACAAATCTTTGTACAACTCAAGTGCCTGGTGTATCCATCTACCAGGACTTTTCATGTGCTTCTCAAATTCCCTAGTATACATCTATGCCAGGTATTTTACAACATGGTTAAACTTTCCTCTACAACTTTGGTGGATCTCCCGGTATACTCCCCTGACAGGAATCCTGCTCTGGGGTCTTGTAGATCCCCTGGTATACTTCCCTGCCAGGTATCTGTCCCCAAATGTCAACTGCCTGGTGTATTCCTTTACCAGGACTTCTTATTTGTTTCACTGTATTTCACAAGGTCACAGCTGCATTAACTGTTGTGTTTCAATAGGCTTAGAGTAACACTTGCTCCAGCTTTCCCTCACATTGACATCTCAAATATAGATATTGGTTCAGGTTTTGTTGCTGCGCTTTATCTCGTCAGTATTCGAATATTCTTTCTTTTGGGAATTGGTTTAACACTGGGTTTTTTCTGTGGTTAAAACGCCTTTGAGCATCGTCCATAAAGGCAATCTTACATGATTCATCCACTGAATTGCATGAGTGTCGGTACGGCCCAGGGTCCACAGCAGAGTGTCTCAGACTTATGACTTGCCACTGTGGTGAAGCTTCCTCCCTGCGACAGCTTCGTACACAATGCATTTTGGCAGTAAAACTTTCAATACAATCTGATAATCAGATTTACAATTGGGTTTTGATAAACATATATTGGAATCCCCTGCATTCCAATGTAGAAGCCTTTCTGGGACAATTAAATTAGATACGAGCATAAGCGCCTCTCTGGATGACAGGTTGGATGAGGTCATAATAGCTGGTTATTTAAACTCAACATGCCTTAATAAAAGAGAAATCTGAGGAAACTTGTGGTACAAGTAAATTGAGCAATATAAACTGAGATGAAGGGGAAAAATTCCTACGAAGTTTGGCCATGCAAAATTTGATCGGAAATATACATAGGGACTAGGGACATCCCGAAAAGGGATACCTGGAAAAACACTCACTCCATGTGCATCAACTACATATTTGTGGCCAATACAATTTATGAGATTAGTCAAGAATTAGAATTTCAGCATACTGATTTTAATGATCAGAACATGCTGACATTGATAATAACCCACTCTTCGAAGCGAAATGTAGTCCCAGAATTGATACACTTAGGAGTGAATACAAAGAAAAATTCAATTGGGTGATAAGAAAGTACCATAGAAGACTTTTAAAAAATAAAAATACCTTAAACAGATTCCACCATGTACAAGATAAAAATAAAAAGCGTTGGTGGCAAACATTTCCCTTTATCCATCCATAAGGAAATAAAGCTCCAGTCTTCACAAGCGAAAAGGTATACAGGTAAAAGTAACTTTGATAAGGAAATCTGTGACAAGGAAAAAACTGAAACAAAAGGCTGATCATTAGGGAATATAGGGATTTAGATGTCAGGTTTGTTAGAATCCAGCAGCTAAAACAGACCTATATAAAATTGGCACAAACGACATAAATACAGTCGTAGTCAAAAAGATGGGGAACAAATGCTTGCTGTTGTACTAAAGAAGCAATCTTCTAACGTTTGGTAACTAATGAGATAATTTGGTACTGGGCAAGAACTTCAGAATCCTATACCTGGGAGAAATATTATTCTGAGGTATATAATCAGCCAGTGATGTCAATAGATGGTATAGATACCAAAAGACACTGCAATATATATTTTGCTATAGAGGACATTTTAATAATCAACAAAAAAACTCCAACCTCAGAGTCCTGGGTCCGAATGGCCTTAGTAACTTGGTATTAATTTCAGAAGCTTATTAATAAAGAAATTAATTTTCGATAGTTGGATTCTGGCAAACATAATTCCAATTATTTATACAAAACGTAAATAGGGAATCTCCAGGTAATTGTAAGCCAACTGCGTTATTAGATGCTGATGAAGATTTTTGCCACACTCATTTTAAGGAAATTGGAGAAATGGCCAGCTGATAACAGCCTCCTTTCCAATTACCAAACAGGTTTTAGGAAGGGAGTTGGGACTACTTTGAATGGTTTCCTGATGGACCACCTTGTGAACATTTCCTGGACATAAAATGCCCCCCCCCCACACTTCGCATAGCCTGTATAGATATGTCAGTGACTTTTCAAAGTCAAATCGGACAAAACTGTGGCAAAAATTACAAGAATAGCAACTACTGGTAGGACTATTGGAGCGATAGATGGAAATCCATAGTAAAACTGAAATACGTTTGAGGTTGGATTTACAGAGCGCAGTGGCCAAGGACATTCCCACCTCTAAGGGGCAGAGGCAGTGATGTATGCTTGCGCCCTTCTTATTCAAACTTATACATATCAATTATAGGGAAATATTTGGATTGGGCTGATTTTGTATCGGCCAAATTAGGGTCAAAAAAATGTGTTGGAATGTATACTGATGAGGTTATCCTTACCCACATTGGACTGCAAGGTTAATTGAGGCCTTCAGGAGGTTTACAAAAGACTCCATGTACCAATGCCAACAAAACCAAAAGTTATGCATTTCACTAAAATGATGCAGAAAAAAAATTGAATTTACATTGAAATTAGGAAAGACTCGACTCACTGTAGAGTAAGGTATCTGGGGCTCAGACCAAGAGCCTATCCAAATAGAAGCGCACATGTGATGACAATGATATCACATGGCATTTATAACGCGCCAATACACAAGTGTTTCGAGTCGCGATGGGGCAAGGGAGGGGGACAGAGGGAGGATAGAGACAACGATCTTACTAGGCCAAGTGACATTGGATCGCGCAAGTGCAGGGGAGAGGGGGAGAAGTGCTGTGCTTTACAAGGGATCAAACAAATAACTAGTAGAGCGGCTAGCAGATGGCAAGTGCAAGGTTAAGTGCAGACAGCGGGTGTCCAATAAGTGCAGGTAAAGGGGCTGTAGGGTTGCAGATACAGACCAAAGTGCAAGGGTTGCCAGGAAGCAGTGCGTTTGTGCAACTGGGCGGGCAGGGACCTGGGCCCGAAAGCAGAGGGTAGCCAGGTAACCAGTGCAGTATCAGAAAGGAGATCTGGGGAGAGGAAGAGAGAAGGCAGAAGCAAAGAGGAAGGTCTTGAGGTGCTTCTGGAACCAGAGATGGTTCTCCTCAAGTTTCAGCGAGGCAGGAAGGCTGTTCCAGTGGGAGGCCCAGGCCGAAGAGCGAGATCGACCACAACTCGTTGCTTGGAGAAGCAACTAATCCTGAGGGAGCTGGGGGTGGAGGAGCCAAGAGCTCTAGTAGGAAGATATTGCTGAAGAGAGAGTTGGAGGTATTGAGGACCCAGGCCCCAGAAGGCCTTGTGGACAATGCAGAGGGTCTTGAACTTGATCCTTGCAGCCACTGGGAGCCAGTGAAGAGATTTCAGTGCTAGAGGGATACGATCCCTGGGCTTGAGGCCAAGGACAAGTCTCACAGTCCTGTTCTGGATTAGTTGCAAAGGACCAAGAATAGAAGCAGGTAGATTTAGGAAGAGGCTGTTGCAGTAGTCCAGCCTAGACAGAACCAGAGCTCTAAAGACAGTGAGCTTTTGGGGGAAGGAGAGGAAAGGAAGAATACCTCAGTGGAGGTGCAGTTGGTAGTTTGACTTCTTAGAGATGTCAGAGATGCGAGGAGAAAAGGAGCGTGTGGAGTCGAAGATGACCCTGAGGTTCTTAGCCCCACAGGTTGGGGCACGAAGGGGGCTAGGAAAGGAGGGTGCAGGTGTGCCGATGAGGAGGACCTCCGTTTTACAGGCATTAAGACAGATCTTTGGCGGCACACCACTCCTAGATAGACAGTCGGAGATTAGAGAGGGAGAAGAGGTGGCAGAGGGGAGCCTGAAAATGGGCTGAGTGTCATCCGCATAGCACTGAAAGTTGGAGCAAAGCGGCAATGTGGTGGGCGAGAGGTGCCAGGTATTGGTTAAAAAGCCAGGGAGAGAGGTTACACCCCTGGGGAACACCACAGGTAGAGAGTGAGATAGAGGAATTAAGCAATTGAGGAAAAGGCTAAAAGCAATGTCAGTCATATGAAGCGCACAAACACCAAATATGGTAGATTCCCTCGCTTGCCTATGATCGAATTTGATAAAAGTAAAGTAATTTCAGCTTTGACATATGGTATGAAGATAAATCATCAGTCAATGAATACTGATTTTAACAAAATAGAAGGAAACATTTGGAGAGGAGTATTATTGCCAGATTGTGTCATTAGACATGAATTACCATTAATCTTGATTAAAGGCTGGTATTTATGGAAGAAGAACAAGTTACTTATCCGTGGTAACGTTCTTTCGATTGAGAATATCTTTGCAGCTGCTTCTAAAAAAATTGACAGAGGGTGCTGTGTGCTGTCTCGCTGAGTCTATGTCCCTCAAGGGCCTCTTTTCGACTGTCGACATCATCAGTATAAGTAGCACAAGCAGTGCCCGTTGGCTTGAGTTCTGTTTTTCCCATAGAGGAGTTACAAGGAGTACCATAGACCGTAGGCTCCAAGAAAGTGTAAAAACACAAATTCTAAGGTGGGAGGGGTGATGAGGAATACGTGAAAGAAACATCCAATCAAAAGAACGTTAGCACGGGTAAGTAACTTGTTCTTCTAATGCATTGTGTCCTCCCACATACTCCTCTTTGGACAGACTCCCAAAGCAGTAATAAGTTTGGTGGTAAGAGTATGAATTTTATTTTGTCCTTAAATTTTATCATGGACCTAACGAAGGGCTGCCTTCCCAAATTGTCCTTAACGAAGGTTAATCCATGCAGTAAGGTTTCACAAAAGTGTGAATAGACGACCAAGTGGCTGCTGCACATGTGTCTTACTGTAAAACCTCTCTGAAGAGCAGCAGAAGTTGCTATGCCCCTTGCAGAATGTGCTCTTAAACCTTCTGGCGGGTCTTTACCCGCTAAACTGTAACATTCACCAATATCCAGAATAATCCATCTGGATAGAGTGTTTTGTCACCGCTAAACCCAATTTAGGATCTGTATAGCCAATAAATAATTGGTACTTCTGACGGATTTTGGATGTTCTTGATACATAAAAACAGAGCCCTTTTCGGGTCCAGCCTATGTAATCTTTCCTCCTCCATTGCAGGATGAGGTGGGTAGAAAGTTGGTGAAATACTGTTTTGTGACAAGTGGAAGTCGGAGACTACTTTTGGTAGAAAAGAAGGTTTCTCCTTGAGAACAACCTTGTCTTCATGGAAAACAGTGTATGGGGGTTTACAGGAAAGTGCCCCCCAAAGCACGTACCCTGCGGGCTGACGTCATTGCTATTAGCAAGACAGTTTTTAAAGTGAACTGTCGTAATGGGCGTGAATGTATTGGTTCAAAAGGAATGCATGTTAGAAATGTTAACACCAGATTGAGATCCCATACAGGGACTTAGAATGGAATTGGTGGAAATACATTATTAAGACCCTTCAGAAATCGAGTAATCAGAGGCATTTTAAAATCTGACTCCTCCGAAGAGCGCTTAAAAATTGAAAGCACTGCCAGATAACCTTTAATTGTTCCAATCCGGAGCCCCAGATTAGCTAAATGTAACGAAATGCTTGAAGAAAAGAGAAAGGGAATTATTCAGTACAATAAAATCCTGCCAATCATATCAAGGAGAATAATGTTGAAGGAAAGGGTGAATGACAGAGGGGCAATGAGAGAAAAGTCAATAGAAATAACAGTAATGAGATTCCCCAAGAAAGGGGAGGAGAAAAGTGCAAGAATCTATGTAGAGAGGGTGGTGGTAGGGACTCCTATGCTTGTGTTAAACAGATGAAATGTATAAGACTATTAAACTGCATCAAACCCACCCACATAATGGCTTCAAGGGATATCAGAATTGTGGAGTTCGTAGGAGAGAAGCGGACTGAGTACGGGTGCAAAAGAACCCAACAAGAAAGAACTAGTGCTATCTTGTAAAGAGAAATTTCAGAGGTTGAGGTCTGAGGTGAGTGATTATGAAGATAAAATTCGGGCAAGTTGGAGCGAGGCGACTATCCCCAGAGAAAAAGAAAAACCCAGCTAAAATATCAGACTCAAAATCCTAACAAAGATGAGAAAAAGTCAATACCAAGGAAAGATGAACTGGTTACTTCCTATGACAAGAAAGATTTACTTGCCCTGAACTTTACAGTATCAAATCTGGAAAATGCAGCGAAAGAGAGCAAGCAAAAGCAACTGAAAAAAATTGAGGGGAGTGGGTGGTCATGGCTGGCCGGTGCTCTAAATGAGCCCAGGGTCGATTAGATTAGTAAGGCTAGGAGCAGTGACATCTTGAGGATTGGATGTTTGAACACTAGAGGATTCCGTCCTCTATTCAATGAAAAAGTGACAGACTTAGACTTGTTTGAAATTCTAGTCTTTCAGGAGACCTAGTTAACCAAGCAACCAGATTGTGATAGCTACCTGGCATTTCTCAATCCAGCCTTGAAAGGAACAATGGGTCGCCCTTGACTCAGGATGGAAGGTTACAGATGTCAAATGTCCCAATCCCTAAGGTCTTTTTTTAAACAAAAAGGTGGATACCCTGGGACGATTCCTTTTGATTAATAATATCTATTGGCATTTTAATATAGCCAAGGAAACAAATATGGTAGCCACAGTGATGGAAATTATAGACGAAGCAATGTGTCAATGGGATGAGATTAAGGCAGTTTTTTGTGGCGACCTGAATATTAAATTGCTGGATAACGAGGGTATCCACCTCAAAGAGGGGCAATGGAAGGAACGAGAGTGGGAATGGATGTGTAATAGGTCAATGAGAGGGATGCAGATTCTACATGCCCAAACACTGGGGGATTTACCGGGCAGCACCACATGGAGATGTGGCAAGTTGGAGTTGTGCATAGACTACTGCTTTGTGTCTAAAAATCTCAGATGGTGGACTGGTTCTCAGTGATCTTGAGTGATCATGATTTTCTGGCCATCCATATTGCGGGATGGTGGGCCTGTTGACCATTAAAAATGAGAGAAGTTGAATTGGGATGGGGCGGTAATCGATTGAGATTAAAACATCAAGAAGTTACGAAAATTATGAGTCTATACATGGCCCAAATCCTAAGGGATCTGAATAAAATCGAATATCTAGGAATTCATTATGAAAGGGAAAGCCAAGGGAGGGAAGCTGTGGTCCCAAAAGCATGTGTATGACCCCAAATTGGTGAATAGGAGGAGAAGGTTGATGAGAAAGGAGATAAGAGCAGTTGGGAGAGATGTTTATCCCACCAAATCAGAACGAACTAGGAAGATCCGACCGAAATTTAGTAATTGGTGTAAGAGTTCTAGGGTTATGAGAATGCAAAATGAGGCTAAGCAAGTTCTGAAAGCAGTATGTGCAAAAAAATCTAAAGACATCTGGAAGCTAATTAACAATGAGCGTGTGTATAGAGAAGAGAGTGCTTGAGTATGGTGTCCGAATGCAACTGGGTACAGCATTATTCTTCCCTATTCGCAGATCCTGAATGGAAGGATGAGATGGTGGCCAAGCGCTCGCCCTTGAGGTGGATGTTTGAGTTTGATGAACATGACGCTAACATGATAGGCAATTTGACTTCCTCTCGGGCAGCTGGGCCGGATGGTCTGTCTAATCAAGAACTGAAAAAGAATAAGGTACAGTGGGGCAAATTGCTAGTCATTATTTTCTCTCAAGTCCTGGCGAACCAAGAGATACCAGCTTCTTGGAGGGAGGCCAACATAGTCCCCATTTTTTAAAAAAAATGGCAGTCGAGCAGAGCCTAGGAATTAAAGACCTATTGCTCTGCTCGACTATTGGAAAGCTTTTCGCGACCGTCTTGTTGAGAGACCTAAAAGCCTGGGCTTCGAAAAGTGACATCCTAGATCCACGACAAACAGGGTTCGTGAAGGGGGTGGGCACGACTCTAAATCTCTATTATAAATCTTCTTAAAGAGAGGACGTTGGACTCTGATAAAACCCTCTACCTCGCCTTCATGGACCCAGAACAGGCCTTCGACGGAGTCATTAGGGGGGGACCAATCGCCAGCTTTGTACTGCAGTTAAGACATATTCCTTTAACAGCGCCTTGGTGCCCCTGGGCTGTGTGAGCGCTTTATAAATGCAAATAAATAAATACCTTAAAGAGGCCCAGTTCAGACCCTTTCCTATGGAGAAAGCAAACCAAAAAATAATTCTCGAAATCGAATTAAATAGATCCACTTTTGAAATATACAAAAAAAAAAAATCTGTCCCTGCAAAGCCTGCTTTTCTTATTTGCTGCCACAGGTTTCACACACTATGGATGGACTGGCAATTGACAGACCATTGGCTTACCACAAATGGATCGATACTCAGACACTGGGACCTTGTTCATGGACCACTTTCCCTTTCAGAAGATGAAATAGTTTTATCATGCCCAGAGAAAAATATAGGACCACAAAAATACCTTGCAAGAGAGGGTTAATGCACTGAAAAGGAAACACGTAGGTGGGTCCTCCTTTAATGGTAAAAAAATAAATACAAATAAAAGTATTGGCAAAGCCAACAGTTTCTAAAATGGTTGGCTTTGTCAGTGCTCGCTTTTTGCAGGACTTCATTACAAGGAAGAAATATAAATCAAAATACTTAAGGCCAACTTGGCTAAGACATATTTACCACACCAGTAGCCATTTACTGCTCCATGTATGCCATTAACTCTCTGCAGACTGCTCAGAGGTACAGTGGCAACCCAAAGCTTGATCTTACTGCTTAATAGCACTAGCTTACAGAGATCCCAGAAGGATACGTTCTGATGGGGATTGGGAATGGCCAGAAGAATTATCCTGGGCAGTTAAGGGGTGGGTAAATAACCAAACTATACCTACAAGCTGTGTGTCCCTCCTCACATGTCATCTCCAGACTACCTGTACTCCAATGCAATAGTTTCACCTTAAAGGTGGTGCTTAAGCGCCCAAACTAAAACATGGTATATCAGAGAACAGGTGTGGGCTCTGCCTGCAATCAAGGCATTTCTCAAACAGCTGTAAAAGAGAGCATGAAACGAAAACAATTTTAGAATCTTAGAAGCTCGGAAACACTACAACAGTATAGCACCCACAACAAAAAGCTCTGACTGCATAATAATGTTACAAATGAATGGCAAATGATGGTATTCGGAAGGAAGATTATAATAAAAAGGTGACCAATACCTACTTTTTACTCCCAGTGTCATAGAAAATTATTCGTTTATCTAAACCAACGGTTATAAATAACAGGTCATTTACTGGAGAAAAGCAAATTTCCGTTGCTGGAGCTTTGTGAGAATTGTCGAATACATGGCAGGAATTCTGGCTATTTACATCCCACAAGGTTACACTTCCACTGTCAGATACGCTGCCAAGCAAAGATTTCTTCATGAAAGAGTATTTTAAATGTCGAACCGGCTGTAAAGGAACAAAACTTAAAGTTACAGCATGCAACAACTTTCAAAGTAACTCACCGCATATTTAACAAGAACTTCTAAAGGTAATGTGTGTGGTGGATGAAGAGAAGCAGACTATATATTGGGAAAAACTTTACAGTAGAATAATCTATGAAGCTTCAACTAGAGGGAAAAAAGAATAGCGAGCATTTAAACAGGGTAGATTTGGCCAAGGTTGTACCTGAGGAAAGGGCAGGTGATGCATCACATTAAAACTTTTGCAGTCATGTCTTTCAGTTAACAAACCAGTGCATTTGAGGTATCACCACTGCTAACTACCATTGAGAAAGGTGTGCTCATTAAAGATTATTTGGAAAGGTACAGGACTGGGAATGCAATTGAAATAAGGAAATCAGAAATAGGTGCATGCTGCTTTCAAAGCATTTCGAGACAGGTTTACATTTTTAATTTGAATACACACTTTGAAGAGCACCCCCTTCATCTCACAGAACAGTTACAAAGAATGCGTAGATTACGTATTAGTAATGCTCATTACTCCTTGGTCTACACTTCCTCAGTCAATCTAAAATCAGAAACCTCAGTTGCTTTAAATATTTTGTAATCATTTTCAAGGCCAGTCCTACCAACACTTGCAGTTGAGGTATAAAGGGACTGAATTACCCAGAAATCTACTGAGTGCTCATTCTGGGGCAAAGCTGCGAATCTTTGGGGAGATGTATGAATGACAAGAAGAGTAGGACTAGGCGTAATGTAGATGTCTAGTAAGTAACCTAGCCAATAACCTTACATCCCTCTTCCTCATCATAGTCTTTACAAAGTGAGAAATAAAGCAGAAGGATCAGTGTCAGACCACAACAGAAGTAGAGATAGAATTAAAACGCTGCAATACAAGCAAGTTTATTAATAAAGCAGGTTTATGAACAGACTGAATGCCCCTGGGGACTCTGGGACTGCTGTGTTGAGATCAATGTGGAGGCGCCCATTGTACATGAAACCATAAGGGAGCACAAAGGTTTATGCTCAGAAAATGTTAACGAGAGCAACACAGAACTATAGCCCAAGGGGCTGCTTTTTTTCAAACTGATCTACTTGCTGTCAAGCTCAATTCAAAATACCTCGCAGGAACAGCTCAAAGGCCTGTACTAAATCTCTCACCATCTGGGAACACATTGAAGGATTAATGGATGCTTCAGCAAGCGGAGAAGGCAAAACAGTCAGGGATGGGACAGGACCGGTTGTCTCCTTGCGGCATACATCAGATTTGTTGTGACGGTGTAGCGTGGTAGTTGCACAGTGGGCTGGTGGACCTGTTAGTAACAGAGGTGTTCCAGAGACGCCCATCTCCCCCTGGGTTCTTAAACTCCTTGGACAAATCATTTTTAAAGTGCATGCCCCGTGTTAGGAAAGATTTTCTTTTCGCCGCTTTCCTACTATAGACATGTATGGGACACCCTTTGTTTTTGCTTGGTCTTCAATCCTGACCTAACATTTTGGAGGCAGGTAAAGCCTTCTGATTTAGTTCCCTTGCTTTGGGCACATGTTTATGGGGAGAATGATCAGTCCATAAGACTTTCAGTGCTGAGAGACTATGTCTCTCTCTCCCTCTATGGATATTTTGTATTTTTAAACTACACACATCACCCTAAAGTAAAGTGTGGTTAGGATACTTTATATTCTTAGATCTTTAGGGTTACAAATACAATATGTCCACGATGGGCATGTTTTGAACCTTTTACTTGTGCACTTTAGCAATTACCGCAAATGACTACTAGGAGCGGCTAGCACTCTAAGATGGCAATGCCACAATATTTTTTGCTGTCCTTTGGCCATGTTGTTCTATGGCCCTCTTCCTACTGCGAGGAGTCATGCGAGACAGACACTTGGGTATACGTTTGTCACAAGTTGCCATTCTATTAAGTAAAAAAGAATGAGACAAACCCCTATCTTTCCCATTCCTAACAGAGGTGTCCCTACCTAGCAAACTAAAGCGAAATGAAAATCGACCTAATGTCAAAAAATATCTGTCCCTCACACTAATAAACCCAAGAGAATCATACAACGATTTAACTTCACAAAATAACATTTCAATTCAAACACAAAAGTTATAACCAAGAATTTGTGTGACCAGGGTTGGGTCCCCTTACCCTGGAATAATTCAGGATGTTTGCAATTAAAGTTCAGTTTCAGAAAAATTCCTTTCATAAGCCAAGTTTCACTCCAAGTAGAAATAAAAGTTATTTTCATTCAATATATTCTTCACTTGGCAAAGTGACTTTACTGTCTCTTTACACCTCCAGTCCAAAGTCATCACAGAATGCCAGCCTAGAGTCTCCTCCCATGTGGCCAGAGAAAGGCAGCCAGATCCTGACCCTGAAGGGGTTGTTAGGATCACATGGGAGGAGAAGGCTATCCAAGGAATCGACACAAGGAGGGGCAAAACAAAAGGAGGACAAAATAACGATCTTACTAGGTCTTCTTTTGTTTCCCCACCCTGGTCTTGTCACGGCTAGAAACACTTGTAGACAGGCGCGTTATAAATGCCACGTCAGATCATATCAGTGGGCTACTCTTCTTCATAGGAGTCTTGTCTCCAATCTGTGGAATGGTTGCAAGAGTTATCCTTTTATCCAGGATTTTATTTTGTATTTTATTGTTTAAAGTGCAGATCTTGCTAGAGAGCTGAGGAGTGATGTACAGGGTGTGGATTGCCAGTGGTTGAGCTGGCAGTTTAACAGTAGCGCAGTACATTAGTTGAGCTCTGTGCATCCATTGGGATTAGTTCTTGGTCGGGTTTGAGAGATTTGAAAAATTAGAGAATTGTGGGGTCATTACGAGCCGATGACCCAAGGACCAACACTAGCTCTATATATTTTAAAAGCGGTCAGCTAAGTGGAAGAGTTGAAGTGGGCCATAGTGGAAAAAGTCTGTTTAAGGAAGCTTAACTCCTACCTCTATGGGACTTACTTCACTTAACAGACTGACCAAAGTCCTTAAAATGGCTGATTAACATGAAGGGGGTGAATTCAAAATTGCTCAGGTGGCCCCATAAGCCTTCAAGGCTTGAACTTCACTATTGAGCATATATCAGGTCTCATAACAATGCTGATGGGCTGGGGGGCGTGGCTTGGCGGCCATGCGAGAGTGAGCAGACTCCGAGAGGCTCCCACCAGATCCGACCAAAGATCCTGAGAAAGGCGTATATTAGGACAAAAAAACCCGAACAAACGCCAGGAAAAGGCGTCGGAAGACCCAAGGCACACACGGGAGAAGACCCGAGGAAAAACGGAGGCCAGAAGAGCGAAAACGAGAAGAGGGAGAGACGCGCCGCAACACCAACAAAATGGCGGGCGCGCAACGCTGAAAAAGAGACCCGCGTCTCAACACACGAAGAAGGCCGAAAGGAAGGAGTAGAACCGGGCGAGATAGCCGATCAACATCCAGCGCAGGCAGGACCGAAGTACCACCAGAGTGGCAGAAACCCGAGACGCCAACTGCGGAGATAGCCGCGCGACACCGACCCAGAGAAGGTGAAGACGGCGCGGCTCAAGAACAGGAAGCGGCCCACGGACCGGGGCTGGAGAACAGCTTTCCCCAGCCGATGCGGAGACGAGCAGCAGCAGCGGAGGCCTAGCGGAACAACGAAAGAACCTGAGCGGTGAGGCAGCGGAAGCGAGGGGCGACCCATAGACCGAGCCTCAGAAGAGCGGAGGTGAGCGTCAACGGCGGAGAGCCAACGGAGCGACGTGGGACCCCGAGAGACGAGGCGGCGGAGACTGGGAGACGACCCGTGGACCGGACCAAGAGAGCCCTCCCCTGACGCGGAGGAGTGTAGAAGCAGCGGAGGCCCAGCAGAATAACCGGAGAACCCGGAAGGCGAGGCAGAACGGATCGAAAGCGGCCCACAGACCGAACCGAGGCAGATTCCCTCACGCCGAAGCGGAGGTGAGCAGCAGCAGAGCAACGAGGGATCCCACAACGAGAGGAAACGGAGAACGAAGAGCGATCCATAGGCCGGACCACAGAAGAGCCTCTCCTGGCCGACACGGAAGTGAGCAGCAACGACGGAGACCCAGCAGTGCAACGAGGGACCTCGAGAGGAGAGACAGCGGAGAACGAGAGGCGGCCCACGGACTAGACCCAGAAGAACCCTCCCCTGCCAACGCGGAGGTGCGTAGCAGCAGCGGAACCCGATAGGAGAAGCAGTGAAGAATACGAGGCGGCCCACAGACCGGATCGCTGAAGAAGAGCCCTTACCTGCCAGTCCGGAGCGGAACCGAGGGAGACAGCAGATCAACGCCCAGCCCAAGCAGGATCGGAGCATCACCCGACCGGCAGCGAGACAAGGCACCGACGGCAGCAACAGGAAGAGAAGCCCGAGACAGCACTACAGAAACAGCGCGACACCAAACTGGGAAGGAAGAAGGCGTCGAGACCCACGGACAGGAAGCGGCCCACAGATCGGACCGAAGAAGAGCCCTTCCCTGCCGACGCAGAGGTGACTAGCAGCAGCGAAGAGCCGGCAAAGCAGCGGGAGATCCCGAGAAGGGAGGTAACGCCGAGACACAGGAACCAGGCCCAGGGAACAAGAGACAGACCGCGGGGCAGGTCAGGAGAGCCGAGACCTAACAGAGACGACATAAGAGAAGAAGGTAGCCGCCGTCGTAACGAGGAGAGCAAAAGAATTACACATAGACCCGGACACCACCCCAACCAGCTGCCTCACAGATAACCAGCAAGCGGGGGAGAGAACGTAACAGTCACTACGAACCACAAATCCAGCCAGCACAAACAGACCCCCCCCCACACAGGCAGAAACTGGGGGATGAGCCGCCTCACGCAAGGCACAGACTCCAACCACCCAAAAGCGAGAGGGAAGAGAACACCGGAGAGAGACACGGCAAACGGACAACGAGGGTAAAGACACAGAGAGAAATCGCTTATTAAAAAGGCAACACACGCAGGAAAGAGTGGAAGCGAGTGTGAGAATTGAGCAAGGACCCACTGAAGCACAAACGAAACCTGACTGAACAGGGCCCAACTACAGGCCAAGAGCAGTGGGTACTAACATGCCAGACAAGCCTAAAAGCGGCAGAGGGAGACAAACAGTCATGGAGACATTCACCCGGAAGAACGACGACCAGCAGCCAGAGGCTGGGGAGAAAGACACGCCGGAGTCATACGCCACGCAAGGAGAGATCAGGCAAGTGGAAAGCAGCATACTGGAAGCCATAGGGGCGTTAAAGACGTCGATAGAAGGCAAGTTGGACGCAGTGATGGTAGATGTGGGACTCCTTAGACAAGATACGAGGAACCTGGCGGAAAGGATGACAACAGTGGAACAACAAGCACAGAGCAACTCAGTGGAAGTGTCCGCCTCGCGAACACAAATGTCGGAAGCACTGGAAAGAATTAATATACTAGAACGCAGAGCTGAAGACGCAGAAGGCAGGGCCCGGCGCAACAACGTACGAATAGTGGGGCTGCCAGAGGGGGAGGAAGGAAGGGACCCCACGAACTACATAGAGAACCTCCTGATCCAAGAAGTGGGAGCAGAGACCCTATCCCAAGGCTTCGTGGTAGAAAGGGCACACCGGGCGCTGACTAGAAGACCGCGCCCAGGAGCACCACCAAGACCAATGATCGCAAAAATTATGAACTTTAAGGACAGGGAAAAAATCCTGACTTTCTCGAGAGAAGGAGGGAACATCACAAGGAACGGGGCCAGGATAACGATATATCCAGACTATACGGTACTTGTGCAAAAGCAGAGAGCCCAGTTCTGGCAGACCAAAGAGCGCCTTCGAGCGGCAGGGGTGAAATTCATGCTGCTGTATCCAGCCAAACTAAAAATACTGCATGACGGAAAAACACAGATCTTCGAGACAACGACCGACGCCCAGGAGTGGATGGACCAGCGTGGGATTCCACAGTCGGCAGAGAGGAACGAGCGAAACAGAAACCACCCCCGGCAAAATAGAGACTAGAACCGGGCACGACAAGTACACCCAACGCTACAGGAGCAAGAACAAGACGGTAGAGATGCCCTACCGGGAAGTAACGAAAAGGAGCAACCGACAGCCTCCAAGTTGAAAAGCCCACAGTAAAGAGACTTACAAAGGGAGCACAAGACTCGGGGAAGGGGAACCGCCAAGACCCACAGAGAAGCCCCAGTAAAAACAATGTTTATAGTGTCAGTTTCAAGACACTACGCCGCGACAGGCAAGGCCGAGGAGGAAAAAGCGGCACCTGGAAAGCGGTGGAGCCCGAGCAGAGGAGGGGAGGCTGGGCGTTTGTTGACGTTATTTGGGTTAACAGTTATAACAGTTGGGAAGTTAAGGTAAAGCCCGCAAAGAAAGGAGGAGAGCGGAAGAGGAACTAACAGTTGTCACACACAAAGAATCGGCAAGGAAAACAAATTCAGGGGACAGTACCCACAAACAAAAAGCTGGCGGAAAGCACGAGGCAAGACCGCCCACAACAAAGAGCGGCCAACAGAGAGAGAAACGACCCGAGAGAGAAAACGAACGGACGATTCAAAACTCAACAGCCAGAAGAAGGGACACAGATCCCCGGCAGGAATACACCGAGAGAATAAGACACTGAGCGAGCCCATGGGAAAGAACAGGCCGCAAGCGCTAGTCCCCACAAGGACCAAGATGTCTTAAGAATTGTCACGTGGAATGTCAGGGGGATGAACGCATATGTCAAGAGGCTAAGGATTTATACCTGGTTGAACAAAACAAGGACCCACATTGCACTGTTGCAAGAGACGCACCTGACGGCGGAAAAACAGGCCAAAATAAAGAAAAAATGGGGAGGCCAGATGTATAGTGCAACATACTCCAACTACGCTAGAGGAGTCATAACCTGGGTCGCCCCGGGCGTCCCATTCCAGCTCATCAACCAAGAGAAAGACGCGGAAGGGAGAATCCTGGTAGTCCATGGGATGCTAGAAAATCGGGAGATATGCCTCGTGAACACCTATGCCCCTAACCACGACGCTACAGCCTTCTTCAGGACGCTCCCGCCCCGGCTGGCCCCGTACAGGAATGCAACGATGATTTGGGCAGGCGACCATAATTGCACACTGGACCCCCGGCTGGACAGGTCGGACAATAAGCACAAGAGAGCGGCGCCGCCAGCGAGAGCACTACAACAGATACTGGACCGGCTCGGGGACGTCTGGAGGAAGGTACATGGGGAAGAGAGGGGATACACGCATTATAGTGCCCCACACAAGACATTCACACGGATAGACTACCTGTTTACGGGCAAGGAGACACTGGGGGAATTCACTGAGGCACACATACACGCGCGAACCCTATCTGACCACGCCCCCCAGACGATCACATGGGCGCACACACACAGGAGAGCCCCTATACCAACATGGAGATTGAGGGCAGAGGCATTATTGGACGCAGGCTTCCAGGAACACATCCAAAGCGTAATAGAAGATTATTTTGAACATAATGAGGGTAGTGTGGAAAGCACAGGAACGGTCTGGGAGGCCTTCAAGGTGGTAGTCAGAGGGGAGGCGATGGGGAAAATGGGAGGTCTCAGACGAGAAACCCTAGCACAACTAGATGAGTTAGAAAGGAGAATCGAGAAGGCTGAGAGACAAGCGGGGGAGAAGGGGGCGGAACAAGAGAACCTCACCACCCTGCGACAACAGTGCGTGGAGACCTGGGAAAGATTGGGACGGCTAGACTATGGGAAATATATACAGAAACTACATGCTGAGGGGGACAAGCCTAGCAGACTCCTGGCCTGGCTAACCAAGCAGGAGACTAAGCGGGAGCCAATTAATGAAATTCAGAACAGAAAGGGAGAGGTGATAAGATCCCAAGAGGGAATAAACGAGGTGTTCTCGCAGTTTTACGAGGACTTATACTCCAGGGTCCAGGAGGCAGAGGAGGGGGACCTGAAGGAAGCCCTCGCGGAAATTAGACTCCCACAATTGACGGAGGAGCAGGCCCAAATATTAGACGCCCCTCTCACTGTAGAGGAACTAACGGAGGTAATCGCCCAGCTCCCGACAGGGAAATCTCCGGGGCCAGATGGGCTCCCGGGGGAATTTTACAAACAATATAAAAATGACATAGTCCCGAGACTGCTAGAAACACTAGAAGAAGCATACGAGAAAGGAAGACTCCCGAGTAGTATGTCAGAATCTATAATAATCCCGATCCTTAAACCAGACAAGCCCCCCCTTGAATGCGGTTCCTACAGACCGATTTCCCTAATAAACCAGGACTCCAAGATCCTGACGGCGGCACTAGCCAACCGCCTGAAAAGAGTGCTACCCACCCTGATCCACACGGACCAGACAGGGTACGTGCCAGAACGGAACACGTCCTGGAACCTGCGCAGACTCCACTATGTTATAGAAAGGACAAACCAGGAGGGAGGGGAGTGTGCTGTAGCCTCACTGGATGCAATCAAAGCATTCGATTCGGTGGGATGGGACTGGCTCCTGGGAACGCTCACCCACTATGGGATTGGACAAGGGTTTACAAGATGGATAGAACTACTATACAAAGACCCGAGAGCGAGAGTCAAGACGGGTAGACAAGTTTCTAGGGAATGGGGCATAGAGCGAGGCACAAAACAGGGATGCCCCCTGTCCCCAATGTTATATATCCTGGCCCTGGAGCCGTTCGCAGTATTCCTAAGAACGGATTACAAAGACACGGGCATAGAGATAGACGGGGAAACACACCAGATATCCATATACGCAGACGATATACTCCTTTACATACAGAACCCACGCACCCACCTGCAGGACTTACTAGAGGCGCTGCGCGCGTTTGGTAGGTTATCTGGAATAGTGGTCAACAGAGAAAAATCCTTGCCGTTTCCCCTGGCAGGCCTACGCGCAGTGCCGTCAGATCAATTACCGCCTCTGGGCATCACATGGGCCCCGAACACCTTCAAATACCTGGGAGTGGACATCTATCACGACACCATGGAAACACACGCAGGTAACACACAAGTAGCTTTAGACAAAATTGAAAAGGCTATGAAATTCTGGCAGACGCTACCGTTGGGCATGATAGGCCGGGCGGCACTACTAAAAATGACAGTCCTACCCCGACTCTTATATTACTTCACGAACATCCCATACAACATACCAAGGCCCTTCTTCAAGCGCCTACACACTATGGCGAGAACCTTCCTATGGGGAGGGGGGCGAAACAGGGTGGCACTAAGCACACTACAGAGAAGCTATGAGTGGGGGGGGCATCAAACTCCCAGATTTTGAATATTACTATTTGGCAGCACAACTCCAATTTGTGGTGCGATGGCTGGGCGAGGAGACCTCAATAGATGCAATAATTATTGGGCCAACACTCCGGAGGTATTACCTGAGAGAATTATTATGGGTCAATGCCGCCCAAGCCAAAGACCTACCCAAAATAGCCCAACTAGGCCGAACACTATGGAAAAGAGCCTGGAAGACACAGGGCATACGAGACCCCTGCTCAAGACATATCCCACTGGCGGGGCTGGTGGACACCCGAGTGGCCAGCCTGACCACGTACAGGGCACAATGGGAAGACAAAGGTGTGGCCCAAATTGGGGACCTGTGGCGTGACGGACAGTGGGCTGAATTCCAGACCCTGATGGACGAACAAGATGTACACAGGGGCCAATTCATCCTGCACAATAGCCTAGTTCGGACAATAAAGAAGAGGTGGAGCACTATGCCAGAGCCTGAGGACACCGAAGGGGTACTAGAGGCATGGTACGATATATCCGAAGGAGGTCATACGGTGTCCAGACTATGAGCAAATACTGGGACACACCAACAAAAAGACACTAACAGCACGGATGAAGTGGGAAGAGGAACTGCAACAACCCTTCGAAGACGAGGAATGGAACAAAGTCCTCATGTACACAAAAAAGGTGTCCAGAAACGCCAGGTTCAGACAACTGCAGATATACATAGTACATAGAGCATACCTAACTCCCAAGAGAATGTCAAAGATGGGAGAAGGACAAACCCGGAGCTGCCCGCGGTGCGGAGACGAACAGGCCGACATGGTGCACATGTTCTGGTCGTGCCCGCAAATAGCAGACTTCTGGAACACGGTGAGAGAAAAGGCGTTGACAGCAGACATACGGATGCCAGCAAGAACGCCAGCAACATACCTATTGGGCCTGTTCCCAAGGGGGCACCGGCAGATGACACACGTGGCAAAAATGAAGGATTTAATGACAATACTAGCGAAACGCCGCATAGCGATGGCATGGAACAAGAGCGAAGGCCCCTCGAAGGAAGGATGGTGGGCCGACCTACAAAAATGGGCAATAGCAGAGACGGCAGTCTGGGCGAGAGCTACACAAAGGGGAGAGAGCGACAGCGGAGCCAGACTACAAGCATGGAACTCCCTGGTGCAAGACCTGTTTGGCAGCGGAGGCGAGGATGATACGACTGACAATAGCGATCCAGGCGACTCAGGAAACGATGAAATTGAACCGCCCACGTCGGGAGGCACTACATAATTCAGAGGAAGAGAACTAACGGGAAGAAAGAGACGAGGTCGTGACCAGCGCGGACTCTGAACAGTGCAAATCCAACTGGGAAAGACCAGCAAACACATGCAAGGACAGGACCAAGGGAAACTCCCAGGGAAAGGAGGGAGGCCACCGGGAGACCGGCCCCTCCGCTACGAACTTGACAACGGCCGGCGCCGGCCCCGAGGCGGCAACGGACCACGAACATACTGCGGCAGCCTTTGGGGAGAGGGAGGGGGGGAGGAAGGGGGAAAGGAAAATGGGAGGGTGACTTTTGTTTCTGTTTTGTCTGTTCTCTCCCATTCCTTTTATGTTGTAAAACCAATAAAAAGAAGTTAAAAAAAAAAAACAATGCTGATGGGCTGACCAGGATGTATAAGCAACTGGAACAGGAATCCCATCCAGGGGTGGATTATATCTCCCAGTCCTTCGTTGGGGTCAGGCTAGTACCAAAACGATCAGTATTGAGATACTATGTTTCTCTTTGTGAATGATTGTATTGTTACAATTGCACACATCACCTTACAGTTAAGCAGTTAGGATACTTTGCATCCGTATTTCTTTTTATATAACTTTTTTTGGTTACTTTTACAATGTGCCCAAGACAAGCTGATGGCAGCAGTGATATTTTTGCAGTTGTGACATGTGTGCACGTTTGCTTTTACCACAAATAGAAATTGCTTGTTGTTAGGCGGAAACCTGTGCAGTTCCCTCTGGGACCACTGCAAAAGATTTAGGACTACAGGTGTTTGGCAGTAAACCCACTTGGTAGAAGTCTGTACCACACAGATTCACTTGGTAGCTGTGGCTGAGCAGTCAGACTTCTCTCAAGAAAAGTTAGGCAGTATGTGGAGTATACAAAATAGGGCAATTTACACAGTAGAACAAGCAAACACGGAACAGAGCTTCGGTGTAAAGATATATAGTTATTTATTTATAAAAACACATCTATGAAAAACACACTGGCACTAATACGGTAAACAACTTCAATCACAATTACTATAAGTATCTCACTCCTCTAACAATAGTTCGACAAGTCTAGGTTCAACGGCACCACTTATTTGCAGACAGAGGTGAATGCTTCAACTGGGCGCATAATCATGTGTACAGCAGAGTTACATATCGTTACACGAGCATCATAGTACAACAGACAGAACGTACATTAGTCCAGGCTCTGAATCATTCTCTGTACATACTTTTCTTGGTATATTCTACTCTTGTATGTAAACATTCAGAGCCTGGACTAATGTACGTTCTGTCTGTTGTACTATGATGCTCGTGTAACGATATGTAACTCTGCTGTACACATGATTATGCGCCCAGTTACCTGAGGGTTCGGATGCGCTTTATAAATAAACCAACTAAACTAAACCTAGATGGCACTCTAGTATTCGTTAGGACGGGAGAGAAAAGGCAGGGTATGAAATCAACTCGGTACCAACACTTTTACGAACAAATGCAAGGCAAGTAAGGCAGGGTCTACTCGGAGAGAGGCAAGGCGATATGTCCCAAAAAGTATCACAGTTGAAATGCACTTCGAGTCTGTCGCAAATTGTCACAGAAAGATTGGACCAGTTCAGAACAGAAAGTTAAGAAGGCTTGGAGGCGACCCAATGGAGAGGCAAGGATTAAGACACCTCACGCTAACCGTCACAAGGGAAGCCAGGCGGACACGGTACCTTGTATGTGGCGAGACAGCTCCGGCGGGGGCAGTTGTTCCTGGTGGTGGATGCAAGTCGGGGCTTTGACAAGAGAAGAGATGATCTCGTCGTCGAAGGAAAGTTGAAGATCGTTGCACCACCAGGGAAGAGACCAGCCGTGGAGTGCTCCGTCACAAGGCACCACCTTTTGGCCGCGTTACGGGTTAGTGGCTATCCGGTTGCCGGGGTGCTCAGCACGGGCAATTCGACCAATACGCCCTGGAAGCGAAGAAAAAGCAAAGGGGACTGGTTGTGTCCACCAGTCAGGGGAAGAAGACTCTCCGGCGGGGAGATCTCCTCTGTCGTTGGGAAGTGGTGAGTCGGCTCAGCAGGGCTCCACCGGAGGTGTCGTCGTTGCAGGTCGGCTCAGCTTTACCCTCGTCGGATTCTTAGGTCCTGTGGCGACTTCTGAAGATCCAGTACCAAAAGCCTTGCTTTTATGCAGAAAACCCCCATTCATTCAGCCTAGCTGTCAATCAAAACACGCTAAGTGGTGAGCAGGGTGGCTCACCACTTGGGCCAATCACACCAGAGTGCAACTTGAGTTGGCAAGGCAACTCAGTCCAGGGTGCCTAAACCCCCTCCCACACCCCCCTGTGGTACCCAGACAGAATGGCACCACTTTGGAGGGCTTCTGGGTAGAAGCCCGCCAAAAGTGGAACAAAGGGCTCAACCTTTGGTTCGGAGTTAGAGACGAACACAGACGCCATTTTAAAAACCAAGTTCTGGCAGAAAATACCAACCGGTAGATTTATTTAAGACAAATAAACCGGCGGTATGTTAGAGATTAATGAGAAAAAGTATTAACCTCCAACAATGGGAAGAATCCCAAAGAGTTATATTCATGGTCGAATATAACAAGTAGTTACCACTGCCACCAGCCAAACCTCGACGAGGGGGGACGGGACAGTGCCCCCTCGAATAACAGACCCAGGGGCAATCGAATTACCCCTACTAGTACGTCCACAATAGGATGGTTTGCACTAGTTCTGTTAGTAAATTTAGGTCTAGTAAAGCCAATGGTGACTTTGCATGCCCTGGGAGACAGTAGTCAGTCTCAGGGTATGGAGTCTATGGTGGGGGTCCTCTAGGATGCCCCAGTGTTACGGCACAGAGGGTGCGGTGTAACACAGTTAGCAAAACATACGAGACCCTATGGAGTAAAAGACCCCATAACCCATAGAACACATTGACATTCAAAGGAATTATCCACATTTATGTCCAAGAGTGGGAGAAAAAAAAAAAAAAAAAAAAAGTCTCACTCTTTGCAGGATGGAAAAAACAAACTCCAGAAATCCAGCAAAGCTGCTGGGGGACTCACTAGGTTAGGAAATTCAGCCTAAACAGAGAATTCTCCCTAACACTTGTTCTTTGGCCACATTGTTCTTTGGCTTTCTTACTGCCTTTGGATAGGGAGAATTTCTCACTTTTGTGCTAATTCCCATCAACTTTAGAGACCCCCCCCCCCAGCTCTTTTGCTAGACTTTAGGACATTTTAATTTTAGCCCTGGAGTGAGTGAGACCTTTTTCTCACTCATGTGTTACCAGATTTGGATTTTGTGTTATAACTATTTTTGGAGTCTGACAAAACTCCATAGGCGTCTACTTTTTGTATGGTGACACACAGCACCTTCAGAACAGTGTCACAGAGAAACCCTTTAGATTTCTCCTAAGGTTTGAAAACCTTTTCTTGGGTGAACTACAGTTCCCAAGAATAGTAAAGTGAAATTGGCTTTACTGACCTTTTCTCTTTGTAGGTCTAGCACACACCATCTTATGTGGAGTGCTGGGGGGTTACCTAGTAGCCCCTTATCCTACACTGTTAACCTCACTACTTTAAATGGGTGGTGACAGTGGTTTAATTTTTCCTACCATTGTGCTTTTCTACCGCCGGCTGAACCCTCAGCTGCAGTACAGCACCCATGGGTGACCATTTTGTCAAAATGGCCCTCGTCTTTTTTCGCCATTTTCTGTTTGTGAGGTCTTTCTAGGATTTTACTCTGTGCATCGTGGCAGATTTGAGCCCTTTGTTCATTTTGCCTTTGGTGGGCTTCGGCCCTGAAGCCCGCCTCAGACTATAGTGTGTCTGGAAGGACAGGATGTGAGGGAGGTTCCCGAAACTCCCCTGTCCTTTGTCTCTAGGAATGCCTGAATGCAACCAGTCCGTCATCGACAGCCTAGGCTGTGCATGATTGGGAGAAACCCGCTTAAAAGGCGAGGGTTTTGGGACTAGAGGCAGAGTCGACCACTGGGAGGAAGACCCAACGAAGAAACCGTGAACGAAGCTTGCTGTATCCTCCTGGGCCTTTGAATTGCCCGGTGAAGCCTTTTCAATTCGACAGAGAAGCTCCGGAAGGGACGACTTCTCCCTGTGGGTCAGTGGGACCAACTAAACCCAAGACAAACTCCACTGGACCATCTTCCCTGACTGGCTGTACTTGTTCACTGCTGCAAGAACAGAGTGCCAGGGGTCGAGTAATCCGTAGTCAAGCGCAACGTCTGCAATCCGGCTAGAAGCTCCAGGAGTCTCCCAAGGGCCCTCCAGAAGCAAGACGACCAGAGCTCGAGTCCCCTCACCAGAGTGCAGGACCCAAGGCGCGAAGGAAGTCCAATCGGTATCCGAGATCCACGACGTTGCTGTTTGCTAAGCGCTGAAACCTGCAAAGTGCTGCTCGATCGAAAAGTTGAAATTGGGGCAGTGGGGTTACAGTCACGACATACCACAGAGTATCCTGAAATAGTGAGAATCTTAAGAGATATAGGCATGAATAGATGTCTACGCATGCAGCTTAATACGAGGGGGGGACTTGTTTGATGGGGGCTCTTGATGCCCTTCTCGGACTGGGTGCAACATTAGAAATGCCGGAGGGGAATTTTTCAGAACATTGCTTGCCTAACCAGGACCCTAGCCAACAAGTGGGGGCACCATACCAGATGAACCCCTGACCACTCCCAGTCCTACACACCCTCCTAGCCATGGGAATAGAACGTCACAGGTATAAAGCTATATACAGCACTACAGGCTAGTAGGATGCTACACACCCACCCAAAAGGCCAAGGATAAGTGGGAATGGGAATGGAACGGAGCATAAAACATGGTTCAAAATCTGCTCCAAAACCACTACGTTTCATGGAATGCGTGCTTTAAATCGATTCCATTTAACATCATACACAGAGTCTACATAACACCACAGAAGTTACAAATGATGAAAACACAGGCCCCGTACAATTATCCAAGATGCAAAGGGGAGTCTGCAGACTTCTGGCACATGGTTTGGGTATACCAAACAATAGAACGCTATTGGCAGGCAGTGATTAGTAGAACCGATAGTCTATTGGGGAGGCAACTGGAATGCACACCTCGCGTGCATCTTTTGGGAATGATCCCGGGAGGTAAAAAGAAAGTAAGCACACAAACAAAATGGTGGCCTGCCTATTTCTTCTTGCGAAGCGCCGCATGGCCATCTAGGGAGAAACCCAACCTATTGAAATGGGCCACTGTGGAAAAGGCAATAATACATGAGCAAAGAAGGGAGGAGTCAGATGCCTTAGAACTTCAACGGGGCACCCTTCTCAACCACTGCCAAACATCTCCAGACAATCTCCCCCATGAAGAAATGAATTGTGGATGCGGTCATGGGGCGCTAATGTTGCGTGTTATAAGATTAAAATCTTAAAGGGGCAGAGGTACAGATAAGGCCTCCCCCCAAGAGGTTATGTATGTAGGTTAGTTTGATGCATCCGAGTTGGAACGAATGAGGGATGGCAAAGGGGTGGGAAAAATGTATAACTGTTTATGACCCGTTTGTTAAAACTCAATAAACACATTAAAAAAAATAAAAAAGGAACAATAGTGGTACTAAAGTAACGGATACTGGAGCAATTTTGGAAGTCTAAGAAATGTTATTGTAATTGCTACTCTCCTGCAACTTCTAGCTCTCCACCTAATCTTAACCTCTTTTTTCATAGCATTAGCATGAGCTCCTACTCCAACGTAGATCTTAGAGGTATGGGCAATAGGATCACTATATGTGAAATTGCTCAAGGCACTAAAGATTTGCAGAAGGGGGAATGCCCCTGGTCCGGATGGCTTATCTATTGAACTTTTCAGTAATTTCTTCGACATTCTCTGCCCCAAATTGGAATCACTCTTCACATGCTTTTCCAACAATGGTTTCTCATCTGGTACGTTCACTGAGGCATTATTAGTTATTTTTCCCAAAGTCTTACAAAGATGCTGATCTCCCAAAGAATTATAGAACAATTTCTCCAATTAATATTGGTTGTAACATTTTTGGCAAAGTCATCTCTAATAGAATTGAGTCTTTCCTTCAAGTTAATCAAACCTGATCAAGTGAAATAACTCATCTAATGCTAGATTTCTATTTGGATGTTCTCCACCTTATTAAAAATGATTTAAAAAACAGATCGGGATGGTTATGCTGCAGCAATTGCGCTGGATGCTGAGAAGGCTTCCGATAAGGTTGATTGGAACCATCTTTATCATGCATTAGTGTGGTAAGGTTGCGGCGAGTTTCAAATCCCTTGTGAGACCCCTTTATTCTGACCCCAGAACTCAATTTGTATCAACGGCCAGAGCTCATCCTTCGTTCCTCTTAAAAGGAAAACTAGAGGGGACCACTCCGGTGGTGATAGTGTGCAGTACAAATGTCCTTTAACTTTAACATAAGGATGCCTCTTTTCCCCCATTTTATATGCTCTCTCTCGAACCCTTATCAGAATTTATCAGAAATTAAACATCTCATGGATAATAGTGCCAAACATGAGTCTAAAATTGCTGCAAAAGCCCATGAAATACTTATTTTTATAAAGTAGCACAAAACCCATCTTTCTAATTTAATAAATAAGTCGGTTCTCTTTTCCTCATTTTCTGGGTATAAGCTCAATAGGGATACATTTCGGGTGTCGCCCCTTAATTCTCTCTAATGAAACAGACTCATTTGTCTTCAAATGTTGAGATAGTTTTAAATATCTTGGATTACAATACGACTCAGTCTCCAGCACCATTAACCCCTTAAGCGGCAAGGACGAGATATCTTGTCCTTGACATTACCTCTGTAGTGCCAAGGACGAGATAGCTTGTCCTTTTTGGCACCTTGTTTTGAGCGATCCCTGCAAAGCAGGGATCGCTCAAAACTGTAATCTAACCCCCGGGCTATGTGAGGGGGAGGGCCCCCCCAATCACTGCCCGGGGGCTGGACTACCTTCAATTTCACATCGACGTGCGTAATGCACAACAACATGAAAGTAAAAGTAATTTTCACTGCAGCAGCCATTTCGGGCTGCCGCGGTGAAAATTAAGGTTAGTCTACAACTTTCTCCCCCTCAATCTCCAGCTGTATTTGATGCCGGAGATCGAGGTAGGTGTCGTTGGAAAGGGGTGATCTCCCCTTTCCAATGACACTTTCTGTGAAAGCTTTGCTGGGTGTGGATCAGACACAGAGCGCTCGATCCGCGCCCAGCAATGCCCACTAGACACCAGGGATCTGTCTGAGAAGTGGGAGGAGGTGGGGGCTGCTTACAGTAAGTAGCCCTCTCCCCCCCCCAACCCCCAAAACATGGGGGCACATATGTGCAGAACCCTGGGGGCAGATGGCTGATCACTTGCCCCCAGGGAAGGGGGCAAAATAAAAAAGTAAAGAAAAAAAAACAAAAGGGAGATTTGGGTGGGGGGGGGGGCACTAGCCACCAAGGATTTGACAGAAAAGGGGGTGGCCGTCTCCCCCTCACCCCAAGGGGAAATGGGGACACTCCTTGTAGCCCTCCCTGGGGGCAGATATCTGATCCTAGGAAAGGGCATCTGCCCTCAGGGAGGGCCGATTGAGATGGCCCCCCCCTTTCATTTGGTGTGGGGGAGCCCTCAGCCCGCCCTAAAGTGTAGGGGTACCATTTTCAATTTTTTTCTTTGATTACCAAACTTGCCTTGGCGCAGAGCAGCACATTGGTGTGCCAATCTGGCCCCAGGGTGCCCAAACCTTACTGTCCCACAAATTTCGCTGGCCCTCTTCCCCCCCACCCCAAATGGAGGGGGGAGTGTACCTCATGCAGCCGTTTGTAGGAGGCCCAGGGAGGCCTGCGTGAGGTGCCCCAGCCACCCATTTGGTGTGCGGGCCACCAAAAATTGTGGGACAGGCCCCCCCAGTGGGTGGGACAGTACGGTTTGGGCACCCTGGGGCCAGATTGGCACACCAATGGGCCCCTCCGCATTTTAGGGCTGCTGTGGGGCACCCCAAAACGACGGGGAATTTTCTAATGGTAAAGGGTGGTGACCCCCTCCACCCACAATGGAGTGGGGGCCATGTGATGCAGCCCTCCCTAGGGGCAGATATCTGCTCCTAGGAAGGAACACATGACACCAGGGAGGAGTGCAGGACAGTTCCCCCCCCCCCCTCTTAACTGCCCCCAGGGAGGGCTACATGAGATGCGCCGCCCCTCCATTTGGGGTGGGGGTGGAGTGGTGCACCCTCCATTACATTTCAAAATTTTCCAGCGGTTTAGGGTGCCCCTTAGCCCCCCCCCCCCCTAAGGTGCAGCCTGCCATTTTCAATTTGTTTCTTTGTTTACCAAACTTCCCTTGGCGCCGATGTGGCCCAGAATGTATTACCCACAATCCCCGACAAAGTGCAATATTTGGTGGGGGAAAAAAACACACAATGTTCACTTTGTCTGGGTTTCTGGTTAATACATTCTGGGCCGATTTGCAGAAGTCAGACCTCTGCAGATTCCCACTGGTGTCCTCTTTTGGGAAATGCATGGGGTTCCCAGTTTTCCTTGGTGTCTTGGACACGTTAGGCCCAAATCTGTATGGTGTGCACTTCCATGAAATTCATCAAATTCTGCTGTCGGAAAAGACTTGGGGTTAACCGCCTTTTTGGCTCTCCCCTTTGCCCCCAGGTAGGTGCAGCCACACGTGAGGTACCGTTTTCGTCGGAACACCTGTGGGAACGAAGGAAGGTAGGCCATGTGTTGTTGGCCTGTTTAGGTGGGTGAGCCGAGTGAAATGTGCGGAAATTGGGGTTTTTTTGCCAAATTTCAGACTTTGCCGGGCTTTCTGGGTAATACATTCTGGGCCGATTTGCACAAGTCAGACCTCTGCGGATTCCCACAGGTGTCCTCTTTTCGGAAATGCATGGGGTTCCCAGTTTTCCTTGGTGGCTCGGACACCCTAGGCCCATATCTGTATGGTGCGCCCTTTTGAAAAAATCGTGAAATTCAGCTGTTAGAAAAGACTTGGGCTTAACCGTGTTTTTGGCTCTCCCCTTTGCCCCCAGGTAGGTGCAGCCACACATGTGTGGTACCGTTATCGTCGGGAAACCTGTGGGAACGCGGGAAGGTATGACATTTGTTGCGTTTGCGTGGTTTTCATATAGTTTCGATCCATTTGCTGCTGCCCTTTGTCACACAACCCTTTCATTTCCCAAATGTGACCTACATTTAGTCGCTGCTTTAGGCACCATACACTTTTGTAAACTGCACAAGTCACCTACCCTTGAAAAGGTCTGCCAAATGTATGCTTGCTCTTCCTCACCACATTGGTTTTCCTGATTTACACATGCTAAGTATATCTGTTGAGGCCGTAAGCATAAAACTCCTGCGTACCATGGCTTTGATTCTTGGCTTGTGGCATTGGTTGTTTTGTGAAACATTACAAAAAATGTTTCATTTCCTAACTGCAAGAGTCAGGGGAAATGTAGCGGAGCATTGTTTTTCTTAAAATTCATAGAAGCCATTGTCGTACCAGGCCAACCATGTCCATCACATACCTTTTTTTTTCGGTCATTTTCCCGCTTTTTCCCCAAATTATGGAATTTTGCCTGCCCTGCGCAAATCACCCCTTCCTAAACTTGGAATTTTGTCTACTTTTCAGAAATGTATGCCTTTCTGTCATCCAATTCGGCTATCCTACCCTTTTCTTCCATTCCGTCCACGCATGTCCAAAATCACCTACCTCTCAATACGGTTGATCACCACATCAAAAATGTATTTTTTCGTTTCCACTCAACCTGTTCTTGAAAGCCAGGAAATTGGGGAATTCAGCACAGCAAACCATTTGTTCCTAGCTCTTACAAGGAAAAAAAAAAAAAAACACACAGGCTTCTTTGTACATCATTTTATTGCCATTTTTTGGAAAAACCAAAAATCTTTGCTTTTTTCTTATTTTCTCTCACCCCCCTACAGCAACCTAGGATTCCTGGGTGGCGTTATGACTGCCTACATGTGGGGGGGGGGGGGAGGAAGGGGGCCATATTTTGCCGCGATATCTCATGTAACAAAAATGAGGCATTGAATGGCGACATACCAAAATCACCGAACAAGGCCTTGGCACTGGGGGGAAAAAGCCATGGCACTTAAAGGGTTAAACTTTTTTTAACCGATCACCTTTATTGATTTTTCCAAAACATACACAAACACTTGTCAAACGGTCAAATATCTTAACTTTAACAGCCTCCTCCCCACACTTTCATCATACATCACCAAGCTCCCAAGCAGACAGTTCTGGACTGCAAAAATCCCTCTTGCTCAGTCCTCCCTCCTCCTCCTCCCCCGTTCCCACCCCCTGTTCAGGATTAAAGTTCAGCTTATCCGACGTCTCATGCCACACCATGTAGAAACCATCCAAGCCCTCCTCATTCCTCAGCTGATTACTCATCCATTTGGGCTCTCACCCATTTTTGCCAAGCCCTGCCTGCGCCAGTCTCCAATTCTGGGTCCTTCCTGTGCCTTCCAGGCCATTTCTACCATCCTTCTGGCCAATACTAGACACAATACCATAACCCTGGCCAACCCATTGGCATGCCCACACCTCCCCACAGATGTCAACCCAAGCAAGCAGTATTTGATCGAAAACTGGACGCCAATCCCAAACAGTCAACTCCGAGCAAACGCCACTCCAGAAACCCGCCACTCGCTCGCACCCCCACCACATATGCGGGAAGGTTCCAACCTCCTTTCTGCACCGCCAGCAGATTGGATCCGCCCCTCGACCATCTTAGTTACCCTTACCAGTGTGATAAATGCCCATCAGACTATTTTTATACTACATCCATTGAAACCTGGCATTCCAAGAAGCCTGCTTCGTATGTTCAAGGACCCTCGTCCACTCAAATCTGCGAGTTGTTCCCACATATCCTCTCCCTATTTGGAATGGAGTGCTACCGCCGCTGTGTCGCATTCCTATCGGTTAGCTGCATAAAGTTTTGAAACTCCCCGTTAGGCAAGATTGTATGCAATGCCCTTTGAGTGCACCACAACAACCCTGACCTCCTGGAAATAGGAACCCAACCTTTGTTATAAGTTTGTACTACACAGGTTGGTAGCATGTTGAGCAGCCAGGCTTATCCTAGGGGGGGTCAATGTGAGCTGCAGGGGAGTTACACAGATATTCACAGTGACTAGTATTCAAATAAAGACTTGCACAGAAGGTTTCTTGAATTATTAATTTATCAGTTACAATAAGCCTACTTCAGAAGGGAGCAATATAAAAGCAACTCACAAATACACTTCAATACTATACACTCTTAGTTTCTAAATCAGTAAAGACCCTTTTGGGATGGCCCACAGTCACAATCTACACCCTCGGGTGTATTCAATAGCTAGGTTGCTGGGGACATTAATATCTTATTGTTTGCATTTAGAATACTCTTAGAAGTTGGTAAAGGGAAAAGGTTATTAGAACATACAAGAGACCACAAATATTCTTAAGCAGGCAAAAACGTTTTGATCCCCTAAGCAGAGTCATTCAGTATAACAGGTTAAGCCAAAGTCAATGGGCAACAGTCTTACATTGGCTGAAGCACTTCTGGTAGGTAAGTAGAAAAGTCTTTGCAATGTTTTAGAAGTCTTTGAAGAAAAGAAGAATTAAATGTAGGGCCAAAGGCCGTTTAGACTTGTGAGTAGTAGAATATGCAAGCAACTCTACAATGAGAGGTAAGTCCTCTCAGACTTTACAGTACCTTTGTATTGAAGAAAAAGTGCAGCAGATGACTTCTGTTCCAGTGCAGCTCTGCAGATCTCACTATACCTGGGCCTCAGTCAATGGGGAGAAGAGGGAGGATGTCTGGGGACTCCTGCACTGCAATTGGACGGTCACCGCTCGCAACCGGAAATCTTTCCAAGTGGCACTTCAGTGTTTCTGCTCCTTGCGAATACCACAAATTGCAACACCACAGTTTCTGGCTTTCCTTGCTTCTGCGGTCCTGCATTCTGTTGAGGGGGCTCAAGCTCAGTCAGTCCTGCTTCCTGGCAGTCCGGAGAATCTTCCTGGAGCTCTTGGCCAACTAAAAATCAACGTATACAATCTGGTGTTCCTCTCCCTGGCATTTCAGTTTCCAGCAGCAACTCTGGAAATGCAACCAGCTCCGAGAGAACGTCCAGGTGGCTTACTTTGGAGTTAGTTGGTCCCACCAACTCAAGGGGAGAAGTCATCCTTGCAGGGGCTTCTCCCGCGATTCGAATTTGCAGCACAGCATCAGGGCGTCGCCGGGCAAACCAACGGTCCAGGAGTTGCAGCTTGCGTCCTCTTCAAGTTTTTCTTCAGTTCCTTCGTCCAGTGGTCGACTCTGCCTCCCAAGCAAAAAGCCTCACCTTTTATTCAGTTCTCTCCCATTCATTCCATCCTAGCTGTCAGTCACCCAGCAGGGTGGCTGTCGTTGCCGGACAGTCAGCCGGCCAATCACAGAGTGCATTTGGGTCTCCTAGGAGACTAAGCACAGGGATCGGCCCCTCCCTCACTTCCTGCCCACACCAGGCACCCTGGAGTCAGAGGCGGGCTTCACTCGTGAATCCTGCCAAAGGCAAAGCAAACAATGAGACCAGACCTGGTTTGGCACGCGGAATAAATCTCAAGGAGGACCTTTCCACAAAGAAATGGCAAAAAAAAAAAAACAAACAAAAAAAAAAACGCAGCCCGCAGTAAATGCACTCCACTGTAGTCAAAAGTAAACCACTGCCACCAGCCATTCAGCGAGAAAAGGATAACAAAAACGTTACATGAGAAGCTAGACAAAGGGGATACTAAGTAACCCCCTCCAGCACCTTATTGTAAGATAGTGTGTGCTGGGTCTAGAAAGTTACAAAGATAAGCAAAATCAATTTCACTTTACTGCTTGCTCTTGAAAACAGTAGTTTATCCAAGAGAAGGTATTTAAACATTTGGGAAATCGGAAAGACTTCACTGTGTCACTGCACTGAAGGTGCTGTGTGACACAAAGTAAAAGATGTGATGCCTATGGAGTTTGTCATACTCCACAGCCAAAAGAAACAGAGTTCAAAATCACATTAAAATACATGAGTGGGAAAAAAGGGTCCGACTCTCTCCAGTAAAAAAATAAAGTCCTCAAAATCCAGCAAAGTTGCTGCAGGTCTCTAAGGTGGAGGGAATTGGTACATTTCTGAGAATTCTCCCTAACACTCCATTCAACCCTCCCCCAGTCGCTGCAATGTCACATTCATTGCGTGTGTGCGCGGCTTCCCTGGAAACCCTTCCCTCACTGATGCCTTCAGCGCCGCAAACCCCAAAAACGTCAGACGAGACAGGGGGTAAACCCCCCCCTAAATTCAGCATATGTAATTGCCCCGTCCTCCACATCCGGCGTCACTCCTATAATCCCCCCCCCCCCTCAGGAGCTTGGCAACCACTGCACGAGGGGGACACTAATCAGTGGCGGTCTCCCCAGGATCTTGTGCGCCCTTCCTATGGTAAACCAAAAGGAGAACCCTCTGATCTTCAAAATGTAAACATTTTGGGGAACAGGCACTTAAGATACAGATCCATGCTAGGGCCCTCCTCACCTCGCGCAATCTCCAGGATACTCATGTTGCTTTGCAGTGAACGCCCTTCCATGTCCTCCGCCTTTACCTCAAGGGCTCCCGTGGTCGCAGCCAATGCCTCTACCCTCGCCTGGAGCCCTGTCACTGCATCCTCCACCACTCCCACCCGGTTCTTTACCTCAGTCACCCTCTCCCGCCACCTCCCCCTCTCCCCCCCATCTTCCTGAGGTCCGCCCTGACCAGCGTGATGTCCACTGCCACTGACTGCATCTTCCCTTCCAGGGACACCCTGGAGTCCTGAATGGCCATCAATAGCTGGTTTATCGACAGTCTCCTCCGGGGAGCTCTGTTCCAGCCCCAACTCTGCTCCCTGCGTTCTGGGCTTGGGCCCCTTGCTTTTCCACCCAAGCACTGTTCCAACCTCTGCTGTCCTTTCACCATCTTTTCCGAAGGACAATGATCCAGTCACTTCAGCACACCTCAGGCTTCTGGCGTGATTCAGTCAGGGCACCTGAATCCCTGGTTGGGTACCCCATTGCCTCGCTACTTCTCTCCGAGTGTACCCTAAGCACTGCAATGTTTCCACCACAGCGATGCAGCCCCACCGTCCGCTCATGCTCCTTTCCTCAATCTTCAGGGAGGGCATGGGAGGCTGGCAACTACTTCCACCCTCCAGTGCAGCACCTCTGCACGGCAGGCAGCAGTCTTGTGCTTTGAAGTCCCCCACCAGGCTTAATCGCTGAAGAGCTTTGAAAGTTATTCCCGCCACCTACAGCACCAATTGGAGTGTGCTCAGGGCTCACAGTCCTCACAAATACACAGCGTCAGTCTGGCCCACCTTTTTTACATGTGGCCCAACTCTCAATCAGCCTCTAATCAGATCCCTCTGGGTCCATCTTGCTTGGGCCTCACTTCCGAACACACCGCTGCACCGATCTCCCGTTCTGGACATCTCTGCGCACTATCTTAACACAGGCCTCTGCATTGTGCTGCCTTCACTGATGTCCGATCAGCTCAGGGTCCCCACTTCACCATGCATGGCTCTGCGCCACAGGTCCCTCATCTTCTCCAGGAGCCGGCTCACCCCTACCCCCTCCACTCTTGCAGGGTCCGGTAGTAGAGCAGATGTCTTCTGCTCCTGGGTCCCACGGCTTGGCTGCGCCTGCCTCCAAACCGGCCACCTGCAGCGACCACCAATTGGAGCTTCTCCTCGCTTATCTCTCTTCACCCCTTCTGGGCGATCGCTACGGCACCAGCTCTCAGCCGTTGTCCTGCAGACTGATCCTGGCTACAGCAGTGGTTGGTTGCTCCCTGAATTCAACCTTTCCCAGGCACCACGACTCTCGAGTTATACAAGGTGTAGAGGGCACTTTCTTGCCCTAGTACCATCAAGTGGACAGGGTGCAGGGCCAGGATGTCGGCAGATTGACAGCACGGCCTCCTCTTAATGGACGAGGTTCAATGAGGTACTGCGATCTTCGTCGAACTCTTTAACATCCCCGGTCCCCAGGAGCATTAAACTTAATACAGAGGTTCTACGAGAGGTGTAGAAAGTTGAAGTCTGTATGCCTTTGTATCTGTCATGGTGCGGATGCTTGGAGGCTATTAAAATTATACTATCGCCTATTCTCTAATATTTACAAATGCTTCCCTGCCTTCTTTTTTAGATCCATCAAGTCAATTCTGGTTAACTTGTTATGGGGCTCCGATAAAAAGTAAAAGAATAGCCATCAGCAAACTCAAGGCTCCTTACGAAAATGGAGGGGTCCGATTTCTGGATTTTAAATCACCCCAGAAGGCTTTTAGTGAAACTGGCTAGTTTACGGCTCTCCTCTTCTGTAAATAATATCCCTACTTGACGTAATCAAAGAAGAACAAGTTACTTATCTTACCTGGTAACTTTCTTTCGATGGGATGTTCCTCCGACGTATCCCACATCTTTGACAGTAATTACCACAGCTGTGCTGCTTCGGAAAACTTTTTCGGCGTAGGCATCCTGCATTGATGACGTCGATACGCTGTCCCTCGAAGGCCTCCCTCGATGGTCGACGTCACCGGATGTTATATCTAGGACGCACGTAGCCTCAGTTGTAGTTTTTTCCCCCAGAACGTGTGGCACCAATCTCCTGCCAGTCTGACTACAGAAAGCCTTGCGGAAACAAGCTGCAATCGCATACGAAATTCTGTAGCGGGGCAGGTAGGGAGGGTACGATGTGGAATACATCGGAGGAACATCCCATCGAAAGAACGTTACCAGGTAAGAGAAGTAACTTGTTCTTCGAAGGGATTGTGTCCTCAGACATATTCCACATCTTTGACAGACTTTCAAAGCAGTACCAACGTAAGGAGGTGGGAAAGGAATTTACAAATGCATCAATTTAGAATGACCAATCAAATTGGAGAATAGAGGACTGCCTTACCAAAGGCCAAATCCTGCCCATGGAAAGAGTCCAAGGAATAATGTTTCACAAAAGTATGGACAGAGGCCCATGTGGCTGCTTCGCAAATATTGCGAATTGGAACACCCCTCTGTAGTGCAGTGGAGGCAGCCATACCCCTAGTAGAATGAGCCTGTAAACCTACTGGGGGGGGGGTCCTTTCCCGCCAAACGGTAACATTCAGAGATCGTCAAAATGATCCATCTAGAGAAGGTCTGCTTGGAAACAGCCTGACCTAAATGCCGTCCAGCATAACCAATAAAGAGCTGATCGTCCACTCTGACCCGGGACATCCGAGAGAGATAGAAACTCAAAGCTCTCCTAGGGTCCAACCTATGGAGCCTCTCCTCTTCCTTACCATGATGTGGCGGAGGATAGAATGCCGGAAGAATTGCCTTCTAGCTAAAATGGAATTCCGACACAACCTTCGGAAGAAAGGAAGGCCGCGCCCTAAGGACAACCCTGTCCTTATGGAACACACTGAAGGGAGGTTTGGCAGAAAGTGCCTGCAACTCATTCAGCGTGTGGAAGTAACTGCAACTAAAAATACAGTTTTAAAGGACAATAGCCGCAACGGACAAGAATGTAAGGGGTCAAACAGAGCTCCCATTAGGAACTTTAAAACCAAATTCAAATCCCATCCCGGGACCTGGAAAGGCGACGGTGGAAACACATTAGTTGCCCTTTTAGAAACTGAGATATCAAAGGGATTTTAAATTAAGAACATTCCTCAGACGAGCGCTTAAATATAGACAGCGCCGCCAGGTAACCCTTAATGGTACCCACTTGCAAGCCCTTGTGGGCTAAAGAAAGCAAAAAAGACAAAACCAAAGGAACGGAACATTGGAAAGGATCCACATTCTGTACTCTGCACCAGTCGCAGAACTTTCTCCAACGGTACAGAGTTTTCATTGCGGGCCTTCTAGCCGAAAGCAACACCTCCATCACGTCCTCGGGAAATTCCCAATCCTTGTACCTCAACCTTTCAGATACCAAGCGTGAAGGTTGAGGGAGTTGACCTCTGGATGGAGAACCCGACCCCCCCTCCCGTGAGAGCAGATCGTCTCGGTAGGTAAGACGACGTGGAGGGCAGATGGACATGTCGAGAAGGTCCGGGTACCACGCTCTCCTGGCCCATGCCGGAGCAATGAGGATCATCCGGGAACCGAACCTCCGCAACACCTGCGGAATGAGGGGGACTGGAGGAAACGCATACAACAGTGGGAAGGACCACTCCACTACGAACTCGTCCCCCAAGGCTCCTCTTGGGGAAATTCCCGCGAGCGAATCTTTGGCACTTCCGGTTGACACTGGTGGCAAAGAGATTCACTTGCGGGGTTCCCCAAAGGGCGAAGATCTCCAACAGAACTTCCTGAGCCAGCTCCGACTCGTGAGAGACCGTGCTCTGCCTGCTCAGAGCATCCGCCGCCATGTTTTCGTCTCCGGCCAGATGAACTGCCGAGATCGAAATTTCCTGCTGAATGCCACAGAACCAGAGCTGCATCGCCTCCCTGCACAACAAGAGTGACCCTGCCCTCCCACCTTTTTGTTGAGGTAGTGCATGGCCACTGTATTGTCCGTCATAATCAGGACATTCTTCCCCCACACAGACGGCAGAAAAGCCTTCAGGGCTAGCCTGACAGCCCACAGCTCTAACAGATTTATGTGGAGTCTGGACTCTGACAGAGAATGACGGCCGCGGTCGCCAACTCGTTGGCATGAGCTCCCCAACCCGTGAGGGATGCGTCCGTCATGATAGTTATCTCCGTCCATGGCTGCCAAAATGGAGCACCCTTCATCAGGTTGCCTTCGACGGCCCACCACAGAAGATCCTGTGCAACCAAGGGCGGAATCAGAACGGGATCCGACATCCTGCCGGAGAACTGCGACCACTGCATCTTGAGAGCCCACTGCAGAGATCTGATCTGCAGCCGGGCCTCTGGCACCAGGAAAATGCAGGATCCCATGAGGCTGAGCAACCTCAAGAACTCTAACGACGAGAGACTCTGGGCACGTTGAAATTTGTCCACCATCTGCAGAATGTGATGAGCCCTCACCCGGGGAGGCCAACACAACCCCAGGGATGTGTCGAGCACTGCTTCGATGTACTGGAGCCGCTGCGTAGGTGTCACATGGGACTTCTTTAAATTGAGGGAGAAGCCCAGCTTGTGAAGGAAGCGGCAGGTGACGGACAGATGATCCAGGACTTGCTCGGGAGAACGCGCCCTGATCAACCAATCGTCCAGGTAGGGGTAGACGCGAATCCCCCCCTTTCCTGAGATACGCTGCCACCACCATCATCAGCTTGGTGACGACCCTCGGGAGGATGTCAATCCGAATGGCCTGACCCGAAACTGAAAATGCGAGTCGCCAAACGCGAACCTCAGGTACTTCCTGTGCTTTGGGAGAATCGGCACATGAAAGTAAGCATACTTGAGGTCTAGAGACACCAACCAATCTTGTAGTTGAAGGGCCTGGAGTACTTGAGAAAGAGTTACCATCTTGAACTTGTCTTTCCGGAGGAGCTTGTTCAGTCCACGCAAGTCCATGATGGGTCTCAATCCCCAGTCTTTTTTTGGGGATCAAAAAATAAGGGGAATACCATCCCTTGTTCCTCTCCGCTACAGGCACCAGTTCTATGGCGCCGTTCTCCAGCAGGGATAGGATTACCTGCGCAAGGAGCGGATCCGGACGCTTCAAAGAGAGCTTCCCCGGTGGATTGTTGTGAGGCCTCTGCCGAAAGGGGAGACAGTAGCCGTTGGTTATGATCTCCAGAACCCACAGATCTGAAGTAATGGCACGCCGTTCTCCAAGATGCTGCGCCAGTCTGCCCCCAATTGGCGAACCATGGGACATGGCCTCATGATTGAGCGGACGCAGCTGTGGCAGTGCCTGATGGCAAAGAGGCAACTGCCTGAGCGGCTTTGGCACCTCGAGTACCTTGCTTTCCACCTTTGGTACTCCGACGGTGGCCCCTTTTACTGGCAGCTCCTCTCGATCTACCAAAGGAAGAGTAGTACCCTCCCCCTCCATTGCTGTCCCCTATGACAAAAAGGTGGAGGTTGACGAACTGCAGCGCCCAAAGACTGTCACGCTCACCTGATATCCCCGGGGGTGTCTGGAAGGCTACGAGATCTGGAACCCTAGATGCGTAGTTGCCCAGTGCCGACTAATTAATCTTAGTTGTTTGTAGGGTGAGCTATCCGTCCTGCGTTTCTTGTTTCTTATGCAGGGGCGTTTGACGTTTGTTGGCGAGCTGCCCGAGTTGCTTCACTGGTGCAGTACACCTTCCTTGGGCCCAGGCCTGCTGTGACCCCAAATCTGCGGGTAGGCAGGTAGGTTTGGTAATAAGTCTTTGTTCGGTTTATGGTGGGAATTCGTTAATGTGTCTCTCCTTTTCAGGTGCGAAGGTCTTGATGCTGGCGTGCCGGATGGAGAGGCACGTTTTCTAGGTAAGAGCAAGCGCAAAGCGCAGCGCCTTTATTGTCTTTTAAAGCTAACCTGCGTTTTCTTTTTCTTTTTCTTCTTCTTCTTCTTCTTCTTCTCCTCACAAGCCGCTGTGGTGCTGCGAGTGGATGAGAGCACGATGAAAAACAGGCCCCCGGAATCCGTTAAGGTAAGTACAGCGCTGTGCGGTTGTTTAATATTGAAAGCGAACCTGAATATGTCCCTTTTCCTTTTGTAGGGGAGGACTGGTCCAAGAAGACCCCCCCCCCCTCGCCTACGCTTTCTCCCCAGGTGAGGACTATGGCTCTCTTGGGCGTCCCCTCATGCCACCCGGGCCCAGGTGGTGGAGGGTTCACCCACTGGAGACATTGCCCGCACGTATTAATTGCCCACATGTATTAAAATTTAGCTAGGCCTAGAAACCATTTTGTCGGGTAAAGATGGTGTGAGCTCAGCGCACTGTAGCGCGGCCCCCACCCTTGGAGGGTTTCAGTCGTCCTTGTTGCCGCAGCACCCTGGCAGATCCGCTGCGAGCACGTTCCCACGAACAAGACGGACATGAGCTAGTGTAATACACTAACATTGTAACAGTTCACCTCCCGCAGTGTATCATCGCTCCCAGCATGACCCGGCCAGCAGGCCTAGGCAAATGAAAAGAACAGTAAACTGGTCGTTATACGACAGACAATCTTTGTATATTAATGTTGAGACTACTTGCAAAGGATGCTTTTCTTCCATAAAATCCCTTATATTACAAAGCCTGTAAGATGTATAATTACAAGAGATCATGCTCCCATGATATACGCGATGGTGAGCATATACTATTGCAGTTGGGTACTAATAATAACGGAACGCACCAGGAATCTGTTTGTTACGTGTATGACTGGAAAACTTACACCCCATGGGCTCGCGCCATAACTGAACTAATGCTGCTAGAGGACACAAGAAAACAAATGTAACCATACAAAGGGCCCATGTGAAGAACGCACGAGAAGGCACATGTCATGTGTGCATGTCTAGGCCCCACATGCGCCACCACCGTCACGGACAAGTGGCGGGTTACTTTCTATGTTCTCCACCAATCCTAACTCTACCTCACTTACTGCAAATATATATGCATATAACTAAATACTGTACTTGTTAAAACATAATGTATGAATAAGGTACTCAGACTGGGTATAATCAAGACACATCCAGCAAAGTTTAAATGCATGTTTTGTAATGTTTTGAATAAGTATTATAGAGTGTTCAAATGTTTGTGATGTCTTTACCTAAATCGGCTCAAATGTTTGTGATGTCTTTACCTAAATCGGCAACACACGAGGGAGATACCTTTGTGAAATACGTGCAAGGCCATTCCCCCTCCCACCCTACGAAGGCTGCCAAGGCATGAGAGCAGAGACCGCGCCGCGCTGCGTTACCTCCCCCAACCAGACTGGAGTCGCTTCAAAGATTTGTAACCCCCTCTGTAGCAGCCAAGGCCACCACCTGCCACATGCATTATTTACAGCACAGCAGTAAACCTCTGCCTGAACACACGCGCCCCCTCGTAAACCTCACAACCCACCGGACCATCTCAGACTTATGGCCCGTGCAATCAAGACACCCAACACTTTGACAACACACAGCGGAACATCCATAACAACTTCTAACAAGGCAGAAAGACATGCACCACCCGTCCCAGGCCCTGAAGCTTAGCCCCTCGACCTATGGCCCCGGTCAACAGGACACTGGTAACCATGCCCTGACGTATTACCTCCAGTCCCCTCACAAGGTGCATTCCTCCTGTGTTGCATTAACCTGTTGTATAACCTATTGAAAGATTTACTAAAGAAGATAATACCAAAAATGCCTGAATGACTGCGGTGTGCATGGCTTAGGGCTAATAAGTCAGGAAAAGACATTCATCTCTGCCACTGGCCGCGATGGCCCCACAACACCGCCTGGATGAACTCTGCCACCCTGCCAGGCCCAGCCCAGCCCAACCCACGAGGCTGCCCAGTGACGTCTTCCAGCCAAAGCCAACCACATCACAGCAGCACCTATAGTTAGTCGTCGCCACCCAATCCCCATGAACTTGTGCCCCCTATAGTATGTAGGTTCTTATGACGTTTTTTGTAAATATATACGCCTGTCTTTGCTATTGTCAGACAGAGCGCTCTCGGAGTTTGCAGAGTCCTTTGCATGCCCTATTCTGATTGATAAACTCCCATTTACGCTCACCCGCACTCTGTCTTGGCCTTATTCCCATTTTGGGAGAGTCCTTCATTGTCTCTCATTGCGGGGAGGATCGTGCAGTTTGGGGACGCTTGCCTTCACTTTGCAGATGTTGCTGTGGTGCTCCGGATGTAAGCGTGGCGTAGCGCGATGGAATTCAGGTAAGACTGATGGAATTCGATGTTTTGGAAGCACGCGTTCTAATATTGTTTTTCCCTTTCTCATTATTGCAGGTCGCAATGTTCGAACAGCAGCTGTGGTAGCCGGAAGTCCTTAAGCTAGTACTCACAGGTGAGTGATGTTTCTTCTCTCGGTTTTCACAGATTGCAGCCCAGATGAGATGCTGAGTGCTGGATGGTGTTTTCCCAGGTAAGACAGAATAATCTTTTTCTTGTAGGATTACAGGAAGATGCTGAAGACCAGGAGCTGGACACGGTGAGCATCACGCTGCTGGTTTCAGAATAACATGAAGCGTGTTCTGCAGTCAGGGTGTGGTTTATATAGCCCAAGGAAAGTAGTTCCTGGCCTGCCACACCCAAAACACTAGACCGCATGGCTTGGTTCTTAGAACTAGACTGTGTGGGTGCTTCCATGTTGGATTTAAAGGCCCATGTACATAAATGGGACCTAGTGTGAACAGCCCTTTCTTCCTACATATGAGCCTGGTGCCAAAGGCGCCAAGACTGGCTCCAGGAGCCCTTTTGCAGTGGTTTTAAGACTCTCAGGGTTCTGGTGGGAGCCTGCTTGTGGCACAACTTGTCCCCCTAACAGTGGTCATGACAAAGACTTTGCAGCAGCTTTGGAGGTCTGAAACCTCTCAAGGATCTCGTCAGACTTGCTGCCAAAAAGATGGACACCATCAAAGGGTATGTTGAGAAGCCGGGATTGCACATCCGGAGCAAACCCAGACTTCCACAACCAGGCAAACTTGGGTATCACGGTGCTCGCAGCCATGGACCGGCTGACACAGTCTGCCATGTCCAGACCCGACTGAACGGATTCACACATGGCCTCCTTGCAGTCTTGCATGAGGGCTAGAAAACCATCCCGTTCCTCCCCTCCCCTCCGGGAATATGCTCAGCCGGCAACGATACACAACGACACACAATCCCACAGAGTTTGAGGGAATCTTGTCAGGGCACAAAAGGAGTTGGCTGCCTTTAAAGCCATACCCCCAGAAGAAAATACCTTCTTTGCCCAACCATCAAAGCGCGTGTCATCCCTATCCGGAAGGATAGTAGGGTACGCAGCCTGCTTTGCTGGGGCCATAGCCGCCTGCACCACCAAACACTCCAGAGTAGGGTGCGTTGACAAGTAGTAGGGGTCACCACTGGCTGGGCGGTATTTTTTCGGAAGCAATTTATTCACTGCCTGGAGAGTCTCCACAGCAGTTCAAGCCGCCGCCACCCTACTTTGCAATGCCATATGAAATGGCAACAACTGGTCAGTGGGTGGACCTTGATCCAGGATGTCTGTCGGATCATCCTGAATAAAATCAGTAGATGGAGCAGACCACCCCAAATACTCAGTCACCCTCGACATGAGGCGGCTATACGAGGAGTCAGCATGTGTACCAGGCTAAGGCCTGCCAAACTCAACCTCCGGAGAGGTATCAATACCACTGGCGTCATGCAAGGATTGATGAAGGTCTTCCAGTTGGCTATGACCATACAACAGGTCATCAGGAACCTCAGGAGGCACAACCCCCTCCTCATCAGACCCTTCCTCCACCTCTGAAATATACTCCAAGGGCTGGAATAAATCCACCCTGGGAGGAGGAACAGAGTAGGGCTCACAAACAGGACTCACAGACTTGCTGAGAGCCTTTCTCGGAGCTTCAACAGCCCTCCGGGGCACCTCCAGTAAATTCTCCAAAAATGCGTCGAGGGCACCGATGGAATCGGCGTCGACTACTTCGACAACGGCTTCGAGGCCGGAGCCCCGAGCGTGTCCTTCGACAGCTGCAGCGCCGATGGCTTCAACGACCTCGAGTTCCTTGACGGACATGGCGCCAACGCCTTCTTAGAAGGCCTCACAGTCTCCGACGGTCTTGACGGCGTCGAGGACCGGGACCCGGACCTGGCAAGGCTAGGGCGATCACCCTTGTCCGATCGGGACCTTGACTGCTCCCGATGATCACGCCGACCGCCCGAGCCCGAAGGCGTGAAAGTGGTGGCTCTAGCTCGCTCCTTGCCAGCTTCTCTCGAAGGCGCGGATGGACCGGTGCCTTGCGATTAAAAAATCGCCATCATATGCTGGCGGAATGCATCCCATTTGGCCGGCGACGAGTGTTTTGGGGGACAAGTAACTTGCCATCTGGCGGAGTCCTCCGACGAGGACGGGGAAGGCGACCGGTGACGGTGATTCCGTGAATGCCTCGAAGAGGCAGAGGAATGGCGGGACCCACTCCAAGAACGAGACCCCCTGGATTTACGCCGACGCGGAGAGTCGTCCCTCGAATCTTCGGTCGAAAGACCGGTAGATTTGATTTACGGGTTTTAGAAACCCTACCTACTGACAACTTCTGCTCCCGCAAGGCCTTCGAAGTTAGGGACACTGGCAGTCATCGCAATCGTTGGTGCCGTTGCTTTCACCGAGGCACCAGAGGAAAACGTTGTAGGGTCCGTATTGGACATTTTGGAACCGCAGTCCTGACACTTTTTGAAGCCCGACTTTGGGGTAGAATAACACATCATGAATTTTCAAGTTAGAAGAATCGAGACGCACCGAGATTTCGAAGCAAACACATTCGCGGAAAAAACTAAAACTGAGGCTATGGGCGTCGTGCATGTTTAACATCCGGTGACGACCATCGAGGGAGGCCCTCAAGGGACAGCGTATCGACATCGACGCAGGGCGCCTAAAAAGTTTTCCGAAGCAGCACAGCTGTGGTAATTACTGTCAAAGATGTGGAATACATCGGAGGACACAATCCCTCCGAAAGATACAATTTCCCCGAATTAATCTCTGTGAACTCATTTACATTTTTGGCCCCGTTTCCTCCACACTTTCTGACCCTATCAGAGCCACCTCCAACATGTTTACCTTTTCCCCTTTACAAGGTCTCCTGCCCTGTGCTTCTCAACTTACTTCTGACATAATAAATCAATTACAGTTAATGGGAGACCTTTGTACTAGAAGCTCTGGCTAAACAAAAGGTTCATCAAATTTTCCATGGCCCGAATAGGAGATCCTTGGGAAATTTTAGAGAGAGTTTCCCCTCTACCAATTTCAGATCTGAACTTCTACAATAACTTAATGCATGCCTTGATAAATTTGAACATTATACCAATAACTAACTTATAGCTGATCCCACAAGATAACATTTTTGGGCTATAGATTCTGAAATTAAGGCTGCACAACTTAATTTGTTGTACATTAGATAACCGACTAGGACATGGGCCCGAGTCACAATGGGAAACTGACAGGTGAGAATTTTGATGAACACTTGGCTGAGGTCATGGTCTAAGGCGTTGGCCAACAACACATAGAGCCCCTTTCTTTTTACATAGAGCATATATTACCCCATGAAATTACATAAGTCTCAGCCAGGATTTGATAGGAGCTGTTGGTCCTGTAAGAATAATCCAGGTTCCTTCAAACATAAGTTTTGACTGTTCGTATAGACATGGGTTATGGCAGGATGCTTGGAAACACTTGCCAAATATTTTTTAAATTAATGTTACCCTGTCCTTCACAAATATTCTACTGGATAGCATTGTATTTAACACATAAGACAGTCTTATTTAATTTATTCTATATGATCTCTTTATTGCTATAGCCATTACATTACAGCAAATTCGAAACAATTTCAAAATATCACTGTGAAAGGCTGGAACAATATAGGACATGTACAGAGACAAGCAGTATATGACTAATCGTCTCAATTTATCAGCTAAACACGATTTCAAATAGTCTCACTTCACTAATTATCTAACCTTTCATAACATATCTACACATGCCACGTGTACATTTTGTGACAATGTATATCTTGCTAATTAAATCTATACCTCTTGTCGTGGTATGTTGCACCTGATCGCTCTTAATCTCACTTTTTCCTCCTCATAATGTATCATGCTGGTCTTTTGTCTGTTTTCCCCCCGTCAGTCCTTTATATATGTATTCACCAATGCAGCGAGTACTGCCGATATGTTAAATAAATATGTATGCCGGATGAGGATTATCAACTATCTTCTCCACGTTTCCCATGTCTCATGTACAAGCTGGTTAATAGTGTGTTCATTAGTTATGCTACTTCTACTGAAGAATCTCAGTTCTTTTATTATGTGAACATATCCTCTTACACTCTAAGGAGAGTTTGTGCCCTTAACTTTCTGTCTCGTGGTTTTGCGTGATATAACTGCCATTTGTATATCCTGTTTGTATATACTCTATCTATATAGATAAAAATGTAAATGTTTGTTCAAAATCTTATATCTCCGGAAGTTCACCGATTGCTTTGAAATTTTGACACAACGTTGCATTCGAATAGGCGCGTGTGCATATATATACCTACTATACATAGATGTCACACCTGTGACAGGTAAAAACATGCTTTTTCTGAAAAACAGCACCATCTGTTGGACGTAAAAGCAACACACGCCATTTTACAATTCCATTTCAATGCTCAAATACATGCCGAGGAAGCAGCAGAGCGACGTGCAGCCAGACTTTAGGATGCATGGTTGCGAGCACGGCGATCGCGTTCTGCAGCTTCAGATCTGCTTCGTTCTCAACAGTAAGAACGCAACAGGCTGAGAGTGGCTAAAAGATGTAAACGAGAAACAGCAGATTAGCACCAAACACGATTCCGTGCTCAGCAATCACGCAATTACAATTGCCTTGCATTCCGGTACAACCCAACTGATCGATTATTGTTTGAGCCGGCATGTCATCATCGGCTCCATGACTGAAGTGTGCCCTTATTGCAAGGCTCTGAAATTTAATGGATAAACGAAAGGAATGTGTTGCGCCGCCAGGAAAATTAAACCGCCTCAACTTGGAGAACCGCCAGAGCCATTAAAAACTACCCACAAGCACTATCAAATTAAACATTAGAAACGTGCACTCTTTTCTTTCTTTTCCATTTAACCAGACTGAGCCACAGCAACGCGTGGCCGGGGACAGCTAGTAATCTTAATAAAAATGTATTTAAGAAAAAGAAGAAAGCACCACCAAGAAGAAAAAACTAATGGTGGTACTAAAGCACCATATGTGTCTTAACCATGTAGTCCCTATATGTTATATACTATCAATGATACAAAGTTCATTGTGGTGCCAAGGTGCCATATATGAACCAAAACTAACTGGTGCTGAAGCACTATTTAAGACGTATTCTAAATTAGGTGTTAACCCCAATTAAGGTGTGACCAAAACTAATTTTGGTACTGAGTTTATGATAAATGGGCATGGTCGACGATGGACGACTAGACCAATAAGAATACCAGTGCCTGACCCTAAAATGAGTAAACTCAGGAACTACATATCAGCTTCCGACATATCAACCATCAGCTTTACCCAAAGCTTCACGTGGAATGCGAAATAGAGTGGGGGCTCAAACAAGGGCAATTGGCATGAATATCGGGTGTGGCACCAAGGGGTGTCTACCTGAACCAAACAATACACAATGAGACCCTGCAAACATGTAATTTGGGTCACTCAGTATGATCTTAAATTATATTTTATTATTAGCATCCAGTCTGTATATGGTAAATTAATCTCTTGGGTTTATAATCACTCACTCAGTATAAACATCAATAAATGAGTAAATCGCCCTCCACTGATTAAATCTCCCCTGAGAAATGGGAGTGATACAAAGAGATATGGTATCTGGCAATTTGCATAGTATTTTTGAAAAATAAGAACAATCACAATTTTATATATGTGAAATATGTCCGATAGAGATTTAAGCACAAAACCCTTTTGAGCATGCAATGCACCCTGGGCTCACTACTCATTTCATTTTTCATACTTCTCACCATCGTCTGCAAACTACAAGCCCTATGTGTAGTCAGACCGCATCAGCTTACTGATTTGAAGCATGGCCTAAAGCGCTTGAGTGGAGGACAAGTCTCATTTCCCTAAATGCTTCACATTGGTCATCAATCACTCAATGCCCCTAGTTTTCAAAGTGTCTCCAGCAGCGCGCTTTTAGACCAATGACGCATGTACAGAAGAAATCACATGTGCTAGCTATGGGTAACCGAGAGATGCCCGGCAGCTCCCCAAGTTGGAAGCATCTTTTTGGAGACTGCTGGCGCTAGCCCGACCCCCTTAAAGACCTGCTGCTACCCATGTATAGCATTAATTTTGACTTGCATATATGGGGTGTGGAGGGGGGGGGTGATAAAGCGGCACCAATAGGAGACAAAAAAATGAAGAGGATCCTTCCAAACCTTGCCATGTATGCCTGGGTCTGCTGCCACAAAGCATACCACTACCCTAAAGCCTGAAGAGGCGGCTTTGCACCGGTAATCAGATTTGCAAGGTAATAATAGCCACTTGAATTATCCGCCTTCATATTGCTTTCCACTGGCATGCTCTTAGCAGGCCCAGAAAACGCCATCATTGAGGTGTAAACTGTGGTGCTGTAACAATATAGACAATTGGAGATCACAGTAACTAGAGGTAAGGGGGCCAAAGAGAACCATGATGGCTAGGAGTAGGCATCCGAGGGGTTAGGGAGTACCCAAAGAAATATAACGAAATCAATATTTTGCATAGCGTGTCTCTTACAATCAGGAAACTTTCTACACACTACTGCGACACAGTTTTCAGGTCAAATTCTTAATTTAGCTACAAATACAGTACATAACAGGTTTGGTGAAATACATTTTCAAATTGTGTAATTTAAAATGTAGCTTAATTATATACAATGCAATCAGCAGAATATTTATTTACACTTCCGAGTCGGCAGTTGTCTTCGTATCAGCACAAAAGCTTTTGCAGTGAGGAAATCCAGTGCTTTCGCAAGGGCAGACAAAGTATACCCTAGCAGAATTCCAGTACTGTAAGACAGTGAATGTGACCATTACGCCTAGTGGGACTAAGCTTCTGGCTGGGAGCGCTCAGATCCTACACATTTATATGCAATTTGTAATTGTGCATCATGGTCCCTATCATTTCAGAGGCCTGATATTGTCTCTGTGCTACTAAGGTCAGAAGTCAGGGTCTTTTTGTGAATTCACCGACCACATGAAATAGTTTTTAAAACCTGGCCACAACGTGAAGCAATTTGTTTTGCTGTGCGGAATACTCAAATAACGTCAATAAAGACAAGTATGCTATAGATCCATAACCAATACTCCCATACACCCAAGATGGATGCTTAACAGCAGAGGCTCTAGTCAAAAACACTACAATTGTAAATGTATGTTGAGATAAAGAACATTTTCAACAAACAATACCTGAGTGCTGCCATGACCGAAGGGAGCACTAGATAAATTGGTGGTGACATTGTGTAGAATGATTTCACCACTTGTTGAGCCAGAGGCGATGTAGCAATCGTTTCCGTTAAATCGTACACACGTGACTTCATCCTTGTGATCCTAGAAAAAGAATGGTACATTCAGATGCAAATAAGTAGTGTACAACTCCTTGCCCAAAGTTTGTAAAATGTAACCACCAAGCATTGCTAAATAAGCTGCTAGGTCTGTCATCTGTATTTTGAGGCAGAGAAGTTAAACGTTTTACCTTAACTGATCGATGAAGTCTTCGAGATTTTAATTCCCAGATATTCACAGTATTATTAAGTCCTCCACTCACAAGATATTGGAAGTTGGAATTCAAATGTAAGCAGGTCTGTTTTTCCTAAGTGAAAAAAACAAAACTCATTCAACATAATTCACAGTGATCAGCTATATCCACAATTTGGAAGATACATTATATTTGCTTTCATTAGGTTCACATTAAAAATACGTGATTTCATATACTGTTTGTAGTCGACAAACACATTGGTACAATCCTGCCAAAGTTACCATCCCGGTAGTAATACCACGGAGAGCATGGCCCTACACAAACGGGAGCTGCTGCATTTTAAAGAACAACTGCCTATTACAATCTAGTCACACATTTCTCTCTGGTTGGTTTTACCATGTAACTCTAGCATTCCATTTGCAAAGAATTTATTATTTATCTATCAACTAGCCATACTAGGCTCACATCCAGGTTTGTCATATGTCATATTTGGCATATTATGCATCCTTCCTTACGCTCAATGGACGCGTATTTTTTTTCTTACGCAGTGGTCTGCTTTCTGTTCCGATACAGTTGTCAAGGTCCTGCATGGGACATTTCCAGAACAAAGTTTTTGAGTTATCAATTTTGTGAAATAGTTGGTCTTACATTCTCATATTACAATCAGCATAAAATGATCTACTCAAAATGTTGCAGTATGCCCTTGGAACCAAAAACGTTATAAAATAACAGTTATAATAGACTATTAAGAATCGTCCAGTTCTATTCTTTGGGCTGTGTAACTAGCCACAAACATCTCTGGTAAGGAAATCCACTGACAAGTTTGATTGCAGGACAAACTGGCCAAATTATGCAAGTACAAAATGTCCACTCGGGTATTGGTAACCTTCCATTCCCTCCTCGAGGGAAGAGATCAATAAACAAGCGATTAGGGGAAATTGAGAGGGACTTCAAGAGCAACACACTAATCAACTCTGAAATAAAAATAAAGGCATTTTTAAAAAGGGGCAAGGATTGTAGCAATACAAGGATCTGGCGTATAAGACTGTCGAGAGTCAATGTGTAAGAGAAGTTGTCCTTAAACCGGAGCAGTCAGTTGTCAGACTTCATGGAAAAGAGGCTGCTGGAGAGTCTCACTCACCATTGCCCACTGAATCCAACAAACGGCTGCTCGGGAGAAGAGAGGATTCAGCATTCCCATTTGACTTGATAAATCCAAGAGGTTTGAGATGCCTTTGACTCTAGTCAAAGCCAAGAGGCTATCCAGTCTCTCAGAAAGTCTACCTTCATTATTGTTAAACATTGAGGCTAGAGAGTACCCTCGAAAACAGTTTACTCTTCAGGGATTGAAGACTGAGATAATGTCCTTCTTGGGCTGAAACACCTTATACGGAGGTGGATTAGAAATATCTTGGGTGGATCTTCGTTAAGATGGATTTCTTGAATCTGGCCTGGTTTACAGATTTTAGAAGGGCATCCTAGCACTAGTGAACAGGGGAACTATGAGAGGATAGCCATAACTAAATCAAGGTAGAAATGGAGAGTAGTCAAGGCTATTCTCAGGAGAGAATGAGTGGGGGTCAGGGGTCCACAATGAGTCCACACAGTGACGCACACAATAATTCACTTTAGACAGGAATGTATAAAAATACAGTATTTATTCTGGCTTTAAACACACACATTACACAAGCATTGGCAATTCCAACAGATGTGGCTTTTTGGTATTTTCTTAAATTGTTTAAATATGATAAAAAATATGTTCCCAAGGAAGGCCACGCTCAGTGCTTGTCAAATGCCATTATGTTAATCAGAAATTGAAGGTTCCCCAAAAAGCAAGAGCAAAGGAGGCAATCGTCTATGAAGGATCTGCGGTGCAAATATATCAGGACTGGTCAGCCCCGACTTGGATGAAACGGAAGGAATGCACCCTTTGACGCAATGGCTTAGAGATAATGATGTGCGTTATAGGTGGGCATATCCCTTTTCGCGTAACTTCGAGTATGGTAAGGAACATTACTGCATCACCACTTTGGCTGAGGCAGAGTGCGCTTTGGAACATTTGAAGGACGAGACTACGGCTGCTGACCATACTAGGATATTGAAGGGCCCATCCTCATCGGTTGGCACTTCACAGCCTCAACCACAGAGAGGAAGGGGAAAGGGTTGCAGGAAATTTCAAAAGCTGAACACGCCTCGAGGGCTACATATTATTGATGTTGAAGTCTTTATTTAATTTATTACATTTATTGTACGCCCAAACCCTGGCATCACGGCGTAAGTTACAGAGATCTTACTAATCTGGTTACAGTAGGAGGAAGAAATGAGCAAGTGCATACATACATAGGAAATTCGATACATATAAATTGCAGTAGTTAGGGTGTGAGGAGGAATGGCAGGTAGGTGCGTCTAGTCCTAACCATCTGTTATGGCAGATAATGCTGTTTATTATTTACTGAACAACCAGGTCTTTAGAAGTTTCTTGAATTTTTGGTGTGAATGCTAGATTCTGATGAGCATAGGGAAGGCATTCGAAATGTTGGGTGCCAGTATTGGGAAGTGCGTTTGAATCTAGGAACAAACAGCCGGGTGCAGTAATTGGATCTGAGAGTTCTGGTGGCGATATTGATGGTGATGACATTATTCAGATAGCTAGGTGCAGTCTTAGAAAGACATTTGTGTGTCATACACAGGGTTTTAAAGATAATTCTAGCTTTCACCAGTTAGCCCTTCTGGTGTTGGATATGTAATCTGACTTTTTTATTCCTAGTGCTACTCGTAGAGCTTTGTTTTGTAGTAGTTGCATTTTGGCTATATTGGTGTTGGAGGAGCCTTATAGTAGTACATTGCAGTAGTCTAATTTAGACAAAATGAGTGCACGTGCAAGTTTGATGCAATTCTGTGGAGTTAGAAAGTGACGGCTTAATGACATGAGCCGAGATGTGTAGGCGGTGCTAGAAGAGAGGGCATCTATTTTGTCATTGCTAAGTTGGTGTCTAGTAGGACTCCTAGCGTTTTTGCCCGTTTGAGGATGGCAATTTGAGTTCCTTCGATCGTTAGGGAGGTGTAGCGATTTAATTTTTGCAGGGGACCCTAGGAGGATCTCTGTTTTGTCATCACTGAAACAAACTGTAGTCATCCAATTTTGTATTATGGTGTAAATCTGGTTTACAGTGATTGCGTATTGCTCATGATTCCCAGTGATGGGGGATGAGAATCTTGGTGTCATCAGCGAAATTTGTGTAGATGACACCCATAGCATCAAGGCGGAGAATATGAGTTTTGCATAAGCGTTGTAAAACGTAGGTGACAGGCATGACCCTTGTGGTACCCAAATGGGGACTGGTATGGGGTCGGCTGCTTCCTTGCCTAATGCCCCCATAGAGGTTCGTTCTGAGAGGAACGATTTAACCCATAGTGTGGCTTCTTGCGAGAAGTGGAAGCTGTCTGCCAAGATATTACATAGTTTGTCATGGTCAATCAGGTCAAACGCGGCCGATAGGTCTAATAGTAGAAGGATGCATAGTTTGCCTGAGTCCCTCATGGTGTCCATCTGGAGTTTTAAGTCCAGTGGAGCAGTTTCAGTGCTGTGACTAGGACGGAAGCCAGATAGTCAGGCTCACAGCAGGTGGTTCTGTTCATGGTGGTCTTGGATTTGTGTTTAGGCAATTTTTTTGATTATTTTTAGCAGGAAGGGTACGGTAGATATGGCGCGGTAGTTGGTCAGTAATGCAGGGTCCAGTGAGGGTTTTCTGAGATGGGGAGTGACCCAAGCTTCTTTGATGCTGGCTGGAACAGTATTGTATTGAAATGAAGCGTTTACAAAGTTGGTGATAATGAAGCTAATGCTGGAGCGCAGGTTTTAATTAGTTTTGCGGGGAACCAGTCTCCTTTGCAGTTTGAGGGTTTGAGTTTAGCTTCAGTACTAGATCTTGGCTGACTGGAGTAAATTTGAATTGCGTTATTGGGGCTCTGTATTCTAAATTTACAGGTGGGAGGACTGCAGCTTTATGAGCGAGTGCTTCACGTTTGGCTGTGATTTTGTCTTGGAGTTTGTCTATTTTAGCAACAAGAGCGTTCCGAATAGTGGTACACCATATTTTGCTGTTGGTGATACAGGTGGGGGAGACTGGGTTTTCCAACCGTCTAATGGTAAATAATTCTTTGGAATTTGAGGCTGTGTTGTTAATGCATGTATTAAATGCATTTGCTTTATGAGCTATGATGGTGGATTTGTAATGTTTTATGGCTTCAAGAACAGATTTGGCTGAGCTTTTCGTAGGGGATTTTTGTGGATATGTTCTAGGGATCTTTTGTTGTGTCTAAGCGCTACTAGATCCTCATCGAACCAGAAGTTGGAGCGTTTAGCTGCCTGTGGAGTTTTGGTGGCGAGTGGGGCTACCGTATCGATATTTTTGAGGCAAAAGTGATGGGTGTTGGCAAGGTGGTGGGGAGTATACAGGTAAACCCCCTTTATTTGGGGTTTACCTGGTGGCCCTTGAGGTGGGGGTTGGGCTTTGTGTGCTGGTTACGATGGAGCGATGAGGGCTTTGAGCCTTCCTACATAAGGTGTGTTTAGGTTGTTACAACTTTTGTATGTCACTTTCTTCGGCTGAGTCCAGCAGGGGTTTTGCTTTATTTTATGCTTTGGCACTGTCTTTTGAGGGTGGAGGGTTCCCGTTTTTGTGGCTCTAGTTTCATAGGGCTGTCTCCATTATGGGAGGGGCATGGTGTTTTTGGTGAATAAGGGAGGCGGCTTTTTGGGTGGGGGAGGATCGAAGGGGAAACCGGCAGAAAAAGATTCTGCCCTCTGGGACAATTTTTTTTTCAATTGTTTGTGGATAATGCTGTTGCAGCTGTGTGTGAATTCAGAATGCTCTGTCATGACGATAGCTTGCATTGTTGTTCTTGCAGTTGTTTTCATTTCTGATTGTTTATGACAAGTGAGGTATTGTTGAGGGTGGGTCTCCGATCGTCAAGCGATTAAACTCCCTGCAAAAAAGGTCAATGCTGGGGAGGGAGTTTTAACAGTCAGCTGTTGATATTTTGTTTGTGCAGGAAACAAAATATAAGAACAATTAAGGGTTCACCATTCGAGGGAATGGGATTGGGAAAGTTCTTTGGGCGACTGGCCCGAAACGCAAGGCTGGTGTGGGGTTATGGATTAAAAAATATATATATTGCAAACCAAGGAGGGACCTGGGGGTGAGCTTTGGGCAATTAGGGGGAAGCTAAATGCAATGGAGGTGACTCTTTGTGTTCTGTATGTGCACAACCAACAGCAGATTTCTTTTTGTGAAGATTTGTTCCCATTGTTGGAGGGATGGAGTAAGGGGATTACGATATGTGGAGGGAACTTTAATGCTTTAGTGGACCCTTTGAAAGATTGTTTTTCTTTGATGGAGGAAGCTATGCAACGGATACAAGGAAATGGGAGGTCTCTAGGAGATCTTTTCGTTTTGGTCGCTACACCCAGACCTCAGGGTGCACACTTTCTATTTAGCCCAACACAAGACCTATACGATTTTGGATTATGCGCTTTTGGATTTGTTAATGACTCCAATCAAGCAATCCCACTAAGTCAGTGCCTTGTCTGGGATTGCTCAACGGAAGCCCTTATTTATATATTTTTATGACAAGTTATACTCTGGATGATAAACCCTTATATAACGCCCCTCTCCTAGAATCCCCCTGACCCCACTGAGCCAAGAAGTAGGTTTGTTTTGCAAATTAAAAGATTTATTGAAAATTTTAACATATATATCTCACACTTTTATAATAAATTATTATTTGATATCACACTTAAGAATATGATGTTGATCAACAATGGATAATCTTACACTAGCACACTTATTTTATTACTTAGGAGTTGGTATGGAAAGAACAAGGTAGCTGGGAATTCTTTATGGTTTCAGGGAGATGCAAAGATGAATAAAAGGCAGTACAGAAATAAACTTGATATGATTTCAGCAAAAGATAATAAGATTACTTTTTCTCTGACAATTCACTCTCGCCCCTACGCAATGTAAGGAGATGGAAGTAACACACAGTCTTCAGGAATACAATCACAGTACAATACGAATTCAGTTCCCCCCTAGCAAGCTTAGGTCACAGGGATGATTTTAAACACAGGCAAAGTACTTTAAATGTGGTATGCAAAGAAGGGAAAAATATGCTAAAAATGATTTTAATTCCCTATAAGAGATTCAGGGTGGGTGATAGCTACTTTAAATTAGTTCAGGATCACTTTAGCAATGCTCTATGAATGATTGTCAGGTTGCAAAAGGAAAGCAAGAAGCTGCTATTTTGACAAGTGAAGAAATTTGAGCCAAATCGCACCACTTTTTCCGAGTGCGTCGAGCGTGATTACGGAAAATATATAATGAATATATTAATTTGTTAGGAAGCTGGGAATCGTAGCTCCCAAATGAAAGTTAAATCTCGTTCCTAGCACAAACGGTTCAAGAGATACAGGCGATTTCGTGAAGGTAGTTTTTTCAGAAATGAAATAATGATTCAAAATGGCAAAATGACACTTTACAGGTTTAAAATCGGAGAAGGGACACACGATTCCTATGATGCAGTTCTGGACAGGTTCAAATGTTTTGAATCAGATTATTTTAAGCTAAGAGATGGGTTTTGCACAGTTCTGGCTGAGTACTCACACTATGAATTGGAAATAGGCCGTCAGGGTCTGGTCAGCAGGTTGGACTGGACTCCGGGTGGGTGGTTCTGAAGTCACAGCTCTCTGGTTCAGCTCTGCTCTGCACTTCACTGCGGTCTGGTCTGTGGTTCTCTGGTTCTGGTCTCTCTGGTTTTGGTCTGGTCTGGTCTCTCTGGATACAGCACTGCTTTCTGGGTACTGGTTCTCTTCTGGATTCTGGAGTTCTCAGTCAGCGTGCTGCGCAGGAATTCAGTTGAAGGTTGGAAAATGAATGTCCCTGTCTGGTTTCCAGTGGCTCTTTTTATGTCTTTTGAAAATGGGTGTGGATGCTAACTTTCTTTGCCCAACCCACTCACGATTTGATAGGTCAAGGATTTCTCTTTGCCCTGATTTGAGAAGGGAGCAGTGAGTCATCAGGTGTCATCTTTATGGCATACAGAAAGAACACTCCCCTTTACCTTAGAAAATCATTTTCATAACTAAACACATTTCCCAGATACACAAGTGGTTGACATTACATAGACATATCATATCACATACGGTAGTTTCTGTTCCAACTCGGATGTTTCTAAGAGCTTGGATTAAGAAAGGACAACATTTTGTGCTTTTTGGTTGGTTTACCAATATTGGATTTCTACCAAAAATGACACAGATGTACACCGCCTCTCCACATATTCCAGTAAATTTTCATTTTTCTAGCGTGAACACCGTGTTTGCAATCTCCATAGTTCATGGGGTTTTGCCTCAGAACATTCTAACACCTCTTAAAATGTGCACAGAAAAATCACAAGAATGATATTAATTATATAATTTTGACAAGTCCGTACTATGAATTATCCATCTTTTTTAAAATTATGCTCTGGCCCAGAGGGGTGTGGTTTCCCAAAGCACATGGTGGAATTTCTGGTTTGTCCACTTCCTCCAACTCAAGTTGCTCACAGAGGCACTGCCCCTCCCAGTTTCTCTCAAGAGGAAGCCATTTACGACCCCCCCCCTAATTTAACATTTGCCTGAGCCAAGGAAGGCTCATTGTTCAGTTTCCTGCAGTCCCCAGCTGCTCCTCCCCTAATCCAATCAGGGAGGTGTCATCTCCTTTTGGTGGGGGCAGCAGAATGCAGCCAGGCCTGGGAAGAGTGGCTGAGCAAGTTTCAACTCCTGTCGGGGGTAGTTGCCAGGCAGAATTCAATCTCTCTAAGCCAGGCTTCAGCTAAATGTCACTTTTGTTCACAGTTTTTCTTCATCCAAATCAAACTTACAATGTTTACACATGCAGCTAGAATGCTGATTCTAAGTTCAAAACTATGACATTTAACAGTTGCAAACTATGTGACACTCAACAGTAGGTCACTCATTTATTTGAAACATCTCGATTTTAGTGGCTTTAAGTCCAATTTCACTTCAGCTGCTGACATCCACAGCTCAGCCAGTTTCATTATGAACATTATTTTGGGCTCTTTCTCTTTCCAGATTTTGTATGCACACAAGTCTACCCTCTGCCAAATGTCTGCTGGTGTTCATTGGGATTTTTGAATATCTTGCAATGTTTAAAATAGGCATTTGTAGCTTGCATTTCAGAGAAACAAAGGTGATTTCAAAGCGCTTGCTGAGCTAACCGGCACTGCTGTTTTTCCTTTGGCACACATTTCACCCATGGCACTCCCGGTCCATCATGCTTGCACTGGTGGGTGGCAGGTTAGGCGATCATTTTGGTGTGCGCAAAAACTGTGCGGTTTTCCTGGATCCTGGCGCAAATCTGGGCTTTTCCGCCATCTTGGATTTCCTAAGCCCACAGCACCAAATGTTGCAGCATAATAACTCGAACATGGGTCAAAACCCCTGACAAGCCCCCTCGCCCGACTGGGCTTTGATTTCGAGTCGAGGGGAAGTAGGGTGCAAAGGATGTTTTGATCCACGCTCTGGGATGTCCGCATCATCTTCTTTCAATTGCGCAGATGGCACAGTTCAGCATTTTCTTTCATCAGGGTCGTTCGATCAGTTCTCCTTGCCGGTCCTGGTGGGAGTATTGGGCGGTACCCTGGGCCCCTCGGATCTTTGCTCCCGGTCCCCAGGTCGTCTTCCGTGGTCAGTCTCCATGGTTTCATCTCTCCTAGGATGATAAAGCAAAGCGGCAATGCACATTCCTAGACATTTTTCCACCACTATTAATGGTGCGGCGAACATACATTTTATACATCAGGATACATTTTGCAGTCTTACTGTAAAAACAAGATATAACACGATACATTGGAATTTAAGAATCATATTTTAGAGACTGTATGTGGGATATTTTAGGGTTGGAACTGAATTACTCTGGAGCGGCCCCCTCTGGGATTCCAGAGGATTCCTCCAGTTATTGCAGAGTGTGCCTGGGATGGCAACACTAACTGATTTATATGGACCCACTTGTCTTCCCCTTCCGCCAAACTACCTTTGGGGAGGCGGATCTTGTCTATAATTTCAAAGGGTCCCCTTCCATGTAGGCAAACATTTTCGCTGTTTGGCCTGGTTCCTTTAGAAATTGTAGAGATAGACCTGGTCCCCCACCTTATATTCCTTCCTGGTGGTTTTCAAATCATAGTAAGTTTTCATGCTATCAGCTGATCCTTCTAGATTCCGCTGAGCATAGCAAAAGTATGTTGAAGGTGTTTCCTTAAATTCTCCACATACTCATGAGTTGTGGCGGCATTTATCAAGGCATGCTCTTGGGTCCTGTAGAGCAAATGCTGGGGAAGCACCATCTTGCGTCCAGTCATCAACTCAAATGGTGACATTTTGGTTGCAGATGAAGGGGTAGATCTGATGGCCATTAGGTCCAGAGGTAATCGGATATCCCAACTTGGCCCAGAATCTGCCACAAACTTTTTTAATATGCTCACAATGGTTCTGTTGTATCTCTCCACTGCCCCAGAAGAAGCTGGCCGGTAAGCAATATGTAGCTTCCTTTTGACTCCCAGTATCTCCCATTACCTCGCTGGTGAAATGGCTACCTCTGACTCAATCCTTTGAGGTAGACCAAAACGGGAAAAGATGTGGTTAATCATCAGGGCAGCTGCTGTTTCTGCCTTGCAGTTTGGGGCCGGGATACATTCCACCCACTTGGTAAACAAGCATGTGACCGTCAACATGTACTTGTTTCCCCTAGACGAGCGAATCACAGGGCCTAAAAAGTCGATTTGCAAATCTGACCATGGCAGTGTCATCCCCCTCTTTTGGAGAGGCGCACGGTGTGTGAGGGATGATGGCTGAAATTGTGCACACACCAGACACCCCTTCAAGTATTGGTCGAGGTCCTGCCCCATGTGTGGCCAGTATGCAACCTCTCTTAAGATTTCCAGTGTTGTGTGAAACCCCCCTATGACCGGCGGTGGCCGCATCATGGGCGTGACTTAACATCAGGCTACGGAATGAGGTAGGAACCACCCACTGATCATGGCCAGCTTGGGATTTCCTTACCAATAGACCGTCTTTGATTCGGAACATTTTTGGACATTTCATCAACACTCTTAGGTCCTCTTTCCCAACCTAGTCGGTATCCGTCAGGGGAAAGTTCTCGGGGTCCTCAATGTGTTGGTAAAACTTACCAAATATTGGATCCCCCATCTGAGCCGTAATTAAATCAGCATCAGGGGTCTCCTTACTCCATTGTGCAGTTGAAAGATCATTGTGAGCATTTGTCTAGGACCTAGTGATAGCAGTGACCTAGATTTCCCCCAACAGGGGCTCTATTTCTATTAGATCCCCTTGGATGGCCCCGGTTTTGGCCAGCTGATCAGCTAAGTCATGCCCAGTTTTGTCTGGTCCCTCTACTTTGGAATGACCCTTGATCTTCTTCCAGTAGATGGTCATCCCATTCGAGGTGACCAGATCATCAATGTTTTGAATTAACTTCCCATGTTTCAAGGGTTTGTTATTAGCACATAGCATGCCTCTGGTTTTCCAATTAACCAGGTGCTCCACGAACCTGTTCCGTACATAATCCGAATCCGTGATTATGACCAGATCGTGGAGTTGATATTGGACAGCAGCGAGGATGGCTTGATGCACAGCCATCAACTCTACTTGATTACTTCGGGGACCGATTTTGTACCCAGCGGAGGGTTCTGGAGACTCCTTCACCCATGCATTCCCTACGCCGGCCACCAGATCTTTTTCCTCGTTGTTGTCAACATCCACCCTCTTCACTGCCACCCACCTTCTCGGTCATCCGACCCATGAAGCGTGTGTCAGTTGAGGCTTTCGCTGCTACCTTCTCGCCCCCCCCTGCCCCTTCGGCTGACTCCCACCCTGACACAGCCCTCTCCATGCTCCACTCGGCTATATCTGTTACTCTTGATATCCTTGCCCCCGTCATGAGAATCCGCCTGAAGCCCAAAGCCAAATGTAACTCCTGGTATGACTCGGATCTCGCCACCCTAAAACGCAAGTGCAGGGTTGCAGAGAGGAAATGGCGTGCTTCATGTTCATCCTCTGACAAACTGGCCTGCCGCCTGCTCCAAAGGCAGTATCGGTTCTCCGTTCTCACCAAGAAGAGAGCCCTTATCCAAGCCCGCATCTCTGCGGCATCTAACAACTCCGCCGAACTCTTTAAAATCTGCAAGGAGCTGGCCAACCCTGTTGCAGTCTCTACCTCTCCTGTCCCCTCCCAGGCCCTCTGCACTGCATTGGCCTCTCACTTCATCTCTAAAACTCAGGACATCCTGTCCTCGCTCTCCTCCTTTCACCTCCCTCCCTCCCTTCCCGGCTCTTCCTCTGGCCCTTCTGCAGTCACCCCTCCTCCCTCTTTCTCTGCCATTCCACTTTTCTCTGCTGACGAGGTTTCCAGACAAGTCCGATCTATGAAAGTCTCGTCTAAACCGGTTCACCCCTGTTCCTCCAAAACTATCAAGGACCACATCGACTCCCTGGCTCCTGCCCTGGCTGACTTTTGCAACCACTCCTTCGCCTCTGGAGTCTTCCCTTCCCCCCTCAAGCACTCCCTTGTGCACCCTCTTCTCAAGAAACCCTCTTCCGACCCCTCCTGCTAACTATCGCCCTATCTCCATCACTCCCTTCCTGGGCAAGCTCCTGGAGAAACTGGCCATCTCCCAGCTTAACCTCCATGCTGAATCTGTTGGTAGTCTTCATGACCATCAATCTGGCTTCAGAGCTGCCAGAAGCATGGAAACTGCTCTCCTGAACATCCGTGAAGACCTGCTCTTGAACCTCGATTCCAACACTCCGTGTGTTCTCATTCTGCTCGATCTCTCCTCTGCCTTTGACACTGTCAACCATGCCATCCTGCTCAACCGTCTCCGTGAAAACCTGGGTATCACTGGTCAGGCTCTGGCGTGGCTGACCTCTTTCCTTTCAAATCGACCCTCCCAGGTCCAACTGGGGTCCTTCCTCTCCAACATCTTTTTCTCCACCTGTGGTGTCCCCCAGGGATCTAATCTCTCTCCCTGGCTGTTCAACCAGTATCTGGCACTCCTTGCCCACCGCATCGCCGCTCTCTGCCCTAATTTCCAGTGCTATGTGGACGATACCCAGCTCATTTTCAGGCTACCCTCAGCCTCCCCCTCTCCTTCCCTCATCTCTGACTGTCTGTCTGCTATCCAGGAATGGTGTGCCGCCAATGACCTCTGCCTTAATGCCAGTAAGACTGAGATTCTACTCATCGGTACACCCACTCCCTCCTTCCCTGCAGCTCTCTGGCCTGCCTCCCTTGCCCCCCTCCCTGCAATGCAAAAAACCTTGGGGTCATCTTCGACTCCACACTCTCCTTCTCTCCTCATATTTCTGACGTCGCTAAGAAGTCACACTACCAGCTGCACCTCCTATCACACTATCCCTCCAGCCCCCCCTTTTCCAGCACTTGTTCTGCACTTACCTTGCACTTGCCACCAGCTGGCCCTATTTATTTATTACTTTACGACACTTACCTTGTACTGCACTTCCCCCCCCCTCCCCTTCCCCTTGCACTTTTCCCCCCTCCCCCACCCCTGCACTTGCGCGATCTGAATGACACCTGGCCTAGTAGGATCGTTGTCTGTCTCCCCTTGTTCCTCCCCTCCCTGCCTCGTCGCGCCTTGAAACACCTGTGTATAGGCGCGTTACAAATGCCATATCATAACATGGTAAGAGCATCCATCCACATAGACCGTGGGCATTCCCTCACACTTGTCTTCTTCAAAGACTGTGTGGGGAATTAAGGTATGCCTCCATGTTGTCCTTGATTTTTAGACTTTCGTCCTCGAGACAGTTCTCTCTGGCACAATCATGCAAGTCAGCCAGACCTTGCGTGAGGGGACTCTTTCTTGTTTTGGCCATATCTGACCTCCACAGGAAAGCCTTGCATTGACAGAATCCAGGAAGTAATTCGGGAATTACTCACATTTCCGGCTTGGATTCTGTCACTTTGGAGATATTGCAGAGGCTGGTGTGGAGTCTCCACTATGATGTGTTCCCCCTGGATGAACGGGCGGTAATTCTTCAATGCCCACACCATTGCCAGGAGTGCCTTCTCACAATCATTGAATTTTTTCTCCACAGAAGATAAAGTCATAAGAGATTACTTTATTGACCTGTCATGCTTTTGGTATAATACTGCCGTCAAGCACGTATTAGAGAACCCTGTCTCCAGGAAAAACTCCTTGTTTGACAGGGTAAACTAGGCAAGGCGCTTGTGAGAGGCTTCTTTTGAGCTGTCTTACTGCCTCGGCTTGTTCTGGACCCCATTCCCACTTGACCCCCCCCCTTCAAAAGATGAATCAGGGGTCTAGTGATCTCTGCGTAGCCCTCAATGAACTTTCTGCTGTAATTAGTCAGTCCAAGGAGGCTCCTTAGTTCCCGCAGAGTTGTGGAATCCTTCAATTTTTGGAGGGCTTCCACTTTCTTTTCCTGGGGACAGAGACCCTGAGGAGTAATCTCATGCCCCAAGAAAATCACAGGTTCTACACCACTGTGCTTTCTGAAAGGAAAGTTTTGCCCCGGCGGCCCTCAACTGGGTCAGAACATAACGGATTTCCGCTATGTGTTCCTCCACAGTTGAACTTTTGATGAGGACATCATCTACATAAGCCAGGTTACCCCTTGCACCCAGGTCGGGCATGGTCTTGTGTAAGAAAATGTTGAACTCATTGCCGGAGTTGAGGTATCCGAAAGGGAGTTCGGGTCCATGTGTACTGCTGGCCCCCAAAGGTAAAAGCCAGTTTGTATTGGTCCTCCCTACTGACAGGCACGGTCCAGTATCCATTGGTCAGGTCTATTGCAGTGAATACCTGTGACCCCTGAATCTGGGCCAGCCCTTGGTCAATGTAGGGAAGAGGCCATCGGGAAGTATGGACCCGTTTGTTGAGCTCCCTAAGGTCAGCGCAGTCTCTCCACTGGCCGTTTGGCTTCAATATTCCCAGCACCGGATTATTGAAGGTGCTGTGTACTGGACGGATCATTCCCCGGGACTCAAGGTTCTTAATTATTTCAGTAAGGGACTCCATGGATGCGAGAGGCAAGCGATATTGCTTCACAAACACTGGAGTCATGCCAGGGTCCGTGGGAATTGTGTGGATGTTGGTGCGACCACAGTCATACGAGTCTACCGCAAAGAGATCTTGGAAATCCAAGAAAACTTGTTTCAACTTTTGCTTCTGTTCCAGAGTCACGCAGGCATCAGCTAGGTTGACTCTCTCTTCCACCATCTGCCTGAAGCCTGGAAAGACTTCTGGTTTTGCTATCTCAGCGGCCTCCTCCAGCTGGGTGGAGAAGTCCCTGGTCAGAGTGCTGATTTGGACTGGAGGTTTCAGGTGGGAAAGGCAGCCCTCATGGACCTGGAAAATCACCTCATCCCTTCTGAAGTCACAAGTCACGTCTTCCTTGCCATAAGGGCAGGAAGTGTACACCAGGAAGTTACCCCCATGCCGGGTAAAGATCATGTCTGGTGTTGTATTGTCATCACTGTCACTGTCAAAACAGTCCTTGGGGATCGGTCCTAACAGTTAATTCCCTAAATCAATGGAAAAATGTCGGTCATAAACCGCCATTCCAATAATGGTGCCTGCGGCTAGAGTAATACTCTTTTAAGTCGCTGTTATCCACCTCTATTGGAATGGTGTCATGTTCTAGATTGACTAATGGTGTTGGGTTTACCCCCAACCCTTGCTGTTGGAGGAAAGCATTTAGATGAATATAAGCATCAGGGTTTTTCAATTTTTGTCCTCTTTTAACTTTCACTTCCAGGGAGAATTGTCGGGTCCTTTCTGGGATGGTGACTTCCTCCTTAATCTGAATTTCAACTGCATAAGGTAGCAATTGAGCTGACCTAAATGCTTTTTCTGGATCATCAAAGCCCATGGGATTATCCGCTAATCGGGACCAAGCTTTGAAGTTTATTAGGTCCAAACTAATGGCAAAGCGATTGAGAATGTCACTGCCTAAGTAAAAGGCGGCAGTGACGTCTCGAACGACCCAACAATTATGGACTATGCTCTTGTTGCCAATGGAGATTTTGAGCATACACCTGCTTGGCAGGAGAGGTTTGGAATTGGGTGTTTCCAGATCCATTTCCCATTTGTCTTATCAGTTTGAATGTGGGAATGGCTGGATCTTTTGGGAGTTGGCAGAACATGGCTTCGCTGATGAAGCTCTTACCGTTGTTCACACACACACTCGAGCGAGAACAGAGTCCTTCACATCATATAACTGAACAGGGATGAACAACTGCTCTCCAATTTGCTGAATATAAGCCAGGCTCTGAGCTGATTTCACCTCTTTCTGGACTATCTGAGTGGGAATGTCCGATTGTGGATTGGTAAAGAATTTCAGAGTATTTCCTTCCAGTGTGGAATACCACCTTAAACTGGAAGGAAGGCTGATTTTCAGAAATAGAGATGACCCCCCCCCCCCCCCCCCATCACCAGTCTGTTGTCCTACTGCTATTACCGTCACGTCTGGAATTTGGTTGTTCTGAAAGTGAAATTCTACTTGGTCAGATTTTTGTTCAACCATGTGGCATGTGCCGTTTAAACTAATATGGTTGACACTCCGTTTTAATTTTATTGGTCGGCTAGTCTGGGTCCAGAGGACCTTGTTTACGCAATCTATTGGGGTGACAACCTTCTCAGGAGGTCATTCCATAGTAAACAAGGGGTGCCTTCTGGAGTCACTACTATGACCGGGTGTTTCACCTTGTGTCGCCCAATTTTAATGTCCAAATCTGCAGTGCCCTCGACTGGAATTTCCTTCCCGTCAAAGTTCTGCAGTTGTCCAGGAAGAGAGGTGAGAGGAATCTGGTATTTCTCCCCCCTTCCTGAATTTATTTCATCAAAGGCTTTTTTGGACAGAAGGGTAGCTTGGGATCCAGTGTCCATCAGTGCCAAAATTGTACCCTTCCCCTGTACTTGTACCAGGGCATAGTATCTTCCCTCCTTATCCTCAAGGGGGCACAGAAAATGCACATTTTTGGGCAACTGGTGGGCTAATTTTCTGGTTTTGGACATTGCGAGAGAAGAGATTTGGGCAGAATTCTGTGGAGAGTCATGGAATCTGCAAGAAAAAGTTGGCAACTTGAAAGAGGATATTCGAGTTCCCCTGGTTCCGGTCCTGGGCCGCCCCCCCCCTCTTTTTGGAGGCAGTCACCAAAATGGTTTTGAACCCAGGGAATTTGAAGCTGTTGGTTGTGGGATAGGATGATGGGAGGCGACAGCGCAATCCCCACATCTACCCAGTCTATTTATTCGGTTTTAGGTTCCCCTGGTTCCGGTTCTGGGCCGCCCCCCCTTTTTGGAGACAGTCACCAGGATGGGTTGGAACCAGGGGTTTTTGGTATGGTTGGTTCTGGGATAGAATGATGGGCGGTGACCGCTCAATCCCCACATCTACCCAGTCTGGGTTGGAATCCCTTGGGACCCATTTTCCTTGGGAGGAGTTCCCCCATCTCTGAAGGAGAAGATCCTTTCCCCAGGATCCTCTTGGGATCCCTCTCCCTCAAATTGGAAGATCTGTACCTCCTCCTCAGTCTGTTTGGGTACTTTGTTTCTCCTACCTCCTCTCTGCTCCTTGGGTGGCAGACTTCCAGGGGTAGGAGATTTTGTTTCCGGTTCCTGGTTTTCCAGGGGCTGTTTACAAGTTGGGAAGGAAGCTTCCTCCAAGGATTTACACCCCCCTTCCCCTTGTGCCTCCTCAATGGGAACCGGTGGGTTATCGGGGTGCTGCCCCCGTCATTGTTCTGGAGCACTAGGTCCAGAGTTTGGGGCATTCTGTGCCAGCATGCCCATCTGAGGGTTCTGTTGAGCCCTCAGCATGCAGCCCAAATCCTGTGCCATGTTCTGAACCTGGCGCTCTAACTGGGAAACCAGCAAAGGCTGATACGGGGTCCTGTTTTCTCCCCTGGGCTGATCCCGGGAAAGGTAGCTATCCCTTCTCTGGTAGTAGCCCTGGTTGGGAAGATTTGGGTACCCCTCCACCCTTGGCCTCCCCCTCTCCCGGATTAGGTTGTCTGGGCTCAGGAAAGAAGGATGGATGATTTTGGGGCTGGAAGTTGTGTAGATACCTGGGGAACAAGTTCTGCCCAGGATTTGGTGAATTTCTGCCCTCCTGGGGGAAGTGCGGAGGGAAGTTCCCTGGGTTGGGCGCTTGGTGGGATCCCCCACCTTGGGCCGGAGGAGTCCACACATAACCCAGGATTGGTCTGTTTCCCTTGTAGCGGGGACTTACATAGTCAGGGGAGCAAGGGACCCCATTTGTGAGATTACCTCCTTGACTCCCGGTCTGTGACTGGCCCGAGGGCCTTCTGGGCTGTGAATTGTTCGGTTCAGGCAGGTTTTTAGGCCCCCCCCACCCCATCTCCAAATCTAAAACGGGGGCAACCTTTACCTCTGCCACCTTGGCAGCAGCAGGGGTGCTGTTGATTTTGGGGTTTTTGGGCTGATTCTTATTTTCCACCGGTTTCTGCACCTCGGATGCGGGTGGCCTGCTCAATGACCCAGTCTAAAGATCTTTTCCCGTGAAAATCTCTCACGAGCTGGGTCATTATGTATTTGGGTAAGGCATGGAAAAACGTATTAACAAATTCCTTACTGTCGGTGCGCACCCTTTTGGTAGTCTGCGCAAAAGCACGCTTTAACTCCTGCACAAATTCTTGTGGGGCCTGATCTTCCCCACATTGCAAATTGTAGGCTGCCTTGCGAACCTCTTGAGGATTTCTATGAACAGAAAAATGTTTCAAGATGGCCGCCCTATAGGTGGACCATCTTGAATGATTTTGGTCCTCCAGCCCCGCAAAAAAACTGGAGTATTCTGGGGAGAATGTCCATTTGACGTACTGGATGCAGCTACTGCTGTCCTTCAAATGGAAAGTCTCCATCATTTGCTCAAAGAGCTCCAAGTGTTCCCAAACAGAATACTTGGAGTTCTTGTGATAAGGGGTGATGACACTCCTTATTGCCTTGATCTGCTTTAAGGGGTCCTTAAGCAAGGCCCTTTTTGCCTAATTGGCCTTTTTGGTTCGGTTAACCCTGGTCCACTCATCCTGACTCAGAGGCACTGCTCCCAGAGGTGCCTGTCTGATCTTCCAGGTTTTCCCGGATTCTGCGAGCCTGGGAATGCCTGGCAGAATGTGGGGACCTGGTCTCCTGTGTCCTGGGCCGCTCAGAGGAGTCCTCAGATCCCTCCTTGCTGCCAGGATTTGATGGGTACCCCCCCACCCCCCCACCCCCACTAACCTGGGAATCTTAGCTTCCAAATGAGAGTTAAATCTCGTTCCTAGCACAAACGGTTCAAGAGATACGGACGATTTTGTGAAGGTAGTTTTTCAGTAATGAAATAATGATTCAAAATGGCAAAATGACACTTTACAGGTTTAAAATCTGAGAAGGGACACACGATTCCTATGATGCAGTTCTGGACAGTTTCAAATGTTTTGAATCAGATTATTTTAAGCTAAGAGATTGGTTTTGCACAGTTCTGGCTGAGTACTCAAACTATGAATTGGAAATAGGCCGTCAGGGTCTGGGTCAGCAGGTTGGACTGGACTCCGGGCGGGTGGTTCTGAAGTCACAGCTCTCTGGTTCAGCTTTGCTCTGCACTTCACCGCGGTCTGGTCTGTGGTTCTCTGGTTCTGGTCTCTCTGGTTTTGATCTGGTCTGGTCTCTCTGGATACAGCACTGTTTTCCGGGTACTGGTTCTGTTCTGGATTTCTCCGTCAGCGTGCTGCGCAGGAATTCAGTTAAAGGTTGGAAAATGAATGTCCCCGTCTGGCTTCCAGTGGCTCTTTTTATGTCTTTTGAAAATGGGTGTGGATGCTAACTTTCTTTGCCCAACCCACTCACGATTTGATAGGTCAAGGATTTCTCTTTGACCTGATTTGAGAAGGGAGCAGTGAGTCATCAGGTGTCATCTTTATGGCATACAGAAAGAACACTCCCCTTTGCTTTTACCTTAGAAAATCATTTTCATAACTAAACACATTTCCCAGATACACAAGTGGTTGACATTACATATACACATCATATATCACATACGGTAGTTTCTGTTCCAACTCGGATGTTTCTAAGAGCTTGGATTAAGAAAGGACAACATTTTGCGCTTTTTGGTTGGTTTACCAATATTGGATTTCTACCAAAAAATACACAGATGTACACCGCCTCTACACATATTCCAGTAAATTTTCATTTTTCTAGCGTGAACCCCGTGTCTGCAATCTCCATATTTCATGGGGTTTTGCCTCAGAACATGGTACAGAGTTCTAACACCTCTTAAAATGTGCACAGAAAAATCACAAGAATAATGATATTAATTATATCATTTTGACAAGTCCGTACTATGAATTATCCCATCTTTTTTAAAATGATGCACTGGCCCAGAGGGGTGTGGTTTCCCAAAGCACATGGTGGAATTTCTGGTTTGTCCACTTCCTCCAACTCAAGTTGCTCACAGAGGCACTGCCGCTCCCCGTTTCTCTCAAGAGGAAGCCATTTACGACCCCCCCTAATTTAACATTTGCCTGAGCCAAGGAAGGCTCATTGTTCAGTTTCCTCCAGTCCCCAGCTGCTCCTCCCCTAATCCAATCAGGGAGGTGTCATCTCCTTTTGGTGGGGGCAGCGGAATGCAGCCAGGCTTGGGAAGAGTGGCTGAGCAAGTTTCAACTCCTGTCGGGGGTAGTTGCCAGGCAGAATTCTATCTCTAAGCCAGGCTACAGCTAAATGTCACTTTTGTTCCCAGTTTTTATTCATCCAAATCAAATTTACAATTTTACACATGCAGCTAGAATGCTGATTCTAAATTCAAAACTATGACATTTAACAGTTGCAAACTATGTGACACTCAACAGTAGGTCACTCATTTATTTTAAACATTTCGATTTTAGTGGCTTTAAGTCCAATTTCACTTCAGCTGCTGACATCCACAGCTCAGCCAGTTTCATTATGAACATTATTTTGGGCTCTTTCTCTTTCCAGATTTTGTATGCACACAAGTCTACCTTCTGCCAAATATCTGCTGGTGTTCATTGAGATTTTTGAATATCTTGCAATGTTTAAAATAGGCATTTTTAGCTTGCATTTCAGAGAAACAAGGGTGATTTCAAAGCGCTTTCTGAGCTAACCGGCACTGCTGTTTTTCCTTTGGCACACATTTCACCCATGGCACTCCTGGTCCATCACGCTCGCACTGGTGGGTGGCAGGTTAGGCGACCATTTTGGTGTGCACAAAAATGGTGCGGTTTTCCTGGATCCTGGTGCAAATGTCGGCTTTTCCGCCATCTTGGATTTCCTAAGCCCACAGCACCAAATGTTTCAGCATAACTCGAACATGGGTCAAAACCCCTGACAGATTCTAGTAGGGCACACAATATTGTGAGGTCTTCTATAAGGGTAGCAGCCTGGAAAGATCAAGACACTGCTATGGTGGCCATGGACCTTGGCTATCGACTTTGGTCTTATAACGATACTTTAAGGATGCAGTGTTTCGTGATCCCTTTCTATCATTTTTAAAGATGACACAGGGGAGATAAATAAGCGTATGGTTTGGGAAGCAGCAAAAGCGACTGAGTGCTGATTATTGCAGAAGGGTCTGCGAAAAAAGAGCTAGGGCCCTGCAGGATTTACAATTGAGGGAACAAATTAGGTCTCAGAAAGATGCTTGGTTTCATACCCAGTCGGCTTTGTAAGCAAAGGGCGGAGAGGTCGGACGCAGAATTAAGGAATCTCTAGGGTGAGAAGTTGACGAATCCAGATAGCGTACTGCAAAAGTTCGCCCAATATTGTAGTGCACTGTACACTAGTGGTGCGACTGTTCCCGCCACATCATGGAGAATTATTTTAAAGATTTTCTCCTTCCCAGGGAGAGTTCATAGGACTTGGCTTTGTTGAACGCCTTAATTGAACCTGAGGAGGTTCTACAATTTATTGCAAAGATGAGGCAGGTTTCGGCCCCTGGTCCTGATGGCTATACTAGCACCTTTTATAAAGAGGTTTGGCCCATTGTTGGCCCCTTTCCTTGCTTCCCTTTTCAATAATATATTAGATGAGGAATTGTTCCCAGACTCCTTTAACAAGGCTAGGATTGTAGTCATCCAGAAAGAGGGCAAAGATGGGCTTGACTGTGGCTCCTCCTGCCCTATACATCTCTTAAATGTTGATGCAAAGATTTTTGCCAGTGTGTTAGAGGAGCGGCTAGGAAGGTTGATGCCCTCTCTGGTACATAGTGACCAAGTGGGATTTGTGAGAGGGAGGCACGGAGTGGATGTCAGAAAAACGCTTGACCTGACGGCTTCTATTAATTCTCTAAATATGGACCCGATTTTAGTTTCCCTTGATGCAGAAAAGGCCTTCGACAGAGTCTAGTTGCCTTTTCTGAGGGAGGTCCTGGGAAAACTGGGATTAGATTCTCAGTGTGTGGGCGTCATGGCCTTCTATAGGACTCCGAGAGCACAAGTGACCGTCAACGGTCTCTCTTCAGATTTCTGCAGGGGTACCTAACAGGACTGTCCCCTCTCCCCTGCTAATTGCCTCAGTCGGAGAGACAAGACAATTTGTAGATTGGTGAGACAAGGGAGAGGATATAAATGCATCACTTTTCGCCATTGTTGTACGTCAACAAAGCAGAGACCTTGCTGCCAGCGTTGATTATGGCACTAGAGGCATATGGTACTTGTTCAGGTTTTAAATACAATTATGGGATGGGAAGTTAGAAGTCTTGCCTCTGACAGATCACACACCAGAGTTACTCAGCTGAATCACCCAGAATGGTCTTCGTATGCAAACAGAAAGTTTGGTCTTTCAATTCACTCACATGTCTCATGCGTTTTCGTCTCGGAAAAATTCCTAGCAAGTACGCCTTTGGGGTGACCGAATCTGGCAGCAGGCCCATCTTGGCTAAAGCATGGGCAAATTCCCACCCAATATCTGCATATTTTCATGCAGGCCCAAAACACATGCATCAGGTCTGCGCTGATCCAGCCACATTTTGGGCAGGTCTGCTCTTGCATTACAAAATTTTGCAATTTTCTGCAGGGTTAAATATGCTCTGTGAGTAACATAATTGGATCAGCTGTGGTTTTGTATTTCTGGACACTTTGTGATACCCCATAGTCCTGCTGCAAGTTGCGTCCAACAGCTGCTCTTGCAAATCTGCCTCCCAGCACTGCCTCGTTTGTATAAGATTGTCATGTGGCCTTGATGTCAGTACCTCATAATTGCGATACTGCATATGTCCTCCTTCAGAGATGTCACAGAATGTTTCTATCGTTCCATCTTCTACCAATATTCTCTCCTGTCCTGGCCACTTCGCTTTTATTCTATGGAGAAGTGAGGCATGGGTTATGTGATGCCCCTCCTGTACTCCTGACTCCGAGGCGACCTCATTAAAAGGTAATTTTTGTCCCTCTCGCACTATATTGCCTAGTGTCACCACCCCCCCACCCCCAAGGCTCCCAGTACTTCCCGACATTCAGCCTAAATTGACAGTCTTCACTCTTAAGTGTCACCAATGGGATTAGAGGGGAGTAGGGAGTTTTTGTCCAGAAAGCGGCAGGCCCTTTGTCACATCGTCATGCCTAGCCTCAGCAAAAAAAGGGGGTTTGGGGTCCTGTGATATCGTGGTCCACACCATTTCTTTTAAAAAGAATGGTGCCCATGCCGGTTGTAGCAACTCAGTGTCTGAGTCTGCTAGTCTGATAGCCAGTATGTGGCAAACTGAGGTTTGCACGCCACAAAATACCCCTAAAAATCTGGCAATTTTATCCCACCCTGTTCATATGGTATCTGTAACTTCACTAGAAACATTCTACATCTCGAGCTATGCCAAAGGAAGCTCCGGCTCTGGGATTATATTATATGGGATGTCCGTGAAGTAATGCAGCAGTCTCGGAAGCATCACCGTTTTCTGCAGCACAGCACTACCCATTAGTGAAAGCGGCAGCCTGGCATTTTGTTTCCCGCCCTTGCTGTGTTCTGCGCATGTTCTACTTTAGGCTCATGGAAAATGTCTACCCCTAGATATTTAAATATGTCAATTTCCCATTTAATCAGTAACTCTGGTGCCGCACTCCGGGGTTCACCCCTATACCCTGCAAGGGGGAATAAACATGACTTGTGAATTTATTGTAATCCCAGGCAGGTCTGCATAGCGCTCGAACACTAATATGTATTCTAGGTTAGTCTCTGGTTGTTGTAGGTAAAGAAGCATATTGTCCGCATATAGGGAGACCAGATACGTGCTACACCGTATGCTGATGCCTGCCTCGTGGTATTCTTTCTGTAAATATACCACCAATGGCTCTACGGCTAGTATAAATAACGGGGGACCAAGGATAGCCTTGTCTCGTCCCTTTGCTTAACTTCTATTGTTCCGATATGGCAGTGCCCGTTTTGACTCTCGCCCCCGGGTAACTGTACAGTAACTCAACCCATTTAATACACGTAGGGCCCATGCCGTAACCTTTTAACACTGCTAATAGCCATGGCCATCTGACCAAGTCAAACACGCTGACCAGATCCAGCGAGGCTACAGCCATAAACTGGGTGGTGTCTTGGGTCTGGTCTATGACATGGTGCAATCGTCTCAGATTACAAGTGGGACAGAACCTGACTGATCTGGGTGTACGAGTTTTTGAATTATAGGTTTCAACAGAATAGCCATAAGAGTGGCCAGTATTTTCCAGTCTTGATTGAGAAGCGAAAGGGGTCTGTAAGAGCCGCATTCGGCATCAGGTTTGTTAGGCTTCAGTAATGGGACTAGGATGGACTCTCAATGTCAGTGGTAAAATGCCTTCATCTAATGATTCATTTAGCATAGCCAACAATGAGGGAGTAATCTCTGCCACAAATTCTTTGTAGAACTCACTTGATAGTCTGTCCGCCCGACCGCCCGCCCGGGGAGCTTTACCTGAGGGCAACGGTCTTATTGTGTGTTCCCGCTCTTCTGTTCTTAGGGGTGGTTTCAGCTTGTCGACCTCTTCTGCATCTAGCTTCAGAAGATCCATCAGCGCTAGAGTATCCTCTATCCGACTCAGGATATCCGACGTCTCTTCGTATAATTCCTTATAAAAATCATTAAAACATTAGTTTATATCATGTTGTGTCGCACAGGTTTCCCCATTCCTAGCTGTGATTGCCCGAATCATGTTCCGCTCAGTTTCACTTTTGTATAAACAGGCTAGCAAGCATCCCGGTCTGTCTCCTTCGGCATGTTGTCGTTCCACATATTTCCTGTAACTCAACTTACCCAATCTATCCCACTGTCCTAAACATTCCTGCTGCAGGGCTATAGCCTATTGGGCGCACCCACTGGATGGGTCACTGATCGTTTAGGGCTTCTAATTTTGCTCCTGCCTGGCTTAAGTCGTTCTCTATTGCAGCTTGAACCCCCATGGCGATTGCTGTCCCTCTGATTACCAGCTTGAAGGCTTCCCATAACGTACCCGCCGACACCACACTTCTTGTCCCTCAGAGACTCACTCCTAAATCTCCATGTCGGGATGCGTGCACTCGGGCGGCGCTAGTATCCATGCAAACCACTGCAATCTTGGGTGGAGAACATTCCTACGTAGTGCGGTGTAAAGTAACACCACGCTGTTGGCTCCTGAATTTAGCAACATTTGCTTTCTGAAGCTTGTGCTTCCAGGCTTCTGCAGTCGTGTAATTGTTATGATCTTCTGCATATGGTTACTCCTGACTCCATGTATCGGATTCTTCTCCGGTTGGCAAGTTCTGCATATCCATCCATTTGTGTCTCCTCTGGGTTATCGAAGGAGATTGCGCAGCCCTTGCGCATCACTTTCAGTTTAATACAACAGCATGTACTTCAGATTAGCTGCCCACAGTCTCATCTTCACCGCTACATAGCTCATTCGTTGCTTTTGAACCTGCAGGGTAAAGGCCGGATTTGCTGTTATCGTGGCCGACGCTCGCTAGACTGTCCCACATTTGCAAAAGTGCTAGAGGATATTTTCCCCATCACAGTAGCTCAGAATCCGGGTTATTGGCCTCAGCAGGGCTCCCGGCGATGGTTTCCTAGTCAGCGACCTATGCGCCCTTTCTACCGTGAAGCTTTGACTGAGGGCAACTGGACCAATTTCTTGTTGCATCAGGGTCTCTATGTACTCCGTCGGGTTTGCTCCTTCACCTTCCGGGAGCCCAATAATTTGTACATTGTGTTTAGCCTTGCCTTCTGCATCCTCAGCTCGGTCCTCCAAATTACGCACTTGTTTCAGTACCCAGACTTTGTCTGTGGTGTCTTTAAGGCCACTTGTATTCTCTGCCACCGACTTCTCAAGCGTTCCTGTACGTTCAGCAAGTGCCCTCACATCTCGTCTCAGCAAGTTCACATCAATGCTGATGGCGTCTATTTTAGCCTCCAGAGACGCCTTGAGAGATGCTATGGCCTCAAGAATCTGTTGATCTCCTTCCATGAGCTTCTGCTCCCTTTGAGGTGTTGATGCTTGGGCAGGATGCTCTGCTGGGAGCGCAGTCTTGGTGCATGCCTCCAAGGTGAGCCTTTTTCCCCTTGCTCTTTTGGGTTTCAGATGTCATGACTGATCACTGTCTCGGGTTTCCGATCCCGTGATGGTGTTTGTGCCACCCAGGCATAGCATATCAATTCTCCTGCACGCCCTTCTATTAGTACAGGCAGGTTTTGCTGCACCAACACTGCTCGTTTCCTGGAGTACTTTGGCGTACCTGCTATGTACTGCTTGTAGCTCCACGCCCAGTATCAGCAATATCCAAATCTTAAGACAATATCAATTTGGACCCACTGCTCCGCAGCCGCCTTGACTTGCAGTGTCTGAAGATGAACTGTCTGAAAATACTGACCAAAATGGCAAAACACATTAACGTCACTCTCGACAGGCTTCCTCAAGGTTCCACTCCAATGTGATGTCAGAAGCAGGGCAGCAACACTCCGCTGGAAAATGACTGGCAAATTCTGGAAGCACCAATTCGCTCCTCTATTGTGGAGCAATAGAAGGAAAAGACTGCATTGGATGTAGGTTGCCAAAGCATACAACAGTCTCTGTACATCTCGGTAGTCAAGAAAATGTGCTCATCAGCTACACCCTTTTGAAGTGGCAAGAACTGATTACATAGGTAAGACTGAACCCCAAAAGAGAGGGTCTCAAATTATTTTGAGGCATTGTGCACCATCTTCGGATCTTTTTTATTGCCTGGCCTGCTGCAGGAGTTAGGAAAGTTATATAGATAAAAGTATTTGCAAACCCCACACTGCAGCAATACAGAAAGACAAAAACACCTTTGTACTTACCCCCTCAGCAAGTGTAAAAAGCTGAACAGATTTGGACTTGCAGCTTGAAATTACTATTGTATCACCACAGGCAGCAGCACTGGCTAGAAAATTATCTGAACAAAATGTTATGGAAGGCAATTTGACTAGATATGTAAAACTTAACATTTGCATGGCTTGCCTGAGCACTCTCGTTCCTCAAATGTAGGCTCCTTGTAGGACCCAGCATAGCCCACAATAATGAGAAGCTTTCTCGTCTGATCAGGGGAACCCTTTGATTGAGAACACACAATAACTACAACCGGCAAGGCTTACATTGGTCAAAGCCAGCGAAATGTAGTCCTGCCGGACCATTACACTAAATGTTCAGGAATGGCAATAGTTTTATATACAACTGATTTTTCTCATAGGTTTCTTACTCAGCCGTCCACCATCAGAATAGCCACGGAGGGGCAGAAACCTACATTAATTCTGGTATAACCGCCTACGTTTATTTGTACAAGGCACAGGAAAAAAAGTCCAATGGAGGTAGAAATTAATTTTTCACAATAATTCTAACTTCTTTGGCAGGACGAAACCAACTCAGTTTTCAAAAACCATCACATTTGCATGTTAAAAGAAGCAATAGATAAGCCAATAGAACAGACTTTGTAAACAAAATTTTCATTGACCCGCTGTGAAGGGCAGGTTTCCGTTTTTTTTAAAAAATCTCATCTGTGGCTTGTCCCTTTCTTTACTCGAACAGAGTGGGGATTTGTGTTTGTTACCTTCAGCTTCAGAACTTGAACTTTCAAAGCTGAGCCTTGGCCATCTTGTGGTGGGCTCAGGGAGGGCCTCCAAGAAAGCTCTGTTCTCCTGTTAATGCCGAGCATCCACCAGTAGAAAGCACTGCTGAGAGGAGCAAGCACTGCTGAGAGGAGCAGGATCCCCACCCCTTGCAAACACACCATTCAGTTAATGCAGCTCAATCAGGATAAAGAGCAGTATTTTGCAGGGCTGGGTGTAGAGCTCTCAGGGTTGGCATCCTCTTCATCAGCTGCCCCTCCAACCTCCCCCTGCGCCCCCCGCCCGCACCAATGGGATACTCTTTTGAAGCAATGGCCAAGGGAGACAGAAGACCCAACATTCAAAGCTGCCTTTTCTCACAGCTATGACATTGGCCAGAAAGGTGAGCAAGATCCAGGGACTATGTTCAAACAAGCTATTGACAGTGTTACAAAAGAACAAAGTCGTTTTTAGGACCCGCCCTAATTTCCTTCCCAAAGTTATTTCTTATTTCCATATGAACCTATCCATCTCCCCCAGATAAGGAAGTAAACCAGAATCTCCTAAAGAAAGCTTCACAACCCAGGTAGGAGATGGGCTACGCTACTCTTCAAAAGACAAAAGGAACAAGAAAATATAAGCAATTGAACATTAATCTTGGACCTATTAACAGGTGTACATCCTTCAAGACAATCCAGGTCTAGGAAGATTGTCTTGTGTATTCCCCCGTTATCAGAAAGAGACCGTACACTGTCAGACATTCTACAAAGGGTAAACCACCAACAGCTGGAGAGCGGCAACATTTGGAAATCCACCGAAACGTTTGGTAGGTACTACTGTCTGAACTGAGATGAGAAACAAGATGCCCAGGTAGGGCAGGAATCCTTTAGAATATCCGAGTTTGGAGAGGTGTTATTCCATTCCGTCCCATCTTCGATCCTTCCCGGGGTACTGTTAGGAAAGATGAACAAGTTACTTACCCATGGTAACGTTCTTTCGACTGGATGTTCCTCCCACGTATTCCATCTTTGAGATTTCAGCTGCCTTTTTCAGCAGGGGGTGCTGTGCATTGATGCCTGTTGACTGTCCCTCGGAGGCCTATATCTCGATGCCAACATCACCACAGGTATATGTAGCACGCGCAGCGCCAGTTGGCCTCAGTTCCGTTTTGACGAGTGTTGCTTTACCCTGTATTTGACGGTTACTACCCCTGAGAGAGCGTAGACCGCAACCAGATGGGAAATTCTATTGCGAAGTAGGTTGGGAGGGGCGATAAGGAATACGTGGGAGGAACATCCAGTCGAAAGAACGTTACCATAGGGAAGTAACTTGTTCTTCTAATGGATTGTGTCCTCCCACATATTCCTTATCTATGATACACTCCCAAAGCAGTTTACTTTATTTGGAGGAGGGAGTACAAATGAGTGTGTTCATGTATGCACAGAGTGCAAAACTGCTTTTCCAAAAGCAGATTCGTGCCCCGAAGGAGTCTAAACTGTAATGTTCAGTAAATGTGTGCATAGACGACCATGTGGCAGCTGCAAATAAGTCTTATCGGAATTCACCTCTGCAAGGTGAACGAAGTTGCAATGCCCCTGGTCGAATGATGTTCTGGAGGGTCTTTACCTGCCAGTCTAACATTGTGATATAGTTAGTATTATCCATCTGGATATGGTTTGCTTAGTAATGGCCAGTCCCAATTTGTGACCTGAAGAGCCCACAAATACTGGTCATCCTGTCGCAATTTTGCCAATCTGGAGATGTAAAAACTCAGTGCATGTCTAGGATCAAGCCTGTGAAGTCTTTCCTCTTCCTTCTCAGGATGTGGAGGAGGATTAAAAAGAAGGTAGCATTATTTTCTGAGTAATTTGAAACTAGGAATCAATTTTGGGGAGAAAAGTAGGCTTCACTTTGAGTACCACTCCGTCTTTATGAGAGACAGTATGAGGAGGCTTGCAGGATTAGGCCTGTAGCTCACTCACCCTTCGGGCTGATGTTAGTGCCACTAAGACGACAGTTTTCAGAGTTAGAAGTTTTAATGGACAAGAATGTAGAGGTTCGAAAGGAGCTCCCATCAACTAGTTTAACACCAAGCTGAGATCCCATAGTGGGACTTGAAACGGGGACTAGGAGGGTAAACATTAGTTAGTCCCTTTAAAAACTGTACTACTAAAGGAATCTTAAAGTAGGAGACTTCCTCTGAAGTGTGCTTAAAAATAGAAAGCGCTGCCATATATCCCTTGATGGTACCAATCTGGAGCCCCAGATTTGCTAGATGCAATAAAAGAGGTAGATTTAGGTGTATTACATGAGAACGGGTTAACATTCTTATCTCTACACCAGCTGCAGAACTTATTCCAGCGGAAGCAGTATAAAAATATTTTGTTGCTGGCCTTCTGGCCGAAAGCAAAACCTCTTGGGGGGGAAATTCCCTTGAGCAGTACAGCTCGCACTTCCGGTTGGCACTGGTCGCAAACAGATCCACTTGAGGGGTTCCCCCAAGGGTGAAGATGTCCTGAAGAACTTCCTGAGCTAGTTCCCACTAGTGGGATACTGTGCTCTGCCTGCTCAGAGCGTTCACTGCTCTCTGGCTAGGTAAACTGCCGATGGAGTTTCCTTCTTGTATAGCCCAGAACCAGAGCTGCATTGCTTTCTGCACACTGGTAGTGACCCTACACCACCTCACTTGTTGAGGTAGTACACGGCCTCTGTGTTGTCCATTATCATCAGGACATTCTTTCCCCGTACAGATGGCAGGAAGGCCTTCAGCGCTAGTCTGATTGCCCTCAGCTCTAAAATGTTGATATGTAGTTTGGACTCCGTTGGCGACCAACAACCACGGATGGTCAAATCGTTGGTATGGGCTGCCCACCCCGTGAGTGAGGCATCCGTCACGGTAGTACCCAAATTGACCTTTTGCACATTTGACCTAATTATAGTGGTCCTAATTGCCCTTCTGCACAATTGACTTATATTTTAGCTATTTTATATATGTATTCGGTTGGTTTTGGATTAAAATAAAAAGGGGATTGGTAGGGGGTTGGGGGTTGCAGGGGGTTTCCCCCTGCATATATGTCCTAATTGACCTAAATTGGGTAGATTCTCCCGAGGTCAACTAAGAAAAGGTCAATTAGTATACAACCATACGTCATTACTGTTATCTCCGGCCATCGCTGTCAAAACGGTTCTCCTTTCAAGAGGTCCCCCCCTGACAGGCCCACCACTGAACATCCATTGAAAACTGTCTGGGATATGTAGGAGATCTGACATCCTTCCTGAGAATTGTGACCACTGGGTCCTGAGAGCCCACTGGAGAGATCTCATTCTCTGGCGAGCCTCTGGCACCAGAAAAATGCAGGATGCCATAAGGCCGAGCAACCTCAGAAAATGTAAGGCCGGTAGATGTTGGGCATTTTGGAATTTGGTCACCATCTGCAAAAGGTCTCGAGCCCTCACCTCTGGTAGCGAGGCTTTGCCCAGGTATGCATCCAGGACTGCTCCGATGAATAGGAGTCTTTGTGATGGTATCATGTGGGACTTCTTGAAGTTGAGGGAGAAACCCAGCCAGTGGAGGGAGAGACAGGTGGAGCTAAGATGTTGCAAGGCCTGTTCCGGGGAACTGGCCCTGATCAGCCAATCGTCTAGGTAGTGGTAGACTTGAATCCCCTCTCTCCAGCGACTCGCTGCCACAACCGCCATTAGCTTGGTGAAAACCCTGAGGGCGGAGGACAGCCCAAATGGCAGAACCCAAAACTGATGAGAATCGCCAACGGCGAACTTCTGGTACCGTCTGTGCTTGTGATGGATCGGCACACGAAAGTAAGCCTCCTGGAGATACAATGATCCTAGCCAATCCTGAAGCTGGAGGGCCTGAAGGATCTGAGAAAGGGTTCCCATCTGTAATTTGTCCTTCCTGAGGAACTTGTTCAAGTCTCTTAAGTCCGAGATGGGTCTCAATCCTCCGTCCTTAATTGGAATAAGAAAATATGGGGAGTACCAACCCTTGTTCCTCTCAGCTACAGGTACTGGTTCTATGGCACCTTTCTCTAGCAGGGTTAAAATCTCCTGCAGAAGGAGCAGATCTGGAACCTTCAAAGAGTTGTTCCCCGTTGCACGACAGATTTTTGTAGGAAAGGTAGGCAGTAACCTTGGGCAACTGTTTCCAATGCCCAAGCATCTGAATTAATAGCCTGCTGCTAAATGCTGCAACAACCTGCCCCCTACTGCAGTCTTGTGAACAAAGATGGTATGTTGAGAAGCCTGGATTGTACGTCTGGGACAAATCTTGTTCGCAAACAAGCAAATCTGTTTATCACTGTACTAGCCACTATAGCTCTGCTGATACTGTCAACAGAGTCGAGACCAGTCTGGAGGGACTCCAACTTGTGTCTTTGCCATCCTTGACGATGTTAAAGAAACCGTCTCGCTCCTACCCCTCGGGGATATGGTCAGCCACCATAGAAATGCACTACCAAAGGGTGTGTGTGAATCTCACTAGCCTGCACATAGCATTTGGCCGACTTTAAAGCCATACTGCCGGCCGAAAAGCCTTTTTGGCCACTGCGTCATACCTTTTGTCATCTCTATCCTGGGGTATGGTGGGGTAGGCATTTTGTCTGCCTGTGGAAGTGGCGGCCTGCACTACAAGGCTTTCTGGAGTTGGGTGTTCAGAGGGGTAAAAAGGATCAGATCTGGAGACTACTTCGCGGTCAGCTTTTTATTTACAGCTGGAATAACCTCTGGTGCCTCCCAATTAGAAGCCACCCTCCTTTACAAGGCTTGGTGAAAAGGGACGATTGGATCTTCCTGTGTCCCTCTGTCCAATAGGTCGGTGAAATCATCCTGCTCAAAAACAGGTGTGGGCCTCAACCATCCCATATATTTCATGACCCTTGACATTAGCTGTCTCTATGTTACCTCAGCGTGGTCCCCAGGGTCTGCAGTTCCAAATTCAACCTTAGGAGAGGTGTCAATCCCACTAGCCTCATGAAGGCACTCTTGTAATTTCTTCATGCGCGAGTCCTCTGCTAGGAGTGCCTCAGGTACCGATGGTGTCCCATATTGTAGTCCAAAGGGTCTTTCTTCATCAGAGGACTCCTCTGCCTCTTCATAAATTGAAGAGAGACTTGAAGTCTGAACGTGGTAGAGTATTGTATGTTTTTTCAACTGAAGTTGACATTATGTTAGTTGATATAGGAGCCGAAAAAGTTGACATACAGATTGTTTCGACAAAAGCGCTGATGGCTTCGACAATTGTGTCGATTAAAAATCGACACCTGTGGCATCAAGGAGGTCGACACTCAAGGCGTTGATGGCTTCTCCACTGGAATCAGCGCTGATGGCGTCGATGACGCACCTTGCGGTCCCAACATAATAAATTCCTACGACGTCGGTATTTTAGTCTTTAAGGAGACTTCTCGACTCGAGGGATGGGATTGCTCTCGAGGAGACTTGGCGGCCGGGTCCGAAGACACACGGCTCTTGTGCTTCTGAGGTCTTTCGACTGGAGCATCGCCTTTAGGTGTTTGAGGGGTGGGGCAAGGCCACGTTCGCGAAGACCCTTAACATACAGAGTTTAAACACCTACAACGGCCGGTGAACTGGATTTTATGGGGCAAACGACGGTGAACTAGACGAGGAGGATGATGGCGACCTATGCATCTTTTATTCCCATGCCTCGAAGTCTACAAATGGTAAGAACCATTTGTAAACAGGAACATTTGGACCTTTTTCCGACGAGGAGAAGTTGTCCTCAACTCGTCAGAGGTTTTTTGTTGAGTAGGAGGGGATTTTTGGGGCTTACCTGCCGCAAGTTTCCCTCAACCCTCTCTCAAAGCTTGGCCATCATTGACAAGCAGTCCTCGAACTCCGAAGACGCATGATTCAACCCCAAGCAGCACAGGCAGATCCTGTGAGGGTCCGTCAACTACATCTTTGCACCGCAGACAAAGCACTTCTTGAAGCCGGATGGTGGAGTAGACGAAGATATTTTGTATCGAAACTCGAGATGAAGATGAGATTTCAAAGAAATTCAAAGAAGATTTTCACAAATATTCCTGTCATGAACGAGGCGTTACGCATCCAAATCTGAAAGTGCGGAAAAACGGAACCGTGGCCAACAGCCCTGCGCGGGCTATATATACCTGCAGTGACATCGAGACGGAGGCCTCAGAGGGACATCGACAGGCATTGACGCACAGCACCCCCTGTTGAAATAAAACTCTGAGGCAGCAAAGCTTAGATATTGGAATGATCAAAGATAAGGAATACGTGGGAGGACCCAATCCATTCGGATTTCTTTTTGCAACTTTCCCTTCATAGTTTCCTATGGAACACCATTCTTTTTGCTGTGTTTTTGATCAGATCATGACATTGTGAAGGGAAGTTTTCAGCTTCACTTGTCATACCTTCGGCTCACATGTTATGCTATGTTGACTTATACCGCGCACCACTTCCATCCTAGAGGCGGACTCCAGGTGCTCTTATGGGGAAATTATCTCTCCGTCAGACTATCAGTACTGGGAAACTAGGTTTCCCTTTTGAATTCTTGTGTTATTATACAACACACAGCATCTTCCAATGCAGTGCAATGGGTATATGTTTGTATCAGCCTAACCTTTCACACAGATGGTTACATGTGTCTAAAGACAATCTGGCGGCAGCAGTTATATTTTTATCATTTTTGCATTATTTTTAGTGTGCACATTCGCGTTTACTGCCTATGGCTACTGAACGTGCCTAGTGCCCTAAAATGGCTTCGCTACAGAATTTTCACTTGTTCTTCGGCCTTGTTACGGCGCTCTCAAGTCAGGAAAGTCATTAAGGTCATGCACTTGCCCGGCAGAGCTGCCGCTTTCACATTCTATTGAGCCTTTGTGTGTATGCGGCCCAGGAAGAGCACTGGGACCATCTAGTCCCAGCCCACATCACTGGTACCATAAAGTTTGCTACTGGGGTGGATGTGAAACCAGCAATTGTCCTCGATTGGACAACTACTGGCTGTCTGAATGGTGCAGACCCTTACCATTCATGAGCTTGAACTGGCTTCAAGCTAGGATTATGAATAAGAGGAGGACTTCTGCAGCTATTCTTCAGATCTACACTGTAGCCAAGAACCCCTCGAAGAAATGCAGACCGTTGACCCGAAGATGACTCATGAAGTGAAGCAGCATCCCCAACAGTGTCCAGCCTGGTGAAACCCTGCTCATCAGTCTTACCTCCGAAGACCCAGGGCTGTGCTTCTGCCCTTGGACTAGTGTGACCAACTAGTCTCAATGCCTTTGCGAGGATCCAGCCCTTCAGAGCTTTCAGACGTGTCCCTGGACTGACCAGCTCTTTCGTGGGCTACCTCGCCAGAAATGATACCGTTCCACATTAAAGTCTGGAACGTTGGTATTCATCAGATTGTGCCATATGTCACCAGCTCCCCGAATTCCAGTGTCCCATCTTCAAGGAAACCTGTCCTGGAGCAGCTTCTGTGACTGCAACAGAACTGGGAAGTGCTATTGCCTGCCAACAGTAATCGGCGCTGCAGATCGCCTTCCTCCATCCTGTGAAGTGTCCCAAGGAGGCCTGCAAGCGATGTATTCTGCATTTCTTCGCTGACAAGAGTTGCATCTTACAGTTGTCCCCGACTGGAAGACTCCACCAACCCGCAACTCCTGGGCACTTCAATCAAGAGCAAAGGGGCGGAAGATTGAGCCCCCAAGACAACATCTGGGAAAATATTGTCTGAAGAACAAAACAGAAGATATTTATGATAACATCTTTCCAAACATCAAGAGCTAACCCTTTTTTGCGTTACACATTTAAAACAAAGCAAAGCTAAAAGTACAAAAATTAAAACCTCAAATGCAAAAGGTCCCTTCCAAAGACGCTAGGCCCTTTAGTGTAGTTCCCCTCTGCTGTCCTTTTCCATCTTCCCCATCTAATACCTTATATCAAAAAGGTGTAATGCTCTCATGACACAACAGTACCCCAATTTTATCCCTAGCATATTAAGGTGCCCACTGTTTTTCAAACCCTATGAATGGTTGCTGTGATTTTTTCAATGGCCATTATGTGCCAAATGTTAGAAATCCACACAAGTGTTGACGGGGGCTCCGTCTTCTTCCACTGCAAGGCTATAACTTGTTTCGCTGCAAATAGTAGAACAAGTAAATTACCCCTGGTAACATTCTTTCGACTGTGTTGTTCGCTATTCTGGGTTGGTATGCCACTGAGGTGGTAACTTTTCTCCCAAAAGTATAGATTTTCTTGCTTTCCTTGTCTGAACGGGGCCTCAGCTGATGCTAGGGGAGTGCCCGCCTTCTTTCTGGTAGTGTTGACCACTAGTGCATTGGATTTTAGCTGATCTCTAATATACAGAGGGTCAGTGGGCGGTGGCATGATTGGTTTCTCGATTCTAGGGATTAACTGCCCTTGTGAGACTAGGTGCAAGTAGGGAGTGTTGTATGTGTCTGAACAGATTGTAGAAGCAGAACAAACAGTGGCAGACTTTGTCTCCAAGAATGTCCTCCACAAAGTCCTTGTCAACTTGTACCTCTTGAGTATGAATGTTAAAATGTTGTGCAGCCTTCAGCAGCAGTTCATTAAATTGTAGTTGGTCATCAAGGGGAGAATCAGCTACCGGCTGGTCTTGGTGGTCTGTCGACTGGATGACAGATATTGTCATCATAGCATTGATGCAGCCTACAAAAGGCTGCCTTGAGAGCTACGGCTTTGCGACCCTGTGAGATCCTCATTGTACATGTCCCGATAGGTCAGGAGGCCTAGAACAGAGGTGCTATGCTGTGGCTCAAGACAAGGTTTTTTAGCAGGAGGTTGTTGTGTTGAGGCCCCTGGCTGTGAGGCATCTCTAAGGGATGCTAGTTCTTGATGCCCATCCATAAAGTACACAAAACATGACATCCTTTTTAAAAGGTTATTAAAATCGTTCAGGTGTATAGTCACACGAAGGTGGGAAGTCTGGCATGGTAGAGGTGGCTTGGGAGGTAGTCTGGTTCTTGTGGTATATTGCCCCTGAGAGTGTCTACAGGGGAGGAAGAAAGTACAGCCCCAGTGCTTTTGGAGGATAAAAGGCAAAGCTTTCGACTTTTTGGGTGACTGCTTTCAACAGGGTAGCACTGACATATTGGATTAATTCCTGCATTTTCAACGTTTGTTTCGGATATGCCGATACGCCTTTCGCCGCCGGATCTTCAGCGCCAGAATGGAGAGCATTTTTGTGCACTGTGCCTGAACTGGCCTAGGGGTCCGGTTTCAGAGGCCTGTCGTGAGGCGAAAACGCACGTGATGGCCCCGAGGACAGGGAAGAACCCGAGCCTTTTTCCAAAGTCACCACGTGGGCTTCGACGCTCGACGATTTTGCCAAAAGTCGGCCGTGGGTTATGTGCTTTGTGTTCTTGGGCTTGTCTGTGGTGCCCGGTGTCGTCTGTCACAGAGCCGCCGGCATGCTTATTGGAGGTGGGGTCCCGCACGTGGGTTCCGACTAACACTGCTCGCCTTCGGCATCACTAAGGACCCCGATACTGCCGTCGCTGGAGTCCTCCATCACGTCGATGGAGGAATCGGCCTGCTTTGCGTGAGCGGCCCAGCGTTTGGTGTGTCGATCTTTAAGAGTCTTTGTCGAAAATGTTTGCAGGACTTGCAAAGTTGTTCCGGGGTGATCTCTAGGGAGACAGTAATTGCACACAGTGCGTGTCCTTCCACATAAATTTCAATAGCAGGTAGGGCAAAATTTAAGGGGAGTTTTATTTAAAGGGAAGTGTGGCGGGGAAAGGGGATGGCAGAATATGCATTCTCTAAAAAGCGGACAGTATGAACAACAACCCCCCTCCCTACATAATGTAAGGGCATAAACCCGAAGAGGCCTGTGTAGGCCGCGTCTGGTTGTTGATTCAGTCAAGTATTCTAGGAAATTGTCCGTGCGGCAAAAGACAAATAAGGAAAGAAAAGTCAATATAAACTTTCAACTAATCAAAAGGCATCAGCCTAGAAAGGAATTCTGCAACTTGCGAACGACCACGATGGTGTAAAGAAACAGGGACCCCAACGAGTTAAGGACCATGGGTACAGTACACTTCACACTAGGGATAGCATTACTAACACTCCCTTATCAATGTCCGTTTGAGTTACTAACACAAATCTTGTAATACTCTGCAACGACCACTTGATGTTGGACTATGCAGAGCATGTGATCCAAGCAGATACACAAGCTCCAGAAATATTTTTGTTTAGTTTGCTACTGGTTAACATTCACACCCTTTCCGAGAGTAGAGCCTTCACTCAGCGCACATTACCACAAAGGGTGAAGAAGGTATATCTTTTAGCTGTGCGTGTTTTACCTTTGCGATTGGGATCACTGTTGGTTTGCAGTAACTCCTACTCATTCTTATACTCCTGCAGAGATGAAGTTGATTTGTCATGCAGAGAACAGAGATTTTCAATCACCGGTCCCGTATGTGGCTTTCTTGCACCTCTACAATCGAACAATCTGCCTCCTCGACTCTCTACAGAAAATGTGGTTGATTAAATCAAATCTCATTCGGTTCTACTTATACACTCCTAACTGTTTATTTCTCATAATAACAGTTTTTGAAATCATACAACGCATGATGAAGTGTGTCACCTGTCACAATACACTGCGTTTTAAGTTCAGAGTTATTAATAGAAAGGATACCCCATAGAAAAGTGCCAACAAGGCAACAGAATAAAAAATCCACAAGAACAAGATAAACTGAAAGTCACAATTTCTCACTCTTACCTCAACAGTGGTGGGAAAATGGTGAGGGTCTTTAGCCCCACCTTGCAAGGCCCAGAGACAGCCAAACCGTTTTAATACAGACTTAAGAACCGCCTTCTTTCTTGTAACAATGCACATCCTCTTATTCCCCAGGCTTGACCTGGCCCCACTCCGCTCTTCTCTCCCAGGCTTCTTTGTACTCTGTTGCATGCGTTACAAATAATTTGTCACCGATTTCAACTCCCCAAATCTAATAATGCTTCAACAGAGTGCCACTTACCGTTTGCGGAAAAACAAAAGCAGTAAAAAAAAAAAAGAGCTAAAAAAAAAAGTTGGTGAAAATTGTTTGGTAAAAAGATTGAGTACCCATCTCTTCTTTCCGCACTAAACTGGTCATCTCATTGAGCAATTACCAACAATAACATTGTGGTATGTGCAATATAAACATTATAACACGCATATGTTAACATGTTCCTGCTATCAATAAATACCCTCAACTCCCACAGTATGTATTTGACCAAAAAGGAGCCTTGGAACCTGCAACCGATAGGTTACAAATATCTAACTGCCCCTTTTCTGTACAACGCCATCTCTGATCTAGGTCAGAAGTGCCCTTCATTATTGCATCACTGACAGATAGGAGAAGGAAATCCTGTGGTCCACTGGACAAGCGGTATACATTTCGACATGAAAGCCGTAATATGAGAAAAACCAATCAGATTTATAGATCACCAATTATTAAGCAGTCATATAGGCTTACTAACCAAAACACAGTGGTAAAAGAAACTGAACTAGGTCAAGAAAAACATGTGCAATTTGTATAGAAAATATTTTTTTTTTTTTAAAAACGCCAACTACTACGAATTACTGTATAGCTCCATAAAGATGTGATGTGAAATCGGACCAGCAAAGGATACTGTTGGAACTCCAGCAGAGCGAAGATATTCCACTGGGAGACGCATGTGGATTAAACTGGTCCACCACAGTCATTGAAGAGTAGTCCCATATTTTAATATCCTCACCAGAGGTGGCAAATCGGATGTTTTCCTGCATCACTGGACCTAGCAAGTACAAATAAATATTATAATCCCAGCAATTTTTGCTTTTGAGATGTCACCAACAAAAGTGATTTAACAGATTTATTACAAGGAATACAGTTAACAAACGTGAAAGTAGATGGTTCAGAAGGCTATGATCCCTATATACAAGGACCTCTGAAAAGAAATGAAAAAAAAGTGATTAAAATCAGTGCTAGGCTAGTTTAACATTTAATTCTTAATAAATGGTGGGAAAATAAGGTCTACCTTCAGGTTGACCCAAATTTAGAATATTTAAATGAAGAAAGAAATTCAAAAATCTGTGTGTCAGACATTAGAATATAAGAAAAATGTTGTAGTACATTGAGATCGAAGTATCAAGTGATAAGCATAGTACGTAATTGATGAAGTATCAGGCTCAGATTAGTTACGTTACCTATAAGAACGAACGTAATGGCTCTGGTTGATAACTAACTTTGGCTAGTTGTTAAAGACATGTTAATGTATACAATCATTTTTCTCCATCATCCATCACCACAGCTGTTCGACACATCACAGATAGATTCCCCATAAGCTAGCCAGTGCTTTGTTACGAATAGAGGCTGGGGCATTGCATGCAGTAATCAAATGCTTACATGTTTCTAGTTAAGGCAAGCCACAGTCTACATCTCCTTGATAATTCCAGCACTAGCCCCCATAACTTAGAGTGACTCTGCAATATTACATTTATAATTCATATATTGTCTTTTCAGATTAGGGAAGGCTTTCAAACAGTTCGAAGTCGTATAGCAAGCTAGAATATAGGGGATGTAGTCTCTGCTAAGGGAGAGAGTGGCTGGATCAATAATGTTCTGTTTCCAGTCTATATTCACCACAGTGTATTCGACTGTGGATTTAAATTTAGGTAGGGATAGGTCACTAAGAGTGAAATGAGTGTCCACACACCACTTTACTCTTATAGTAGCATGTCAACACATGTGCACGCTGGTGTAATGACATGGTCTCTAAATACCAAATCCAATAGTGGTTTAGATTCAGAATTAATAATCTTCCAATACAAATTCAGTCTTTTTTGTTATTTGTGACTGAACAGAAGCGATGCTTAATTCGATTTGCAGATAGTTAGCTGGTAGGCATTTAGGCATGTCGGTAAAGATTTACGCAGTAGTTTTCAAGTTTCATCAGTTCCTTTATACAGCTTTACCCTCATGTTTCTGCTCCATATACAATCATTTGATTTTGACTTTGTAAATAGTCAAAATAGTAATTAGTGATACAAGTGTGTATTGACAATTAGAGTGCGAGAAAGATTTAATGGCTCCAATATGACGTATTACATTAGCGATATACTAGAAGTGTGATGTCCATTGTAGTTTACTGTCCAGGAACATCCCCAAATACTAATATTTATCCACACACTAACGGTGTGTCATTGATCTTCCAAATAAAGCCGCTTCTCCTATTTTTGAATACGGGAAGCACATAATCTTGGTTTTGTTAAAGATATTATTAAGTCATTCTCTAAAGAGTATTTGCTAAGGAGAGTAGGCTGATTTTGGATACTCCAGAGAGTAGAAATAGAAGAGACAATCCACTGCAGGGTTTAGTGCCTAGTAGTGTTGGATATGCATTATCGCAAGTCAATTCTGCTGATAAGTCAGCCAAGTATAAATTAAGTTGGGGTAAGGATAAAGCCTTGTTTGTGTCCATTGCAAGTAGGAATAGATGTAGTAAGTTGGCCAATTTGATTGTTCAGACTTAACAGACCGGGAATGTAGGGGGCCTGGCCAGGAGCAGAGCGATGCAGCAGTGAAGCTTGAGAGCTTCGTGGCCCACCGGCTAAAATCCTGGAAAAACATCTGTTTCTATTAAGGATCGGATCACTCTGCTCCCGGGTCGGAGGCAGAAACAAGCTGGGGCAACCCAGACACCGGTTCCCAGTGACGGACGATACCCGCAGAATGGGAAGCGGGAGCTGCAAACACTGCCTGGAGAAGTGGTGACAGGCCTACAAGTCAACCGGCAGGAAGCTCTGCCAAAAGAACCCTGCCAGCCCATGGGACACTGATCGAAGCCGTAACAGATGGCAGCTTCTACGGCAGTTGGGACAAGAACGAGCGGCGGACCCTAAAGGGGCACGCATGTGCTGCTGAAAATAAGCAGGCAGAGGCGAATTTCAGGCATAAGACCGGGACTGGGAACCTGCAACGCATTTCAGAGACACAGCAGTGAGGGGGCAACACTTTAACCGGTGAAACCGACTGGTAGGCTATCGAGGATATGGCGGAATTGAGGCGGGGTCAGGTCGTTGAATGCAAGTGGTGCAGGACATAGCCACTAACAGAGACACCCACCTACCCCAAAGTCTACTGTCCTGCAACCCCTGACACGACTGGTGGAGCGAGCAGTCCAGACCACAAGCGGAAAAGGGAACCCGCTTGGCAGATTTAGAGCCTGCTCACCTGCGACACCTGAGAAGTTGCAATAAGAGTGACAGGGTACAAGAAAGGGCGAGGAAGAGTATGCCTGCAAAGCAGAGGGCTCTCTGGAGAGCTGGTAGAGAGCCTTGGGCAACTTAGATAAATATAGAAGAAACACAAGGAGAGTCGCGGACTGCAGGAATGGTGAAAGGGCAACAGAAGATGGAGCAGTTAGTGGGGGCATGACCCAAGCAGAGGAAGCGCACGATACAGCAGCTGAGCAAGAGAGCAGCGGATATAAAGTTAAGTGTCTCTGGAGCGAAAGATTCAAGAATTCGGGGTGGACATGACCCTGATAAGAGTAGACATGAGGAAGATCACCGAAAGGGTGATGCAGGTGGAACAAGGTGAGCGACATGGAGCACACCTTGACATTATTAAAGAATCAGGTAAAAAAGGCCTGGTGGGGGGTGACCAAGACACGAGAGAGAGAGGGCCGCTCCAGGAGGTGCAAAATCCAGTTGATCTGGGTACCGGAGGGGGGAGAAGGCCAATGCATGGAGCTGTTTTTGGAGAAGCTACTACTGGTGGACTTTAAGTTGAGGACTCTCCAAACTATTCACGGCAGAAAGAATTCAGAGTGCAGGCAGAGAGCCACCGCCAGGAGCCCCTCCGCGCGCGATCGTGTCAAAACTGTTGAACTTTAGAGAGCGAGATACTATTTTACAAGAAGCGAAGCACCGGGGACATTTTTCAAGGGAGAACGTGAACATGCTGATATTCCCAGACTTCACGCAGGAAGTTCAGAAATAAAGGAGATCCTTCGATGCCGAGTACAATACGTGTTACATGATTTTTCCTGCGAAATTGAGAGTGCTGGTAGTTGGCAAATAATTTTTCCTGACGGTGGCAGATGCCTGGAGCTGGCTGGAAGCTAGGGGAGTGAAGGAGGGCACACAAGATCGTGGGCACGCTGAGGAGACATGAATGGCCAGCCGGAATGAGGAAGACTGATGGGAGTCGGCCTGACCTGGGGAGGGATGGCATGATGAATTGGGGACTTTAAGACAGAGAGCAGATTTTATAGAACCGATCTGAAGAAACTATCAAGTCAGCGGAGTGAGGGATATATTTACCCATTCAGCAGTACTCCAGTCCATAACCAAGCTGCACTTCAGCAGAAACAGCAAAATGGCTGCGCTGGCTCCTTGGAGCACCATTGCCTCACCTCAAAACTGCGCTTTGCAGCGACAAAAAGATGGCTGTACCATCCTGCCAAGCACATATTGGGCTCGTTGGGGCAGAGAGCACACTGAGAAAGGCTGGCAGTATGTGTTCATGTGTGCACCAAAAGAAGCGAATGGAAAAACAGCGCTGCTCTGCCGTTTGCTAAACAAGTTCCATTGGAAAGGGAATATTTCACATGAAAAAGGTTGCTGCCTGACGCTATTTTTATCTTTTCATCAAACTACTTTTATTAATGAGAACTTGCCATGCCCATTAATATCCACATTGTGTTCTAGCAGAAAAGAGCAGTATCCCTGAATGACAGGCGGCTGTTCAGATCTGAAGAAATCAAAATAAGCTTTACTTCAGCTACACGGGAAACACTCACTTTTGGGCTACAAAATGTCAAAGATAAATGCTTCAAAGAGGCCCTGGCTCTCTGGGCCTATGTTAATTTCAGTGCATGTGTTTTAAACAAATAGATGTATAAAAGAAACTGAATGTGATTGCAGAACAACGTGGGAATTCAGATGGAAGAGAAAAATTGAATTTGAAAGGAAAATGCCAGCAGTCACCACATGTTTAGATGTACTTTTGCTAATAAGAAAAACACCTGTTTAAAAGTATGTTGGATAAGGCCCTGCCCTTGTCTACCAATGTAAAGGGGATTGTGTTGTGAAATATATATGGGGGGTTTTATTCAACAGGCTTTCTTCTTATTTAGAACAAAAATAAAATAAGGAATCCAATTGCATTTGCTACATGGGGGAAATCAGCCCCAAACAGGTTTCTGCAACACAAGGCCCCTCACAGTAGATCCTAGGAACACAAGTGCTAATTGCTACCTTGGCAGACTTGTCTGGGCTGAGGCCTCTTACAATAGAAATTCTGGGACACAAATATGTGAAGGAAAATCACACTTCCGTGCGACTTCTACTGGGAGTTTCAAAGCCAATTCCAGAGCAGCCTTGGAAGCTATGCCCATATATGGTGAACAATGCTGTACATTTGCCTCAAAAGACTAGTTCATAAATAAACTTGTAAGACTTATCTTTGCCACAGGACTTCGCAGAAATGTAAAATGTTAACATTTTACATTTCTGCGAAGTCCTGTGGCAAAGATAACAGTTTACATTTTTTTGTGGGTTTTAATTTAAGAACGTTGTAGCCATCACTGCCACATGGGGAACAGAAGTGGACATTCTAAGGAAAGTGTACGCAATGCCACAGTGAAATTCAATACTTACATGGCCTATGAGAATATGTACACATGTATAAAGTTATATATTTCTCACTAAAAAGTGCAAAAAACTGGGTCTTATAAAAAACAAGGTCTTATAAACTGTAGAGTTGGACTGGCATGTTCTGTGTAAAATATATAATCTGCCCATGTGATTTGTTAAAATGACCCAGCTGTCCAAATGTGCCATTTATGTCAAAACTGGATTTTAGCTAAAGTAACTGTGAAAGGGTCTGGACATTGTAAAACTCGCATCATAAATCTGACATCATGCTCTTGAAACCCAACCAGCTGATAGGAAGGATGCGACGATCACCCCTGTCCAATCCAGTTGTTAGGAGAATGCCTAGCTTAAGCCTGCCCCACCACATCATCCGATGAGGTCACCATGCCTTATAAATAAGGGTGGCTGACAGAAATCTGGACACTCTTTCCTGAATTTCCAGGGCCTGCCTTCCTGATCTTCTACATTCATCTTGCCAGATTCCACTGCCGGGCCAAAGCACAGCTGATCCAGATTCCACTGCAAGGCCAAAGCATTGCTGATCCTGTCCCAGCAAGGCCTTAATCCAGAAATCCCATTAAAAATCCCAATAACCAAAAGGGGAAAAGCTGTGGTATTCTTTTGGGAAGCATCTTGAGACCAGACCGGCTTTTTGCCCACTAACTGCATGCCCGCTGCACCCCTGCCATTCAGCTGTAACTTGCGATCCACTAACCAGACAGGTCCAGCTGTTCTGCTAGGAGTGTCCGCCGCTACCTGGTGACCCGAGTCCTGGAGTCCAGGAGTCCAGAACCCGGTTGACTGTTCCTAATCCCAATTTTAGTGGACTGAGTATTTCCCCATCCTATAGAAAAACATCCTACCCCATCTTAACTTTTGTCTTTGTTCCACTCGCTAAGCAACCATATCCATACCCTGATTACTTGTCTAGACTGTTCTAATGCTCTGTGCACTCTATTTGTTTTTCTAGTATTAGCGTAATTCTTTCATCCATTTCATATTGTAACTCCTTAGTAGTATTTGGAATAATTTTACTTAATTCCCACATAGATCTGAACGCGGCGTGAAAAGGCCGATTTCGTCAATCAATCTTTGAAAGTACCATGGCTTTCTTTAACCATATAGTCTAAATAATTTAGTTGAAGTAAAATTTGCCTTTCATTTTTAAAACCATTTCACTTTTCAACTGCTCCATTTTCTTAAATTTGAACCTCATCCCACCTTGAAAATCTTATCCAATTCTTCAGCTATAGCCAGTTTTTCACCTCTATATTGTCCCTGTTATGTGCATCTATCACCCTGCCCAAAAACCGCATTCCAATTCAGTGTTTTTCAAATGTTTTTATAAAAGAAAACGTTTTGAAATTTAAAACTACTTCTGTGTAAAAATGCAACTTTTCCACATGTGAATTCAACTGCACTAGGTTTTTAATTTCAACCTGCTTTGTGAGCTGTATGCTTTTGTGATACCTTGCCTTTTGGTTGCTAATGATATAACATCCCTGATACCGTGATAAAGCATATGTACATCATTATTTAAACACACATAATTATTTGTCAAAATCCGAGTCATTTTAGGCCTTTGCAAAGGGCTTAAAATCTGTTTTTGCCTCTTATTTTGTGACGGATTTTGATTCTGTTTGCTGCCTCTTATTCCTGACTATTTGCTGCTTCTTTCTATCCACTCAGAATTATTTGTAGGTTGAGGGAACATTGCAGGGGGAAACCTTAACTTGGGTGATATTTATCCTAAGTCAAATGGTGCTCCTATTCAATTGTGCTTTGGTTAGGTCCTTGTAGAAGGTTAACCAAATGTAGTTCAGTGTTTTTTTATTGTAATTATCACCCTATTGGTGATTGCTGCCCAAAATTACAAATTGTGTGATTTTTGTGAATTTTAAAATAAATATTGTATTTTCACCAAACGGCCTAGTTCATGGTCCATTGTGACACGAGGTATTTGTAAAAGGGGGTGTGAGGCTGGTCGGGTAACGTCTCAATTTGAATTAGTTGAAATTAAAGAAAAACATTCCTATTGAGCGCCACATCCCAGGCTAAACTCACCTTAACACTGTGGCACGCACATTTACCTACTGTTTTTTACACTGACGGTTTGACTTGTGACTTACCTGCCCACACTATTCCTGTGCCTACAAGGATTAAGAGTCCTGATGAAAGTTCTGAGTTGTTCTATGAACTATGATATTTGATGTCTCTACTTTAGAACTAAACTCCCTGAACTAGAAACACTGAATACAGTGTGGAAATCTCCGATATGTGCCATGTATTAATCCATGGTTCATTAATTTTTTATGCATTGAGCATTGTGAAAAATCTTTTGGAATCTAATTAGATCATTCACACACAGTTAACTGTTGATATGTACTATGTATTGGTCGATAGTCCACGAAGACTACCTGTATTGAAAACACTTTGAATGTATACAGATGATTACGTTTTGTTTTCTGTTTTTATGTTACCGTCTTGTAAACTTAAAATAAATGTTTTAACCAGATGTATTCCCCACTAGCATGATCTAACCATGTCACACTAGCTTAAAGAATTGTGTCAACTACTACCTTGCACCAAAGGAAGAGGTAGCCTTGACTCACTGCTTTCTTAGTTCTGCTATACCCTCATGAGTCAGGCCCCCCGTAACCAAAGAAAAGAGGGTCACCCAGCCTTTTCTTTTTACGACTGCTGTGAGGATTGGCACGTGAAAGGGCAGATGGGCATTTATCACCCACCCCGGAGGGAGAGGGTGGATGATGCATTACCCTGACCTTATTTGTGTTAAGCTAAAGCCTCTTTGTTTTGCTAGCTATGAAATACTAATCAAACATGTTCCCAACTGCCAATGGGCATTGCCTATGTGCCTTCCCTTCTGAATGTATCACGTAACTTCATCTGGAAATCTGTGTATAAGTTAATGAATTTGTGGACTCAGCAGAGATGGCTTTCAAAGCTTATGTTGTTGCTCTCTCCTGCTTGAGTGTATTATGCTGATGCTTGAATAAATGAGTAGACAAAACAATTATTGTGCGATGGTATCTGATGCTCGTTTTTGTATTCTAGGTGGTAACCCATAAGGTAGAGATATTGCAGTATCTTATTTTGTGATTTTCCACAAAATGGCAACTCGGAGGTGAATCCAGAGTGGGGGCCGGGGGGGCGAAAGACAACCATGGAGCGCACTGTACAAAGAGGACGGAGTTTTCCCACAGCCACTATCTAGGTCTGACAATGCCTAGTTCCTCAACCCGTAGATTTGCCTCGACTGAGGTCCCCTCCTGAGAGAACAGTGTATTGCTCCAGAGACACCAGCGCAGACTAGCTGAGTGAATGAGAGGACCTCAAAATATCTGGTGAGATTGGTGCTGATGGAAAAGTAAATGGAATGATGATATGCTGTTGTTGCACTATTCCAGGCACCACTGCTTTAAGTGAAACTAGACATATTGTATCCTTGTCATCACAAGCATATGCGTATGAAATACAGGGAGTACAGTCATTAAAATGCAATTTGGTAGAAAGTGCTTTAATAAGCTTGAGCAACATGTTCCGACCCCTCCACAAAAGGTTCCCCAGAATGTGAAATTATGGTATAAAAAGGATTAGGGGTAGTATTATTCTTGAGGGAATGGCAGAGATCCTGCAGAAAAGATGATCCGAATCTACAGATTCCTGAGCACCGGACTTTGATTTGCAAAAACGAGGGTATCACAGGGAAATATCAGCAACCGGTACAAGGGAGGTACGGTTGCTCCAATGGGAACATTAAAAATGGGAGGATTACGCCAGGCAAAAGGCGATCAGGGAGGAGCAACAGAGGAGCAGAAAACCACAATCTGAAAGGGATAGGGCTAAAGCTTATAACCAGAAGAACGCAGGGATTTAGGGCATATGTCTCGCTCCAGACACTGGAGGAAAAGTGGACGATGGGTGTCATTACTGCAAGAGCCCAGACCATTGGATCCAGGAATGCCCATTCAGACCACGAGGGAGATGTAGGTCGATGGGAGGAGGAATAGCTCAAGGAAGAGTAGAATTGCCGAATGATGATGCAACAAATTTTCAAAGCCAGAAGCAGTTTAATTATTTTCATCCTAGACCGGGCCAGGAATATTCTGCAAGAGCCTGTTATGAAGATAACCATTTACGGAATATTATGCAACATATGCACAGGAGAGGGGAAGGGTTCAAATACCAGCGGATCCTGCGTGCTCATATGTAGAATTATGCAGAGGTGAGAAGGATGTTTTTTGTTAGATACAGGAGCGTCTAACACTTTCTCATGAGTTAGTGCCTTCAAGCCCTCTCCGGGAAAATTAACCCCTCAATAGGATTCTCAAATGAACCAGTCTGCAGTCCAGTGTCAGAGACTATTCATTTTGGCCATTTTGGAGCCAGGCTACCTATTCGTGCCAAACGCTGTTAAAGCAGTTTAAATGGCAGGAAAGGGTTAAAATTACATGAAAAGATAAGCTGCCACCGGCCCTGTCCATGACACATCTGTACATTTCCCAAACATTCCTATGAGTGTATCTAGGGTCTTTGGAAATGACTATGAGACCCAAGTGCACTGTATTGTAAGGTACATTGTGAAATTGTTACATGTTTGTCATGGTCATGAAGTCAGGGGCACAGGCATTCAGGGGTCGCATGCACAGGAGACCTGGGTGGACACTGTCCTGGCGCCAGGCTCATGAACAAAAGTAAACAAGAACATCCATTTAACACTAAAAAGCTTTCATTATGGACATAGCACTTCAGATGCATTAACCTTGAACATTCCATCCATTAAGCAGGATGCATTAACCTTTAACATTCCATACATTAAGGAGCCCCAAGTGTATTTTTGGGTGTGGCTGCTAATGGATGGCCTTTGCACGTGCTCACTCTAGGAGTGGCAGGGTGTGGCGTGCCCACAACCTCAGCTATATAAGCTGCCCCGATCCTCAAGACAGACGCTTCGTGTTATTCGGCACTTGCAAGCAGCGTAACGCTCACCGTCACCTGAGGTCAGACTTACCTTTGAAGATCCTGCTTCCTGGACATCCTGCTTCCGGAATGCCGAAATCTTCATCTTGGCAATGCAGCACGACACGCTCCATCGTCGACAGCAGCGCCTGCAAGGAAAAACAGAAGGCAAGGTTAGACATCGAAAAAACAGTCAGTTTAAGGTTGCGCTTCACCACACTTCGCGCTTTTCCTTAAACCATCACTTACCTGCTGTCGAACATTGCGGTAGCATCCGTCTTCCATCCGGCCGCGTCTCGCATCTTCCATCCGGTCGCGTCTCGCAGCGGCATTAATGCTGCATTTCCATCTCAGGGAAGAATACAGAAGAGAGACATTATTGCGGGCATAAATAGGAGCAACATATAAAAACATTAAACAGAACGAACAGCATCATAAGAGCTCAAGGAAGACTTACCAATCATAAGGAGAAGCATAGTCGCAGCTGGACTTGACTAATCCTCATCAGGGATCAGTGAAGGAACTAGATCCCATTCAACGCGCCCCTGCCAGAAGTAGAAGGACGGACAGCTTATCTTCCATAATTCACAGGTGAGCTTTATGGGCTGGCGTATGCTCACAGAAACCGTACTTTGAGGTGAAGGGTTCGAGAGGTACAACAATCATAGATTGGCGCACTCACACACTCTTAGCTACCACCGCTCACAGCTTTTCTACTGAGGGAGAGGCCTGAAGGAGGGGATTCAAGTTCAGGGAGGGCTGCAACCATGCCCCAACGCCTCCGCAGTGACCAGGTGAGCATAACAATGTTGCAGAAAAGTTGCAACATTGGAAAAGTAGCAATGGAAACAAAGTCTTCCAGCACCGACTGTCTTAAGAGCATGTCAGTTTCCCCATAAAAAGTGAGCAAAAGCCCAGAGGAGTGCAGCAGAAGGCTGTGCACCCCTGGCAAAGTCAGACTAAGGTAAACCGCAGCTAAAAGTTTGGGGGTGCACAACTGGAGGGAAAATTACATATAAAATGAAATCTTTCCTAACACTCGCCCCTCCCAGACTAAGGACAGGGGGAACTAACCCACCCCTGGTTGAGTCATGTTCAGGTTGGTTAAACATTTTGGACAACCAATCAGCATTGCTATGTTGGACACCTGGCCTATGCTCAACAGTGAAATCAAAGCCTTGCAGACTTATGGACCACCTGAGCAACTTTGGATTCTCTCCCTTCATGTTCATTAGCCACTTTAAGGGCTTATGGTCAGTTTGCACAGTGAAGTGGGTCCCATAGAGGTAGGGTCTCAGCTTCCTTAGGGCCCACACAACAGAGAAACACTCTTGCTCTACTGTGGACCATCTGAGCTCTCTGTCCTTAAGCTGGCGACTAATGAAGCCAATAGGGTGTTCCTTACCCTTCTCATCTACTTGAGATAGTACAGCTCCTATAGAGGCATCTGTCTGCACAATAAAGGGTATTTGGTAATCAGGAACCCTGGGAACAGGGGCCTGGCACAAGGGAGTCTTAAGGCCTTCTCACACTCTTCAGACCAAGTTACCTTCTTGGGTTTCTTTGGAGTAGTGAGAGCAGTCAGAGAGGCAGCTATGGTGCCATAGTCTGCCATGAAATATCTGCAATACCCAGTGAGTCCTAAAAAGGCACTCACTTGGGTCTGGGTAGTGGGGGTAGGCCAGTCTTGTACGTTACTGGGTAGAAGCTGTATTCTCCCTCCACCTACTTCATGTCCAAGGTAGACCACTGATCCTTGCCCAATCTGGCACTTATGGTCAAGTGGGCCTTCTGAAGAGCCTGTAACACAATCCTAAGGTGTTTCACATGGTCTTCCCAGGTGGCACTGAAAACTGCTATATCATCCAGATATGCAAGACAGAATTCATCCAACCCATTCACCACGATTCACAATCCTCTGGAAAGTGGCAGGTGCATTCGTCAACCCAAAAGCCATTACCCTGAACTGGTAAAGACTCTCTGGTGTTGAGAAAGCAGTCTTCTCCTTGGAATGTTCTGCAAGAGTTATTTGCTAATAGCCTGCAGTGAGGTCAAATGTGCTGAGGTATTTGGAGGCACCCAAAGCATCCACTAGCTCTTCTGTTCTAAGCAAGAAGTGTGCATGTGTCTTGGTGACAGCATTCAGAGCCCTGTAATCCACACACAACCTCAACTCAGAAGCACCTGCTTTTGGAACCAATACCACTGGGCTGGACCAAGGACTACTAGAGGGTTCAATCACCCCAAGGTCCAACATTTTGTTGACCTCGGTCTTAATGTAAGACCTTACTCTGTCTGACATTATGTATGCCCTACTTTTGGTAGGTACACTGTCTCCTGTGTCAATATCATGTTTGCACTAAGGTGTCAAACCAGAGGACTGTGAGAACAAGGGGGAAAACTGCCTAGGCAAACTTTTCACCTCTGCTTGCTGATCAGAAGTCAGGTGAGGGGCCACTTGGACACCATCGATGGAGCCGTCTGAAGGACTGCCTTGGAACAGGTCAGGGAGAGGTTCCGACTCCTCTTCCTCAACATCTGAAGCCAGTAGCAGTGCAGTGATTTCAACTCTTGGGAGGAAAGCCTTTAGTCTATTCACATGGAACACTTGGAGCCTGTCCAGCCCTTCCAAGGTCCACTAAATAGTGGACCTCACCCAGTGACTCCACCACTGTGTTAAGGGACTGACCATTTGTCCTACAAAGCTCTAGGCCTTATAGGATTCCTGATCAGGACTTTCTGACCAGGTATGAAAGTGATGAGGGAAGCCTTCTGGTCTTACCAATGTTTCACCAGTGCTTGCCCTGCCTTCAGCTTCTCACTAGCCAGACCCATCAGGAGTATCATCCTTTTTCTGAGCCCTAGCACATAGTCCTAAAGAGGGAAAATGGGACGATCCCTTTCCCTGATTCCCCATATAAACTAGGGCCTATGACATCACGACCTAAGTACCCACCGCAAGATGAGTTCAGCCCCTTGACCGCTGCCCCGGACGTCAAGATCCACCGTGGCCATGCCCCGCACACCCAAGCAAGCTGCGCGTGGTGGGACCTCAGGTGGAGCTGACACCGACCATATGGACCAACTCGATTAGGCATCACCCACAAATATCGCCATCGTTAGAGATGGCATGACGACATAGTCAGCAGACAAGAACACAAGTGCCACCAAGCACCTGGATCAGACACACACACCAACCCACATGAAGAACATACTCAGTGGTATGATGTAGAGGACCACTCAAACTCACATATGCCTCGTTATTTTTCACATAGGCTAACTACAGCACCGCAGAAACGCAAGACGCCAGAAGAGCTTGTGTATATGCTTGCAGATGCTTCCTTGCTACTAAAACCATGAAGATGTAGCCCTGTAGATGGACTAATGCATAAGAACCCATGTCACCCCTCACAACCCCCGTGTTATGGACTGTAGACTAGACCAAGGTAAGCCGCAAACCAGAGTCCCAAGGCTGGAGCAGCTCAGACGGAGCTGCAAGATGCCGATCATGCAGTGCAAACCCTGTCGAGCCCCACAGCCAAGGCCACGAAGTTGCAATCTACACGCCGCGCTCCCCACGCCAAGGTTACACCTGCCACTGCTAAACACTCCTCAGAACCGAAATACAAATCAAATACCCGCAATTCTGCTCCAGCCACGGTCTTCCAACACGTGACCAGGCCAACCTGATACAATGCCAAGCTTCAAGGACCAGAGAAGCTCTGGGGACTCACGTCTGGGACCCAGACTGCAACAATGAAGTGACAAGTTGGACACCGACAGCGATGGACACCCAACAGCCAGTAGTCTGACCTGCCCATTGTCCGCTACTGACACAGTTATACATTGTTGCCAGCACCAGGTACACCGCGAGCTGGGAACAGCAATGGTCTCAGGCTTGGGGGCTCGCAGATGAACCAATCAGAATACGAGGGGCCAACCACTGAAGCCACTATAGTTTAGCCAATCACTAACTTTCCCCATTTAACTATTTCCATGTAGCAAATCATGGGGACGACCCAAGCGTACCACCTGACCCTTTCTCTACCAATAATACTTCCTTCTATATGGGCCTATACTGACCCTACCACTCGGGGAGCCAACCCCGAGATAGCGTTAGGTTTAGGGGCTAGTTTTCTCAGGTGACACACGTAGTTGCGTCATCGGGTTAGAAAAAGGGCCCAAGAGCCCACCACAGATGAGATGTTCCTGGGTACCTGTGCTCCGAGAACCTGTCCCTGTCTGTTTTGTGCAATAAACAGCAGTAACTCTTTGCTCTTGTGTGCATCTCATACTCCTTTGGGACGCGGGAGGAGTTGGGGCCTCCCCAACCCCGGAGGTCCGCAAACATCCCTGCCGACCCCCGGGAAATTACCCCGACATGTTGGAGGCACTGCTGAGATCGTGAGGTAGACCACAGCGAGGCCACTTGCGTCAAGGTGGCCCGGCAATGCGGCCCCCTCTGCTGTTGCCCACTTTGGAGGACTGCAGGACCATCGCGGAAATGCGAGGCGACCGGACAGCACAATCCGGAGATTGGCCATCGGGAGCTCACTTCAGAAATATCCTGCCCGCGGTTGGTGAGTGTCCAGACGAGGGGAGGTGGCGAGCTGATTGGGAGGGGTGCCCGCAGCCGAGCGGCACCGGCAGGCGAGAGCCCGATGAGAGTATGGCACACCCAACCAGCAGTGTAATGTTGTGCGGGTGGCGGGAGGAATTGTCAACAGGGTGGCGGGTGGTTTTACAGTGTGTAAGGAAAAATGTTGGGGGCTTATCACACGAGAGGCGACGCAGCGGGTGCAGCACAACTAGAATAACGAATGTGATTGATGAATACTCCAGAGTGCGGTGGGAAGACAGCTGTGGGGAATAACTGTCAAAATTGGCACGCATTCTTTGTTACAACTGTATGTACCGGTAACACATTGTAGTAGATAGTGACGTCACCCATAGGACTTGCATAGGACACTGCAGCCTTTTTCAGTGTAATTGGAGCAACGGCACGTGGTTAAAGAGGGGTGAAAGGGGACAGGCGGCCGTGCACGGATTTAGGATACCTTGGATTAAAGGTACCTTGGCCACCCAACGGCAGCTTTGATATGACCACTCAACACTCACTACTAGCATACCTACACAACACATAAGGGGAAGAAGTTAGCAGGCGACCTAGAGGTTTTCCATCTCTGGAGAATGTTTCAGGGGTATTCACCAGGGATGCTGAGCATGCAGGAGGTAAAGAAGGAGGAGGTAAGCGAGGGGGGGGTGTGTGTAGCGCACCCCAAGCTCCCCCTAGCGCTGAGAGCGAGGAAGAGACAGAAGGATCATACCCCATTGCAGAGGTAAAGAAGGAGAGTGAGGGAGACACACCCCCAATTAAGGAGGTAAAGCAAGGAGGCAGAAGGGCTGTATCCAATAAGGGAATTGGGAGAAGCAACACGACCGCAGTTAACAGCTGCTGAAGGGTACTCGAACCCTGCATACAGCCCACTGCCATACGCACCAGCAGAGAACTAGCAAAAGGGGCTGGGTGTGGGGAGTACAGTAGACACCTAACCGGCACAGGTAAGCTCCGGAAGCCTAAAAAAGGCACAAACAGACTTGGCAGGTATAGGACCAGATGAATGATAGCAGCACAGGTGGTATTGAAGCTTCAGGGGACATTAACAGGAGAAGAGGAGGAAGTGAGAAAAAGGGTAGGTAAGGAGGAGGAGGTAGAACACACTCAGAGAGGGTGCGAGGTAAGTACAAGGGAAAAGGGAAGCATGACAAGGGAAGAGGAGACAGTGTTGGAGGCAAAACTAGCAGAGCCGAGGGAGGCGCAGAGCGTGTTGATTAGACAGCTCGAGCAGCAAGAGCAGGAGAGAAAGATGAGGAAGCAAGAAGGTAAGTAAGGAGGTGCGAGTGGGAATAAACCAGCAAGAGGAAGAGAGAAGGAAACGGGAAGAGGACCACATAAGGGCGTTTGCAGAAAGAGTAGCACACATGGAGCAGCGGGAGATCAGGAGGAAAGAAGAGGAACGAGACGAGATGACACTGGAAGAGGAAGATTATATCAGAAAGCGCACGGAAGTATGAGGAAGGGAGAATAATAGAGAATATATTGGCAAAGGAGGGCCGGATATGGAATGACAAGGATAGAGACGCAATGGTACTAGAACAGGTAAGCGACGCGATGATGAACGAACTTTGCAGGGCAAGATCGGAGTTAGAGGATGAAGGAGACAAACGAAGCAATCCAGGGCGAAGAGGAACAAGCCAAGCACATGGGGATAAGATCCATGTGTGTGATAAGAAGTAACACAAGTACGGGGAGACACGGAGAAGACAGGTGAGTACACAGACAGACTTAGAAACTGTAACAGTGGGGGGGAGAACGCCCAAGCACAAAATTGACATTCTCAGACAGGTTTTGTAGTGAGGAGGAAGAGGGATCTTGCAGAGGACGGAGTGATGGGAGTGGAGAGGGGCTAAGTAAATTATACATCACACACACAGACTGCGGGTCATCATGGGAGTGCAAGACACAAGAAGAAGGAAAGACAGGACAAAAGACAACAAAGGGAAGGGACACAACGACCACTGACACCACCAGCAGAGCACACGCCATATGTTAACAGGCTTAGAGACCTTCCAGGGCGCAGAATGGAGGGACCAGCCACTCCACACAACAAGAATCAGGTGGGTCCACAGAGGTCATAAAGGCGCAGGGAATACACTGCTTACACAACATGTTACTGACTTTCTCAAAGAATTTTCTGACATGGAAGAGGAAAGCGAGCACACATACACATAAGAATACACACAAATCCAATACCATTATTGGAAAGAGGGGGGGCAAGGCCACAATATGTCCCATGGATGCATGCAGACAAGGGGAATATTAAATGTAGACTACCATCCTTGAGTGGAGGGCCGGGGAAATGGATATATGAAATGGAAAAGCTAACTGCAGGGCACAAACTAGCAGTAGGCAATGTTAAGGGGTTATTAATTTCTCTATTGGGTGATGCAGCAGATGACATTTGGAAGAGGGCGGGATTCCCAGGGGTGACCATCAGTGACACGTCGCATGATGGGGCGCCGTTTGCAAATTGCAAACACGCACTATGGCAAGCACTGAGGGTACAATATCTGGACACTTCAGACATAGGGGCAATAACGTCACGCAAAATGCGCTAGAATGAGGACCCCGTTAATTACATCCAGGAAATTCAGGAGAAGTGGCGCCTGGAAACGCGAGAACCGTGGGACAAACATTAGCAATTTTTTACCACATACTGATACAGGAGCTCCCAGAACCCAATGGGGGGGGGCGGGGGGGAGGATATACGCAAGTGGGAAATGGCTACCCAAACAACTACAGTGGACGGGGACATCTTCCAATACGGGATAGACATGGCAATAGCATGGCTACCGGGAATTGAGGGCAAAGTGTGGAGGAGGCCAGCCGCATACCTTTTCACACCGGAAACGCCCACTAGTGAGGAGGAAGGGGCAATAATATCATAGGACATCGAGAGTATTGCGGCAACAAAAGACTACACTGCAGTTCACGCCCAGGATGGGGAAGGGAAAGCATGAAGAGCAGTAATAGCATTGGCTGAAGGATGATGCAGGTGACAGACGAGGAACTGTTCTCCAACGTAGGGGATGGGGAGATGGTGTTCCAGATGAATGTCCATGTTTGGTTAAGGGTGACCTACAAGGAGGTAGCACAGAAAATGGCAATGGCACTAGATACACCCGCACAAGCGGACATATACAAGAAGGACTTAGCAGCTGTACCCGCCTCGCTATGGACTACTAGTCCCTATGATGTGGGATGCATAAATTGGAGGAGTAAAAATAAAGTTAAAAAAGGGAGCTATGTTGCCAAGGGTGAAGCAGTACCCACTGTCCAAAGAAGCTGATGAAAGGATTTATGAAACAATAAGTGCCCTAGTGGAAAGGGGAATATTGGTACCATCAGAATCTCCGTGCAACACTGCGGTATACCCTGTGCGCAAGGCAAAGGGAGGGTCTTGGCATTTCATACAAGATTTGAGGCCCCTTAACAACATTGTGGAGGCAGAGTGCCTGATAGCAGCTAACCCAGCCACAATACTGTGTGGAATACCAGCAGAGGCATCATGGTTCACAGTGATCGACCGCAAAAAGGCATTTTTCTCAATACCACTACACCCTGACTCACAGAATTTAACAAGTTTCACATACCGCAACACAAAGTGGAAATGCACTAGACTGCCCCAAGGGTACTGAGAGTCACCATCCATCTTTAACAAGGTAATACAAATGGACCTAGGGAACATAGAAATGGAAAGTACAGTGCTACAGTATGTGGATGATATCATCATCTGCAGCACCACTGAGGAAAAGTGCAGAAGGGACTCTGTAAAAATGCTCACAGTGCTGGCTGAGAAAGGATACAAAGTCGACAAGGAGAAGATGCAATACTGTCAGGAGCAAGTATTATACATCAGGTAGATAATATCACAAAAAGGAAGGGACATTGCACCACAAAGGATACACGCATTAAAGTACAAACGATAAGGGAACTGCAACAATTTCTTGGCCTATGCAACTATTGCAGAGCATGGCTTTTCGACTACAGCACATGCACAGGACCCCTATTAGAGGCTCTCAAAGAGGCACAGAGGGGGGGCGAGAAAGTTAGGATGGACAAGGGAGATGACTGATGCATTTAATGAACTAAAAGAGGCCATTTCGACGGCACCATTTCTGGGTATCCCTAACTATGATAATGAGTTCTACATATTCTCACATTGCGATGGTGTAGTAATAAAAGCAGTGATAACACAAAAGACAAGCATGGGACATAAACCAGTGGCATTTTACAGCAGCCATTTGGATCCTGTAATGATGGGACACTTTCCATGCAAAAACTTAGCTCCAGCAGCATTTGCAGTAGAAAAATCATCCTCCCATCACTATGGGTTGCTCCACCACACTATACGTGGAACACGCCCTCTTCTCAATATTAAACAAGCCAAAATCTACACCAACTACACAGAAAGCAACAGGGTATGAGGGTATCCTCTCCAGGCCTTGAATGTAAGGGAGGAAGCACAGGCTTTGACTAGTTTAGCTGGGACGCTATCCCCTTTGCAGTTGGAGGCTTTTAATTTGGATATAGTGTCAAACACAAGTTCTTGGGTGACTGGAGTAAAGTGGAATAGGGGATTAGGGTTGTCGGAGGTGGCGGGGTTAGGGGTGAAGTATTTTTATCTGCTAACAGCAGTCTTTTGGTAGTTATTTTTTGTAGTAAGGCGATTTTGGAGGCAAGTGCGTCTTGTATGGTGGTGCACCATTCTTTGCTGGAGTTGGTGGAGGTCATGGTAGGTATAGGATTTTCTAATTCTCTAAGGATAGAGAGGCTGCATTGCTGATACGCGTATTGTAGCAGTTCACTTTATGGGAAATTATGGCGGTTTTGTAGATTTTATTGGCATCCTTGAAGGCTTTGGCCGAGTCGGGAGTGGGGCGTTTGTTATGGGAGTGTTCTAGAGAGCGTTTGGACCTTCTTAGTGAGACAAGATCTTCGTTGAACCAGAAGTGGGTCTTTTTGTTGGCACGCCGCATTTTGGTAGTGATGGGAGCTACTTAGTCAATGGTAAGGGTGAGGCATTTACGGTAGTATTCGGCAATGCCGCTAGGATCATTGCTATCAATAGAATTTGTTTCTAGTGTTTCGTTGAGGATAGGGGCAAAATTCTCAACAGTGAGCTTCCGGGGGTTTCTACCTGTAAAGGTGTCTGTTTCTTTAGCTTTAGGAGGGCGGGCATCATCACTCATGTGGGTGAATTCAACGCAGAGGTGGGCCGTCCAACTAAGTGGGGAAATTGCACCTATGGAGAGTTTGGTATTAAGTGTGAGGATCCAATCAAGGGTTCTACCCTTGATATGATCAGGAGCGTTAACTAGTTGGTTGAAATTCATGTCTTTGAGAGCTGCGTACAGGGCTGCAGCTTTAAGATCGTGGTCATTGTTGAAACCTAGGTTGAGGTCTCCAGAGGAGGATACATTTCATGTTCGGTTTTATAATAGGTGCAAGTAATAATGGGATGTCTGTTTCAGGGTGACTGTTGGAACTAGGTGATCTGTAGATCACAACGATATTGAGCTAACAGTAGTTCATACCCTGCAATGTCTTCGATAGACCTAGATCCGATAGCTAGATTACTCCTGGTTACGATTGCTACACCACCTCCTGTAGATTTAGTTCCATCAGCTCTGAGGATGGAGTAGTCAGGTGGGATAGCCAGGGCTAGTAGTGGTCCTGAGGCTTGGTGAAGCCAGGATTCTGTGATAAGGATCGGGCATTGATGAGAGCACTTTTAAGGCTAATGGGTGGTTTGGGTTCCACTGAGGAAACTGTCATCTGGGGATCAGAGGCGTTGGGGGTTCTTTTGGTATTAGGGTCACTAAATTGAGCGTGATTTTTGTTTTGCCAGTAATCATTGGACTTGGGTGGGTTGGTTGTCTCGCGTTTGGGTGCGAGGTTACGATGGAGATGTTTAGTGAGTGATCTTAGATGAAATGTTCTATCGTTAATGGGGTATGTTTTGATACCTGCTGTGGATTTGGGGGTGGAAGAGAGTTCAGCTGAAGGATACGCAAGAGAGGGCTCTCCTCTCAATACTGGTGTTGATGATGCCATGATTAAGGGTGTAGTTAACTATAGATGGAAATGGTGCGGTGGGAGGAAGGAAAGAGGGGAGTGGGACAGGGTATGGGGTAATGCCTGAGGCACGCCAATTTAGACAGACCGTTTCTGAAAGTAAGCAAGTGGTTATCTTTGCACGGTAGGCCGTCTAGGAATAGACAGAATGGGAACATGGTGAGAAGTATCCAGCCTAGCATAGATGTTTTTAGAGAAGTGTGTACTTTGGGGTTGGAAAAAGCAAGTCGGTGCCAGAAGGCCTGAGATGCAAATGATCTATCTATGAGGGGCTATAGAGGTCACGGGGTGTCTAATGGCTAAATGCAGTATCCTAAGAGACATGGACCCGTAGCAGATCTAAATGCAGTAGGCTACAGAGCATATCCTAGAAAACATAGCATGGTGACTGGTCTAAATACAGTAGGCTACAATGCATAGCAAGTCAGTTAGGATAGATGTAATAAGCTACAGGGCAGTGAAATGGCAAGCGGGCCAATGCAAAACATAGTGTGCACATAGTGGCAGGAGAGCTAGGAACAATATGCTACGATAAATGCCGAAATGGGATGAATGCAAATGTAGTATTACAAGGTGGCAAGATAGGTAAAATGCACAAAATATGAGAAGCACTGTAAAGTATGATGGGCTAATAGGCATCTCAGAATTGTGGGATAAGCGAGATATACTGTGTAAACATAGTTCAGGGATAGTAGGCATCAAACTAACAATCACAAAAAGGTAAGGTTGGCTATATGCACTATGCAATCAATTCATAACATGGTGGAGAGCAAGCAAAGCGGTATCCTGTTTGATGTCCGGTGCAATGGGGATGGTTGGGGATTAGAGAGTTCCCTCTATGGTCTCCCAGCACTGTGGTAGTGAGGGGCGGGCGCCCAAGCAGGTGGGCTTGAATTCAGAGGTCAGAAGTTAAGCCGGCAATAGAATATGGGGAATTGTGGTGTGGGTGGAATCAGCAATGTTGTTTTAGATCAGAGTAGTTTACGGAGTCTGTGGCGCAGCAGCTTGTTCACGTGTTCAACCGCAGACAGCCGTAGACAGGTCCTTGAAATCACGCCCCTTCAAAGCAAACGGCTGAATTTTCCGCCTCCGGTCGGGAAGGTGTGGGTAAGTGTGGAGAATAGCAAATCAGGGCTTCAAGCAGGAAACGCAAGCCTCCGGTGGGCAAACAAATTTGGCGCCCATTTTGTAATTCACGCGATTTGTAAAATAATAGATCGGGTAAAACACCTCAATAACGTGAAGATTTGGAATACCAGCAATATTTGTGGATGGGTAGACCAACTACCTCCACCTCAGTGGTAGGTGAGTTAGGGGGAAATATTTTCTTTCCCTCTTTTGGTTTTTCTGACTCCTTAAGCCTTGGGTTTCTCCTTTGGCTTGGGCATTGCAGTGGACTTGGCCAGTGCTGCCCGTGAGGGCAACTTCCTCTGGATCTACCATGGTAGAGTCCACTACAGTTCGACTACACCCACTATCCCCAAGAGCTTAAGTATCTACTCCATTGATGAGCACACTGTTTTTAAAGTAGTGCTTGGTATTGTCTGGAATCCTAGCATAGCCTCTGGGACTTTAGGCTCCCGGGAACCCAGGGAAACTAAAACTACCTCAGAATCTATCCCACTGGGGAATGAATCTGAAGAGAAGGATGCTCCTGTAATCTCTTCTTCCTCATAGGAGGAGAAGGCCAGATTAGCGGAGTGGACCCGCCCCCAAGGTTTTGACCCTACATCTGGGATCCCCCTTCACATGGTCACTTGCTCCACAAGCCACACAAGATCCACTGGGTCTGGTGACCTAGGGAGGCTTACTGTAACCAGAGTTCTGTTTTGGAGGATAACCACTACCCTGCGAGTTCTCTTGTGACTCACCCTTATTTTTCTTTTTGTGGCCCTTATGGGAGGAAGTTTTATCAGATCCCCACCCTCTTTATCTTTGGGCTTTTCCCCCCCTCCTCCTGCTTACCAGGATGAGTCTTGTCCTTATGGGACACTGACACCCACAAATCTGCTATGGCTAGTTTCTTAGAATCCTCATGGGTCCCATGGATAAGTGCAGCGACAGACTGGTCAGTTCTGCCAGTGAGAGCAGCCCCACCACCTTCTGCAGTTTCCTCAGGAGCTATACCACCAAGTTGTGACTCTTGCCATTCCATGATTCTTTGACTCATTTCCATTTTTGTGCCTTGAGCGGGTAAACCCCTCTCAGCAGACATCTTTCTTAATGTTTAAGACTTAGAAGCATTTAAGGTTAACAAGGTACTTGTTTCCATTTTGTTAGATAGGTCTATGGCCTTTTTCAGTTATGCTACAACAATTCACTGTGTCCTGGGTAGGAATAACTCGAAATGCCTACACTAGTGTGCAACACTGGATACCCTCAGTCCTATCCCACTGCTGTACAGCAATTTGTTAAGACGGATTTCTGAACTCTGACCTGGTGGGCAGAGGTTCAGAAGGCAAGCTTAGTTTCTTGGAACAGGGCAACCTCTGGACAAGCCAGACCAATCAAGGTAGCTATGGGCAGGCGGTCAAGACTAAGTCTCAGGAGGGGTGAGGGTGACTGAAGGACCGCAATGAGTACACAGAGCAAGGACAATTACAAATGACTACCAGACAGGTGTATATATCAAAAATATAAAACACATTACAAGGCCTTTGTAACTCAACACACAGTAAAAGAATCACAGCAATCCTGCTAAAACACAACACAATCAATATAAGATATATACAAGACCATTTGGGTCTAAAGGGTTAAAGGCACGAAATATGTTCACAACCTAGAGGGGAAGGAAAATAGGCAATGCAGGTAGTCTTTAGTCCCCCTTCAACATCAAACACACACCTAACTAAGAGGCAGTCCAAACCCTAAGAAGAGAGGAGCCTTATGCTCAATAGTACATGTAGTGCAGGCGCACACAGTTGTTCCAATGTGCAAAACGGGGTCTCTTCAGGGATCTCTAGCAGCTCAGGAAGGTGGGTGAGGCGATGAGGAATAGATTCCCACTATTCAAGGAGGGCCTCCACTTGAAGGCAGAGGTGATTCCAAGGTTCGGGAATAGATTGCTAGTTCGCACTAGCAGTGGAAAGGCATAAAAACAGGTGGAGGCGCTAGGGGCCACCGGTTAAGGTTACTCACCGGCCCCAGGCGCACTCCGGACCAAACTTCGCCAGTCGAGTCCACTGCCGCTGCAGGTTCAAATGCAACAAAAAAGGACGTTTGTGGCTTTCAGTTCCGGCGATATAGTGATTATTGCCAAACGGGACAGTGGCGATTTCTCCGCTCCTGATGGATGATCAGACCAGTTTCACTGCAGCAGGCTTCAGGGGCAAGAGGGTCACAAATGCAGCACACCTGCAAAGATCGTGTTCGCAGCTGTGCACCACAGTAACCGCGTTTACTCCGGTCCTGGCGCACTCGTCTCACTTAAGTCCTGGGAATGCCTAGTGTTCGAAATGCAGGGGGGCGGGGGGGCAGGAGGGGGTGGAGTGTGCCGGGGACACACAGCTAGCAGTATACCAAGTTTCAAGCAAGGGTCCTGTGTAAGCTGGTCAGCCCACTGGTTGGCCCAGGGACACTGCCGAGAAGACTTACTTGCAGGTTTTGTTGAAGGTGCCGAGAAAAGTTGGTCCCACTATTCTAATGCCACTATTCTAATGGGTTGATGGGCTAATTGGACCTTCTAAGACGACCAGATGCAGAGGGGTCCCACGGAACGACAGCGGGTTAAGGGTGCCAAATCTTCCAGCGGTTCACCAGCGGTTCCTTGACTCTGCTTCTTAGTTTCAGGATACTTGCATCCTATCCTTCGTTCAGTGAGAACTCCAGAGATCGACAGGTTCTCCCCTGTTCTTCTAAAACCATCATGGACCACATCGACACCCTGGCTCCTTTTGGCTGACTTCTGCAACCACTCCTCCACCACTGGAGTCTTCCCCATACCCCCCTGAAGCACTCCCTTGTGCACCCTCTTCTTAAGAAACCCTCTGCCAACCAGTCCTGCCCAGCTAACTATCGCCCAATCTCCATCACTCTTTTCCTGGGCAAACGCCTGGAAAAACTGCCCATCTCCCAGCTTAATCTCCACACTGAATCGGTTGGTTGCTTCCATGATCATCAAAAGCATGGAAACTGCTCTCCTGAACATCTGTGAAGACCTGCTCTCCAACCTCGATTCCAACACCCCCTGTGTTCTTATCTTACTTGATCTCTCTTCTGCCTTTGACACAGTCAACCATGCCATCCTGCTCAACCGTCTCCGTGATAACCTGGGTATCACCACTCAGGCCCTGGCTTGGCTGGCTTCTTTCCTCTCCGATCAACCCTCCCAGGTCCAAACTGGGGTCTTCCTCGCATCTATCTGTACCTGTTGTGTTCCCCAGGGGTCTAACCTCTCTCCCTGGCTGTTCAACCAATACCTGGCACTTCTTGCCCACCGCACTGCCGCATTGTTCACAAGGCCATCTGGGGCCTGAGGCCTCAATTCCTTCAACTCTCTCTTCCTAAATATCTTCCTTCTCGAGCCCTTCGCTCATCCGCCTCCAACTCCCTCATGGTCAGTCTCTTCTCCAAGCAACGAGTTGGTGGCAGATATCTTTCTTTGGCTGGGGCCTCCCTCTGGAACAACCTCCCTGCCTCACCAAAACTTGAGGAGAACCATCTCCGGTTCCTAAAGCACCTATAGACCTTCCTCTTTGCTTCTACTTTCTCTCCTCCTCTCCCCTGCTGAACTCCTGGCTGGAACTGAAATTGCACTGGTCACCTGGTTACCCTCTGTTCTCTGCCCCAGGTCCCCTCCCAGCTAGTTGCACACCTGCACTGCCACCCTGGCAACCCTCCTGCACTCGGGGGCTGTTCTCTGTATCCCTACAGCCCCTACCAGCACCATCTGCACTTACCCCTGCACTTGGCACCACTTGGTTGCACCCCTTATTTTTTGGTTTTTATTTATTACTGTTTTCCTATGTCTGCACTGCCCCCCTTTCCCCTTGCACTTTCCCTTTCCCCCTCCCCTGCACGTGCATGATCTAAATGTCACCTGGCCTAGTAGGATTGTCGTCTTGTCTCCGCTTTGTTCCGACTCCCTTACGTTGTCGCGCCTTGACCATTTGGCGCGTTACAAATGCCACATCATAACCTCTATTCCATCCCCCTTCCATCCCTCTTCCCCCACTAACCAACCTCACCCACTTCACTTACAGAGCTGAGTGAGCGCATGGAGACTACGCAAATGGCAGCAGCGCAAATCATCATAACAAGTAAGTGATGTGACGACTCGGAAAAGGGCTAGGGGGTAATGTCTACCCCCCTGACATGAGAGGCCATCAGGGACAACATAAGCCACCCCCCCCCCACCCCCAGGAACCTAACTGAGCTGCCAGAGCATTCAAGGAGCAGCCGGACCCCCCCCCCACCCCCGGCGGCTGACATCTGCCAATGCTGCGGCATTGTCGGTCCGGACTAACACTGCCCGACCTTCCAGAAACACCCTGAAGTACAACAGGCCCTGGAGAAAGGCATACAATTCTCACCAAGTGGACGAACGACAGCCCTCCTCCAGAGCCCACAACCCATGGGCCGAGAGGACGTCCAACGTGGCCCCCACAAACCCTTCCGCTGGTGCATGGAGAAAGAGGGGTCAAAGGAGGACAGACCAGGGACACCCCTGCCCGGAGATTCAGAACTCACAACCACGACAGTAAGGAGGACCACAGAGCCTGAGACACCGGGATAAAGGCCCTACAAGCCCGAGTAGCCGGGAGCCAGTGGGAGATTAGGTAAGACACCAGAGGACGCAGATGAAGATGAGCTCAAGGAACCAGAAAGACGCAAGATGCCATATGCCCCTGAAGCAAAAAGGAACTGGCGAGCCATGACACACCGCCTACTAAGAACTCTGCCCAGAACAGATAGCAGGCGCTGGACCCTTTCTTGGGACAGAAAAACCCTCCCCATCCAGGAGCAAATCTGAGCCCCGACGAAAACCAGATATTGAGAGGGCTCCACGGGAGACAAATGCCAGTTTACCAGAAACCCCCAGTCCCGCAATGCCCGGCAAACCAGCTGGAGATGAGTCTGGACCGTCTGCCGGAGGGTCGCCTCACTCAACCAGTCGTCCATGTAGGGAACAATCTGAATGCCCATCAGGCTAAAATGTGCCACAAGGGGAGCCACCAGCCTGGTGAACACCCTGGGGGCTGAGCGCAACCCGAAAAGGAGCACTCAGAACTAAAAATGCTGAGATCCCACTGTAAAGCGGAAGAACTACATCTGGCAGGGGAGAAGAGACATGCGGTAACATGCAATCTGGAGAACAAGGAACAACATCCAGACCCCCCCCTTGCACAACATCGGGATAACGTTCTGCAAAGTTCACATCTTCCAGATAAAGCAGTACAGAGCCTTGATGTCCAAGAGGAGGCGATACTTCCCTGAAGGTTTGGGGAACAGAAACACCTGCAAGAAAAAACCCAGACCCTGCTGTGGAAATGAACGGGCATGATAGCCGCCTTCAGTAGTAACTCGGTCAGAGCTGTTGCCATTGCCAACTACTTGGGCAGCGAGCAGGGCACAGCAGTACGAACCATGCAACCAACCCAGGACAGGGGGAGACAGGAAGTTCACTTGAGAACCCTGGACAGCGTCCAGAGCCCAAGAATCTGAGCACCACTGGTCCCATATCAGAAAAAACAGCCGGAGACAGCTGCCTACCGACCCGTCCCAACCAACAGGACTCCTGGGCCAGGCCTTGACGAGACGAGTGCAGAGGAGCACGCCCCCCCCCCCCCCGGGGCTCTAAACGAAAGGATTGTGAGGAGGAACCAGGGAGATTTCATGACTGGGTAGACTTCCAACGCAATTTGTCAGCACGTTTGTCAGCACGAAACACCTTATGCACTGTATCCCCAAGCGAATCACCAAAAAGTCTGGAACCGTCAAAAGGAAGCTTAATTTTATTTATTTATTTTACATCTTTAAAGCGCTCACACAGCCCACAGGCATCGAGGCGCTGTTACAGGAATTGTTTGTTTTTTGGATGTGTAATGTTTTTTTTTTGTCTTAGTTGCGTATTTATAACGCGCTTAAACACCCAGAGGTTTCCAAGCGCGGACCCGGGGATCGAACATGTGTTGCTTTGAGTCTTCCTTCCAAGGCGAGCACGTTGCCACTGAGCCAATCTCCCGGGCAGCTGCCCACTGTGACCCCTCCATTTTCCAATCCTGCAGAAGCACATAACTGCGGGCCGACGCCAGCACCAATGGCCAAAGACGAGCCACTCATGCCATCAAATGCCAGATCGGACAAGAGTTCAACCTGCCGCTGCAGGTCTGCCAGCAGCGGGGCACAGCCAGATCAACCTTCAATGGCCTTCTTCAACCTTCTGAAACCACTCTGCACAGCCTCTGCAGTGTAGGAGCCGTAGATATTAGCCAAGAGGGCCAAATGTGAACCAGCATGAACTCAACCTTCAGGCTGGAATTCACCCTCCAGCCCACTGGGTCCCGGACAGCGGCCTCCTCGGCCGACCCACCAGACTAGCGAGGACATCATGGATAGAAGTGTACGAAAAAAAAGTAGTGGAACTGTGACTCGCAGGGGGACAGAATAGGAAGGAAAGGAGCAACGTGCAACACATTATTTCAGGGTTGCAGTCATGCTGGTTGACAGCCAATTGAGTTGAAAACAGATTTCAGTTTAGCTGTAACAGACATCCAGTGGGAAAATGGAGAAGTGTGCTTTAATTTCACAAAGAGCAGGTCCGGAATGGTATAAATGGTTGCAAAGAGTAGTGGAGCTGTGAACAGTGAAAAATAAAGTAGTGGAACACCGCTCCCAACCGTTCTCGCTCACTTCGACCACTGCACTCCCCTTTCCGTTCAATGTCCTTCCTGGAAAAGAAACATTTTGCCAACATTTCCATCCTCCTCTTGCGAAGCTCAGGAGAGGAGAAAGAGGAAAAGGGCAAGGAGCTTGAGCTGAGCAGTGTGCTTTCCAATGGCATAAGCAGCACAAACCCAGCAAAAATAGGAACAGCAGAAACACATGTACGACCATTATTTATATTGCGCCCGAGCCCGCAGGCATCAGGGCGCATACACAAAAACAGCAAACCAACATCATGAACACCTTACAACCTAAGCAATTAGAAGTGTTTTGAGGCTTTGCCTGAACGTGGAATTGTTTACTTCCCTGACACATCTCCAACAGGAGTTTATTCCACATCACTCCAGCCTGTGAGCTAAGGAGCGTCCATTACCTTGGACTCTTTTACATCTTGGTTGGGCCAGATGCATAGAGTCCTTTGACAGGGTGAATTTGGTAATGCGTTCCATCGCCAGCCTTTCCTGCAGACATTGAGGTGCTTTCCCATACAGACACCTGTGTACACATGTTTAACTTAAAACATATTCTAGCATCCAGTGGAGCGCCCTCTTATGTATGGATACTGGGTGGTTCCATCTTTTAGTGGCTTTAATGATCCAGACAGCATCATTCTGGAGCACCTGGAGTTTCTTAATGCATCCATTGCTAGCTCCAGCCAGAAGAGCACTGCAGTAGTCCAGCCTTGGCATAATCACTGCTCTCGCTAGCGTTGTACAATTTACTGCCGATGCATATGGTTTTACTAGTCTAAGCAGTCTTAGATGGTATTGGGCCTTCTGGACTACACCATTTACCGGGGTTCAGAGCCCAATGATGATTCCAAGATCACTCCCAGGGTTTTCACCTTGGGGACAACTTTAATGTGGTGACCTTTTATAGTGAAGCCCTCATACAGGCTTGCTAGTTTAGCCCGTGCCTGAGAACATGTAAAGATTAGGAACTCTGTTTTATTTGCATTAAGGCAGAGACCATTCGTTGTCATCCAAACCTGGATAGCCTCATATACTTTCTAGATCTTTCTCATCAGCATAATTTGAAAAAGGCACCCCCAGTGCGTCTAAGACATTGCATAAAGGGTGGCAGAATATGTTAAATAAAACAGGGGAAAGACACGCCCCTGAGGAACACCACACTGGATTATCTCCGATTTCGAGCATATCTGATCCCAAACTATTTTAGATTTCCTATCCAAGACCTAATCCAACGAATGGCTCCATTAGAGCACCCTCCATGATCTGCCAGCTTAGTTTTTTTTTAAAATATATTTTATTCGTTTCATAACATAAGATAAACAAAACTTGCATCAGTGAAACTTGCATCAGTGGTAATAGGTCAAGCATATAAAAATAAATAAAGTCCCCAACTGCCCTCCACCCATCCCTCCCCTCCCCTCCCCTCCCAAGACCACGGTTAGTTCTATGTTCATCATGAGTCCATGCCCGGGTCTGGGTCGCCTTCCCCGAATGTCTCACCCTCCTGCGACTCTGGGTGCAGCAGGGGTACTGTTAAGGCCACCCAACGGTGTAGCTCCTCGCTAGAATCAAGTCTCTGCACTTGGTTCGCCGTCTCCCATGCCGCAGTTTCAGCTGTGATCCACTTCGCAAGATCTCCGCACCATAGGGGCATAAGCGGGCCTCTGGGGCTTTTCCACCCCATGGCTATATGCATATAAGGTCCCTGAGCTTATTGAGGGGTTTGTTCTCCCTGCTGCGCCTATACCCGCCCAGGATACATGCCGAGGGTTCGTCCACTTCAATGTCAATGTCTGCACCAGCCACGCTTTCCATCACTTGTGTCCAGAATTCTCTGATCACTGGGCATCCCCAGAACATGTGGGTCATACCAACCTTCGGCTCACTGCATTTGGGACACGATTGGGCGCCCGCACCGGTAAATCTTGATATAGCTTACAGTGTGAGATACGCTCTGTTCATAATATACAGTTGGATGAGCTGTAAGCGGGCGTTTCGGGAGATTTTTTTGTGGTAGTGGGTTATATCACCCCAGGCTTTGTCTTCAAAAACTAGGTTTAATTCGGTCTCCCATTTGTCCCGGCATTTGAGGTCATCTTTGGTGGAGCTCCATAGTAGGGCCTCGTAGATACGAGAGTTTTCGTGCCCCCCCCCCTCAGCAGCGTTCAGAATCGTTTCGATACATTTGTTTTCATCAATCTGGTCGATAGCGACAGGCCATCTGCTATTTAAGGCCTGTATGACCGCTCTATGCAACAGAAATTGCCCGGCCGGGAGGCCCGTGGCATCGCAGAGATCCGGGAAGGCCAAAACCGCCTGTTCTTGGATTAGGTCCCTCAGTGTGACCACCCCGAAGGGCTCCCATTGTGTACAGGTCTCAAGTTGCCCCTAGGAGTGATTGGACATGAGTGCTGCAATGGGGATCTGTGGGGAGTGCGGATCCTCGGACCCGACCAGTTTGCAGGCCCTTTTCCAGAGTCGGATCCCCAGCTTAACGAGGTAAGGGCAATGTTCGAGGGCACTCTTCCTGGTCCACAGCAAATCCCTAAGTAATAGCTGGGGGGAGGGCCGGCAGGAGGAGGAGAGTGTCTGTTGTGCTTTCGTCGGCCATCCACCGCACAATGGGTCTTAACTGGCTAGCAAGGAAATAGAGTTCGAAATTGGGGATCTTCAGCCCACCCCTCTCGTATGGTCTCTGGAGAGTCTCCAATGCCACCCTGTGCCTGCCTCCCTGCCAGAGGAAGCCCCTACAGAGTTTGTTGAGGTCTTTAAAGAACGCGGAGGGGATGTAGAAGGGAATGTTAGTGAAGTTATGCAATAGGCGGGGTAGGGCGACCATTTTAAGGAGGCCTGCCCTCCCGGCCACCGAAAGCGGGAGCCGCCCCCAAAACTCCATGGATTTTAAGAGAGAGTCTTTGGCCCTAACGGTGTTAAGAATATGTTCCGTGCCGGGGTTTCGATGTATCGTTATCCCCAAATATTTGAACGATGTCACCTGCCAAATCGAGATCTAGGGGAGGAAGAGATCCATAATATTCACTGTGTAGTGCAGCTATGGGGTAGAGGCAAGATTTACTCTTATTAATCTGGATCCCGGTGTGCTTGTGAAAGCTGTCCAGGGTTTCAAAAATGTAGGGTAGGAGGTGTTCAGGGTCCTGTAAATACAAGAGGGTGTCATCCGCGTACATAGAGACGAGGTGAGTTGTCCCATCTATTTTAATGCCCCCATCTCCATATTCCTGTCTCCAGTAGGCTGCTACAGGCTCAGCTGCAATGATGTACAACATGGGGGACAGAGGGCAACCCTGACGGGTGCCCCTGTGTAGGGACCATTTCGCGGAAAAGGTTCTATTGGTTCATACCCTTGCAGTGGGGTTGGCATAAACCAGCTGGGTCCATTTCAGAAATACGGGACCTATTCCCATCTTTGCCATGGTAGCATATAGCCATTCCCACCTCACGGAATCAAAAGCTTTGGTGGCATCCAGTGACGCCACGGCAAGTTTCTGTGGTCTTCCCTCGGTACTATAAATGACATGATGTAACCTACGCAGGTTGTCAGTGATGGATCGTCCGGGGACATATCCGGTTTGGTCTTGGTGAATCAACAGTGGGATCACTCTGCGTAGTCCGTTAGCGAGCAGTGCTGTGAGGATCTTGCAGTCTACGTTTAGCATAGAGAGGGGCCTGTATGAGGCACAATCCGCCCCGTCCTTCCCTGGTTTGAGTAGGGGTATTATCACGGCCTCGCTCAGGGAATCTGGGAGTGACCACGCTCGAAGGCCTCATTATAGAACTGAGCTAATATAGGGGCAAGCGTTTCCTCATAGGTTTTATGGAACTCCCCGGGGAGGCCATCCGAGCCCAGGGTTTTTCAAGCTGGTAGCGATCTAATTACCACCTTGACCTCGTCGGGAGTGATGGGCTCGTCAAGGGTCTCAGCCATATGCAAGTATAGTTTAGGCAAGTCGATGACGTCTTCGATCCCTGAGTCAGTGGGGGGGGGGGGGGGGTGTCTCGGAGTGCAAGTTGTGATAGTAGTTAGAGAAAACCAAATTAATTTCCTGTTGGGTATGCACGGTAGTGCCATCTGGTGCGATTATGTGGCAAATGGGTGGCCTGGGGTTTCCCAGGTTTGTCCCCCAGAGCATGGACTCTTTCTGTGTGTTTGGCGTAGCTTAGTTTACCTAGGGCTTCCCAGTGCTTTAAGCAGGTTTGTCTAAGTTCGGTAATTTTAAGTAAATGATCAGGAGATGGGTCAGCACTGCCCTCGAGGGCACACAGGTCTCTCTCGGCTCGTTCCAACAGGGTTGTGATGGATCTCTGGGCACCCCCACCTGCTGCGATCATCTCACCCCTCATGACCATCTTATATGCCTCCCAGGCGGTGCTCATGTATTTAACACTATGTAGGTTGTTCTGCCAATATTCTTCAGTACCGTCTCTTATGCGCTCTCTGAATGCTGTATCAAGTAGGGCTTCGGCTCTCAATCTCCACATGGGAAGGGGGGGGGGGGGTCTTGGCGGGAACACCTCCCAGGTGACCAACAGGGGAGAGTGATCGGACAGTACCCTCAGCAAATAAGTGCGCGTCAACAAACACAGGCTGTTGTATCTGGCTGAGAAAAATATAGTCTAGCCTGGTATGCAAGGCATGTGGTGGGGAGTAGAACGAGTACTCGCGTTGCTCCAGGTGCTGGTCTCTCCAAATATCACTGAGTTGCAACTGCTGGACTAGTTTGGAAAGTATTTTGGCCGGGGGGGGAGAGGGGGGCGACGATCGTGTTTATTGTCGGATCTATCCAGTAGAGGGTCAAGGGTGCAGTTATGGTCGCCTTCCCATATAATTCTGTCCATATATGGGGTGAGCCGTGTATAGAGGGAATGGAAGAAGATAGTTGCGTCGTGGTTGGGTGCGCAAGTACTAACTAGGCATTGCTCTTTGCCCTCGATAGAGCCATAAACCACAACCATCCTCCCCTCGTTGTCCGATTTAGTACTAGTAAGCCTGAAGGGGACCGTGGGGGCAATCCAGATCAAGACCCCTCTGGCATAGGAGTAGTAAGCGGAGCCCACTAGGGTGCCACGCCAGGTTTTGGCCAGGGCATCTAGCTTTTTGGCAGTTAGGGGAGTCTCTTGGAGCATGGCGATTCCGACCCTGCATCTCTCAAAGTAGGATTGGACGCGTCGTTGTTTGACGAAGCTGTTCAGGCCTCCAACGTTCCAAGTAACGATCTTTACTGTGTCAGCCATAGGTGTTACGTAGACGGACGTGTGGGGCCAGCAGGACTCGGGATCTAATTAGTGCAGCAATGCATATCGAGGGCTTCCGTGGTCTCAGTAATTTCCATTTGTAGTTCCCAACTGTAATAACTCCCCGTTTCCCACCCCCCCTTTAACTGTAAACAACCCAAACATAGAACTAGCCCAGCGAGGTCACCCTCGTTAAGACAATCCCGTTTCTGCTCCGTAGGACCGTGCATAGGTCTCCAGGTGCCCTACAGGTGGGTATGTACACCCAAAAAAAGGGAAGAAATTTTCCAGGGGGTGGAGTGAACCTTGACTCCAGTGTCTCCATGTTAGGATCTGATCAGCTGTGTGGAAGCTCAATTCGCCCGCCGGTGGTGGGTAGAGGCTGCATGATTCCTATTGAGATGGCGGGAGAAACGTTATCTCGGTTTCTGCTTTCTTTCCTCGACATCAGGTATTTGCAGTCCGTCCATCCAGTCTCTGGCCTGTGCCGGAGTGTCGAACAGGTGTGCCCTATTGTTGTGCAGCACTTTAAGTCTTGAAGGGTACAGGAGCATATAACGCAACCCAGCTGCCTTCAATCTGGCCTTCGTGTGTATAAACTGGGCTCTGTTCATTTGAACCTGGAAGGTGTAGTCAGGGTAGATAGCGATTGTGGCGGAGTCCCGTTTGATCCGACCATCTGCTCGGGAAAAGGCCAGGATTACCTCTCGGTCCCTGTAGTTAAGAACTTTTGCTATCACCGGCCTGGGTGGGGCGCCTGGTGGAGGATTCTTACCGAGGGATCTGTGGGCCCTTTCAATGGTGAAGCCTTGGGAGAGTTTACCAGCTCCCGACTCCTGTAGCAGGAGGTTCTCCACATAGTTAGTGGGGTCGGAGCCTCAGAACCCTCCGGCAGCCCGAGGAGACGAATATTGTTACGACGGGCTCTTCCCTCCGCTTCCTCTGCCCCATCTTCCAAGTTCTTGACCCTTTGTTGGAGCTCGTCGACGTCTCGGAGGAGGTGCGTTTTGGATTCGGTATTTTCTTTGACTTGTGTTTCGAGCACCTCAGCCCTGCCGGCCAGGGAGCGGACATCCTGGCGCAGGAGGCCCAGGTCTATGGCAACGGCATCGATTTTATGTTCCATCGTTGTTTGGAGTAGTCTGATGGCTTCGAGGAGCTGGGTGTTACTGGGTTCGGGCGTCGTTATTGCCATAGGGTCTGATTGAACGTCTGTGGTCACTCTATTCGAGCTCTCAAGGTTCGGAGATTTGCTGGCTGCGTAAGTGTCCATAGTGGTCTGTCGCTGCTTGGGCCTGCCGTTTTTACCAGCCATCTTGTGAGCACACAGTCACTCACGCTGGGGGCACAGGTGGTAGGCCGCTAGTCACAGTCACGGAGGGGTGCTTCTCACTGTTGCTGCAGGGCCCACAAGGCCGTACCGCCCGGGCCCGAGGTGAAGGTGTGAGGCTGCTCGGGTGTCCCAAGGGGACCCAGGGGTCGCTGCAGGGGCGGGGAGCTTCAGCCCAGTGAGGCGGGAGACAGCACCCGTTTCAGGTGTCAAGGAAAGGAACCCCCTTTCCGTGGTGAGTGAACAGTGGGGCCTTTAGGCAGTGATTTCTGAACGCCAAGGTGGGGCTCCGTACATCTGAGGTGGCAGGGTCAGGGAGTTGCGCAGTGCCCACACCCCGTCCTGTGGGTGTAGTCAATGTTGGGCGGCGGGTCAGCTATGGCTGCCCGTGGGCTCACCAGTTCTTGTGGGTGCACAGTGCGCCGGGCTTGGGCCGCTCAGGCAACAGAGGGGGGACAGGGGGGGGAAGAATACTGGGATCCACTCCTGTGACTCTCCCTGATGTAGATTTGCGTTGGCAGGGGGGGGGGCCCCGAGGTCCCAGCAACTCGGGGGGGGGGGGGGCCAGCCCCACAGCAGGGGGACGGAGCACTATGCTGGTTACCCCCCCGCCCCGCTTTCCTTCACGGCACCGGCCGGCCGCTGGTCTTGTCAGGGCTCCGCGGGGCTCTGACGCGCTACGCGGGCAGGACGCTGCTGGATGAAGGCCCAGGAGCCGGCCCACTCCGTCTGCGAGCACAGTTGCTCCGCTCCTCTCTCTCGACCCCGGCGCAGGCTTGCTGCTCCGACTCCCCTGTGTGCTCGGTGGGCGACGTCCTCTGCGGTGCAGACGCGCTCCGGTCCCTCGAGACTCAGGATGCGGGAGTCGCCATTTTAGTTCTCTGCTCCGGCACTGCTCACTCGGCGTATGACGCCATTAGTTGTCCCCAGCCGTCTGAAAGACGGATCAAACGATTGCGGATTGGATCCGGCGGCGAATGGTGCAAGTTGCAACGTTGTTAGCAAAAATACATTAAAAACAGCTTATGATGGCACATCAGCGCAGAGCTCACAGGAGACACGTCCGCTCTACATGGCAGTTAGCCACGCCCCAGCTGCCAGCTTAGTTAATAGTTTTTCCTGGTCTACACAGTCGAAGACTGCCAATAAATTCAATAACATCAGCAGCCCAGACTTGCTTCCATCTATAATAGCGAGCTTCATATTTTTCGGTTTTGGCCGAAAAATATGAAGCCGTCCGGAGTAGCCAAGTCAATGTTGGGGCCACCAGAGTCCCGCAGCTATGATTCTGTGATACACATAACATCTATCTCATTGTCCACGATATAATCACGTATATCGGCGGCTGATTTATCAAATGAACGTGTGTTGAAGAGAGAAATCTCATATTTAGTATGTAGTCTAATATTATAATGTAAATGAATATGTATGTTTTGCCACTTAAAAAAGTTCGCTAGGGAACTATGCTACCTGTACAGAGCAGAAGATCCTTTAACTACTACATGTCGAATTACAGTCAAAAAGCAGCACTCTGAGTAAGTAACACGTGACAGCAGAGGTCAAGAAACTGACAATTATATTTATAATCCCAATAAGAGCAAAAATATCTTTGATTGGATCTTTACTGGAAACAAACGTAGAAATAAATAAAAATAAAAACACAAGGAGCAGAAAGGTGCCTCTAGCATGTCCTGCGCGGACTTGCTCAGACTTGGCCCCACCCCAACGCGCCGCCTTGCAAGGGGTTAAGTAGAGAAAAACATCCGACAGCAGCGCACTAAAATAGCAGAATAATCAGTTTTACCTAAGTTACAATTTCTAGGAGCAAGCAATCATGTTTAAGACAACAGTATTTCACTGTAATACATCAAAGTTAAAATACAGCAATTTAAAAGTATTAGAACTACGGCGTGCAAAAAACGCCATTAAACTCCAGGACCGGGAGTAAAAAAAAGAGGTTTTTAAAAAAAATACAATGAGGGAGAACAATCACCCAATTCCCCCAGCAACGGGCCGTCACTGCCGTGATTCAACTACAGGCCCACCAGAGAAAAACAATAACCCCCACCCCCCGAACCAGCCCTCGGAAGTCACAAACACCACCTGTTGGCCACCAGGTCCGGCATCGTTCTGGAGACAACAGCACGTCCCAAGGAACGGGCAACTTGGGGCATAGACAGGGCCGCGAACCCACAGCAGCCACTTAGCACGGGTCTGCAGGCACCGGGCGGTAATGCCCCACATGCCGGCTACACCTGAAGGAAGCCGAGATCCCATCACACAGCCCCACCAGGGGGCCAGCAATCGTTGCTCCCCAGTGCCCCGCACCGGGAACAGTCCAACCTGCTAGAGGCAGGCAAAATTAAACTGGACGCCGTGGTTTAAGGGGAGGAGTTATAGGAAATAGAAGGTCCTGTGTCAGAGGCAGGGGCCTCATGAGGTAAGTACTGGGACGAGGAAGAGTGGACGTGGAGGTAATGCTCTGATTACTTACTGGTAATCTTCATTACTCCTAGTCATACTCTTCCTCCTGAACGTGCGCAGGCAGGCCAGAAGCCACATAGGCCATGGAGACCACAACACGGAACCACCGGCAAATGGAAACCACAGATGCCTTACGCCCAGCCCCAGCCGGACCAAAAGCAATCAGAAGACTATCAGATCGGCGGAAAAGAGCAAGCCTAGTCAAATACTCCAACACTGCCCACCGGACATCAATGTTATGCCAAGCCACCTCCTCAGGCATTTTCACATCATGAAAGAAGGCAGGGAGAACCAGATCCTGAGAGGTGTGAAAACAGAGAAACAACCTTGGGGAGAAACTTCGGACCACACCTCAGCACCACCGAGTCCAGCAGCACCCTCAGGAAAAGAGGGTGACCCAACAGAGCCCCAATCACCCCAAGCCTACGGGCAGAAGTGATGGCAATAAGAAAGGCAGATTTCAGTGTAAGATGTTTGATATCAATCTCAAAATTGGCTCAAAAGGAGGCCCTTGAAGGAACTGTAAGACAAGAGGGAGATCCCAAGGGGGAAGCCCTTTATAAGTACAAGGGCGGGAAGAAGAAAAAACCCTGGAGCAACTCCCCTCCCCCAGCTCCCCCAACACCTCCCCATCCAAGTGACCATCGGAGTCCCCCAAAAGGAATTTAATGGAGGCCCTACGAGAGCGAAGCGTGGAAAAAACCGCCAAGCCATTGTCAAAACCCCTCCTGGAGGAATTGAAGGATAGCAGGGAGGCCAGAACGCAGGGGAGGGATCCCAGACCGCCCATACCAGTCTCGGAAAATGGCCCCAATCCCTGCCGTAAGCCATCAAAGTGGAAGGTCTAAGAGCACTCATTATGGATTCGACTACGGACCCGAGAACCCCCCCCTGAGATATCAGCCTAGACCGCCGAGCAATAACCACACTGCCCATTGCATTTGGCGGACTTCCAACGCAGATCCCCTTGAAGGGGAGAAGGCCACTTCGGAACCAGCCAAGGTTCCTGGGACCGAAGCTCCAACAGAGGGGAACCAACTCCGGTGGGACCAGAACGGAGCTAACAACAACACAGTCACCCTGGACACTGATGCGCCCAACCACCCGGGGAATAGGCGGAAAGGCATAAAGGAAACCCCAAGGCCACTGTACAGAGGCCACCCCCCAAAATCCTCCCTCGGCCTGAAACCAAGAGCAAAAGAGAGGAACTGTTGCTGAGGCCGGGGATGGCAACAGGTCTAGAACAGGGGTCCCGAATCTGACCCAGATCTCTGCAAAGACCTGGGCCGACAGGACCAGTTCCGCAGAGCAGTGAAACCGGCGTCTGAGAAGATCTGTTTGAACATTTTTCACCCCCTTGATATGTGAGGCCACCAGAGACACCAGATGCGATTCCCCCCAGGTGCCTATCAGAGCTGCCAGAGCATTCAAGGAGCGGCCGGACCCCTTTGGCGGTTGACAAATGCCAAGGCCTCTGTATTGTCCGTTCTGACCAAAATCATCCAGCAACCCCTTGAAGTACACCACAGCTCAGAGCTCGGAGAATGGCACACAACTCTCGCCGATTGGAAGATAGAGGGCTCTCCCCAGATCTCACAACCCTTGAGCTGAGAGGACCCCCAATGTAGACCCCCCCAACCCATTCCACTGGCATCAGTAGTAAGGAAGGCCACAGGAGGAAGGACCATGAGCACCTCAGCCTGTAGATTTGGAACCCCCAGCCACCATAGCAGGGAGACCCGCAGCGCTGGGGACACTGAAATCAAAGTTTCGAAAGCTGAGACGTCGGGAGTCAGTGGGAGAGAAGATAAAACACCAGGGGACGTAACTGAAGACAGGCCCAAGGACTAGAAAACACGCAAGACGCCACGTGCCCCACAAATTCAGCAGCAGGCGAGCCGAGACATACTGCCTTCTGAGAACCCTGCCCAGAACAGTCAGCAAGCGATGGACCCTCTCTAGGGACAGGAATACCCTCTCCATCCCGGGGCAAACCAGTGCCCCAACGAAAACTAGATCCTGAGAAGGCTCCAGCTGAGTCTTCCGTCAGTTCACTATCAAACCCTAGTCCCGCAATGCCTGGCAGACTATAGGGAGATGAGGCAGGACAGCCTGCCGACAGGACTCCTCGACCAACCAATCGTCCAGGTAGGGAAAAAAAATGCACTCCCTGCAGATGCAAATGCAAAACCAGCGGAGTCACCAGCATGGAGAACACTCCGGGAGCCAACTGCACCCCAGATGGGAGCACTAGGAACTGAAAACACTGACCTCATCCAATCCCCCCTGCACAACATCCAGAGTACGTTCTGCAAAGCCTCCACGTTGAAGCGTTCGGTCCGGATGAAGCAGTGCAGAGCCTCGAGACACATAGGCAGATGACACATCCTAGAAGGCATAGGGACCAGGAACACCCACAAGTAGAAAACTTGACCTTGAACAGGGAGAGGAACGGGCAATGGGGTAACCCAGAACAACAATTCAGAGAGAACGGATCCCATGGCCAACTACTCGGTCCATGAGCTGAGTACCAAAGTCCTAACCATGCAAACCTGGACAGGAGGAGACAGGAATGGCAACTTATAACCCCCTCCGGAAGGAGCCAAGTACCCAGGAAGCCGAACCCCACTGGTCCCATACACCTCTGAGAAGATAGAGACGAGGAGCCAGGTAAAAACGGCAGTCACTGCATTTGCACCAGGGGAAAATCACAGGATGTTGAAGCAGGCCTGTGCCACAATATAACAGCATGCTTGTCAGCCCCCAAAAAGACCGGACCTATCAAAAGGTAGATACAGGACAGCCCGGTAGTCCAGCAGAGCATGGCCCCCTCAGCCGACAGAGGCTGGCGTCAATGGGTAGAGTACTGTCACCAAGCGGGGCAATGTAAGCCATCCCGGCTAGCAGACACCAAAGGCAACCCCATACCTGGGGTATGCCTATACCGGAAAACTCACATAAGGAACAGCCCCCTCCACTGGCACCAGGTGCTCCGAGAACCCTTTTAAACACAGACATGTGCCACAATCTGCCATATTACTTCCACATTTCTGAGAGGAGGCGTGAAAGCAACACGTTGGCACCAGAGGACCCAGGCCATAAAAGAAGAGACACTAGGAACCCCTTGCATGGCCGTTACTTCTATGATGTATTAGCAGTTTCCATAATTCCATGCCGGACAAGGGAAAACAAATCCATCTCCTTCGTCCGTCCCCCGCGCAGTTCAGAGGAAGAGGACAGGACAAGGTGCCTGCGTCCATGGCTAGCACAAACACACCAGTAACTCGCCACCTGTATACACAACACAGGACTGAGAGGTGGCTTGAGCCGTGCGCTGGCAGCCCCATTCTCCACCAGTCGAGCCAATGGGTACCCCTCCAGAAGGCACAAACCAAGAGGAAAAAACCAAACAAAACAATCCCCTAGGCAACGCAGCATCAAACAGGAGGCATGTCGTTGCACGGCCCCAACAGCAGGAGAATCAGGGCACAAATATTCACAAAGCCCCCAACTCCTTACCGCATCCCATGCCCTGCAGGACCCAGGCCGTGATGACCTTGCGCCGGCCTACAAACTTGCAAAACACAACCGGGTTGAAGCACCTGCCTCCGTAAGGCACACCAATGAGCCGGCATGAATGGGACGCCAAGAAGGCCATACCAGCAGTGGAGGGGAAAAACAGCAAGCACAGAGCCCCCTCCCCTCTCCTTACCTTCCCCCGGGCCCAGCAGGACCCGGGACACAATGCCCACACTGTGGTCCGGAGCCCAGCAAAGAACCGAGCGAGGCAATCCCGCTCAACTGGGACCCCAAGCCCCGCAGGGGGCCCAGGAGCAGCACCGCACCCGAGGGAGCCGAAGACCCCACCACACAGCCACCCCCCACACCCCCACAGGGGACCAGCAATCGGTGCTCCCCGGTGCCCCGCACCGTGAAGAAAAAGTCCAGCCTGCCAGAGGCAGGAAAAATTAAACTGAGTGACGTGGATGTGGGGGAGGATTTAAAGAAATAGACGAAGGTCCTGTGTCGGAGGCAGGGGCCTCATGAGGTAAGTACTGGGACGAGGAAGAGTGGACGTGGAGGTAATTTTAAGTTTACCGAGAAGTAATCAGGTCCACTTCCACTTTACATATTGTGTAAACTGGGCATCATTGGATCAAAGCAGGTTTAAGTTTACAAATAAAATACAAGTTTCCTTACTAAATAAAAGATATGTAACGGACCTTGCATGTTAAATTAATTTATAGCCAGAAACAGCATCTGTATCAGGCAACATGATCATGTACAGTACACGTTCATTAAGTAGTTGGCTGTGCATATATAATAATGGCTACTTGAAAAAGGTTTTGTAAGGAGGGTCGCTTTACTTGTTAATGGACGAAGTTTTATTTTTTCATTAGAGATGCACTGGACCGGGCTAATGTTTCGAATATTCAAAATATAAAAATCAAAAAGAAATTTGAAGGTAAGAAACGTGTCACAAACCAACGAGTCGTCTTTTCACTTCTGTGCAAGATTCTGCTAGGGCAGTGGCATTGCTGAATAGCGTTGCCGTTCCACTGGAAGACCTAGAGGACTCTATAATCTGGGCACTAATACCCGGCACTATAGGTTTCCACGAACAATGATGTTTTCTGAGACTTGCAGCATTTGAACACAGCAACTAGACTTGTGCCATCTCACAGTACAATAATACAACCCCATGTGCCTCTGTCATCGGATAGCATAGTTGTACAACAAAGCATACATTGGAGACTATATGCACTCCACTGGTAACTTTTCGGCAAAAATTGAACATTTTAACATCAGAGTAAGGTTCCCGCCCGCGAACTCTTCCCTGCGGTCCACTGAAAGAAGACAAAAACAATACAAACACTGCAATGTCGGTTAAAGTAACGCACCTGGGCGTATGTTTTTGTTGCCACAGCTGCGCCGTAAACAACCGTTAACCGGTTTGCTGATTCAACGAGCAACAGGGGTAAAGTCAAAGCCAGCCATCGCTTAGCCTCAGCCTCCTCCTAATCACGTGAGTTGCACGTTACGTTCAGCATGTGTACGTCTGAAGTCTACGCTAATTCTGCTCGGGGGTTTTTGGCCTCAACTTCGCCCTCAGGTCACCGTCGGTTCACCACCGGCATTGGAAGAGTAACCGAGCCAGACTATTGGTCTTGATGGAGGAGCGGCCCAGAGAAACCTCCCAAAAGGAAGGAGGATGGCGGAAGTGACTGTGCTTGGGGTGGGTCTAAAGCAGCCGAATTAATAGGCTGACAGGCGGTAAATTTAAACCTGTAATAGAACGTGAAGAAACGTCCGTGGGTCCTGTTAACTATTGGCACCAGTTGCCTCTGGCTCTAGTCTGTCGGTCGCATATATGTGAATGGAAGGCTTCTTTTAATGAACAAGTACTTTTTTTATTTATTTAAGCGCACATGGCTGAATAAATCAACGTTTTACACTGGACAATGATACACAAAATTCACATCATTAAAACATACAAATGCCTTAAATGAATATAAGATCACACAATTAAGAAGTACAATAAAAATACAATACAATGCCTTATTATACATGTTTTAAATAAAACAGTCGATTGGTCATATAAGAAGAATATAAAAGAATAAGACAGGTCCATGTATTCAATTATTGATTCGGGAGTGCATCTAAAAGTTCCTTTGCCTGCAGCCAGATGTGATGATCAGCTGAAATCACTACGATGGACTCACTCCGCACAATATAACATACTCCAAAACTGATCAGATTGATAGGACATACATTTAAAATAACCTTTCTCATAATGCGTTGTGAGTGCATCACAATGGGTGAGTCGCTACATTCGATTTGCAAAGCCTGCAAAGACACTCCTCCCAAGGAATTTCCTTCCATGCTCCTGTGTTCTCCAAAACGGTCAAAGTGCAGATATAAAATAAAACGAGTTAGTAGTAGTGTATGTAATTTGATTAAATAACTACGAGGAGTGTCAGTAAACATTCGCTGGTAGGTGTATACAACGTATTAGTGCAGTTTTTCAAATGCGTAAGAGACTGCGCAAAATCATATTCCCTAGATTTCCAGACGTGTTTGCTCAGGAAGAAACCCACCTCTGGATCCAGCCGAAGGGACAGACACATGTTCATACAATGGTTGTGAACCAGGCTCTCTAATTCCCTATACCAGGTACTATGTGAGCACGCTTCACATGGGCGAGGGCAAGGCTCAAGAGCGGTCCATTGGTAGCCCCTTCAAAGTACATTTTGGCCCATAACTTACAGGCAGACACTTTCCAGAGGGACTGCAAAGACTGCAGTTCCAATTCCAATCTGATCGCCTCCACTGGAACCGGTCCAGGTAGGCCAAGTATAGAACATAGTATTCTACCCTCTAGTTTGTGCAACCACCTAACCACCTTCTCTGGCAATAACTCTAAGACATATAGGATACAAGGGATGATAGAAATCCTATATATGTTTACATTGGCCTCAATAGAGCCACCTCCACAACTGTCTATAGCTATTTTTATGACGAGCCATTTCTGCCAAGCTTTCGGAGGAATGGCATCGGCAAGATAAGAAAGGAACGGGGAGGCCTTGATAAGGATATCCACGTTCTTGTGTTTATCTACCTGCTACAGACTAATTCCACCTAGTCTCCAAGTAAAGGAAGCACAGCCGAAGGCCCTTTTGCCAATGGTCATCATTTTAGTCTTGGCTACATTAACACATAGGCCATTTAGGCCAGTGTAATTTTTAAACAAGTTTAGTGAGCGCTGAAAGCCAACTGCCGTCCTATTAAAAATAACTGTGTCATCTGCATACGTTAAGCAGTAGATATCCTCATTCCCATAGTGTGGGGGTGATTATGTGCAGATTTCAGGGCAGAAGGAAAATCGGCAACATATAAGTCAAAAAGCAGGGGAGCAAGGACACACCCCTGCTTGAGCCCTGTATTGGTAAGGAAGGCCTTAGATAATAAGCTCTCCTGGGAGATTCTTACCCTAGCACTGGTGTTGTTATGCAGCAGTTTAATAAAATAAAGTAAGGAGGGATCAACACCCGCTATCTCCAATTTCTCCCATAGTCTTGACCTAATAACACTGTCAAAAGCTGCACTATGATCAACATTGCACATGTAAAGAGTGGACTCTGGATTTTGGTAAGTATCAGAGATACGTGTATGGAGAACCCATATAGAATGTGAAGTACTACAGTTCTTCCCAAATGCAGTCTGCAAAATGTTCAAGAAAACTGTTTGTATCTGCCCAAACTGTAAGCATCTTGAATAAAAGTGTTGAAAAGAGGTTACCGCTACAATCGGGCATTGCTGACAAGGGCCCGCTTGTGGACAGGTATCAGATTCTTGCCTGGACCGGGGAATAGTACCAGCCTCACAAATGTGTAGGAATAATTCATGCAATATAGCAGCCCATAGCAAGAGGTCTTCCTTAATTACTGCGTTGCACAAGCCATCTGGGCCAATGGCCCCGGAGGCTTTAGACTTGATAATGATATCAGCTAGGTTCGCCTCCCTGACATGTGACCACACAACAGACCCAGCTATAGTAGCAATAGCAACCACAATGGCGATTTCCTTTTCATTCCAGTACAATTCCCTAATAAAAAGGCCCAAAACTCCCTCCGTGATGTGAGACACGTCACTGGCTGTTAGGAAGAATTCTCAAGAATGTGCTAATTTCCCTTACCTTTGGAGCCCCCCAGCAACTTTGTTGGATTTCTAGGATTTTAATTTTTACCTGGAAAGAGTGTGAGCCTTTTTTCCCACTCTTTCATGTATTTTGATGTGTGTTTTACTTTTGTGTTATTTGGATATGGAGTTTTAAAACAACTCCATAGGCATCATCTTTTTCTTGTGTGTCACACAGCACCTTCAGTGCAGTGGCACATGCATGTCTTTCAGACTTCCCAAGGTTTAAATACCTTCTCTGGCACAGACTACTGTCTCCCAGAGCATGTAAAGTTAAATTGACTTTACTAGTCTTTTAAATTTACAGACCCAGCGCACACTATCTTCCTATAGAGTGCTGGAGGGGTTGCCTAGCATCCCCTGAGTCTAAACACTCATGTAACAGTCAAATGTTACCCTTTCCCTCTTGAAACGGCTGGTGGCAGTGGTTTAGACAAACTACCATGATTTTTCCCGACAGCGGACACTGGTAGCTAAAAATTGGAGCAGCCATGACTTTCAATATGGCGCCCAAGACCGACTTTTTTCGCTGTTTCTTTTAGGAACAGTCCTTCTAGTGTTTGTCTCTGCGCGCCAAACCAGGTTTGGTCCCTTTGTTCGTTGGCCTTTGGCGGGCTTCAGTGCTGAAGCCCTCCTCTGGCGCCTTAGTGTCTGGGGTGGACAGGATGTGAGGGAGGCGCCCAAAACTCACTGTGCTTAGTCTCCTAGGAGACCTGAATGCACTCTGGCGTGATTGGCCGGCCGACAGCTGTCCGACAAGGACAGCCACCCTGCTGGGTGAATGACAGGTCTCTGGGACTTGGAAAGCAGAGACGACCACTGGAACGAAAGAACGAACGAAAGAACCGAAGACGAGCTGAAGGAAGACGACTGCCGCAACTCCTGGTCCACCGGTGAAGCCCTGCTGCAGGCCTGAATTGCCTGAAGCTCCATCGACAGAGAAGCCCTTCAAGGTTAACTTCTTCCCTTAAGTTTGGTGGGAACAACCAACTCGCAAGTCAGCTGGACACTGTCTCTATACTGGTCGAATTTTCTTCAGAGTGCTGTTGAAAACTGGATAGCCAGTGAGAAGGATACCAGTTTGTGGTCTTAAAGGCACTCATGCCTTAAACCGACATTTTGCCAAGCATGTGGCCTCTTCCCTGGGCAGTGCAGGAACCTCCCGACGTCCTCCTTCTTGTCCCCATGACTGAAGTACAGGAACAGCGAGATCTGCTTGAACTGCCAGGAACAACTGCATCAGCTACAGCTCTTCTTCATTTAAAAGGTACTGTGCAAGTGCGGCCAAAAAATCCTTTCTGCTGTGGTGAAAGTTTGTGAAAGTTTCCCAACTTTGAAGGCTTGTCCTTCCCTAAACCGACATAATAACTTTTCGTCTGACCAACTTCTTCTAAAAACCGTGGCAAAGACTTACTAGCAGAACTGTGCTATCCTATCCAAGACTCTGAACCGTTGACTTTGGCCGTGGCCTATTGAATTGAATTGCTGGTTGTAGTGAACTAAAACTATTTGCCCTACCTCTGAAATATTTGTGCTTTCATTCTTTTAACCTTGTCTTTTTACCCCTTTTTAAAGTAAGTTAAGTGCCATTTTGCTCCCACTTCAGGGGGACTGAACTTGTTCAGAAACTGATTGGTTGTGTATTGTAGTATATAAGATTGTGATATTGAGCTGCTCTTACTAGTGGAATGTTTTCCAACTGACTGTGTAAATAAATGTTTATTCTTTTACCAAGAAACCTTGAGTAAGTGTTTATTTGTACCACTGTGATTTCTGCCCCTTTGTCTAACCTCTTGTACTGCTCACTTTACTCTTGAGATAAGTCTGGCTTCTTAGCCACTGCTACCACATTACTGTGTAGTACAGGCTTGTACCAAAGGTGAAATTGTACTTACACTTGTAGTCTTAATTATGTGTAGTGTTCCCAAAGGGTACTGCATGTTATTCTGCCTAACACTGTCTGTCGATCCGGATCTAAATGAACGTAACAAGTGGCAACATTTGTTTGAGTCATGGGTGCGAATCAAGCAATTAATGAACTTCCAGCAGGAGGCAGATTAGTTAAATATACAATCCCGTAGCCAAGTACAATAATAATACTCCTTTTTAATTTGGCCGATTAGGTGGTACTTGCCCACCTATAAGCTGAAACTATTGTATCAGAGTATAGATAGGGAGAAATGGCATATGAGGAGGGACACACAGCTTGTAGGTGTTGTTTGGCGTATTTTCCCACCAATCGACTGCCCATGCTAATCCGTGTGGCCATTCCCACCCAGTTCCTGACCCTTCCAGCCCAAAACACCACCTCATGAGAAATCTTTAAGCTCGCTTTAAACCAGCCTTACCATCAAAGTTTGTGCTTAAACTACCTGCCAGTGTATTTTTCAAAACACTCTTCTTAGAGTTAAGTACCTAATTGGTGTAATAAAATGTCTTAACCAGGTCTGTCTTCAACCACTCGATTTATAAGCATTATACATGTGCTTCACTGATGTCCTATTAAAAAAAGCATTGGCGGAGGCCACCAGAGGGCGCGGGCAAGATGGCTGCCTGAGCTCTGAGCTCCGTACCCAGCCCCGGGTAACTCAAGGAGAAGAGAGGGAACGGGGGCCCTGCCAGCCACACGACCCCCAGTCGACGCCGCATGAGACTGTGGCCCCCCACTGGGTCCAACTTCGGAGTCTGTCCGACACTCACAGCCCGAGTTCTGCGGTTTGAGGGCCCTCGCGGCCCCTCCCCCACAACCTGCAGCGACCTGTTGGGGGAAGCCTCTGCGGCCGTGTCGCGCGTGGACTGCTGGAGTCGCACTGGAACACAGAGGAAGGAGCCCACCACGGCGAAGGAGGAGGCCGCGGCAAAAGAAGCGAAGAACCGCAGCTGGCATCCTGTGAGACGCCGAGGCTCCGTGTCCCAGTTTTCACGCCGGGCTCCGTGCGGCCGTTGCTGCGCAGCCCCGTGGGACAGGAGCCCGGCACTTCCACCCACCTCGCGGACCTAGTGGCCTCACACGCTGGGATGTGCGAGGAGCAGTGCCACCCCAGCCCCTGCCTCCAGACCTGTCTAAACACTGGGGGGGCTGACGTGGGAGCGCGCCCCCCGCACCCTTCATCGGCGACGCATGCGGATAGAGGACAACCGGATCTCCAGACACGGATCCCCCATTGAGAACGCTGTGGGGCGGTCCCGCGGGACGAGAGTGTTATGCCTCCCCGCCCATGAGCCGCCTGCTCGGGGGCTAACATCTACCAGAGCCTACCTCAGCCCCAGCTACCAGGCGGAGGGAAGCACCGGGGGCCAACGCGGGAGTACGCCTCCCCTGCAGTGAACATTGAAAGGAGGCATTTGGGATACTAGGTGAGGACCCCCCCATCTCGGTGAGGCACGAGCCACATCCCCCCATAACTCATCTGGGGGTGAGGTGAATCCAGAGAGGCCTCACCCCCCCAACCCCAGTTCGGGCCGTCGCGGGAGGGCACCCTTGTACCTACAAACTGGGGGCCACAGGAAGCCACACGCCGACACCCAGATTTACTCCCCTCAGGAATTGAGCCCACGGGGGAGGGCCACCTGGAAAGAGGCTTGACCTCAGGGTGCAATACAGAGTACATTGCCCGCGCTTGACCCCCGAATGGCTGCACAGGGTGCGCCCCGCCCCAGAGGACGCGCGCAGTGTTGCCTAGACCGCTAAGAACCCGGAGCCCACTCGCCAAGGAACCCAGAGATCACCATCACAGGGGCGCCTACCCGCTCTGCGCAAACCCGACCCCCAACGGGTGCCAGTAACTACGAACTACGCATCCCCACCCCCCCCATCCTGGTGGGTTCCAACACGGCCACAGGCTCAACAACGTGCTCCGATAGATATCGGCCAGAACAAGCACCCCATGAGCTGGAGAGAGAGCCTGTCTAAATACCAATTTGTGGCCAACAAGGGCGCCATGGCTACCGGAGGCCCATCCACGCCGCCTCCCGACCTGGGCGCCATCCAGAACAATATCCAGATGATCCGGGAGGAGATTTGTGGGATAAGGACTGACATGGGCGCCAAACTGGCCGACCTCACAACCAAAGTCACCACCTTAGAGAACCGAATGGAGGGAGTCGAAAACAACCAGCTCTCTACAGCACTCCTAGAGACCCAGATGGAAGCCAGATTCCAAGAAATGCAACGGCGCAAAGAAGAACTCCGGCTGAAGTTGGATGACATGGAAAATAGGGAGAGGAGAAACTTGCGCATTTTTGGATTAGTGGAAGCGGAGGGAGAAAGTATACAAGGCTTGGAGGGCAAAGTGCACGACATCATAAGGATTGTCATGGGGGCGGATGCCGATAGCGAGATCAAATTCGACAGGGTCCACCGTGAGGGTGGAGGGGGCAGAGGCCCGCGCTCTGTGCTAGCCCGCCTACACTACTACAAGGACAAAGCCAAGATCCTAGAGAAAGCAAGGAACCTCGGCAATATTCAATACAGAGACTCTAAGGTGGCTATTTTCCAGGACCTCTCAGCCCTCACCCTGGCAATGAGAAAGAAGTGCGGCAACCTCGCCAGATGGCTTCAGGGAAAGGGGGTCAGGTACCGCTGGGGCCATCCCTTCTACCTGACGTTCGAGTGGCAGGGGGAGAGACACCATCTAGTGTCGGAAGAGGACATCCAACGGGTCACGGATGACTTAGTGGGCGACCGCGCCGGCTATTCCGGTGACCGAGGAGGAGAGGCCTGGGACCCCCCACGAGGCCCTAGCAGACTGGAGAAGCTCAGTGGCAAAACTAAGGTCAAGGGGGCCCGCAAGTTCCAAAAAACCAGACATCCATCAACGGCCTCGGAGGACCACCCGAAGTAATAGCGCCACCTCCACAGAGGGGGAGAAAATTCTCTTATGCCCATTGTCACTGGGCGGTGTCACTGGTGGGGTTGAGGGCCGGAGGCACTACGGACACGCGCCACGTTGGCACAGTGTTTGGCCCGCAGGGTTACAGGGCTGGTGGATGTTCACCAAATGTTGTCTACACTGTTAAGCGGACCCGTGCACGGGTTCCGAGTTTGAGGTTACAGGGGGAGTGGGGGACCACGGTTCCAAGATCCCACCTCGGGCACTTGAGCCGAGGTCTGAGTGGGGTCGTCCCACATTAAAAGAAGGAAACGGGATTCCCTAATTACACGAAAAACCCGGGGCTGGGGTTAGAGTCCTTGGTGGTTCGTTGACCAACCCTGACATCTGTTGGGGGGACGTGGACGGACGCCTTACAAAGTGGGGGAATGGGTGGGGGAGGGCAGGGGGGGATTGGGTTAGGGGTGGGGGGTGGGGAAGGACCAACGGGGAGAAGATGATGGAGACACCAAGAGGGGTTGGAGGGAGGGGGGGGTTAGCCTGATCGATACAGAGTCCAACGTCCTGCAACGGACCCCACACCAGAACTACACCAAGGAGCAAAGGGAAGTAGACTCCAAAGACGAGCATGGTTGAAGGCAAGATAGGCACACTAAATGTCAAGGGCCTAAAGTCCCAAAACAAAAGATCGCTGACTAGCAACATGTTCCGCAGACAACAGCTAATGGTGCTCTTCCTAAAAGAAAACCCACTATAAACAGGGGAAAGAATCACCTATCAGGGGGAAGGAAATAGGGTCCAACTACTGGGCCTCCCATAGAAGTTCAAAGAAGGAAGGGGTTAAGGGGTTGGGATCCTCTTGAACAAAACATTCCAACTCTCAAACATAGAAACCAAGTGAGGTTTTGGGGGGAGGTTCCTGGGGATCAAGGGCACCTGCGAAGGCGAACGGGTCACCCTGGCCAACCTATACGCCCCCAACTCAGGCCAGATACGATTCCTGACCCAGATCCTAGGGGTAATGGATGAGTGGGCAGAGGGAGCCATGATACTGGGGGGCGATTTTAATCTTATTAAGGACCCCAAATTGGACTGGTGGACAGCGAGAGGGGCGGAACAAAAGGGGGTCACTAAAGATAAAGATAACCTAGTATTGCAGACCCTCCTAAAAGAACACTTCTGGACAGACATCTGGCGCTCGGCATACCCGGGTCCGGGGAGATACACCTTCTTCTCCCCCCCACCAGACATATACTAGAATTGATCTGCTCCTGACCTCAGAGGAAGGGGGGGTGGCCACGGTCCCAAAGGTTGAGACAATAATATGGTCTGACCACGAGTTACTAGTGGCAACCTGGTCGCTGCCCCTCTCCCCCAGATCCTCACACTTGCGATGTAATGATACTCTCTTGAGGGACCCAGTGTTTAAAGACTTCTTGAGAAAGAAAATGGAGGCATATTTTGAAACGAACGATAATGGGGAGACGGATATGGTGACAGTGTGGGAGGCGGCTAAGGCCACCTTCTGTGGTCTCCTCATGACCGAGGGCGGTAGATGCAAACGGGAGAGAGGACTGATAGAACACAAGTTACGAGCAGAGTTGAAGGCCCTACGGGCCAGGCTCAACCAGGATGGAGAGGACAGGGTATCCCTCCTGACGGAAATGAGAGAGAAGAGACAGGCACTGCACACAGTCCTCATAGTGGAGGTGGTTAAGAAAATGAGGTACACGAGGCAGAGGTATTATGAAAGGGGAGACAGGGTGGGAGCATTATTGGCGCGTAGGGCTAGGGGATGCAGACTGGAGAGGAGGGTCGGGCCTATTAGGGATAATGGGGGCAACAGGCGCAACAAAAAAGGAGAAATAGTCGACTCCTTCGCCGTTTTCTATAGGGAACTCTATACAAGGCAGGAAGGGGAATCACTGGAGGACATGCAGGCATATCTGAGGGAGCACCCACTGCCCCGGCTTACAGAGGGGGAACTGCAGGAACTGGACACGGACATAGCTGTTGAAGAGGTCGAGGCAGCCATAAAAAGACTAAAAGTGGGAAAGGCCCCGGGGAGCGATGGGTATACGGCTGACATCTACAAACAGTTTCAACCCACGCTAATGGAACCCCTAGCCAAGTTATTCAATCAAATCAGAAATCAGGACACAATCCCTCCCACCTTCCTGCAGGCCCTTATCACAGTAATCCTGAAACCGGGTAGAGATCTGGCAGAGTGTGGTTCTTATAGACCCATTTCACTCCTGAACCTCGATGCCAAGATCTTCGCCAGAGTGCTCGCAACCCGCCTAGAGAAATGTCTACCCCGCCTGGTCCACCCGGATCAGGCTGGATTCATACTCAACAGGCAAGCCTCTGACAGTATGCGTAAAACTCTCCACGTGTTAAACTCAAAGGTGACCCGAGACGAGGGAACCCTAGTGCTGGCTTTGGACGCAGAAAAGGCCTTCGACAGGGTCAGATGGGCATTCATGGGGGAGGTCCTCTCGGCGTTGGGGATGGGCCAGAGATGGTTGGGTTGGACGTCGGCACTGTACTCAGCACCCACGGCCAAGGTAGTCGCTAATGGTATGGAGTCGGAGGCCTTCCCTCTAGGGAGAAGTACAAGACAGGGCTGCCCTCTGTCCCCCCTGATATATGCCCTGGTCATGGAGCCCTGGGCGATTTCAGTAAGGAATGATGAATCGATCAGCGGAGTCCGGATGGGCGATTCCCACTGTAAAATCAGCCTATTCGCCGACGACGCCCTCCTCTATTTCACCAGGCCCTCACTAACGGTTCCCCACGTAATGCGGGGACTGGCACGCTACGGGGATCTATCGGGGTTCAAGGTTAACCTGGGTAAATCAGTGGCATTTATAGGGGGTCACCTATTGGAAACGGAGACAAAATACGTGGAGGAACTCCCCTTCCGGCTGCAAAGAGATGGGTTTTGGCACTTGGGGATCCAGATCACAGCCAACCATGCTGACCTCTTTCCTAAAAACTTCACCCCGCTATGGACAGAAGTCAAGAGGGGGATAGAGAGGTGGGCAGGATCGGGATTCTCATGGATGGCACGCCTTAATCTGATCAAAATGGTGGTCCTCCCCAAGTTCCTGTTTCTTTTCCAGATGCTCCCGTCCAGGTACCCAAGACCTTCTTAAATTCAATAAAACGCACCTTACTCAGGTTTCTCTGGGCTGGTAAGAAACATAGGATCTCATATGACGTATTAACGCGACCCAAGGAGGACGGCGGGGTGGGGTTGCCGGATTTTGATACATACTATAGGGCAGCCCAATTGAGGATCCTCGTAGACCATTTCAACCATGGGACAGAAAAGCAATGGGTGGCCCTAGACAACAGGTTTCTTGCCCCGGTTACGCTTGATGAGTGGCTATGGGTCCCGAGATCACGGGTGCCCAAAAGTGTTATAAACCACCCAGTACTGGGAGTCCTGTGGGCTATCTGGAAGGAGGGAGGTTACTACAGATGGCTCACTACCTGGCCCTCCCCGTTGAGCTGCATTTGGGCCACTCCGTTCATAGATAAAGTGGCCGAACCAGCCGCCTATCAGCGGTGGTACGAGGCGGGTCTCACCAGGGTGGGCCACTTGTGGGAGGGAGGGTCATTCATGCCGCTGCTGGATCTTGAGGAAGCCTTAGGTTTGGGAAAACTGTCACCATTCCACTATCTCCAACTCAAGGGGGTTCTTACTGAGCCTTAATGGGGTGATACCCTCAGGAGGGACCTAACAGACTTCGAGAAAATGATCATCTCCACCCGGGGCTCGAAGGGGGTCATATCCCACCTATACAAACTCCTCCTGTTTTCAACTCCAAGGGACCCCCCGCCAGCACGGACGCAATGGGAGAAAGATCTGGGGGTGGCCATAGATGACAAGAGGTGGACGAAGATGTGCATCGGAGCCCACCGCTCAACGACCTCCCCTCAGTACCGTCACCAGGCCTTAAAAGTGCTACACAGGTGGCACTATCCTCCACAGAGGATCACCAGAATGAGCCCGGGTTACGACCCCCTCTGCTGGAAATGTCGCAAAACAAAGGGTGATTACATTCACATGTGGTGGGCGTGTCGCAGGGTGCAGTCGTACTGGGGGGAGGCCCTGTCCTGGATCAGGGGAGTTGACGGAATCCGCAGACCTAAGTGCCCTTGGTTGATTCTCTTTGGGATTGGGGTAGGGGACGACCACGAAGACACCCAGGGGCACATGCTACAGGTGATGCTAGTGGCAGCCAGGTGTTGTCTGGCCCAAAAATGGAAGACCCCGCACATGCCCGGGGAGAAGGAATGGGTCACCAGTGTTCGGGCCATATATGACATGGAGTTCTTAACGCATGTCCTCGATGAGTCTAGGACCAACATTGAGGAACTCTGGCTCCCCTTTTTCGAAAAATACGAATGCCCAGCCTGAAGGGAGGAACCAATACCTGGAGACACGTCTTGTCACCAGGTTACGATCAAAAGGACGCCCCACAGACACAAACCAACCTATAGGGGACCGTCTCAGTGAGGCACCTACGAACTGAGCCCATGACATGTGTGCAAGAAATAATCGGACAGTCGAAGTCTACGAATGAACTCTGTGGGCCTGTTGGACATATTTGAAAACAACACTCGATCATTGGCTAAGGGGGGTGAGGGGAGGGGGGCGAAGGGTTATTATCAAGATGTTGCTTTTCTCTTTCTGTAAAAGTTTATGGTTGAAACGGCAGACACGATGTAATAACCTAAAAATGTTAATAAATCTTTATTTAAAAAAAAAAAGCATTGGCAAAGCCAACAGTTTTGGCTTGTGTATATGTAGTAGGCATTTGCCAGACACTGCTATTAGATGCCTAGAGGACAGGGTATCCCTCCTGACGGAAATGAGAGAGAAGAGACAGGCACTGCACACAGTCCTCATAGGGGAGGTGGTTAAGAAAATGAGGTACACGAGGCAGAGGTATTATGAAAGGGGAGACAGGGTGGGAGCATTATTGGCGCGTAGGGCTAGGGGATGCAGACTGGAGAGGAGGGTCGGGCCTATTAGGGATAATGGGGGCAACAGGCGCAACAAAAAAGGAGAAATAGTCGACTCCTTCGCCGTTTTCTATAGGGAACTCTATACAAGGCAGGAAGGGGAATCAGTGGAGGACATGCAGGCATATCTGAGGGAGCACCCACTGCCCCGGCTTACAGAGGGGGAACTGCAGGAACTGGACACGGACATAGCTGTTGAAGAGGTCGAGGCAGCCATAAAAAGACTAAAAGTGGGAAAGGCCCCGGGGAGCGATGGGTATACGGCTGACATCTACAAACAGTTTCAACCCACGCTAATGGAACCCCTAGCCAAGTTATTCAATCAAATCAGAAATCAGGACACAATCCCTCCCACCTTCCTGCAGGCCCTCATCACAGTAATCCCGAAAGCGGGTAGAGATCTGGCAGAGTGTGGTTCTTATAGACCCATTTCACTCCTGAACCTCGATCCCAAGATCTTCGCCAGAGTGCTCGCAACCCGCCTAGAGAAATGTCTACCCCGCCTGGTCCACCCGGATCAGGCTGGATTCATACTCAACAGGCAAGCCTCTGACAGTATGCGTAAAACTCTCCACGTGTTAAACTCAAAGGTGACCCGAGACGAGGGAACCCTAGTGCTGGCTTTGGACGCAGAAAAGGCCTTCGACAGGGTCAGATGGGCATTCATGGGGGAGGTCCTCTCGGCGTTGGGGATGGGCCAGAGATGGTTGGGTTGGACGTCGGCACTGTACTCAGCACCCACGGCCAAGGTAGTCGCTAATGGTATGGAGTCGGAGGCCTTCCCTCTAGGGAGAAGTACAAGACAGGGCTGCCCTCTGTCCCCCCTGATATATGCCCTGGTCATGGAGCCCTGGGCGATTTCAGTAAGGAATGATGAATCAATCAGCGGAGTCCGGATGGGCGATTCCCACTGTAAAATCAGCCTATTCGCCGACGACGCCCTCCTCTATTTCACCAGGCCCTCACTAACGGTTCCCCCACGTAATGCTGGGACTGGCACGCTACGGGGATCTATCGGGGTTCGGGCCATATATGACATGGAGTTCTTAACGCATGTCCTCGATGAGTCTAGGACCAACATTGAGGAACTCTGGCTCCCCTTTTTCGAAAAATACGAATGCCCAGCCTGAAGGTAGGAACCAATACCTGGAGACACGTCTTGTCACCAGGTTACGATCAAAAGGACGCCCCACAGACACAAACCAACCTATAGGGGACCGTCTCAGTGAGGCACCTACGAACTGAGCCCATGACATGTGTGCAAGAAATAATCGGACAGTCGAAGTCTACGAATGAACTCTGTGGGCCTGTTGGACATATTTGAAAACAACACTCGATCATTGGCTAAGGGGGGTGAGGGGAGGGGGGCGAAGGGTTATTATCAAGATGTTGCTTTTCTCTTTCTGTAAAAGTTTATGGTTGAAACGGCAGACATGATGTAATAACCTAAAAATGTTAATAAATCTTTATTTAAAAAAATAAAAAAGCATTGGCAAAGCCAACAGTTTTGGCTTGTGTATATGTAGTAGGCATTTGCCAGACACTGCTATTAGATGCCTAGGTACTCGCACCATTTTGCATCTGCTACCATCAATAGTCAGTTAATGCCACTATGGCAGTGCCTGGCAAGCTGGCAAGTGCCTTTCCCATAACTACTCAAATGCCCAAACCTTTGGCATTGCCATTGCATGTTTTTTATAAAGGTAGCTTGAAAAGTACTCAAATCACAAAACACAGCTTGACAGACATATACATTTATTTATTTGAACTTTTTTTAACACGTCACAAGCCCAGGAGCCTCAGGGCGCATATAAAACAAACAGAGACAATCGCATAAAACGTCAGGAAGACGGGATCAAAGGATAGGAGTTCAGTCGAGGGGGAGGTCGAAGAGGTCATATTTATTTATTTATTTGAATGTCGTGAAGAGGGATGGTCGAATCCTACCCCTGCTCCCCCTCCCACAAGATACATGGCCCGTGAGAAGAACCACAGATGCCGTTATCGACCATACCATTTCGAACCGATTCCTAGTGCTTCTATGATAGACAAGTATGTCGAGAGGTACCCACTCATCCAACCATACAGCCCAGGAGCAGTGCAAACACTACCCAGAGTAGATGAGGAGCCTCAGGGTGCAACTAAGGAGACTTCAATTGACAGTATCGATTAAAGCGCCTAGAAGCTATGCTACTGACATCATTAGAGACACCATAACATAGCAGCTTTAGACAAAAAGCACACGTGCCATCTGCACATCGGGACACAAAACACACACCCAAATACATGAAGAACATATGCAGAACAGTTCTATAAGTTAGAGGACCGATACATAGACACTCTGCCTTTGCTTTATTATTTTGTCATTAGCTGAACTGCAGCAATGCAGAAACCACAAGAAGCAAGAGATCCTGAACAAGCTTGCAGATGCTTACATGCAAATAACCTTATGGAACGGCGGAGGCACCTATGGGACCTGGCAGGACCAATGTATTACAAGCATGTGGTGAACTATAGAATAACACAAACATGTAGAAGCCAGGCCATGGCTTAGGAAAATCACATTAGACCACAATCGTCTCAGAGCTGAGCTGAGCTGAATTCAGACTGAACAGGAGAGCAACCGTGTGAGAAAGGGCCGGCTGCCAAGGCCACCAAGATACGAGTGACATTCCATTCCCTGAATGGCAGTAACACCAGCTGCAATAAATACAAATAAATCCACATAAATCGGAGTAATTTGGAGCTCTAGAAGCCCAAAACACGGTCTCTGAACACGTGACTCGGCAGCTTCGATGATGAACCGAAACCGGCGCTAGGAAAGAGGAGTGATCTCACGCCAACAGACAGAAGCTTGCAACAAAGTCGTTACAGCAAGAGACAAGGGTTGCATGATGTGAACGGGCACTCTCATAGACTTTGGTGGTGTACACAAGTTACAATGAAGAAACATAATTGTTCTTATTACCTTGAGAAGGTACACCTCAAGCTGAGAATCATTTTGGGACCCAGGCGTCAGCTCTAGCCAACCACAGTTCAGTATCCTAGGGGTGGGTAGCAATGGGCAAGAACCAATGGTAAGACCCTCACACTGAAACATTGTTTAGTGACAGCAATATTGGGATGGGCCAGGCCTGACATCTGACATGGAAGAGCCAATAAACTAACACATATAGGGCCCACTATAGGTAGACTAACACTCATCAGCCAATCCAGTCACAAAATAGGTTTGCTGGAGAGGGGGCAGGTTGTGACGTTGGTGTGACGAAATGTGGCCTAAAAACTGGCCTGCGAGCCAGTAAACGCTGAGACGTTCCAGGATTTTTCTTCCTTGTACTGATTCCTGTTGGTTTTGACTGTAATAAACCGCAGTTTGGACTTGCTGTCTGCCTGGGCGTGTGTTCCTTTTTGGGGGAAGGTATTGGGCCTTTCATTAGTTCTGAGTCCACAAACTCCAAGTAGTCCTCAAACCTACCTGGAAGTTTGTCCCAACAAGCTGGTAGCCAGAGGATGGTTGCCTGCACCAGCCCGGCACTAAGCCAACCCCCTCGCCGCTGAGCCTGAGAGGCCGTGGGACCCTCGTGTGTATTTCGAGAAGAACAGGAAATGTGTACCCATTTTAAAGGTAGTCGGGGGCCATTTGGAAATCATCCTGCACGAGATCAGCGAGTTGTTCAAGCAGACCAGGACGAGGAGGCGAGCGCCTTGACGGGGGAGCCGGCAGCCGAGCAGCGCCAGTGCAGCATGTAACATAAGTATTGGTCCAGACTGACAGCAATTGTGGGTGAAGGTACTAAGTATTGTGGGGTAGCTTTGGGTATTGTTAAGTACTGGTGAGATTGTTTAGTTGTGTCATAGTATTGTCTAGCACTGTTGTAGCAAGTAGGGGATTGGAGTGGAGGTAAAAGTACCCTTTTCTATGTTTAGGTCACATTCAATCATAGAGTGCTTGGATGATGAGAGTTTATGAATAAAGTATTCCTGTGGGTTGGGCTTTATAGCTCAGGTCATAGATGATGGTATTCCCATGAGGGTTAGCTGGAGCTATCCTAGATTGCGGAAGGTGAATTGCCTGGTTAAGTCTCCTGGAGAGAGGGGTTTCACACGTTAGGGGACGCAACGGGTGCTGTTCGATCACAAGAGAATTTGGTATACTCTGCCTGGAGAGCAGGATGACAGCTGTGGGGGGGGGGTCTTTGTGTGAGATTGGGGGTAACGGGCTATTCTGTGTACGTGCAATATTAAATTTACCTAGGTTGTCCTCTTAGCTTGGTGACGTCACCCTTAGGTTTGCATATAGGAAACGAAGGTTGAGACGGTGAGGAGGTAGTATTGAGAACTTGGGATTGGCAGACGAGGTGAACCAGTGGCGGTGCATGGAAGGCGCATGCGCAGGATTGTGGTGGTGTGCCTGAGGAAGCAGCGATTGTGAAGGAGGGGCGGTGTACAGAGAGTGCATGGTAAGGCGCAGAGCCAGAGAGGCTTGTAGAAATTGGAACGTATTATAATTTTATACTGACCCTTTTACCCTGACCAGCGAATTATCGAAAACCTCGACTTGAGGTCAGGTAAAAGAGGTATTACCATGTATCGAGGGAACAGTGGGGGGTCACTCCACTTCAGCTTATGTTTAAGACACTTCCACCTTACAAAGAGAAGATCTGCCAGTATAGTATAGAATGGTCCAAAAGTACTGAAGGTAAATTAACTAAACCATGGTCACCCTGTGGGAGTTTCTCCAAAGACGAGCAGCAATCGCTATTAACACACATCAAGGGCACTTACCAGGGCAAGAAATTGACCAGACCTGTGGCTATATCTGAGATGTGGCGCATGTTTCAAGGGGGACAGGGGGAAATGGTGAAGCGTCAGTGGATGCTAAGCTAGCATGAGGTCAAGGAAGAGGGGTCCCACCCTTCCGCACCTCCCCCGGCCCTCCAAGTGTAGTATCAAATGACAGAGATGATGAACAGGGGATGTACCCAATTAAGGAACTGAGGGCAGCAGAGTAGTATTCATATCCAACATACACATCACCACCATACGCTAAAGAGGACAAGCCCAAAAGGCACAGGACAGCCAATTAATGATGCAAGGGCGAGGAGCGAGTCACAGCAGCGCACAAAGGAGGAGTTGGAGGGCATAATCACGGACAAGTGGATAGCAGCACAGGTACTAGTAAGGCTTCAAGGGAAGACAACTGGGGAGAAAGAAGGGGCAACAGAGGCAAAATAAAGTGTAAGGATGTCCCAAATTACTCTCACACCAGAATAAATACACCCCTCTAGGGAAATAAGGCCAAGGGTATATCTTGTAAGGATAACAAGCTTAATTGTACAAAAATGAGGATGTTACCAAAGGACTCTGCTGCCTAAATGGTCTTCTCCTGTCCCTCTTCCGTTCCTTCCTGACAAAGTGGTGCCAGGCAGGAGTTTATATAGGCTTGTCTTGTTGTAGTGGCGTCACTGGATACGGGCCATGCCTTCATCCCAATCCGTTATCCTTCCATAATAGGGATGCTCCAAAACCTTGTTTTCTTCTTTGTCAGCAGTTTTGTCAGAGAGTGCTGTTGTACATTTTGCTAGCTTATGCAAAAATACACTGTAGCTCATTATTTTACTTCATTTTGCTACCTATGAACATTTTATATATAAAAAAATGTTCCAGTCATTCTCTCCATAGTCCACTCATTCTATTCATGTTATCTGAGCCCTGTAGGTTCCCCCCACACTTAATACTTATAATATGTCCCATTTCTGCCTTTTGTCGCACAGAGCATGTAAATCCCATTTCTAGCCTGCATGGACCATTGACAGACAGTAGACAGCTGGTGAGTCCCTTTGTGTGCTCTAGAACTCACAAAGGGATACGTCTATAGCCCCCAGATCACTTCAGGTAAACAATATAAATTTAATCAAAATATAGATCAGGGGCAGTGAGGTTGGATAGATTCTACTAAAATAAACTCCACTTCAAATTTGAGCTTAAAGAAAAGATCATTGTTTTTAATTCTTTTTTACATCAGTATACACTTGTTTACATAAAAACAACCGTAGAAACTATATACACCAGAAATATTTTGGACCATACCTTTCATACCCACCTTTCATACACATTCATACTGTCTCATACTCCAATGTTTTCCACAATAATATCGCCAGTGTAACATACACTGTAATTTTGTTTCACTTATTTACAAAAGTAACATCAGCCCTATGTTTCCTTTAGATTGTATGCCTTTCCTCAAGCCACCTTTATAAACTGGTGGCCTACGTCTACATATGTTTCACTCCTCCATTGGCACCATTATTGCCCCTAATTCTCAGGACCTTCTTCAGGAAAAAATAAAATAAACAGAACCGTAATCAACTCTCTCTGTCCATGCCAAAATGTAGGTGGTGGATGTTTTCACAGGTAATATAGTTCTCAGTCACCTAAAAGCAATAAAACAAACAAACACACATTACCATCCAACCTCTATTTCTTTTTTGCGGCATATTCAATACCTCATTGCCAGATTCTCGAGACAATCGTCCATCCGTCCTTCGAGAACAGCCAACGCTAACCTTCTACTAGTGCCCGGATTTAAACTCACGAAAACTGGTGGAAGCAGCTTACCGGTCAAAGCTGCCCAATATTGGAACTCGCTCCTACCTACCTTAAGGGAAGACCCACCCTATCTATGCTTTAGATCCAACCTCATCCATTGGGTCAAGGAAAATGACATCTGACACTCTACTACACTTAGAATACATCACCTGCCCCCTCTGTACATACTGTATATAATTGTTTCACAATGTTTCTTACCATAGTGTGTAACCTGCCTTTCTAATGCCGGTATTCTGTACACTCTGCCCACCCACAATTCTTGTATAAAATTTACTATAGAAAATACATGATATTTTACATCAACGTAACCGAAGCTGAACAACCGTCTTTATGCCTTTTGCGCCCTGATACCCTCGGGTCTGGCGCGCATTATAAATATTAAAACAAACAAACAAACTAACAAACAAACAACCATAGATCAATCTGTTGTGTTCTCTCACACTCACCTCCGGCTATTATTTGCAAGGGGATCTTGTGTGTGATGGGCAAAACTGTCCCTCTGTTTCCAGTGGACCCCGTAGTGGTTTCGAAATGCGTGAAACCTTCAAAATAGGATATCACCGCACATGAACTACAGAAGCATAGGCCTAGAGTGAACTTACTTCATCTTTCACTTGGCTCAAATAGCCAGGTGATACACAAACAACATATAGGTGACACTCGAAGAGGCAGTTTACTTCCTCGAGGTGTCGAATTTTGGTAACATCGGTCATCTGCGGCAAATCAGGACAAACGTTCATTGACCTGCAACATAATGACCGGATTAGGATGATGTACTGTATTTAAATTCCCTTTAAGTACTATCGGAGGAACAAGCACTCACCCATATTGGAGGGAGAATCTCGACTATTCCACAGAGATTTGGGAACACTGTGTATTCTTAGCAGTGTCTGTAATAGAAAAAACTGCCATTACCACCTCATTATGGCAGACCGTAGTTCTAAATGTAAAGATCAGAATATTAATTATATTGTGTACATTGATATATGATCTTAAATTGGTATAGTACCCGTAGCCAGATAGGGAATGAGAACTGTCTCTATCCCCTCTCGACCACGCTGTATTGTAATCTATTCTCAATTTGTCACATCGTACCAGCCTCATATGGCTGGCACAGAGAAATGATGCCCAACTATTCCAAGTATGTTTATTCACTGCTTTAATGTTTCGAGAGCCCTTCGTAGAAAAAGCTTCTAAATTATCTTAGAGGAAGTACCCATTTTTCATGTACCCCGGGCTCTGCTGCTTTTTAATAATATATCTAGGGGCTAGACTGCGTCTAACACGTGTCTGCGTAAGTGCTAGTTCCAGAGGGACTATGTTCCTTACCTTTGTTGAGCATTTCCTCTCTACATTCGTCACAGGTTAATCCACCGTGTACGCAGAAGAACCGGCATCTGTCTCTACCGTCAACCATGTGAGATTCCACGGACAGAGACGACAGACTTACCTAAATAAGGTAATTGGACTATCATAGAAATAGGACTGGTCAAGTATTAACTAATCACGTACCTATTGGCCATTTTGGTCAATTCTCACATATGAGGGGTGCAGAGATAATTTCGATGATAATATCACTGATCAACAAATATAATGTAAGGCAGAGGAATCAGAGTGTGGTGTGGTGGCGGAGATAAGCGTGACACACTGTTTTTCTGTCACAGTTGGGCATTTTCCACTACTGGTGTCTTGTCCCCAAGCTAACTAAGAAATCAAATGGTCTATTAGGATGGTCCATCACAAAATCTATGGTAGTGAGGATCTCCCTCTTGTTCTAGCTGACACATATCTCTCCCCCATATGTGATGCACTTATCCATCTCTTCTTTTGACCACAGTGGAATGTGTTCACCCAGTCAATGCAAGGCCCCATATTAAGACACAGGTGGCTGCATTCATAATAACTTGTTCCATTCTACTGCCACATTAATTCCTGAGTTTACTGAATCAAACGAGTGGGTCCATCTCTGTTCCTGTCATGCCTGCTGGACATATCTCTGGCCCAGGAACGACCTCTCCATACAAAATGAGTTACGCCCGTAGAACCACTAGACCATTCTACTCGAAATGGAGGTTGTTCGATGCATTGCCCGGAAAATGACGTCTGCATTTTTCACGTCGTTAAAATTCACGGGACTTAGTTCCGTCACGTGTATCACGGCAGTGCGTACATAAGCAGCGTGGAAACGCTGATCGCTGCTTCTGATTAAGTCAATTTTGGCGTTTTGTAGCTGAACTCCTGACCTGCGTTCTCGCATTTTCTTCAGCAACTTCTTTGGCCTTTTTTGAGCGTGTTTTCCTCCACACGCTAATTCCTGGAGCCGTGTATCCTGTTCGTGTGCCAAATCTCCACGCGGACGCTGTCTGCAAGCGCGGCTGTCCTGAGCTGCGTGTATCCTGTTCGCGTGCCAAATCTCCACACGGACGCTGTCTGCAAGCGCGGTTGTCCTGAGCTGCGTGTATCCTGTTCGCGTGCCAAATCTCCACGCGGACGCTGTCTGCAAGCACGGCTGTCATGCACGTGGTTTTCTGAACTTCTTTGAACCTTTGGTGCCTGTGACAGTTAACAGGTGAAAATCTAATTTTGTTCTTCGTGGGAAAGAAAGTATTTCATGAACTATTGGAAGGTGATTGTGCACAGTACTTTGGACGCTACCCTGTGGTGCACCAACCCGGTATCTAGCGTGAGCCTCGTGCCGTTCGGGATAAGTCTCCCTTACTAATCTTCCCCTCCTTTATCGTTGTTTCCACTCCTGGGTTTCTTCATGAGACTTTCGTTGAATTCTTCAGTTTGGCCTTAAGGTTAGTGTTTCGAATTAATGCTAATACTGTGCTATCATAGTGATTTGAGTTTGGGACAGTTTCTTATGATACTTAATCTATCCTAGGCATATCTTACGATACAATACCCACGCCCTTTCCAGTGATCCATCTCTCTGCCTGTTTTATCAGTCAGAGAGTTGTATCATTTGGAAGGTCTAATTTGACCTGCCTACAATCAAGTGGTGTGAAAAAGGATCGGGAAGAGCCCTACCAATCGTATCCTTTTTTGGTTACCGTATCCTTTTCAATTGATACATTGGTGATTTATGACAGAATCAGAAGCCATGGAAGGTACGGATCCTTTAACTGTTTTGACTCAGTTAATCACTGACTTGAGAAATGAAATGATTACGGCACAGGACATGCTACGGTATCGAATGGATGTTATGCAAGATGCCATGCATGCCACTCCTCAGGGAGCGCAGGTTCCAGTAGCCACTGCATCTGGATCTGGGACTACGACACCATCATTATCACAGGAAACTCTTAAAGTGGTTATGCCCACACAGTTTCCCTTGGCTCCCCGGGAAAGGTTCACAGGTGATCCTAAAACCTATAGAACTTTTGTTAATCAGTGCCGACTTCATTTCCTTTGCCGCCTTAATTCGTTTCCCGATCTAACTACTAAAGCAGCATTCGTGCTTTCCCATTTGGAGGGGTACAGCTGCTGCTTGGCAAATCCTTTATTGGAATCAAATAGCCCCTTGTTGTACGATTGCGATGATCTTCTGGCTGCTATGAACAAAGTCTTTGATATGCGCTACGCTACTCAAGCCACAGATCTGGAGTTGCTGAATCTACAACAAGGCACTCAACCTCTGTTGGCTTACATCGCACGATTGAACCAATTAACAGCCGAAACCCAATGGCCGGAAGACAAGAAGACGGCTGTTTTCTACAAGGGTCTTTCAGAAGAACTCAAAGATGCCTTGTCCACGGTCCCAGTGGTTCCTACAGGTTTTTCAGAATTTCTTGATTTAATTTTACAAATTGATGCCCAAAGAAATGCCCGCAAAGGAAAGAGAAAACCTTTCCTTCATGCACCGGTTCGTTCTGATACACCGGCAGCTTCTTCGAATGATCCTGAACCAATGCAAATTGGTGCGGTGAGAGGCCGGTTGTCTAGAGCAGAAAGAGAGAACCGAAGAAAAAATAATTTATGTATGTATTGCGGTTCATCTGAGCATTTACTGGCGGCATGTCCTAAGAAACCAAGTAAGCCTTCGGGAAACGCCAAAACTCGACAGTAGCAGGAGTCCCTGTGTCGAGTGTTACATCGGACTCCATTACATTTCCAGCGCATGCACCTATAGCTGTTGAGATGACTTTACGTTTCGATGATCAAGAATTGGTTTCCAAGGCTATGGTTGATTCTGGAGCCACTAATAATTACATTGATATCACATATGCCAAGAAATGTTCTATACCCCTTGTAGACAAGAACAAACCTGAAACTGTTAATACTGTGGATGGATCAGTATTGATTTCCGGTATGGTAACTCAGGAGACTGTACCTATTCAGATGACTTTATTAAATGGTCATTCGAAGGAAATAGTCTTCAATGTTATTGCGGCTCCTCAGTACAAAATATTACTTGGACTTAATTGGTTGACTCTTCATAATCCCGCCATTGACTGGGTTACGGGATTGATCCAATATCCTTCCGTTTTTTGCAATGAACATTGCTTTACCAGTCAGGTGGTGTCAAATAAATCACATATTTTGGCCTCTATGGAGGGAATTTCCACTATTAGTGTGGTACATCAGAGCGGTACACATATACCAAGTGAATATGCAGATTTTGCTGATGTGTTTGACAAAGGTCAGGCAGAACAGCTGCCTCCACATAGGCAGTATGATTGTCCAATTGAACTAATTCCTGGAGCTAAAATCCCTACTGGTCAAGTTTATTCTTTAACTCCCAAAGAAGATGTTGTTTTGAAAGAATACATCGATAAAGCTCTTGATATGGGATTTATACGGCCATCTCAATCGCCGGCTGCCTCTCCTTTATTCTTTGTTCCAAAGAAGGAAGGAGATCTAAGGCCTTGCATTGATTACAGGGCTATTAACGATATCACCATAAAGAATCAGTACCCCCTACCACTGATTAATGTTCTGTTAGATCAATTAGGAACTTCCAAGTACTTCTCTAAATTGGACTTGCGCAGTGCTTACAATTTGGTTCGCATTCGCGAAGGAGACGAATGGAAGACCGCTTTTAAGACGCGGTACGGCCTTTATGAATATTTAGTGATGCCTTTTGGTCTTTGTAACGCTCCCGCCACATTTCAGTTCTTCATGAACAATATCTTCAGAGATATGATGGACCATTCGTGGTGATTTACTTGGATGACATTTTGATATATTCATCGTCTTTTCCAGAACATGTTAAACACGTGTTAGCTGTCTTACAAAGACTGAGAGAGAACAAACTTTTTGATAAAGCCGAGAAATGTGTCTTTCATACACAAGAAGTGGAATTTCTGGGTTACGACATTACCAATCAAGGTGTTCGAATGAGTCGTTCCAAAGTGAAGGCCATATTGAATTGGCCTGTTCCACACAATGTCAAGTCATTACAGTCATTCCTAGGTTTTGCAAATGTTTATCGCAGATTTATTCGTTCTTTCTCCTCCAAAACAGTGGCCCCATTGACAGCTTTAACTAGTTCTAAAGTTCCATTCTGTTGGAACCAGAATGCCCAAGCTTCTTTTGAGAGGTTAAAGGAAGCATTTACCACTGCACCCGTACTTCAACATCCTGATCCGGATTGTCAGTTTATCGTTGAAGCAGACGCTTCCAGTGTCGCTACAGGAGCTGTACTTTCGCAAGTTTGTGCAGAAACCAAGGAGGAGCATCCAGTTGCTTTTTTCTCACGTAAGCTTACCTCATATGAACAAAACTATACTGTCACTGAGCGTGAATTACTTGCAATTAAGGATGCTTTCCAAGAATGGCGACATCATCTTCTTGGGGCCAAACATCAGCTGTTGGTGTATTCGGATCATAGAAATCTTCAGGCATTCGAAACTATGAAATGTCTTACAGCTAGACAGGCCATATGGCATGTCTTTTTTGCTCAATACGATTTTCGAATTACTTATCGCCCTGCCAGACAACATGTCAAGTCGGATGCTTTGTCTCGCATCGTTGAAGAGGTGAAGGAAGAATCGGTGCAAAATAAGTTGTTGGCAGATCACATGATATTTAGTTGTTCTGCACAACCTTCCCTAAAAAACGAGTTACAGGAGTGGGTGAAACTAAATCCACAATTGATTCAGGAATTGAATATTGATATATACAATGGTTTGCCTTTCAAACAAGGAGTACTCTATCTACCAACTGGTACCACTCGGAACAAGGCCCTCAGTTGGGGTCATGATTCCTTGATTGCCGCCCATCCTGGACAGATGAAGACCCTAGAGTTACTGAAAAGATGGTGTTGGTGGCCATCTATAACACAAGATGTTATAAATTATGTTTCAACATGTTCTGTATGCAGTCAATGCAAGAGCACTCCTGGCAAACCAGTGGATTTACTCCAGTCCCTACCTGTTCCTAAAAAACATGGGACATGATATCAATGGATTTTGTGGTAGAACTTCCAAGAAATAAAGGCTACGATACCATATGGGTGGTGGTGGACTACTTTACAAAATTGGCGCTTTTTATCCCCTGTATTGGTTTACCAACAGCTGCTGGTCTGGCTGATCTATTCATCCGGCATATATTCCGGTTTTTTGGCTTACCTTCAGTGATAATCACTGACAGGGGCTCACAATTTGCTTCACGTTTTTGGAGAGCACTAAATTCGGCATTACTAATTGATGACAGGTTGTCGAGTGCTTATCACCCTCAAACGGATGGACAGACTGAGAGAGTCAATAGCACTATGGAACAATATCTGCGATGTTTGTGCCTACAGTTTCAGTCAGATTGGCTCAATGTTCTGCCGGCAGCGGAGTTCGCCTATAATAATTCCTACCATAGTGCCATAGGTACTTCACCTTTCTATGCTTTGTATGGGCAACACCCACGATCCATTCATTTGGATTCCAGTTTGTCTTTGGATACTCCTGCAGCAGGACGTAATATTAGAGATCTAAAGAGTCTACAGACGAAAGTTAAGCAGCAATTGGAGCAAGCTAAAAAACGAGATAAGACCTATGCCGATGCTCATAGAATCCCTGCACCTGTCTACAAAGCAGGTATGAAGGTATGGCTGTCCACAAAAAACTTGAGGATACCCGGTAAAAAGAAATTGTTGCCTAAATACATCGGGCCATATGAAGTGCTCCACGTTATAAATCCGGCTGCTGTCCGTCTGGCATTGCCACAACGGTGGCGAGTGCATCCTGTATTCCACGTGTCACTCATCAAACCGTGCTCGGATGCTACTAGATTTCCTATACGGCCTGTTGCTATTTCTGTGAAAGGGTCAGGCGAATATGAAGTACAAGACATACTGGACATGAGGCTATGGTCTGGGAAACCGTATTAACTGGTGGATTTGAAAGGTTATGGTCCCGAGGATAGATCCTGGGAACCTCTGTCTAACATTCATGCTCCTGCTTTATTAAGGCGATTCCACTCGAAAAGGGGAGAGGCTGCTCCTTTGGGGGGTGGCACTGTCATGCCTGCTGGACATATCTCTGGACCAGGAACGACCTATCCATACAAAATGAGTTACGCCCATAGAACCACTAGACCATTCTATTCGAAATGGAGGTTTCTCGATGCATTGCCCGGAAAAAGACGTCTGCATTTTTCACGTCGTTAAAATTCACGGGACTTAGTTCCGTCACGTGTATCACGGCAGTGCGTACATAAGCAGCGTGGAAACGCCGATCGATGCTTCTGATTAAGTCAATTTTGGCGTTTTGTAGCTGAACTCCTGACCTGCGTTCTCGCATTTTCTTCAGCAACTTCTTTGGCCTTTTTTGAGCATGTTTTCCTCCACACGCTAATTCCTGGAGCCGTGTATACTGTTTGCGTGCCAAATCTCCACGCGGATGCTGTCTGCAAACGCGGCTGTCCTGAGCTGCGTGTATCCTGTTTGCATGCCAAATATCCACGCGGACGCTGTCTGCAAGCGCGGCTGTCCTGAGCTGCGTGTATCCTGTTTGCGTGCCAAATCTCCACGCGGACGCTGTCTGCAAGCTCGGCTGTCCTGAGCTGCGTGTATCCTGTTCGCGTGCCAAATCTCCACGCGGACGCTGTCTGCAAGCGCGGCGGTCCTGAGCTGCGTGTATTCTGTTCGCGTGCCAAATCTCCACACGCGGACGCTGTTTTCAAGCGCGGCTGCCCTGGGCTGTGTGTATCCTGTTTGCTTGCTCAATCTTCATGCGGAAACGCTGTCTCCAAGCGCGGCTGGCCTGCTGCATGTACGCTGTCGCGTGCAATCCTGCACGTGGTTTTCTGAACTTCTTTGAACCTTTGGTGCCTGTGACAGTTAACAGGTGAAAATCTAATTTTGTTCTTCGTGGGAAAGAAAGTATTTCATGAACTATTGGAAGGTGATTGTGCACAGTACTTTGAACGCTATCCTGTGGTGCACCAACCCGGTATCTAGCGTGAGCCTCGTGCCGTTCGGGATAAGTCTCCCTTACTATGAGACTTTCGTTGAATTCTTCAGTTTGGCCTTAAGGTTAGTGTTTCGAATTAATGCTAATACTGTGCTATCATAGTGATTTGAGTTTGGGACAGTTTCTTATGATACTTTATCTATCCTAGGCATATCTTACGATACAATACCCACGCCCTTTCCAGTGATCCATCTCTCTGCCTGTTTTATCAGTCTGAGAGTTGTATCATTTAGAAGGTCTAATTTCACCTGCCTACAATCAAGTCGTGTGAAAAAGGATCCGGAAGAGCCCTACCAATCGTATCCTTTTTTGGTAACCGTATCCTTTTCAATTGATACATTGGTGATTTATGACAGTTCCAATTTGTGCAATAGACTACTCAGATCTCCTCCTCGAGTTGGAACTTTCACAGTTTGTAATACAAACCATCTTAGGTCATTTTAATAACGTTTGGCTCTCATGAAATGATCAACTAGTGGTTTATCCTTTACCTGATTTCTTACACACGACCTGTGTTTGAAAATCATCATGCACATTTGGCGCATGGTCTTGTCCACGTAGATCAATTCACATGGGCACAAAATGACATACACTGCATTTTTGGTGAGCCAGTTGGTATGGCCCCTTAGAGTCTACTTGATTCTCCCGTATTCAAAGGTAGGCTGTGTTTCAGTGTAAGGACATGCACAGTACCCACAATTATAGTGACCTATCATTGGGGGAAGCCCCCACTGATTCAGCACTGTGGATTCGTCATTCCATTTCTCCAAATATGTGTGTACCAACTTTTGTCTGAGGTTACAGTTCCTTTTAAAAGCAAAAAGTGGCTTTTTGTCAAGTCTGCCAGGATGTTTTACAAGGTGCCAATTTCGTGTAGTGCTCTTTTTCAAGGCATTACTAATTGGCAAAAAAGTGGAAACACAAATTACTTGATCTTTCTTGGTTTTTTGTTTCTTTGACAGGCACACATCCCTATGTGTATTTAATGCCCCTTTCATGTTCTGCTTTACACCAGAAATATTGGTATTCAAAAAAATTGTGACAAAACAGGTACAAGAGGCTCTCAGAGACAAGAACTTCCATAGGGATGATTTCAGCAAAATAGAACGTGACAGTCTGAGAAACCTGTGTGAGAATACGGATATCACGATCAAACCGGCTGATAAGGGCGGGGTGATCGTGGTAATGGATACCGTTAAATATGAACATGAATGCTTAAGATTACTGGATGATATCAATGCATACAAGAAGCTCGGTAGAGATCCAACTTCAAGATTATGTGAGGAAATAAGTAGTCTGATGAGACATGTGTTTGAACAAAAATTGGCTCAGTGAGGAAGAAAGTCTATTTCTGGTTAAGACTCATCCCAAGACAGGGGCCTTCTATACATTGCCAAAAATACACAGAAACCCATTACGACCACCTGGGAGGCAGATAGTATTGGCCATAGAGTCTCTTTTGGAACCACTCTCTATTTATAGTGAGTTGTTTCTGAAAACATTTGACTTAAAAATTCCTAGTTGTATAAATGACACCACAGATATGATAAATATGTTGAAAACAGTGACCATCAATGATGGGGATATTCTAGTGACTTATACATCCATCCCTCAATTGGAATGTATGGCAGTACTGTGCATGTACCTTGACCAAAGACCAGAACCTCATATGCAACCCACAGGGTTCATCCTCGAGTGTATTTGTATAGCCATGTGTGAAAACTTTTTTCTGTTTAAAAACAGATGTAAAAACAACTACAGGGGGTTAGTATGGGTGCTACCTTTCCACCCGACGTAGCGAACCTTTACATGGCCAACTTTGAGGATCTGTACATCCCTGAAACCAACAGTCTATTGAAACAGCAAACATTTACAGCTAGTCTTATATTGTGGAAACGATATATAGACGACGTGTTCCTAGTGTGGAGGGGCAACATCGCCTCACTGTTGCACTTTGTAGACTGGGTGAACACGTGTGACTCTAACATCAAGTATACGATGGAACACAGTGACACTAAAATCAGTTTCTTAGATCTAATGATTCTTAAATCCGGGGATAAGATAGAAACAAGCCTGTTTAGGAAGAATTCTCTGTTGCATTTCCAAAGTTTCCATCCAGAGGGTCTTAAACAGAACCTGCGATACGGGCAATTTCTTCGAATTCGAAGAAATTGCACTGAAAAAGAAACATATCTGGAGCATGCCAAAATCCTAAGGGAAAGACTTACAGACCGGGGCTACCTGAAACGGCTGGTAAAGCAGAACATGAAATGTGCATTAAATACACATAGGGATGTGTGCCTGTCAAAGAAAGAAAAAACCAAGAAAGATCAACTAATTTGTGTTTCCACTTTTTCTCCAATTAGTAATGCCTTGAAAAAGAACATTACACGAAATTGGCACCTTGTAAAACATCCTGGCAGCCTTGACAAAAAGCCATTTTTTGCTTTTAAAAGGAACTGTAACCTCAGACAAAAGTTGGTACACACATATTTGGAGACACGGAATGACAAATCCACAGTGCTGAATCAGTGGGGGCTTCCCCCAGTGATAGGTCACTACAAGTGTGGGCACTGTGCAGCATGTCCCTACACTGAAACATGGCATACCTTTGAATACGGGCGAATCAAGTGGACTCTAAGGGGCCATACCAACCGGCTTACCAAAAATGCAGTGTATGTCATTTTGTGCCTATGTGAATTGATCTACGTGGGCAAGACCATGCGCCAAATGCGCATGAGGATTTCCGAACACATGTCCTGTGTAAGAAATTAGGTGAAGGATAAACCACTGGTTGATAATTTCGTGAGAGCCAAACATAATGAAAATGACCTAAGATGATTTGTATTACAAACTGAGAAAGTTCCGACTCAAGGAGGAGATTTGAGTAGTCTATTGCACAAATTGGAACAGAGATGGATCCACTCGTTTGATTCAGTAAACTCTGGAATGAATGTGGCAGTAGAATGGAACAGGTTATTAGAATACAGCCACCTGTGTCTTAATATGGGGCCTTGCATTGACTGGGTGAACACATACCACGGCAATCAAATAAGAGATGGATAAGTGCATCACATATGGGGGAGAGATATGTGTCAGCTAGAACAAGAGGGAGATCCTCACTACCATAGATTTTGTGATGGACCATCCTAATAGACCATTTGATTTCTTAGTTAGCTTGGGTACAAGATACCAGTAGTGGAAATTGCCCAACTGTGATAGAAAAACAGTGTGTCACGCTTATCTCCGCCCCCACACCACACTCCGTTTGCTCTGCCTTACATTATATTTGTTGATCAGTGATATTATTGTCAAAATTATCTTAGAGACCTTCTCCCTTGTGAGCAAATGCCCAGCGGGTCGCAGATGACAGACTCTGCACCCCTCATATGTGAGAATTGGCCAAAGTGGCCGATACGTACGGGATTAGTTAATACTTGACCAGTCCTATTTCTATGATGGTCCCGGCACCTTATTTAGGTAAGTCTGTCGTCTCTGTCCGTGGAATCTCACATGGTTGTCGGTAGAGACAGACGCTTGTTCTCCTGCTTACGCGGCAGATTAACCTGTGACCAATGGAGAGAGGAAATGCTCAACAAATGTAAGGAACCAAGTCCCTCTGGGACTAGCAGTACGCGGACACACGTTAGGTGCAGTCTAGCCCCTAGCTATATCATTAAAAAGCAGCAGCGCTCGCAGTACATGAAAAATGGGTACTTCCTCTAAGATAATTTAGAAGCCTTTTTCTACGAAGGGCTCTCGAAACATTAATGCAGTGAATAATCATACTTGGAATAGTTGGGCATCATTACTCTGCGCCAGCCATATGAGGCTGGTACGATGTGACAAATTGAGAATAGATTACAATACAGCGTGGTGAAGAGGGGATAGAGACAGTTCTCATTCCCTATCTGGCTACGGGTACTATACCAATTTAAGATCATAATGTACACAATATATATAATACTTTGATCTTTACATTTAGAACTAGGGTCTGCCATAAAGAGGTGGTAATGGCAGTTTTTTCTATTACAGACACTGCTAAGACTACACAGTGATCCCAAATCTCAGCAAAATAGTTGAGATTCTCGCTCCAATATGGGTGAGTGCTTGTTCCTCCGCTGTTACTTAAAGGGAATTTAAATACATTACATCATCGTAATTAGGTCATCATGTTGCAGGTCAATGAACGTTTGTCCTGATTTGTGGCAGATGACCGATGTTACCAAAATTCAACACCTCGAGGAAGTAAGTTGCCTCTCGGAGAGTCACCTATATGTTGTTTGTGTATTACCTGGCTATTTGAGCCAAGTGAAAGATGAAGAAAGTTCACTCAAGGTCTATGTTTCTGTAGGGCATGTGCGGTGATATCCTATTTTGAAGCTTTCATGCGGTTCAAAGACGACTACAGGGTTCGCTAGAACCAGAGGGACAGTTTTGCCCATCACACACAAGATCACCTTGCAAATAATAGCTGGAGGTGAGTGTGAGAGAACACAACAGATTGCTCTATGGTTGCGGTGCATAAATTGAATATGCCCCGAAAAAGAAGTGGAGGTTGAATGTTAATAAGTGTGTTTGTTTGTTTTATTGCTTGTAGGTGACTGACAACTATATAACCTGTGAAAACATCCACCAACTACATTTTGGCACAGACAGAGAGTGATGACTACTGTTCTGTTTATTTTATTTTTTCCTGAAGAAGGTCCTGAGAATTAGGGGCAATAATGGTGCCAATGGAGAACTGAAACATATGTAGTCATAGGCCACCAGTTTATAAAGGTGGCTTGAGGGAAGGCATGCAATCTAAAGGAAACAGGGCCGATGTTACTTTTGTAAATAAGTGAAACTAAATTAAAGTGTATGTTGCACTGGCGATATGTGCTAAATTATTGTGGAAAACATTGGAGGATGAGACAGTATGAATGTGTATGAACGTTGGGTATGAAAGGTATGGTCCAAAATATTTCTGGCGCATATAGTTTCTATGGTTGTTTTTATGTAAACAAATGTATACTGATGTAAAAAAGAATTAAAAACAATGATCTTTTCTTTAAGCTCAAATTTGAAGTGGAGTTTATTTTAGTAGAATCTATCCAACCTCACTGCCTCTTTGTGTGCTCTGCCAGTGCTAGCCTTAGTGGCGAACACTGCAAAAGCGTCTGCAGTCCATTTTGAACACAGGCCACATTCTTCCTGGGAGGGAAGGGGAGTGTTTGACTCATACCGCACAAAGATTTTACAATGCATAGGATCTGACATTACAAATCTATTCAGCTAATAGTTAATTGTGCTTTATATTTAAACAATAACTGCCTTTTTCAGTGCCTGCCCATGCCCTTCTTCAGTGTCTGCCCCTGTCTGTTTATGTGATTATACCTGCATGAGCGAGCCTTCCCAGTGCCTCTGCTCCCCCCTAGTCCATTATAGCACCTGAAAGAGCTCTTGCCTAACTCTAACATGCTTGGGAGTGCGTGAGGACCCTGGTTCCTTCCTTACAAAAGCCTGAAGAGGGACCGAGACAAGTCAGACTGGGCAGAACTAATGGAAGAGGAGAACAGAAGGGATAAGGACAGGGAGGTGAGGTTAGAGGGTGAGGACAGAGCGAGGAGAGCAGAGTAGAAACTGGAGCGGGAAGACAGGGAGTGAAGGAGGGAAGAAGAAAGAGCATTTGGAAAGGGAGTGTGAAGAAAGAATAGAGAGGGATTTGAAGGAGAGGAAGAGATTAGAAAGGGAGATGAGGAAGAAAAATGAGAGAGAGATGGAGAAGGCAGAGAGGCAGAGGGAGATAGCAGAGCAAGAAAAATGCAAGTTAGCAGAGAGGGAACAGAGGAAGTTGCAGTTGGATAGATTGGCGAGAGTGCGAGCATGTAAGGAGGAAGATGAGTGAGCAATAAGAGCGGTAAAGACACAAGTAGCAGTGGACTGGGAAAGGCATAAATGTGAGGAACAAAGACGAGTAGAACCAGATAGCAAAAATTAATGCGGCAGGAGCGTGGTGGAAGGCAGCAGAGCAGGCGCAGGGGCTTGGGCGGAGGCAGCAAATATAACCTCGTAGACATTGATCTCAGTACAAAACTTAACACCGACTTGACATCAAGGAGATTAACTTTTTCTGATGACTTCTGTAGCAACATGGACACAGGATCTGACAATGACAACAGACACAGTGGAGATGAGTGAGAGTGTAGGTCCACTGGACAGGAAGAAGGAGGGGCCGATACAGATGAGCAAGCACAGCAAACGAACACATAAACACATATGTCAACAGACCTAGGGATCTCCCAGGATGCAGGAGGGAAGAAACAGAACTAACATGTTCGAGGGGACGAATGTCTAGGGTTTATGACGAAGGCAAACAAGTACTTACCCTAGAACCAACAGAGATATGCACAGACATCAAAGATGAGAAATGGCCTATACAAATAAGACAGTACCGAAGGACACCGGAAGAGAGGGCAGCATACTCACAGATGCCATTACTAGAGAGGAGAATGCCAAGACCTCAGTACGTGCCTTGGAAACACACAGATAAGGAGAATGTGAAGTGCAGGTTACCATCATTGAGCGCGGAGCTAGGAAATGGATTTATGAGATGGAGAAACTGACAGCGGGTCACAGACTGGCAGTGGGTGATGTAAAGGGATTATTAGTTTCGATACTGGGTGATGCAGCTGATGACATATGGAAGAGGCGGAGTTCCCAAGGGTGATGATACAGAACATGGCGCATGATGGGTTGCCATTTGCAAATTGCAGAGCAGCAGGATGGCAGGCGTTGTGAACACAATACCCAGACACGTCAGCCATTGGGGCGATTACATCACGCAAAATGCGGGAAGATTAAGTCCCTGTTCAGTACATTCAAGAGATCCAAGAACTTTGGTGCCTCGAAACACAAGAGCCGTGGGACAAAACAATACCTATGTTCTATCATATCTTAGTGCAGGGATTACCAGAGCCAGTACAAAAGAGTTTGAAGAAATTGGTGGGGATGGAAGCAAAGGGATGGCCAGAAATACAGCTCACAATAGTACACCACTGTAGACTATGGCAGGAAAAGGTTAAGCAAAAATCAGAAGAGAGAAAGGCAGGTGAGGCCAAGCTAGTGTAAAAGAAGCTATCAAAGTACACAATGGAAGGGGTGGTCATAACCAGCCCTACCCCACAAGCACCAGCACCGCAGCAGCAGTACGAACAACCACAACCATTTGCACCAACCATGGGAGGAGGATACATAGGGCGGGGCAGCCCACAGCAGGGATTCCGAGGAAGGGGAGGGTTTCAAAGGGTGTTGTGGCTTCGGGCCACAGGCAAATCACAATCAAGGTGGGATCCTAGGGGGATTTGGGGGATATGGCAACAGATGCAGGGGACCTTTCGGGGGGGTTTCCAAGGACAGGGGAGGGAACCACCACAGTGCTGGGCAGCTAGGGCACATTTCTAGAGTGTGCCGATTTAGAGAGGCACAACAGAATTGAGGAGATCAGGGGCAGCAGAATTATCAAGGGGGGCAGGAAAATTATTACGCTCAGGGCCAACAGCAACAAGGACAGATGCAAGGCACCTATCAGCAGATGCCACAACCACCATCACTGGTGCAGACGCAGATGGCGCAAATGGCAATACCGTTACCACAGTACTTACAAGCATCACAGATCAGAGGGAACACACTGCTAGCACAAATACAGGATGATGACACAACGGAGCACATGGACACAGTGGCGACAGAACCAGTTAGGCGACTGGGGGGGCTACCATGGTGTGAAAAAACCTCTTTACAGGGAACGGGTTATCAATGTATCCTCAATAGGACTGCCCACAGATGAACTTGATGTGTCCCATCCTGTCGCTCACACCCAACCCTGCGGAGGAACCTCGCATAGGGGTGGTGATAGGTGACAAACATTTCCATTTCTGACACTGGGGCGACTAGTTCATGCATTAGGGAAGGGACATTTGCATTGTCAGGTGATGCCATGAACACTCAAGGATCCTCTGGGCATCAAGAAGTGGTTCCTTTTACTAATAACATCTCCTTATGTATAGGAAATCACGACTTATCACTACCTTTGCTTTACTCTCGACAGACACCCGTAAACATTTTGAGACGAGAGATCATGAGCAGACTAAACATGACTATTTAATTCACAGACAAAGGCATAATATGCTCAACACCAGGCATACGCATGTTGAATGTAAAACAGATCATCCAGTCATATTGTGGACACACTGTGCAGAGGGGGGTGCCAGTGGCCCCTGGGATGTTTCAATATGGGACAGACATCGCCATTGTATGGATGCCAGGCATCACAGGAAAGCTGTGGCGAGTACCAAACGAGTATCAGTTCAGGCCAGAGACACCATTGGGTGCGCCAGAGGGAACAATAGTGTCCATAGAGATAGAGGCAGTATTGGCAAGAGAGGACTGGCTTGCTGTGCATGCAACAGATGACACTGGGAGTGCATGGAGAGCAGTTATTGCAGTTGCAGAAGGGTGCAGGCTAACAACAGTGACAGATGATGAACTTTTTGAAGAAGAAAGACTGGAACTGGAGATGATGTTTGAAATGTGGGTAGCATTCTGGTTACAGATTCATTACAGAGAGGTGCCACAGAGAATAGCGATGGCGCTGGAGGTGCCGCCGTCATTCTAGGAGGTAGAAATGGCCAAAGTACCGGACAGTTTATGGACCACAAGTCCTTATGACATGGGGTGCATAAAGAGCATAGGGGGAGTAAAGATCAAATTGAAACCAGGAGCAATTTTGCCAAGAGTAAAACAATATATCCTAACCAAGGAGGCAGATGAGGGCCTTTATGAAACAATCAACACCCTCATTGAGAGAGGCATTCTGGTACCATCAGAATCTCCATGCAACACGGCAGTGTACCCCGTGCGCAAGGCAAACGGGTAGTCATGGGGTTTCATTCATGGTTTAAGACCTCTTAACCACATTGTAGAAGCAGAGTATCCAGTAGCAGCAAATCCAGCGAGAATTTTGTGTGGCGTTCCAATAATTGATTTTCCAATAATTGATTTAAAGAATGCATTTATTTCAGTACCACTACACCCAGACTCACAAGATCTAACCAGCTTTATGTACCGAAACATAAGTGGAAACATACTCATTTGCCACAGGGGTACTGTGAGTTACCACCTATCTTTAACAAAGTGATCCAAATGGATCTAGGCAACATAGAGACAGAAAGCACAATTTTACAGCATGTTGACGACCTTTTGATTTGCAGTGAGGCAGAAGACAAGTGCAGAAGGGACTCAGTGCACAGGCTGACAGTGTTAACTGATAAAAGTTACAAGGTAGACAAGGCCAAACTACAGTACTGTCAGAAGGAGGTGCTTTACATTGGACAGATGATATCTAAGGACGGCAGGCACATTGCCCCTAAGAGAGCAAAGATCATACTCAACACAGCCCAGCCCAAAACAGTGAGGGAAATGCAACAAATCTTGGGGCTGTGCAAATACTACAGAGCTTGGGTGTTTGACTACAGCACATACACAAGGCCATTCTTGACTGCATTGAAAGAAGCACAGAGGGAACAAAGACACTGGCATGGACCACAGAGATGACTGATGCTTTTAAGGAACTGAGATAAGCAATAAGCACAGCACCAGTTTTCGGGACCCCAGACTACAAAAAGGAGTTCTTCCTGTTTTCATACACTGACGGTATAATGCTGAAGGTGGTACTGACTCAGAAAACAAGCATGGGCCATAAGCTAATTGCTTACTACAATGGACAACTGGACCCAGTGATGAGAGGACATTATCCAATGCGAACAATCATTGGCAGCTGCAGCCTTCGCAGTGGAAAGGTCATCAGCAGTGACAATGGGGTGCAACGCCACTCTTTACGTGGAACGCGCCCTGTTTGCAATACTGCATAAGCCAAAGAGCACACTGACTACACAGAGAGCATCAGGATACGAGGTCATACTATCAAATGTAGGCCTGAAGATAGTATGATGCAAGACAGTAAATCCAGCATTATTCCTGGCAGATGTTCTCCAACCAGGAGACTATGCACATGACTGAACAAAGAACATAGAGCTGTTCAGTGAGACACACAAGGTGGAGGAAGACGCACTTGAGTGGGGAGATGTGCTTTACATTGACGGTTTGTTAACTATTGACCAGACTGACAGGATCAGAAGGACTGGAACTGCAGTAGTGAGATTGAATGAGGATGGGACAAGTGAGGTGATTGTGAGTGCATGATTACCATCCCATCTTACAACACAAGCAGCAGAACTGGTGGCTCTCATATTAGCACTAGAACACAGCATAGAAAAGCATGTAACAATGTATTCTAACAGCACGTACGTCACATCAACAGTACATTCAGGTCTGGCGCGATGGCTAAGGAGGGGGTTCAGGAGGGCAGATGGGACCCCAGTGTAGCATGCGCTCTTTCTAGTTAGGCAAATTAATTTAAGTGATTGTGTATACAAGGGAGGTGGCACTGATGAAATGCCAGGCCCACACCAAAGGGGAAGACCGTATCTCGAGAGGGAACAAAGCAGCAGATTATGAGGCAAAATATGCAGCATACCTTGGGCAGCTATGGGAGCTGAAGGAGAGACCAAAGGCCGAGGGAGGGGTGAGAAACATGTTGATGAGGGAACGTTACAACGGCATACCAGAAACACAGATTATGGAACTGCAGGGAGCTGTACCACAGGAGATGAGGAATCTATGTGTGAAAAGAGGATGTTCCATGCCTCCAACAGATGGCCTATGGTGACAGAACAACACAGGAAAAGTGGCCATGCCACTAGCGTTATTGAAAACAGCACTGACACAATTGCATTATCCAACACATACAGGGAAGGAGGTCATTGCTACATGCATTGGAGAAACGTGGTTTTGCCCAAATGTGAATGAACATGTAGCTTATTCGATCAGTAACTGCTTGACTTATCAGCAGGTCACAGCAGGATATACTCTGAGAATTGGGAGAGCAGACATACCAAGACCTACAGGCCCATTTCTGCATCTCCATGTGAACTATGTGGATATGATCAAAGTGTGTCAAGGATACCGTTATATGATAGTGATTGTCTGCCCATTCTCAAGGTGGATAGAGGCTGGGCCCTGTTCACATGCTGATGCCCTCAGGGCAGCCACATTTCTGGTCCGGTAAATTTTCCCAAGATGGGGTGTATGTGAGGTCCTGCGGTCTGACAACGGCCCCCACTTTTCCAATGAACTGTTTCAGCATATAACAAACCTGCTAGGCATTAAACACAAATCTGCATGTGTGTACCACCCACAAGCAAACGTGGTGTGTGAACTCCTGAATGGACTCCTGAAGGAGTGCATTGCCAAAACTCAGCAGAGCACCAAGAAAAACTGGCTTCACTGTTTGCCTTTGCCACTGTTCGAATTGCGCAATGAGCCAGGGTCCGACCACCATTTAATGCCCCATGAGGTGGCGACAGGACGACGCATGTATCTTCCCCTGGCTCCTCCCACTAGGGCATTGAAGGATTGTGAGAACAGTGCAGATGTGTTAGGGCAAGAAATGTTTGGGCGAAGTACCTGTGAAGTGCCTCTTGGCCGCTCTCACTGCTCAACGCTTTTGGACCGCAATATCTTCACTTACTGCCAAGGACCTATTTCGGGCATACTTGCTCTTTAAACATACAAGCTCTGGCTCTTTGGGACGTGTAGCCATATAAGCCAAAAGCGGGTGCGCACCCGCGCGCGCGTACCTCGGCGAAGTATCTGTGAAGTGCCTCATGGCCGCTCTCCCTGCTCAACACTTTTGGACCGCAATATCTTCACTTACTGCCACGGTATTTCATTCAAGATACAAGACTGTTTTAGTTTACTCACTATCATAGTGAGCTGTGGACTAACATACTTTTTTGTATTTTTGTATTTTGCTACTCAGGACCTATTTCAAGCATGTTTGCTCTTTAAACATAAAAGTTCCTCCTCTTTGGGACATGTAGCCATATAAGCTAACACACATGTGCACCCGTGCTCGCGCACCAGGGCGAAGTACCTGTGAAGTGCCTCTTGGCCGCTTTGCCGTGTTTGTCGTGGCATTGCGGCCAGTTTGGCTTATTTCACTGATACGTGTCACAGTGCACAGATAGTTTATCAGTGGATTTCTTCATCTCGTATCACCATACAAACGCACCAAGGCGTTTTTACCTTAACGACTGGCATGCCTCTGCCAGCCCTTGTGCAAGTAAAAGATGTTCAACCCAAGTCACCTGCTGCATTTGTTAGGAGAAAAGATTATAAACCAACTTGTTCTACTCCAGCAACATGTTCTGTTAAGAAAACAATCTCAACACTGCTTAAACTAACTGCAAATGTAGATATACATTCTTACTAACAAGACTCGGACAAAAACAACGATTCAACATCTGCCCGAACAGAAGAACACATGGCGGCCATTGTTGATGTGTCTGCTGGAATAACAACTTTGTTAACGAGTTCGGCACCTACCATAGATATGCTTGCTTGTCCCGAGGTTTCTTCTCTAAAAACAATTCAATCGGTTGTAAATACATCTTTAAAATCATCCATTGCCGAGTATTCTGAAACAAATGTGAAGAACAACGTTTCTGTATCTGATAGTATTCTCCTGCATTATGCCTTGACTGCTCCTATTCAGCCTGGTAATGGTGAGTCGACACATTCTGTACCAATTGACATGGCCGTGATTGATTTGGAGTCGAATAGCTCCTGTTTTTCAGTTCACGTTTCCTTCCAAAATCTTTCTGCATCACCAGATCTTTTTCTTGACTCAAGTCAACCAAACTCAGCTTTGGTAGTGTCATACACTGTACCTACTCCACGCAGACTACGTGAGTCATCGGTAGTTTTCAAGTCCCATAGTCAACTAGAACCATCTTCCAAATTGTTAGAAATAACACTTAATGCAATGAATCTTGCTATTCATTCAAAGGCTACGCTTTATGAAACGCTTGATGCCAAGATTTCTTTACAGACCACACAAATGGAAAAAGTTTTAATCTGGCAAGAACATACACATAGCAGTTTGAGCCCCGAGATACAAGCTTTCATAGACTCCTCTCGATCACGATTAGTCATGGCAACTAAAGCATGTCAAACTATTAGCTGCATAGGAGACCAAGAGTCATTTCCTGTTGTGACTGACAAACCTATAACCAAAGACATGTCATCTGTTTTGCCACATTTTGTAGACATCATTCAGGCTGATAATATTGTCTCACAGAGCGCTGTACCATAAACTGACTGATGGTGAGGATGTTTTGTCTGCCTGATGCAAGAAACGTGCATACACAATTTTTGATCCTTTCACCCGCTGAAGTAATCATGCTACATTATCCAATCTTCAGTTGAAAAAAACAAAACGCTTAAATCTGTGAAAAGCTCATTGGATAAAACTAAACAATTTATCAAATCGATTAGCTGACCAATGAGACCTCTGACGCTAGCCTCTAAAGCCTTAACTAAAAAATATCTTTTGCAAGCTCAAACGACAAAGTCTAATCTCTCTAACAACATTGGGCCAAATATTCCTTCCTATGCTCCACTTGATGATCTGGTTGAAGCAGTATCTGAACTATCTACTGCTGAGAGAGTTTCCCAAGCACAAACACAATTAGACTCTGATGTAACAAAGGCTGCGTCCTCTACCAAAATGTCTATTCAGTCTGATAGTGACAAGTATCGTCAAGAAATTAGAAAAGCAGTAGACGCGTATATGGCTACTCATCCATCCCAAAAATATATTGATCATGTTGTTGTCAAGGCTCCAATGACTCAGTCCACAAAACAAAACATGGGACTTCAGGAAAATGCTATCATATCCTCTCTTTCTGTGACAAACTCAGTTTTGGCCGCTTCCTCAAAACCTGACTGTTTATTTTCTCAGAAGGATCATTCTTCTCCTTTGAAGGCGGACTTGTCTGCAATGAAAATACACAAGGTCATTTCAAACCCACAAAATAATTTGGTACCTGAAAGAGCACCTAAATCAGTGTCTCAAGTGGAAAACGTACCTAAACCAGCGATCAAATTTGATAAACATCAACATGTCTCTGAGACGACTCATTTAGCATCTCTTGCACCTGAGATATTACGTCTAATTGAAACCGCTTTGACAAATATCAAACCTACTAAGAGTACTTTGTTAGCAAAGTCCAATAAAAGCCAACCTATTTCTAGCGCAATAAAAGTTCAATCTATCGTAACACCTAAACGTCCTGCACCATTTTCTTTGGTTTTGTGTTGCAAGCCCCTTCCATACACACAATACAATCTAAGTAGACAATCAATTATGGAAATTCTTTCTGATGTTCCGGTTCTAGAGGATATTGTATCATCAGACATAGAATGAGTTCAATTTACTCATGAAGGTAAGCTAAATTCTGTAGAGATCTGGACAAAATCTCGATTAGTCCAAAACACCATTTGGCTTGCAAAAACACAATTATATAGCATGGGCTTCACTCTTTCAGCCGGAACGTCCTCTAACAATGATTCAAGCATTGTCTCTTCTATTCTACCATTGGGATCCAATTCAGTAGTACCATTGAATACATGGAAAAATCTGACCAGCTAGAAACAAAATAAATGTGTGTGCAAATGCAATAATAATCAGCATTAACTAGTCTCATCATCTACACCTCGACTAGCTACTTTAATTAGTTGGAATTCCCGAGGTTTTAAACAGTTGCTAAACAATTGTTCTACCGAGATTTCAACCTTTGATATTGTACTTATTCAGGAGACTTGGCTCACTTCTGTACCCATATGGGACAATTTTGATGTACAGCTTATTGTGGCCAATAAAGCCTTAGACCTACCTCTGATTTGTTGACCGCAGCTAAATTAAGCTCGCAGTTCACGCTTGAGGCCTGGGCTTCTCCCAACGCGTTTATGCAGATGACAAAACTTCGTCACCTTTTCACCAAATATGCTTTACATAACCTTTATTGGAACCCAGTGGGAATAACAGACGATTGCTTTTTTAAAGATCTGAATCATTTAATGGACCTTGCTGTCCTCGACCCAAACATTTAGAAAATTATCATAGCCGGGGATTTGAATCTTCATTGTTTTCAACCTGCATCTACCAAATCTATTGGAAGGCTGAACAAATGGCGCCATTTTGTTGAAACTCGCAATTTAAAAATGCTGAATGGACCATTCTCAGCAGATATTCCTCCTAGACCGACTGGCATAGAGCCCATTAGACCGTAATTATGTCATCAATGACATTTGTGATGTCATCTTTGATGTCCTGGGTGTCAGTCTTAGCAGTGCATGGTGGTGGCGCGAGTTATGGTTGCTTAGCTTACCATAACTGGCGAATTTCAAGGGTTTTTCGGTTTTACTTGGAACCATAACGTCCCTTTAACAAAGTTTTTTCACTGAATTTCATAGGTTTTTAGTAGCGCTACTTAACCATAACGTCCCTTTAACAAAGTTTTTTTCACTGAATTTCATAGGTTTTTAGTAGCGCAACATAACCATAACGTCCCTTTAACAAAGTTTTTTCACTGAATTTCATAGGTTTTTAGTAGCGCTACTTAACCATAACGTCCCTTTAACAAAGTTTTTTTCACTGAATTTCATAGGTTTTTAGTAGCGCAACATAACCATAACGTCCCTTTAACAAAGTTTTTTCACTGAATTTCATAGGTTTTTAGTAGCGCAACTTAACCATAACGTCCCTTTAACAAAGTTTTTTCACTGAATTTCATAGTTTTTTAGTAGCAAAACTTAACAATAATGACTTTGACTTTATATACATGTCATATGTAACTGACTAGATCTCTTCATACCATTGCCCCACATGTACTTGTCCCTCCTCACCATATCCCAGTCAATTATCCCCAAACCCTCTCCATAATCCAAAACGTTTTGATGAGATTTCCATCCCTTCTTCACCTAAAACCAATCATGTTGAAACCCCAAATTCTCCTGTTTTTGTTTCTGTTTCTGCCTCACCTTCTCTGTCATAAATTATTAATATATGTTAAATAAAGTTTAATTTTTATATTGTATTGTGAATAGTTTCCGTTTTTTTTTTTAAAACAATAAAAGTGTCCGCGGACAGTGCGAGTGTTCTGAAATGTTCGTACATAAATGAAAATGGAGGTGTCCTGAAGAACACCACACCTGTTCGTACTGTTCGCTAGCAAGTTGAAACTGTCCGAAGAACATAATTGGTGTCCTGAAATGTTCGTAAAGAAACAAAAATTAAAGTGTTCTAAAGAACACTATATCTGTCCGTAATGTTCGCTATCAACTTAAAATTGTCCTAAGAACACAATTAGTGTCCTGAAATGTTCATAAATAAACGAAAATGATGTGTCCTGAACAACAGTACAACTGTTCGTAGTGTTCGCTAGCAACATGAAACTGTACTAAGAACACACGCGGTGTCCTGAATTGTTCGTAAACAAACAAAAATTAAAGTGTCCTAAAGAACACTATACCTGTCCGGTACTGTTCGCTAGCAAGTTCAAACTGTTCTAAGAACGCTATTGGTGTCCTGAAATGTTCGTACGTAAACGAAAATGGAGGTGTCCTGAAGAACACTATACCTGTTTGTAGTGTTCGCTACCCAATTGAAACTGTTCTAAGAACACAATTGTTGTCCTGAAATGTTCGTACATAAACTAAATTACACGTGTCCTGAAGAACACTATATCTGTCCTTACTGTTCGCTACCAAGTTTAAACTGTTCTAAGAACACACGCGGTGTCCTGAAATGTTCGTTTCACGTGTGATGCACTTTTAATTACTTCAGAACCCGAACAGTGTCCGTAGGACATCAATGCGCATGCGCTAACCAATCTCCGTGCACTTGGTGTCCTGCGGACAGGCGCTTCCTTCGCGGACTAGTTCGCAAACGGATCATATGACCGTGCCCACGCTCATTGTGTGTCCTGAAATGCGGACACTGTTCGTGTCCCCGAACAATTTAAAAGTACATTTTCAGTTAATCCATAATATTTTTCAATAAAATCTCACCATGCCACAAGTCCCACATAGCAATCTTGAGTTTCTATATACCTTTTGAAACTTTCCGATCCTTTTTTTTGTGTTCGATCTGTCCGCGCACAGTGCGCATGTCCGCGGACCGCGCACAAGCACCCCTATAAAAGACCACGCCCAAGAGCTTATTCCCATTGTGTTTCTGGCTATTCTTCAGAACACAGTGATTTTTGCTGCCACCTGCAGACTACACCATCATCGAGATGGCATCCTTGGCTGCTGAACTGCCACTTGGTGCTGCACCTGCTTCAGCACCACCACCACCCCTTCCACCACCACCACCTCCCCAAGGGCCTGAAGAGGGGAACAGGACTGAGGATGCGGAGGAGGAAGAAGAGGATGATTAGAATGAGGCAGAGGAAATCCCTTCTACCCGCACTAGGCGTGAGTCTTGGGTGTGGCGGTTATTTACCATTCATGGGAATGGTCCTAAGGCTCGTGCGAACCATGTTACCTGCAATGAGTGCAAAATGATACTCAGTCGCGGGAAGCACAGTAACTACAGCTTTGGGACCACTACTATGAAGCGACACCTGAGGTCATTTCACTCTGGGGCTATTCGCAGAGTTGTACCTTGCGAAGAACGTAGCAGGTTGATTTCCTCTACTTCATCCTCTGTTTCTGATCCTGTCACCACAAGGACCACCTCTGTGGGACAGCGTCTTTCTCAAGCTGCCTCACAGGCCATACAGAATGCTGATGACCCTTACCTTTCGAGGGTCACAGTTGTATGTATGTACTGTGACACATTACTCTGCAGGGAGGAGCGACTTCGGAGTGCTTTTGAGACTATCGTCTCAGAGCACGAGAAGACCTGCTCACTACCCAAATAAAACCCACTCTACATCTTCCTCTCTCAGCTCGCCCTTTCTTATCCCTGTGGTTGGTGTCTCCCCCTTTACCCTCCTTTACCCTCCTCTCCTAGTGTGTCGTGTCTGAAAAACCAAAAAAAATACAAAATTACAAAAATCAAAAAAAATAAGGCTCTTTTCAGAGCCGCCTTTCCCAGTTAAAAAATGAAAATAAATGAAGCAGGGCTCTTTGTATTTTTTAGAAGTCCGCGGACATTTCGCGAACATTAAAAAAATTGGGTTGCTACTCCATCACAAACATTGTAATTTTCTCTGGAAAGAAGTGGTGGCTCTGAAAAGAGCCTTTGGGTGGTGTTTGTAAGTCAAAAATTGTAAATGCTTAACATCTACTTCAAAATCGTTGTTGTAATTCCAAAAAAGGTTGCAATGCATTTTGTACATTTCTCCGAAAAATCTGATTGCCAGCATAAGTAAGATGGACTCCATCTCTGCGAAAAATGTATGTACTACAAAACATAATATTTTCATTGTGAAAAAAAGACATGCCAAAATCTCTTAGAAAGCCACAAACAGCCTTATTAACATTGCGCCTTGCTTTTTCCATTTGTGGACCAAATGAAGAAGAACGAAGCCACATTTGTCTCTGCGCAATCCGTGAAAATATCACTTGAGAATTAGGAAACATGTCCATAACCTTCCTAAGTCCTTCTTTCATAGCAAATTGCAAAAAAAATCCAGTCACATGTCCTAAACTGTTCCCTCCACAATGAATTACAATTATGTCTGGATGTTGCTCTGTCTCCAAAGTAGCACAGAGAGGTAGCAAGTCCAACCACTTCATTCCACGTACTCCATGCCAGTGTACTTCCACATGTGGGAATCCAAGATCTACAGCTACTTCACAGCTTTCTGCATGCACCTTCAACCAATGTATCCACGAATCTCCTAAAATCCAAACAATCTGTTTTCTGAAACACACAGCCATAGCTATCTTTTGTTCTCTCAGCAAAAAGAGTATCTGAGAAAATCTCTCCTGGCACAACACACCCACCAAACTTTCCTGACCAATCCCTTTCAGTGCTTATTCTCATTTGCATGACTTCTGAACCCAAAAATCCCCGGATGTAACTCCCGATGTCCGCGAAATACCGCCATGCCCGCGGACATATCGTAACATGAACAGCCGTTTTACCATTTCCACTACACTCTCTCTGCCATTCCCTCATTGGATGTACCTCAAAAATCACATGACCATGCACCAATCACATTCAAGACCTCTACATCTAACTGCATCATCATAGATCAGCACTGCAAATGTACTCTGAATCTCTCTGAGTACAAGTGTCATATCATTGGCAAGCAGCATCTACCAGAAATACTGTACAAGTCTTCAAGATTTCTACTTGCAACTCCATGCATATCCATATGCATGAACATATGCATATTTTCTGTATAGTAGATGACATAGCTCTCAACCATTTTTGTTTTACAGGCGGGTGAAATCACCCGATTTTGTTTTTGGCGGGTGAGACGCCCATTGGAATGAATGGGCGTGCAGGAGGATTGGCGGATGAGTCTGCCCTTTACAAGGCGTGTGACACCCGCCAAAAGCGTGTGAGTTGAGAGCTATGGTAGATGAACACATTTTCAAACAGACTTTTACCTTGTAAAATCTATAAAATGAATTTACTGTACTTTTTTCAATTTCCTAAAATCAACTATCACTTATAAACCTTTATACGTTTTACTTTCTTTATACACACACACTCAAATCATGTTAAACTAACATTTTTTAAATGAAATATATAGACTACATATATTCAAACAAAATTGCATGCAAACACAATCTATGTTTAAACCTTTATAAAAATACTTATACAATTTCATATTTTTAGTTTTTATTTATTTATTTACTTATTTACTTTAAATTAGACATGACATTGAGGCGCTATTACCTAGAACAGTTTACTTACAGAAATAGTGGTATTCACTAATATATTATAAATTTCACAAGACATAGTAAAGATATTTTTTTTTTGCTACAGTTAGTCATTCAATACAATTTGTTCATTAAGAACATATCATATGTACTGAACTGATGCAATGTATCTTATGTAAATAAATTAGTTTAATGGTTTTACAGAAGGCACTGAGGATTTCAATTAAAAAAATCAATATCTAAATTAAAAACAGTGCTATATACAAACAAAGTTACTAATTTGAAGCTTTTACAATTGCAGTGAAGACCAGCTGAAAAGAAGCAGCCGAATTCGAAGAAGAAAGAAAAACTAAGAAGTTACCTGTTAATTTTAAAAAGAAGTAAGTAAAATATCACCATAATATTTATATTAGTAATCAAATATACTATAACATTAATATGAGCTATTTTGGTTTCTTAAAATAGAGATTTTGTACCATTTTGTCCAAAATTTTCCATGTCTTAAACAGCGATTTACAGCCAGAACGGCCCACAAATTTCTATTTTTGGACACACAAATTAGCCAACTGAACCACTACAATTTTCATATTATAGAACAAACAACTGTTTTAATTGTATACATTAGATTTACTATTTGTACTTTTCCACACCACTAGCTTACTTTTTTTTGTCATCTGAACCCCATTTTAGTAACACATAAATTCAAGAATACCTATCCCTACTAGTTTTAGTTCCCAATGCACAATCACACACCATTACATACACCTTTATCATCTTACTCAAACACTCATGCACACAGCACACATACATTCCAGAACACCCCAACCCATATCTTCTTTATTTTTTTCAACAGACCCTAAAGAATGCCTACCAAAAGACAACTCCGTAGAAAGCAACGCAAAATTAGAGCAAATGAAAATAAAGGTGTCCAACATAAGCATCCATCTCTAGCAGAATTTGTAAAAAAAGTTGAAACAAAACAGCTAATACAATCATTTAGTGAAACACAAGAAGTTTCAAGTACAACAACTTCGCTTCCTCTATCAAAATGTAAAACAAACCAAAAAACAATTAACAGAAAATCAGCTATCAGTACAGATAAAACTACTTCTTCAAATTTTAATATAGTGCAAAGTAAGCATACCAAGAAAAGTATTTTAGCCAAAATATACCGTCACAAAGTCCTTCAAGATCTTATAAAAACAGGAGAGAAATCAGGTTCAAAGCTTAAAACCTATCGTAGGAAGTTAATCTTAGAAGCATTGATGGACAGTGCAATTCTTCTCAAAAGAAATGTATTTATTTTACTGTTAAACAAAATGAAACCACTAACAAAACTAATAACTAAATTACAAAAAAGACTTCTCAATAAGCAAAATGTCAACAGAAAGAACTTCTTAAGTATCTGCGGAGGTGAATGGAATCACACTACGAGCACAGAACCATATTTTAATGAAGAAGCGTACAAACAAAAGCAAACGAATACAATTGCCATAAATAGCAGTGGTCGAGGTTATGAAAAAGTGAATAATACCATAATGGAACAAGAAGTACTCCTTACAAAAATATGCCCTGAAAACTTAGAATTACCCCTCCATTCAACTGAATCAGAACGTCTAGTGTACAAATGGCCATGCAAGTCAATGTGTAACATTCCCAAACAATGTTTCAAATCTTTACACCAATTCCTCAATAAATATGTAAAAAGCAAAGACAAAATCAAAATTAAATTACTGCAAAATATAGATACCTGTCCAGTGCGCAAGTACACAGGACTACAAGGACATTCATTGGCCTGCATTACAGGACCTACTTGTAAAACCACTTTCCATAATATCAAAAGGATATCAACACATCATTCAACTATAAGAAATCTAGTCTATAAACTGTACTATGCTAAAAGTCCTGCTTTAGCACTAGAAAAGTTAAATAACATCCTTCTACATGGTACAGCAAAAGACCTACTTGAAGAAATTCACTATATCCAGAAAAAATATTTTGGAAGTGAAAGCCATTTACAGAATGAAATAGCTTTAAACCAATTAAGCAACAATTCTACACATGGAAACCTTTTGCTAAACACATACAAAAAAGAAATACTAAAATTTAAAAGTACATCAGCTGAAGTACCAAACCATGTATGTGTATGTTGCCGTAGAATTTTTTATAAAAGTAACACAAAAACTGTGGACCTATCATACAAAATAGAAGACAATAAAGATTCTAAATTGTTTGAATTAGCTCTCTACCTTCTAGCAGAAAACAAATATGAAATAACTAAGCCCTTAATACTTTGCAGTTATTGCACTACAAAACTTGACAACAACCAAACTCCTTCACGCTCTATCACAAATAATTTGGAATTATACCCAGTACCAAAACCTCTACACCAACTTAATTTATATGAGAGCATCATAATTCAAACAGTACACCCACTTCAAGCAATAATACGCCTTTAACCAAAAACAGCAAAATTACCTCCCTCTGAATTGGTAAAAGGCATTTGTGGAAAAGTAGTTTATTTACCATTAAATCTAAATGAAAATGTGCATACTCTAGGAGTGCAACGTCCAATGCAGCAATCTTCAATTATATTAGTAAATGGAGTACCTACAAAAGACCAAAAAATATGGCAACAGCTGGTAGATTTATATAAAGTTAGACAAGCCTTCCAATATCTTAAAGAGAATAATGAATATTACAAAGAAATTAATATTGAAGAAAACTTGAAAGATACTGTGATGCTGGAAATGCATCAGAGGGACAGGGCCTCTGAATCCTTGTCCTTTACTGCTTTTTATCGTGTGTTCTGTCATGTTTTCTGCCCAGGAGTCCATGTGGGACTCCTGGCAGTGCAGCTCTCTCTTTTGGTTTGGTGAACAGACCCATGGGATACCCTTATAGCACCCATGGGTAGGGGTACAACCCTGTGCTCCTAGTGTATGTTTTTGGGCACCTGTGGGTGGCCCACAGAGCAGGGTATGGGCTGGTGGCATCTCCATGCTGAATTTGACAGGTGCTCTGGGTGTCCTCCATTTTGGGATACCCAGGCCCTGCCATTGGGATCAGTTGATTCCTGATAGGAAACAAGATGGCCCCTGTGGCCTCTTGCTTTCTATTGCCTGTTACCTTGTTTCCCAAAGTCCTGGGAAGCCCTGACTCTGTCCCTTCCCCCTGACTGGCTGTTGGGTGGAAGTTCCATATATGGTGTTTGTGAAGGCCCAGCTAGACTGACTGGAGCCTTCCCAGTGACTGTATGTTGTGGGTACCTCCTGTGGGTGGGACCTGGGTGAATGGAGTGTGTGACCAATATACACTCCTTGTTGTGGTTGTCTGGTTTCTGGCATGAGAGACAAAGACTGAGACAGCCCTGCCCGAAACTGGCCTGAATGCAGTGTGTAGTGTTGAATGGCTGGGTACTTGTCCCAATCCACATTCCTTGTTGTGAGTGTCTGAAAGGGAGGAGTGTGGCCTGAATGCACTGTGTGCCTGATTGGCTGACTGACTGCATGAATGCCCTTCTGTATGATTGGCTGCTGAGTGTGTGCCAGCAGTGTGGATGAGAGACAGAATAGTATATCTGGGGACCTCTCACCACTGGTAGTTGTTCAGAAGCGTTCTGGAGCTGAGTCTCCACTCTAAGAGTAACTGGAACTGCTGATCCTCGACGTTCAGCTGGAAGAAGAAGACTTGCTGTGGCATTTGCTTCGACCGATCCGAAGGCTGCCGAAATCGTCAAAGACTGACCCGAGAGAGGACCTGGTAAGGCGCCCTCTTCCCGTGCTCCGAGGGACCATCGAGCACCGCTCCATCTTCGCCGAAGCGCCCTGGAAGACAGACCCTCGAAAGGCTGCCGACCCGAGACGGGACCGCCGAGGAGATCGAAGTGAAGCACCCGGACATCGCCGCCGTCGAAGTCCATTGCCATCGACCAGGGTTCGCAAGTTGGTGTAACCGCTGGAGGCCCGTCGAAGTTGTGTTGCCCAGCCGTGGGAACCACTTGACGCCGTGCCGCCGACGACCGGAGCCGTCCGCTCCTTTGCCTAAGAACATTCGAATCGAAGGACTCCCTCGTCCGCACCGTCGACCGCTTTATCCTGCCGGAGAAAGTCGAGGACGACTAACGCGCCGAGGAGAAACCTGCCGGTGGGTTTCCCCCCACCCGAAGACCACAAAGACTCAAACGACTCGACGCCCTTGCTGGGCCTCCGTCTTCAAAATCTTTGCAGTCCAGAACTATTGTCACCGAGGTGCCCCGCACGCCTCTGCCTTGCAGGACGCCGACGCTCCGACGCGGACGAGCACCGCTCGGACGAAGCTGCCGCCTCATCGACGCCGTTCTACCCTGTTTGTCGACGGACGTTCGACGCCCCGTGTCTCCCACTTGAAAGGGAAGGCATTCAAGAGGGGCCGTCGATTCCCCGCCGCCGAACGCCGAGTTCCTCGATGCTTCTCGACGCCTCTCGACGATCCGTGACTCCCGCTTGAAAGGGGGTCGCTCAAGAAGGATCTGTCGACGCCTCTTCGAAGAACTCGACTCCACCAGGTACATTGGGGGGGTAAAAACATTATAGGAGGGAATAAGACTTGCAGGGCAATATATGGACTGGGCTTGTGCTATATCTTTATTTTACAGGTTGCCCAGGTGGGGGGATCTCCACACAGAACTGTGTCTAGTGATAGGGGCCAGTATTCTGCCTATTGCTCAACCATCTTATTTTCTCTCCTCTCTCTATTGCTGGTTTCACTCTATTGATCTGTGTGACATTGTTACAGTATTGTTGATGCACTTTAATAAGGTCTAATACAAAGGGTGGTACCACTTTAGAATTGTATATATTTGCCATTGTTGTTTTTCCTAAGTACAAAGTGAGTTATTATGATAAGTGTACATAACCTTAAATATTGATTATATAAAGACTGTATTCTAACCAATACAGTGTGTGGACATTCCTTTGTGGGGGCTTTGGGACTACACTGTACTTAAGAACCAGCCTGCATCACCTCCTGAGAAGCTAGGCCTTGATTGCTCGTCCATTGCTACCGTAATAGAGAATCTTGGCTGGGGTCCTCTGTGCCTCTCTTCTACCATATAGAGAGCAGAAGTACAGACACCCCCCACCGGTCCTTTACACTGGTGGCAGCGGTGGGATGCTTATGGTTTTAAGAATCAGTGTATAACCGTGCCACTTACAAAATATCTGCACTTTATTAAATTAAGGTTTAGTTGTGTACAAGATAACTGCATTACAAACAATGGAGTCTATTGCAAATGGCAAATTGACTCGGATGAGCTTGGAGGCTCTCCAGAGTGCTTGTGAAGCCAGGGGGTTAGACTTTGTGGATAAGTCTAGGGCTGAGCTGATAGCTGCCCTGGTGGACTACCAGACTGATGGTGAAACTCTTGATGAGGGGGGGAATGCAACCAATGAGGACTCTGCCCCTGGGGTTTCTGCTGAATCTGTTTCTGGGAATGCCGCCATTCCTGCTGCCTCTGTTCCAAACCCCAGCGATTCCTTGGAGCTTGAGTTATTAAGGATGAAATTGGCCTTTGAATACCACAAGTTGGAAATAGATGCTGAACTTAAGAAAGAGGAGTTGGCTCAACAAGTGGAGCTCAAGATTAGGGATCTTGAACTCAGAAATAAGGACCTTGAACTCAAGAGCCAGGACACTGAATGTCAGAGAATCCAGCTAGAGAAAGCTAGAGTGGAGACTTCAGCTAAAACCAGTGAGAGTGTCAGGTCCCCAGCCACCAAGTTTATGAAAGATTTGGTTGGTGTATTTGTGGAGGGTTCATATATCCTCCAATGGATTGAAGCGTTTGAAATGGCTTGTGCGATTCATGATGTTGATAAAAGAGATTGGGCTAAGTGTTTGTTAAGCAGAGTGCCTCAAACTGGATATGACTGTATTCTGAAGCTGAGTGTGGAAGAAAGGGGTCAGTATGAGTGTATGAAGTCTGCTTTGATTGCCAAGTTTGGCAAGACACCTACCCAATACCTTAGAAGGTTCAGGGATTTTAAGAAAAGAGAGAATGTGTCTTGGGTTGACTGGGTGAGTGCTGCGCACATGAACATGATGGGGTGGATTAATGGATACAAGGTTAAGACTTTTGTTGAATTGTCCCACCTCTTGTTTTTTGAGCATTTTTCTGAAGCCTGTTCACCAGAGCTGCGTCAGTATGTGGCTGACCAGAACATCTTGGACCCCTTTAAGCTGGCTAGGTTGGCTGACAAGTGGGTCTCCCACCGGGTGTCCCCTAAGGACTCCAGTGGGAAGGACAAGGACAAAGAAAAGGGGGCCTCTCAGAAAGCTGAGGAGTCCCACAAGCAGTCACAGTCGGGTAAACCTAAACCTTCCTCTCCCAAGACCCAAAAATCTAGTGGGGATAAGTCATCTGTGGGTGGGAATAAGAGTAGTGGTCCACCTGCTGCAAAGCAGGCTCCCAGTGGTTCCAGTACCGTACCCCGCACTCCTGGTGCTTGTTGGGACTGTGTGGCTCTGGATCACAAAAGGGGTGACTCCAAGTGTAAAGGTAAGGCACTTGGAGTACAGGCTGTCAGCCTGACCTACCCTTACCCCGTGTCTGAGGTGGAGGCCACTGTCCTCCCCTCCTCTACCGGGATCACATTTGGTGCTCCGGTAGAGATTTCCTTAGTGTCCCTTGGGGCCTGGGACCAGTATGCAGAAGTACTGGCGACTATCACACAGAACACCCGTAGGTTTTTGAGAAGTGTCCTCTTGAATGGCCAGCCTTCTACTGGTTTGAGAGACACTGGGGCAAGCATTACAGTGGTGGACAGGACCCTGCTCAAGCCAGAGGACTATGTAGGTGCTCCTCTGAGAACCACCAGGTTAGCTGGTGGGCCTCCCAAATTATCGCCTGAAGCCTTAGTCACACTCATGATTGGAGACAAGACAGCAACGCTTCCTGTCCTGGTTCAGGACAATGTCCCTGCTAACATTCTGTTAGGAAATGATCTAGTAGAGTTGGGGTTGATCTCGGATGGTCTTCCCATGACTGCTGCTGCTGTCACTAGGTCACAGGTGACACCGGGTCTGGCTGTGAGTCAGGTACCCGAGCCAAAGGCGAGGCCTAAGGCAAGAAGAAGGAAGACCAAGAAGGCCACCTCTGTGGAGGGGACACCTTCTCTTCCTGCTGTTCCGACAGCACCCATTGGGATCCATGCTCCGGACGGGCTGGGTCCAGTGGAAAACCCAAACTCAACTCCTGTGGGAGAAGAGACAGAAGACTCTCCTGTGGGAGAGGTTCTCAACCCGGAGGATCATCCCGACCTTCAATGCTTGTTAGCTGAAGGGGGACCCTCCCGGGCAGACTTCTGTAAGGGACAGAGAGAGTGCCACTCTCTCGAGGGACTGAGGAAACAGGCCCTGTCCCAGGCACAAGGAGAAGTGCCTAGGACATTCCGGATTTATTGGGAGGGTTAGCTCCTTGTTAGTGAGCCCACTAAGCCTGAACCTGGTGCCCTCAAGAGGTTGGTGGTACCCCAGGTTTACAGGCCCTTCCTACTGCAGTTGGCGCATGAGGAGCCCTTGGCTGGTCTTCTTGGGACCAAGAAGACTAAGCAGAGGCTCTCTGCCCATTTCTACTGGCCACGGATGGGAGTAGAGGTGGAGTCCCACTGCAGGACCTGCCCAACTTGTCAGTTGTCTGGCAAGACTGGAGGCAGTGTCATTGCCCCACTGCAGCCGTTGCCAGTGGTTGGCACACCATTTGAGAGGGTGGGCATCGACATCGTCGGTCCCCTTGACCCTCCCACTTCAGGTGGATATCGGTTCATCCTGGTCTTGGTAGATCATGCCACCAGGTACCCTGAGGCAATACCCCTTCGGACTGTTACTGCCAAGGTGGTTGCCAGGGCTCTCCTGGGCATTTTCACCCGTGTTGGATTCCCCAAGGAGGTTGTCTCTGACAGAGGATCCAACTTCATGTCTAGTTACATGAAAACCATGTGGAAAGAGTGCGGGGTAACCTACAAGTTCTCCACCTCTTACCACCCCCAGACCAATGGTCTGGTTGAGAGATTTAATAAAACTCTCAAGGGCATGCTAGGGGCTTTGGAAGAACCCCTAAGGAGGAAATGGGATCTCCTCCTGCCATGCCTGCTGTTCGCTTACAGAGAGGTACCTCAAGAGGGTGTTGGTTTCAGCCCCTTTGAGTTACTCTTTGGACATCCCGTGAGGGGGCCCCTCGCCTTGATCAGAGAAGGCTTGGAAGCCACCCCTCCAGGTCCCGCCAAGCAAGTGGGGGACTATGTGTTAGGCCTCAGACGGAGGATGACACAGATGATGGGTCAGGCAACAGCAAATCTCAAGGCCAGCCAGGAATTGAATAAGTACTGGCATGACCTTAAAGCCTCACAAGTGGATTGGACTCCGGGACAGGAAATCCTTGTGATGGAGCCTACCAAGCCTAGAGCTTTGGCAGACAAGTGGACTGGACCCTTCAGGATCATCTCCAAGATGGGCGAAGTCAATTATCTGGTTAACATGGGAGCCTCTGGGGTAGCCCCTCAGATATTCCATGTCAACAGGCTCAAGCCTTTCCACCGGCGAGCAGAAGTCTCATGTCTCTTGCTAGCTTCAGGGCAAGAAGAGGATGAGAGTGAGCCCCTTCCTGATTTGCTGCATAGCAACCCTCAGGATGGCGCAGTGGAGGGAGTACATCTCTCTCCGGATTTGACAACAGAGCAACAGAGGGCCTGCAGGGCTTTGCTCCAACAGTATGCCTCTCTGTTTTCACTGACGCCAGGCCTTACACCGTGGTGTAGGCATGAAATTGACACTGGTGACAGTGTGCCTGTCAAAAGCAGGTGCTACCGTATGTCAGATACCGTCAAGAACCACATCCAGGCTGAGGTCGCCAAGATGTTGGATCTGGGTGTTATTGAACCCTCAACCAGTCCCTGGTCCAGTCCAGTGGTCCTTATCCCCAAGGCAAGTTCCCAGGCGGGTACCAAGGATTGGAGGTTCTGTGTGGACTACCGAGGAGTCAATGCCGTCACCAAAACTGACGCGCACCCATTGCCCAGGGCTGATGAGCTCGTGGACACCATAGGTGCTGCCAAATTTGTGAGCACCTTTGACCTTACCTCAGGCTATTGGCAAATAGCTCTGACGGACCATGCCAAGGAAAAGACGGCCTTCTCAACACCTGAGGGACTCTACCAGTTTAGGGTCATGCCTTTTGGGTTGAAGAATGCCCCTGCCACCTTCCAGAGATTGGTCAACCATGCGCTCAGTGGGCTGGAAGCCTTTTGTGTGGCTTACTTAGATGACATTGCCGTCTACAGTTCCACCTGGGAAGAGCATTTGACACATCTGGATAAGGTGTTGCAGGCCTTGAAAAGGGCTAACCTCACTATCAAGGCCACCAAGTGCCAGATAGCTCAGGGGAAAGTTACCTATCTTGGTCATGAGGTAGGAGGGGGTCAAATCCAACCTCTCTCCAGTAAAGTACAGGATGTACAGAACTGGGAGACTCCCACTACTCAAACCCAGGTGAGAGCCTTTTTGGGCCTCACTGGGTACTATCGCAATTTCATGGCAGACTATGGAACCATAGCTGCACCCCTGACAGCTCTAACTTCACCCAAACAGCCTAGGAAGGTTAATTGGACCGAAGACTGTCAGAGGGCCTTTGATGGCTTGAAAGAAAGTCTGTGTAGGGCACCTGTGTTGTGTGCGCCTGACTACAGCCGACCCTTTATCGTCCAGACGGATGCCTGCGACACCGGAATTGGAGCTGTCTTGTCCCAGTTAGATGACAAAGGGAGAGAACATCCTATCATATTCATCAGTAGACAACTCAAGGGTAGAGAACTTAGGTGGGCTACTGTTGAAAAGGAGTGCTTTAGCATAGTTTGGAGCCTTAGGCGTTTTAGGCCCTACCTTACGGGGTCTACCTTCAAGGTCCAAACAGATCATAAGCCCCTGAAGTGGCTTATGCAGATGAAGGGTGAGAATCCGAAATTGCTCAGGTGGTCCATTAGCCTGCAAGGGCTAGACTTCACCATAGAGCACAGACCAGGGAAGAGTCACGATAATGCAGATGGCCTTTCCAGAAGGTATGTTGACCGTCTGGATGAGGGTGTCTATCCCGTGGGAGATTAGACACCCTCCACCTCAGTCTGGGGGGGGCGACTGTGATGCTGGAAATGCATCAGAGGGACAGGGCCTCTGAATCCTTGTCCTTTACTGCTTTTTATCGTGTGTTCTGTCATGTTTTCTGCCCAGGAGTCCATGTGGGACTCCTGGCAGTGCAGCTCTCTCTTTTGGTTTGGTGAACAGACCCATGGGATACCCTTATGGCACCCATGGGTAGGGGTACAAACCTGTGCCCCTAGTGTATGTTTTTGGGCACCTGTGGGTGGCCCACAGAGCAGGGTATGGGCTGGTGGCAGCTCCATGCTGAATTTGACAGGTGCTCTGGGTGTCCTCCATTTTGGGCTACCCAGGCCCTGCCATTGGGATCAGTTGATTCCTGATAGGAAACAAGATGGCCCCTGTGGCCTCTTGCTTTCTATTGCCTGTTACCTTGTTTCCCAAAGTCCTGGGAAGCCCTGACTCTGTCCCTTCCCCCTGACTGGCTGTTGGGTGGAAGTTCCATATATGGTGTTGTTGTGAAGGCCCAGCTAGACTGACTGGAGCCTTCCCAGTGACTGTATGTTGTGGGTACCTCCTGTGGGTGGGACCTGGGTGAATGGAGTGTGTGACCAATATACACTCCTTGTTGTGGTTGTCTGGTTTCTGGCATAAGAGACAAAGACTGAGACAGCCCTGCCCGAAACTGGCCTGAATGCAGTGTGTAGTGTTGAATGGCTGGGTACTTGTCCCAATCCACATTCCTTGTTGTGAGTGTCTGAAAGGGAGGAGTGTGGCCTGAATGCATTGTGTGCCTGATTGGCTGACTGACTGCATGAATGCCCTTCTGTATGATTGGCTGCTGAGTGTGTGCCAGCAGTGTGGATGAGAGACAGAATAGTATATCTGGGGACCTCTCACCACTGGTAGTTGTTCAGAAGCGTTCTGGAGCTGAGTCTCCACTCTAAGAGTAACTGGAACTGCTGATCCTCGACGTCCAGCTGGAAGAAGAAGACTTGCTGTGGCATTTGCTTTGACCGATCCGAAGGCTGCCGAAATCGTCGAATACTGACCCGAGAGAGGACCTGGTAAGGCGCCCTCTTCCCGTGCTCCGAGGGACCATCGAGCACCGCTCCATCTTCGCCAAAGCGCCCTGGAAGACAGACCCTCGAAAGGCTGCCGACCCGAGACGGGACCGCCGAGGAGATCGAAGTGAAGCACCCGGACATCGCCGCCGTCGAAGTCCATTGCCGTCGACCAGGGTTCGCAAGTTGGTGTAACCGCTGGAGGCCCGTCGAAGTTGTGTTGCCCAGCCGTGGGAACCACTTGACGCCGTGCCGCTGACGACCGGAGCCGTCCGCTCCTTTGCCTAAGAACATTCGAATCGAAGGACTCCCTCGTCCGCACCGTCGACCGCTTTATCCTGCCGGAGAAAGTCGAGGACGACCAACGCGCCGAGGAGAAACCTGCCGGTGGGTTTCCCCCCACCCGAAGACCACAAAGACTCAAACGACTCGACGCCCTTGCTGGGCCTCCGTCTTCACAATCTTTGCGGTCCAGAACTATTGTCACCGAGGTGCCCCGCAAGCCTCTGCCTTGCAGGACGCCGACGCTCCGACGCCGACGAGCACCGCTCGGACGAAGCTGCCGCCTCATCGACGCCGTTCTACCCTGTTTGTCGACGGACGTTCGACGCCCCGTGTCTCCCGCTTGAAAGGGAAGGCATTCAAGAGGGGCTGTCGATTCCCCGCCGCCGAACGCCGAGTTCCTCGACGCTTCTCGACGCCTCTCGACGATCCGTGACTCCCGCTTGAAAGGGGGTCGCTCAAGAAGGATCTGTCGACGCCTCTTCGAAGAACTCGACTCCACCAGGTACATTGGGGGGGGTAAAAACATTATAGGAGGGAATAAGACTTGCAGGACAATATATGGACTGGGCTTGTGCTATATCTTTATTTTACAGGTTGCCCAGGTGGGGGGATCTCCACACAGAACTGTGTCTAGTGATAGGGGCCAGTATTCTGCCTAGTGCTCAACCATCTTATTTTCTCTCCTCTCTCTATTGCTGGTTTCACTCTATTGATCTGTGTGACATTGTTACAGTATTGTTGATGCACTTTAATAAGGTCTAATACAAAGGGTGGTACCACTTTAGAATTGTATATATTTGCCATTGTTGATTTTCCTAAGTACAAAGTGAGTTATTATGATAAGTGTACATAACCTTGAATATTGATTATATAAAGACTAAAGACTGTGTTCTAACCAATACAGTGTGTGGACATTCCTTTGTGGGGGCTTGGGGACTACACTGTACTTAAGAACCAGCCCGCATCACCTCATGAGAAGCTAGGCCTTGATTGCTCGTCCATTGCTACCATAATAGAGAATCTTGGCTGGGGTCCTCTGTGCCTCTCTTCTACCATATAGAGAGCAGAAGTACAGACACCCCCCACCGGTCCTTTACAGATACAACTGAAATAATTCAAGAAACACAAGAAGCTGGTCAATTTGAGCTACTGGATCCTGCTACAATATCAAATACTTTAGACCATTATACAATTCATCCTTTGCACTGTAATGACACCGTACAAGATGTACTGGAAACTTACCAAATGCGTCAAACAAAAGGATCGCCAATCAGTATATGGGAAAAAAGTATAGAAGCACATGCTTTTCCTCTACTCTTTCCTACTGGCAAAGGAGGAAGGTATGATGATAGACCTATTAAAATATCAGCTTCAGAATACCGCTCATTACGGATGTATTCTGAAGATCCCAGATTTAGACAAAATGTGGAATACATATTCCACCTACTCTTTGAAAGTGAACTAGCAACTTTATGTTACGGAGTTGCACACATATTAAAATCAGGATCACACTTTCAAAATATGACAGCTACACAATTATTAGAGAAAGTGCAACAAAAAGATGAGGTTTTACAATCAAATATTACAAATCTATTAGAAAATATGCGTGGTACTAAAGAGTACTGGTTTCGACGTCATGGAGATGTACGTTGTATGATCAGAAAGCTTGGCCCACCCACTTGGTTTGTTACATTAAGTTGTGCAGAATATGCATGGGAAGATTTACATGATTTCCTACGCATATCAAATAAAAACAAAACAAACATAGATATTCTAACACCTGGAGAACTTTGTTCTTTGGATCCTGTTAATGTTTCAAGATATTTTCACCATCGCTTCATTGCTATGCTACATTTTATTTGTAATAAAACTGTTCCTCCCCTTGGAGAAGTGCAACACTTATTTTGGAGAAAAGAATACCAAGCCAGAGAAGCACCACATATCCACATGCTTTTATGGATTAAAGATGCTCCTAAATTTGGTCAAGACAGTGATGCCACTGTTTTACAGTTTATTGAAAAATATGTCACTTGTGAAATTCCATCAGAAGCCACAAATAGTGATCTTCATGCACAAATGTTACAATTTCAAAGACACAAATGTGGAAAATATTGTCGTCGCAAATACAAAAACAAAGGCAAATACTACACCAAATGCCGATTTGGTTTCCCTAGACCAGTTACAAATACAGGTCAAGTAAACAACCTCATGTCTTCAGTTAGACATAGTGTTAAAGGTAAGTCACCTAAAAATACATATTACATAAAAAGAAAAGAAGAAGAAAAATATATCAATGATTATAATGCAATCATTGCCCACTTATGCAATGCAAACATAGATGTGCAGTACATTGCAGACAATTCTACTGCAGTTGCACGATATGTCACAGCATACTTAACTAAAGCAGAAAAGACAGAGCTCCAAGACCTCTGGAATGACCTGTCATCAGATAAAACAGTATCTCAGAAATTATACAGCTTGGGCATAAAAATGCTCACTCATAGAGAATGTGGATCTTATGAAGCAGCTGATCGTTTAACTGGTACTTCATTGTATGGTAAATCTGAAAATATAGTATGGCTAAGTCTTGGTCCAGCTAAATCTAGAAAAAGAGTTCTAAAATCATATGAAGATATAGAAACAATAGCCAAACATGATCCAAACAGCCAAGACATTTTAAAAAACGATTTATTGGACACATACTACCCAAACAGAAGTAATACTTTGGAAAACATGTGTCTATACCAAATAGCCCAAAACTACACATACAAAAATAATATGAAACCTGATGAAAAAAAAAGGTAAATATAGAGTGACAGACTGTGAAGGCAGCTTAGTTAAACTCACTAAACCAAATTTAATTAATCATATCAAATTGTCATTGAAGACTCCTCAACATAAAGAAGTATATTACATGTCCCTGCTACAACTCTTCAAACCATGGAGAAAAGAAGAACAATTACTAGATAACTATGACTCATATGAGGATGCTTTCAAAGCAAATGAAAGCACTATAACTGATGTAAACTTTACACAGTACAAAACAATGTTGCACAATGAACAGCAACATGAAGAAGAACTCCAAGCCCAACTAGATAAGGATACTCCTGACAGTAGTCAACCTTCTGTAACAGGAAGCCAAGAACCACTGGGAGAACCACAAATAACAAATGAGGCAGAATTACCTATGATAGAAGTAGAACACACCATGTGTCAGTATGAAGATAAGGAAGACTTAACTATACTACAATAAAAACTAAACAATGAGCAAAGTAGCATTTTTCAAGAAGTAACAAAACAAATTGCACATGGTGTAAAACATGAAAATAAAGAATGTTCCTGCCATAATTATAAACCTATACGACTGTATGTCAGTGGTGAAGCTGGTTCTGGCAAAACATTCCTAATCAAAATCATTAGTAAGTTCCTTCAACAATTGACAAACAACAAACTGTCAGCTGTTGTCACTGCCCCCACAGGTTTAGCTGCCTAAGACATAGGTGGTGTTACATTACACCGATTACTACTATTACCAGTAGAACACCAGAACAAATTAGACTATTACAAACTTTCTGCAGAAGCTGCAATGGAATTACGCAGAGTATTGAAACAAATGAAAATGCTACTAATAGATGAAGTGAGCATGGTCTCCAACCTGATGTTAGCTTTGATTCACCTCAGATTACAAGAAGTACTCAAAATAGACTATGAAGAGCTCTTTGCAGGAAAACACATTATTGTTTTTGGAGATCTGCTTCAATTAACACCAGTAAAAGGTGAACCTATTTTTAAAACATTAGGGCACAAACTCTGCTGTAAAACTGTTGGCAGCATTGGAAATGTCAACCTTTGGCAACATTTCCAATACAGAGAATTAACAGAAAACATGCGCCAATCTGCAGATCTAACTTATGCCAACATTTTAAAAAGTTTGAGAGTTGGTATACTTTCTAAAGAAGCAGAAGCAACATTGAAAACCCGGCACATTAATGCACTTTATGGCGATAATGCATGTGCTACAGATGTTATGGAACAATTAGCCCACAAAAATGTCAATTGTATGGCCTTAATGCCAACTCTTGCAAGCTGTCTCAAATTTAATGAAATCATGCTAAGTAAAGAAATGCAACCAATAATGGAAATTAGCACCACAGACAAACTAGATGTACATGGTATGACACTACCCATGTGTGACCAAGCCACAATAAGCCTAAATAATTTAGAAAAATCAATCTCAAACACAGCAGGCTTAGAAAAGATGTTAAAATTATCCTTAAATTGCAGAGTAATGCTTAAACGTAACCTTGACGTGGACCAAGGACTAGTTAATGGAGCACTGGGTACAGTTGTTGGCTTTCAAACATACACACGTGACAACAAAATTCAGTTTGTCAATATACTCTTTGACAAACTTTCAGAAGTAAAACGGATAGGACGCTCAACAGCTAGATTCCTTCTCTTCAAAGATAGGTATGTACGCAGAGAACAATTTTCTCTAACTCTTGCATACGCAGTCACGATTCATAAATCACAAGGTCTTACCCTAGACAAAGCAATGATAGATATTGGTAACACAGTCTTTAAAGAAGGCATGAGCTACGTAGCACTATCACGCTTAGGTACACTTGACGGTCTATTTCTATTCAACTTTGATGCAAGTAAAGTAAACACTGATATTCCTTGCATTTTAGAATATAATAGACTTCGCTCACTATACACTCCCCATCTAAACACATATTCTCTTCCACAAAAACTAAAACGTTGTAAAAGAAAACTAAATCAAACAGAAATGCAACAGGACGTCACTGCAAATCCTCCAAAGAGAGTAAAAGAAACTAATACTTCATCAAGTACCACAAACAAAAAAGAATCAATTAGAGAAAGTAAACCAGGTACTTCTTTAAAGAAGGAAGACAAACACCAAAAAAAGCAGTTAGATACAGAACTACCTGGACCATTTAAATTCCCAAATATAGTTGGTGTAAGTTGCTATGCAAATGTAGCAATGAATATTCTATTTCAATTACCACCAATTGTTGACAACATTTACTTACACAGTACAGACCCTTTGTGTTTGCAAATTTTAGTACTTCACAGAAATGCAGCAAACAATCCTGACAACACATATACAGGCCGATTCATGGAATAATTAGCGCGGCGCAAGTGGCCAAAAACGTGCGATTCGCAGTGGAATAGCGAAAATCGCAGTGCGAAAATTGCACGAAAAGCAGCGCACATCGATTCATGGAAGGCCGTGCGCGAAAAAACCATCGGATGTGCGCTAAAAAAGTGTGCGGCGCACGTAGGCGCACAGGCCATCTAACGGCGTGCGCCAGGTCACAGTGAAAATCGCACAGGCCACAGCGAAAATCGCACATAGCGCGGCGCACACAACAAAAGTAGGCGGAACACGGGGCGTAACACTCGGAATGGGGAACAACTTGCCAAAATGTGGGCGTCACGGGGGAAGTACAGGGTGCAAGTGCGCGGAACGCCCACAAGCTCGCCTACAACACGTATTCATGGAATCGAATAGGGCAAAAAAGCGCACGGTCAAACCAGCGCACAGGCACAAACACGACCGCCACAAGAAAGCAGGCGGTAGCGTCTCTGCGCCTGTAATAAATGTGCGCCAAAAGGTGCGCCAACAAATAGCACCTATATACAGCTATGATGAATGTCCTATACTGTGGCCCTCCAGGACAAATGACGTGCAAAGGGGTACCCACAAACACGGACACCCGTTGACTGAAAAATAACGTGTGTGTGTATTGCGGGGTGCGCGGGAACTTTCACACGCGATTTGGCAGGGTAAGTGGATTTCAGGGGTGCGCGGGAAGTTCCACACGCGATTTGGCCGGGTACGTGCGCGGGAATTTCCACACGCGACTTGGCTGGGTACGTGGATCTCAGGGGTGCGCGGGAAGTCTCACACGCGATTTGGCAGGGTACGTGGATTTCAGGGGTGCGCGGGAAGTTCCACACGCGATTTGGCCGGGTACGTGCGCAGGAATTTCCACACGCGACTTGGCTGGGTACGCGGATCTCAGGGGTGCGCGGGAAGTCTCACACGCGATTTGGCTGGGTACGTGCGTGGGAATTTCCACACGCGACTTGGCTGGGTACGTGGATCTCAGGGGTGCGTGGGAAGTCTCACATGCGATTTGGCAGGGTACGTGGATTTCAGGGGTGCGCAGGAAGTGCCACACGCGATTTGGCTGGGTACGTGCGCAGGAATTTCCAAACGCGACTTGGCTGGGTACGTGGATCTCAGGGGTGCGCGGGAAGTCTCACACGTGATTTGGCAGGGTACGTGGATTTCAGGGGTGCGCGGGAAGTTCCACACACGATTTGGCCGGGTACATGCGCGGGAATTTCCACACGCGATTTGGCCGGGTACATGCGCGGGAATTTCCACATGCGATTTGGCTGGGTACGTGGATCGCAGTGGTGCGCGGGAATTTCCACACGAGATTTGGCAGGGTACGTGGATTTCAGGGGTGTGCGGGAAGTCTCACACGCGATTTGGAAGGGTACGTGGATTTCAGGGGTGCGCAGGAAGTTCCACACGCGATTTGGCCGGGTACGTGCGCAGGAATTTCCACACGCGACTTGGCTGGGTACGTGGATCTCAGGGGTGCGCGGGAAGTCCCACACGCGATTTGGCCGGGTACGTGCGCGGGAATTTCCACACGCGATTTGGCTGGGTACGTGTATTTCAGGGGTACGCAGGAAATTCTACACGCGATTTGGCTATGTGCTCCCAGGTATTCCGTGTACACCCTCCACGGCCCCCACTCATGTCCCCTATCACCCCCACCCCCCAGCAGTGCAGGGGCACCCTCCACCAGGCCCCCACTCATGTCCCCTATCACCCCCACCCCCCAGCATCCAGGGGCACCCTCCACCAGGCCCCACTCATGTCCAACTCATGTCCCCCTGCACCCCCACCCCCCAGCATCCAGGGGCACCCTCCACCAGGCCCCCACTCATGTCCCCTATCACCCCCACCCCCCAGCATCCAGGGGCACCCTCCACCAGGCCCCCATTCATGTCCCCCTGCACACCCACCCCCCAGCATCCAGGGGCACCCTCCACCAGGCCCCCACTCATGTCCCCCTGCACCCCCACCCCCCAGCATCCAGGGGCACCCTCCACCAGGCCCCCTCTCATGTCCAACTCATGTCCCCCTGCACCCCCACCACCCAGCATCCAGGGGCACCCTCCACCAGGCCCCCACTCATGTCTCCCACAACCCCCACCCCCCAGCAGTGCAGGGGCACCCTCCACCAGGCCCCCACGCATGTCTCCCACCACCCCACCCCCCAGCAGTGCAGGGCACCCTCCACCAGGCCCCCACTCATGTCCAACTCATGTCTCCCACCACCCCCACCCCTCAGCAGTGCAGGGGCACCCTCCACCAGGCCCCCACTCATGTCCCCCTGCACCCCCACCCCACAGCATCCAGGGGCACCCTCCACCAGGCCCCCACTCATGTCCCCTATCACCCCCACCCCCCAGCATCCAGGGGCACCCTCCACCAGGCCCCCACTCATGACCCCCTGCACCCCCACCTCCCAGCATCCAGGGGCACCCTCCACCAGGCCCCCACTCATGTCCCCTATCACCCCCACCCCCCAGCATCCAGGGGCACCCTCCACCAGGCCCCCACTCATGTCCCCCTGCACCCCCACCCCCTAGCCACCATGGGCATCCCCCACCAGGCCCCCACTCATGTCCCCTATCACCCCCACCCCCCAGCAGTGCAGGGGCAGCCTCCACCAGGCCCCCACTCATGTCTCCCACCACCCCCACCCCCCAGCCACCATGGGCAGCCCCCACCAGGCCCCCACTCATGTCCCTCTGCACCCCCACCCCCCAGCAGTGCAGGGCACCCTCCACCAGGCCCCTACTCATGTCCAACTCATGTCCCCCTGCACCCCCACCCCCCAGCAGTGCAGGACACCCTCCACCAGGCCCCCACTCATGTCCCCCTGCACCCCCACCCCCCAGCATCCAGGGGCACCCTCCACCAGGCCCCCACTCATGTCCCCTATCACCCCCACCCCCCAGCATCCAGGGGCACCCTCCACCAGGCCCCCACTCATGTCCCCCTGCACCCCCACCCCCCAGCCACCATGGGCATCCCCCACCAGGCCCCCACTCATGTCCCCTATCACCTCCACCCCCCAGCAGTACAGGGGCACCCTCCACCAGGCCCCCACTCATGTCCCCTATCACCCCCACCCCCCAGCATCCAGGGGCACCCTCCACCAGGCCCCCACTCATGTCCAACTCATGTCCCCCTGCACCCCCACCCCCCAGCATCCAGGGGCACCCTCCACCAGGCCCCCACTCATGTCCCCTATCACCCCCACCCCCCAGCATCCAGGGGCACCCTCCACCAGGCCCCCACTCATGTCCCCCTGCACCCCCACCCCCCAGCATCCAGGGGCACCCACCACCAGGCCCCCACTCATGTCCCCCTGCACCCCCACCCCCCAGCATCCAGGGGCACCCTCCACCATGCCCCCACTCATGTCCAACTCATGTCCCCCTGCACCCCCACCACCCAGCATCCAGGAGCACCCTCCACCAGGCCCCCACACGTCTCCCACCACCCCCACCCCCCAGCAGTGCAGGGGCACCCTCCACCAGGCCCCCACTCATGTCCCCCTGCACCCCTACCCCCCAGCATTCAGGGGCACCCTCCACCAGGCCCCCACTCATGTCTCCCACCACCCCCACCCCCCAGCAGTGCAGGGCACCCTCCACCAGGCCCCCACTCATGTCCAACTCATGTCTCCGACCACCCCCACCCCTCAGCAGTGCAGGGGCACCCTCCACCAGGCCCCCACTCATGTCCCCCTGCACCCCCACCCCCCAGCATCCAGGGGCACCCTCCACCAGGCCCCCACTCATGTCCCCTATCACCCCCACCCCCCAGCATCCAGGGGCACCCTCCACCAGGCCCCCACTCATGTCCCCCTGCACCCCCACCCCCCAGCATCCAGTGGCACCCTCCACCAGGCCCCCACTCATGTCCCCTATCACCCCCACCCCCCAGCATCCAGGGGCACCCTCCACCAGGCCCCCACTCATGTCCAACTCATGTCCCCCTGCACCCCCACCCCCCAGCATCCAAGGGCACCCCCCACCAGGCCCCCACTCATGTCTCCCACCACCCCCACCCCCCAGCATCCAGGGGCACCCTCCACCAGGCCCCCACTCATGTCCAACTCATGTCCCCCTGCACCCCCACCCCCCAGCATCCAGGGGCACCCTCCACCAGGCCCCCACTCATGTCCCCTATCACCCCCACCCCCCAGCATCCAGGGGCACCCTCCATCAGGCCCCCACTCAGGTCAACTCATGTCTCCCACCACCCCCACCCCTCAGCAGTGCAGGGGCACCCTCCACCAGGCCCCCACTCATGTCCCCCTGCACCCCCAACCCCCAGCATCCAGGGGCACCCTCCACCAGGCCCCCACTCATGTCCAACTCATGTCTCCCACCACCCCCACCCCCCAGCATCCAGGGGCACCCTCCACCAGGCCCCTACTCATGTCCCCTATCACACCCACCCCCCAGCATCCAGGGGCACCCACCACCAGGCCCCCACTCATGTCCAACTCATGTCCCCCTGCACCCCACCACCCAGCATCCAGGGGCACCCTCCACCAGGCCCCCACTCATGTCTCCCACCACCCCCACCCCCCAGCAGTGCAGGGCACCCTCCACCAGGCCCCCACTCATGTCCAACTCATGTCCCCCTGCACCCCCACACCCCAGCAGTGCAGGGCACCCTCCACCAGGCCCCCACTCATGTCCCCCTGCACCCAGGTCCTCACAATACCCAATCATGTGCGTTATGGTCAGCCTCCACAGCCAAAAGGCCCTACCAAGTAACCCATTCACCCACATGGAAATGGAAATTACATGTTACACCCCCAATGTTCATAAAGCAAATGAACCCATGTCCGTCACACACAATGGTTGCAATTGAATGGGAAAACACCCAACATGACATGCATGAAACCAATGAGATGATACCACACAGTGAAGTATGAAAACAAAATTGTATTAAAAAAAATTAATTGAATGCAAATGAAATGAAACAAACTACAATGGCAATGAAAAAAAGATAAGCTGCATGTCCGTCCAAAAAAATCAAAACTACAAATCCAAATCCAAAAAAATGTTGTCCAAAGTCACATTAAAAATAAAATCAATCCGAGAGAGAAAAATAAATGCAAAGACCATTGCTCCATGGTGAATAAATAAAAAATAAATAAAAATAAAACAATCCAATGAAGAACTATGTACAAAACATCCAAGGGTCCATGAGCCCAACTGAACAAAGGAAACCTACAAAAAACCCTAACTAAAATGCAACTATATACAAAAAGTGGAGCAGTGTCCGTCGACTCCAAATCATAAGAAGAAACAAAGGAAACCTAAAACTAAAGAACTATATACAAAGGCGTCGGGCAAGTCCAGCGGCTCACTCCGTGGTGTTCCGGGCCAGGGCATCATCAAACTCCTCGTCTATGTCCCAGAGGCGGTCCTGTTCCATGGCCTCGAGGGTCCGCAGGGACGATGCCATCTGCTCCTCCAATCCCCTACGGATTGCCTCGAGGCACTCGGCCCGCCTCAGGGCCCTCCGCATGGAGTTCTCCACCCTGACCATCGTGAGCCACACCTCTTCCGCCCGCCGCCGCTCCGCACCTATCTGCTGGCCCAACCGCAGCCACATGGAAGACACTTCCTGTCCTGGGTCCTCCTGCCCTCCGGCCGATGCCTGCCCCTCCGATGTTGATGGCCCTGAGCCATGATGCCTCCCACGTTGACTCTGCTGCTGCCTCCGACGCAACTGCCTCTGCCAGCACGACGGCATCCAGGCTGATGGAATCCACCGACGCCGTTGTGCACGTGCCCTGCCTGATGATGCCGGCACATCCTCCATCTGCTGGGGTACAGTTGCTGTGGTGTCCACCCCTGCTGGACCTCCGACTCCCGACTGTGGCAGGGATGGGATCCCCACCGAGCTGGCTGCATTGGTCAGGGCAGGTCCACAGGGGGCCCTGGTGGCATCTGGACCGGAAGACGGCAAGGAGAACGACCGGCGTATAGCCTCCACAGAGGAGGAGAGGGCCGCCAGATTGGCCGACACATGCAGGAAACCCCCGAACATGGAAGATCCCAATTGGGCCACGTCGGCACGGTGCTCTTCGTGATGACGTGCGTGCTCCTCCCGGGAAGCACGCACGTCATCACGAATTGCACCCGCGCGCATCGCGACCCCAATCAGGACCTTCTCCATACGGCCACGGGTCCCCTCGTCCACAGGTGGAGGGGAGTTAGGTGACATGGACATCCCCTCTACCTGCGGACGGGCCTGGGACGGGGCATCCCTGCTGGTGCATGGTGGTGCACTCACAGGGTCAGGGACAGCGACATGCACAGGCCCCTCCACGGTGACCTGTGCTGCCTCCTGGCCCTGCCCCTGGACTGCACCACTTGCACTAGCAGGGATGCCCCCACCAGGCCCCATGTGTGCCTCAGTGGCGGCCTCCTCCTCCTCTGTGGAAACCATCAACCTGGATGGCTCCTCACCGTCTTCCGCCGTAGCAGGCCCCTGTGGGGGCTCACCCACCCCTTCCGCTGCAGCCGTGGGGGCACCCCTGCCGCCTTGCTCCACAGTGCTGTCTCCGCCCTCTTCTTCACTAGCCGCTGCGTAGAGGGAGACATAGAACACAAGCATCAGGGTACTGTACAAAGGTCCCTTAGACAGGAAGCAATAGCAGATGAGTACCACTGTCAAAGTACACTTCCATCATGTCCCTCCACAACACATGGGTCAGTCCAGGCAAAACACACACAGTAACAGGCATGGTGCATGCCTTGGACATTTCCATACATGTCCAATGGACTCTTGAAACATACAATGATATGGAACTCACATGCATCATGGGTCATGCCTATCACATGCACACACTTCACCTCAGTCACATCCATCTGGCCTCATACACCCCAAACACAGCGGATACAAGGATAACTAGGCTGCATCAGTGAATCTGTGCATTGTCACACACATGTGTCATGCATCCATGGCATTCACAAGTCACAGACACGCAGGTCATGCACACAGACATGGCTACCATATATGTACCTGGCATCAGCACCCATCCCTCACCCCCACCCATGTCCAGGAACAGAGACTGGCATGCTCACATGTGTAAAATCTGCATAGGGCTCCCCATGTCGCATTTAAACACATGCAACAACCACGTGGTTCACACATCACTGGTCGCACATGCATTACCATGATGTCCCTGCACACATACATGCATACATGACCTATGTCACACATACAGGCAAGTATCAGCCAACCAGCACACCGCAACATGCCCTGTCTCACACAGCAATGCTTGGCCACTTACCGCTCAACTCCAGACGGGTCTCCCTCTCAAGGATCTGGGCGTGGAGCGCTGGGCGTACGCGTTCCAGGACCCTCATCTGGATGGAACTCATGCGGCCCCGGCCCCCCTCCACAGGCGCCGAGCCTTCACGAGGGTCCTGGACCTCAAGTCCTCCCAGCGCTTCTTGATCTTCTGGACGTCGCGGGTTGCCACCCCCTCCGCGTTGATGGCAACCACACAGTCGGCCCAGATCCTCTCCCGTCCTTCCTTGCTGGCGCGGGACGATCCAAAGAGGGCATCATACTGCCCCAGGACATGCTCCACCAGGACACCAACTTCGGTGGCAGTGAAGCTGGTGCCCCTCTGCCCCTCTGGCCTGGGGTTGCCACTGGTGCCAGATGTTGAAGTGCCCGACATGGCAACCACAGAGGCAGGAGTGGGTGGGCAACTGGGTCCTGGGGCTGGGCTGTGGAGCGATGTTATCCCAGTCGGGAGTCTTCTGTTCCAGCAGGGGTGGACACAGCAACTGGACCCCTGCAGATGGCTGATGTGCAGGCACCAAATGGCAGGGCACGGTGGCAGCAGGCAGGCAGGCAGCAGCAGATGGCACGTGGGAGGCTGCTCGGGGCACTGGGGGGCAGTAATTCGGCCTTCTGGGCAGGAGCGTGGTCTTCCGTGTGTTTTCGCGTGGCCAGCTTGATACGGAATGATTTGGCACGTGAAAATCCTGCACGTCAGCGTGAAATTCGAGGAAAGGCCCTTAGCACGTAAGCGCGTCAGCACGCATATGCGATTCTATTGGACCAAAGGCCCTCAGCGCGTAAGCGCGTCAGCACGCATACGCCATTCTATTGGACCAAAGGCCCTCAGCGCGTAAGCGCGTCTGTGACGTGACCCGCACGGGTGTTTCCCTCATAGCACGTGATGCTGGAGCACATGTGGAAAGACTGCACGTCAGAGTGTCATCGCGTGTAATTGGACAAAAGTGCACGTACACGCGATTGGCCTATGTACGTGTATTTCAGGGGTGCGCGGGCACTTACACACGCAAGTACATCAGCGCACGTGTATTCCGGGGTGCGCAGAAATTTCCACACGCTATTGGCCTGGGTACTGGATTTCAGGGGTGCGCGGGAAGTTTCACACGCTCGCCTACAACACGCGCAAAGAAACACGTACGCCAGTAGGAAGCAGGCATACGTCGACCCGCGACGCATAAATTTGCGCGCAAAAAACTAACAAGCTCAGACGCCAGGATGAACATACCGTTCCTAGCAGCAGTGGCAGTGGGCTACCAAAGGAGGAGGAGGAGGATAGTCAGGGCCAGAATATTCACACCCAGAACCAGCCTTTTCGGGATGCCTGATGACCAGGTGTATGGGAGGTACAGGTTTCCACCACACATAATACTGGACCTGGTGAGTGAGTGGGAGGATGACCTCACATCACCCACCCTGTGCTCCCAAGCACTCAGCCCCCTGGAGAAGGTCCTCAATGTACTGCACTTCTTAGCCACTGGATCATTTCAGCGGACAAGTGCCATAGTGGGTGGGGTGTCACAGGCCACGCAGTCACGCTGCCTACACCAGGTCTTGAACATCATCACTGCACGCCCATCAGTCCGCAGGCACATATACCTGCCCAGAACACCTGCAGAAAGGCATGCTGTCGCCCTGGATTTTTACGGTGTGGCACAATTCCCCAAAGTGCTAGGTGCCATCAACTGCACCCATGTGGCTCTACGTCCCCCCAGGGCATCTGAGCACATCTATAGGAACCGCAAGCACTGGCATTCCATCAACGTGCAGGTAGTATGTAATGCCAAGGGAATCATCACCTCAGTATATGCCAACTATCCCAGGTCCACACACGACAGCTTCATTTACCGAATGTCCACCCTAAACCGGGACCTAGAAGCTGGGCGGCATGGCGATACATGGCTGTTTGGTGAGTATGAATGCCACTGCACATGCATGCATGTCAGATACTGAGCAAGGTCACAACCCCACCAATGATACCCATCACCACCTCCACAGGGGACAGTGCCTACCCTCTCAGCCCCCACATGATGACGCCAATTCGGAACCCCACCACGCCACCCGAGGTAAGATATAACACAGCCCACATTGCAACCCGGGGCATAGTGGAGCGCACATTCGGAGTGCTTAAGTCACGCTTTCGCTCCCTTGACCGTTCTGGCGGGCAGCTGTTATACGCTCCCCCAGTAGTGTGCAGGATCATAGTGGCAGCATGTGTCCTGCACAACGTTGCAACACGCCGGGGCCTGGCCGTGGACATGGTGGTGCCCCCACATCCCCAACCACATGCACGCCCGCTGCGCATGGGAGGGGAAAGGGCACGGGGGGAGGCAACCCGTACACAGCTAGTGGCTAATTACTTTACATAGAAATCACACCCCTGTGGAGTGCACACTGCCCTGGCACATACCATCTGACAATCAATGATGACTCAACCTGACACTGATCCTGAATGTCTGTAGAATCAACCATCAAAACCATATCAGCCTGAGATTGTTCACCTGGAAGTGTTACAATGTGTGCATCCCTACCTACACAGACACCACCACTGCAGTTTCGTGAAAAAACACATTCATGCAGCTAAAATGAATACCCACTTGCAAAATGCAACATGAGGACAGTGCCATGTCACCCAACCCATCCCCAGCACCGCCACACGACACACCGTGCCATGTCATGCTATGTGCAGGTAAACAAAGTAATCCCCACAACATGACACAAGTTTCACAAAGTACAGTGTCCCTAATTGAAACTCGCTACACCTGAAATGCTCACAGTAATGCAGGACCAACAACACACTTGAGCAGGTATTTAGCAATAACACTTATCAGCTACTGACCCTCAAAACTACCATTAACATGACATTACGAATGTAAGGAATCAGTAGTCTCACCACCTGGAAATGCCTGCACTCCCACCACTTCCAACTGTACAGTGTTGCCGCCATGTAGAGTTGTTGGTGCACTGCTGCCAACATGGACCCCATCTCCAAAGTAGAGGGCCTTGTGTAGACATGAGGAAAGGACCTGCAAATTAGGAGGTAGACATGGATGATGAGTTACACATCAATGCAACATGCAGTGTACAACACAACAGCAATATGCACTAGGAATGTATACACAGTATTGACTAGACTACCCACACATGTAGTGGGAGTCCAATGTCACTATGTACGTCAATGTCACTTGGGCACACCCTTTGCAAGCCCATGGAAACGGGAAGCAGGAGGGGTGTGTGTGACAAAAACCCAAGCATCTGAACCAAATACATGACAAGCCTGCATGTGCCCAGCCACAATGCAGCGTATGCCCACGGGAGCCACACAAGGCAACACACTGTCCCAAAAAAAAAAAAAAAAAAATTTTTTAAAATCAAAAAATCAAAAAAAAACAAAAATGGCCATTAATGGGCCGGGGGGGTTGGGGAGGCCACCCAGGATGTCCGAGGACAGGGTGCACACCAAAACCCACCCTAGTGTGTTCCTCCATGGCTGCAAGCATGCGGGTGTGGTAGGTCTCGTTCTGGAGAATGAGTGTGCGGAGGTCCCCATGCAACAACTCACGGGATGCCCGGACCTCCGCCCTAGTTGCCTGCATCTCAGCTGAGAGCGTACGGGTGAGACGCTCCAGCTGCTGTTCTGTCCTTCGGTTTGTTGAAGCCTCAAGCTCAACAAGAGTCGTCCTGAGGTGAAGGAGTTCCAGCCTCAGGGCTTCCCTGTGGCCCTGGGACTCTATGGAGATGGCTTCCTGCAGAGTCGCCAGTGCCGCCCGCCTGTCCCTGTTGGACGCCAACTGTGTTACTGGCAGATGGAGTCAGTTGCCTGCTGTAGTCGCTCCATCAGCCTTTCGGGGGGGACAATGGAAGTGGCCACCCTATCCATGGCCTGAGCCATCATCTCTGATGATGCTGCCTGTTGGGTTGCCATACCGTAAATGGATTGCTCCCATGCGGTATTGCCAGGTGGCGTACGGCCACCACGTCGGCGGGCACCACACCTGTCTGGGGCAAGGCGAACTGCGCCTTGCTGTGCCGGCACTGCCTGAGGCTGCAGGACTGCATTCCCCCTCTGATCTGCTGGCTGTTAGGCGGAAACCTGTGCAGTTCCCTCTGGGACCACTGCAAAAGATTTAGGACTACAGGCGTTGGCGGTGAACCCACTTGGTAGCAGTCTGTACCACACAGATTCACTTGGTAGCTGTGGCTGAGCAGTCAGACTTCTCTCAAGAAAAGTTGGTCAGTATGTGGAGTATACAACATAGGGCAATTCTTCACAGCAAGACAAGCAAACACGCAACAAGGCTTAGTGTAAAGATATTAAGGTATTTATTTATAACACAACATCTATGGAAAACACTAAAGCAAATCACGGCAAACAAATCAAACACAATTAATCTACGAAGTAGAAAACGATCAATCCCCCTAGCAAAATATCGACAACTCTAGGTTCTACCGGTACCACTTATTTTCAGACAGAGGTATATACCTCAACCTAGATGACACTCGAATATTAGTTAGGACGGGAGAGAAAAAGATAGGCCGGTTATGAAGTCAACACAGTTCAATCCTTTGCGGATAAAATGCAAGGCAGGAAGGCAAGAATCACAATAGATCGTAAAGTTCAGAGGCCAGGCCCACTCGGAGAGAGGCAAGGCGCGATGTCCCAAAAAGTCTCTACTGGAGATGCATTCAAGTCTTTATAGTAAATTGTTATCGGCAGATTGAACCAGTTCAGAACAAAGAATGAGCAAAGCTTGGAGGCGACCCAGCGGAACGGAGAGGATTAAGACACCTCACTCGAACCGAACAAAAGGGAAGCCAGGCGGACACGGTACCTTGTTGTGGAGGGCAGCTCCGGCGGGGGCAGTTGTTCCTGGTGGTGGATGCACGTCGGGTCTTGGCCAAGAGTAGAGATGATCTCGTCGTCGAAGGAAAGTGAAATCCAGTGCACCACCAGGGAAGAGACCAGCCGCGGAGTGCTCCGTCACAAGGCACCACCTTTTGGTCACGGTACAGGGGTAGTGGCTATCCGGTTGCCGAGGTGCTCTGCACGGGCAATTCGACCACTGCGTCCTGAGGTGAATAAAAAGCAAAGGGGACTGGTTGTTCCCACCAGTCAGGGGAAGAGACTCTCTGGCAGGGAGATCTCCTCTGTCGTCAGGAAGTGGTGAGTCGGCTCAGCAGGGCTCCACCGGAGGTGTCGTCGTTGCAGGTCGGCTCAGCGTTACCCTCGTCGGATTCTTAGGTCCTGTGGCGACTTCTGAAGATCCAATCCCAAAAGCCCTGCTTTTATGCAGAAGACCCCCATTGATTCAGCCTAGCTGTCAATCAACACATGCTAAGTGGTGAGCGGGAAGGCTCACCACCTGGGCCAATCACTCCAGAGTGCGACCTGAGTTGGCAAGGCAACTCGGTCCAGGGTGCCTAAACCCCCTCCCACACCCCTGAGGTAACCCAGATAGAATGGCGCCACTTTGGAGGGTCTCTGTACAGAGGCCCGCCAAAAGTGGAACAAAGGGCTCAACCTTTGGTTTAGCAGTCACAGAGACGAACACAGACGCCATTTTAAAACCGAGTTCTGGCAGAAAATACCACTCGATAAACTTATTTAAGATAAGTGGATCGGTGGTACGTCAGAGATTAATGAGGAAAAGTATCAATCTCCAACAATGGGACGAATCCCATAGGGTTATGTTCGGGATCGAACATAACAAGTAGTTTCCACTGCCACCAGCCAAAACTCGACGAGGGGGGACGGGACAGTGCCCCCTTGAGTAACAGATCCAGGAGTAATCGAATTACCCCTACTAGTACGTCCACAATAAGATGGTTGGTACTAGTTCTGTTAGTAAATTTAGGTCTAGTAAAGCCAATGGTGACTTTACATGCCCGGGGAGACAGTAGTCAGTCACCGGGTATGGAGTCTATGGTGGGGGACCCGCTAGGGCGCCCCCGTGTTACGACACGTAGGGTGCGGTGTAACACACATAGAAAAACATGTGAGACCCTATGGAGTAAAAGACCCCATAGCCCATCGAACACATTGACATTTCAAAGGAATTACACACATACATGTCCAAGAGTGGGAGAAAAGAGTCTCACTCTTGGCAGGATGGAAAAAAAACAAACTCCAGACATCCAGCAAAGCTGCTGGGGGACTCACTAGGTTAGGAAATTCAGCCTAAACAGAGAATTCTCCCTAACACTCGCCCCCCCCAGACTAAGGGACAGGAGGATTTAATCCACTCCTGGATGAATCTCATACCTCTAGTCGATGACATACATCCTAGAGAGACCATCAGCATTTTGGTGGTGACACCCTGACCTGTGCTCAATGGTGAAATCAAACCCTTGCAGGCAGATCGACCATCTCAATAGTTTTGGGTTCTCCCCTTTCATTTGCATTAACCATCTCAAGGGTTGGTGGTCAGTCTGAATAACAAAAGTAGAACCATACAAGTACGGCCTAAACTTCTTCAGAGCCCACACGATAGCAAAGCACTCTCTTTCGATTGTTGCCCACCTTGTTTCAGGATCCTTCAGTTTTCTACTGATGAAGCAAACGGGGTGCTCCCTACCTATCCCATCCAGTTGACTGAGTACGGCACCTATCCCTACATTGGAAGCGTCTGTCTGCACAATGAAGTGTTGGCGGTAATCAGGAGCTCTGAGTACTGGGGCTTGGCAAAGAGCCTGTTTCAGGTTTTCAAAAGCCTGATTGCACTCCTCGTTCCATTTAACCTTTTTAGGAAATTTGGGCGAGGAGATGACATTCAGTGGAGAAGCTATGGTCCCATAGTTCTCTATGAAATTCCTGTAATACCCAGTGAGGCCTAGGAAGGCTCTCACCTGGGTTTGAGTAGTCGGTGTTGTCCAATTTTGCACAGCTTCAATCTTACTGAGCAAAGGCCTTATTTCTCCACCGCCTACCTCATGCCCAAGATAGACTACCTTACTCTGTCCAATTTGGCATTTACTTGCCTTTATGGTCAGATTGGCTCGTCCAAGAGCCTGCAAAACATCTCTCAGGTGGATTACATGTTCTTCCCAGGAATTGCTGAACACTGCGATGTCATCCAAGTATGCCATGCAGAAGTCCTCCATCCCATTCAGAACCTGGTTTACCATCCGTTGAAACGTAGCAGGTGCATTCTTCAGTCCGAAAGGCATTACCTTAAACTGGTATAAGCCAACAGGGGTAGAAAATGCAGTTTTCTCCTTGGCATGGTCTGTCAGGGCTATTTGCCAATAGCCTGACGTCAAGTCAAATGTGCTGAGGAACTTGGCGGCGCCAAGTTTATCCACCAACCCATCTGTTCTTGGCAAAGGGTGGGCATCAGTCGTGGTGACTGCATTAAGAGCTCGATAATCCACGCAGAATCTAAGCTCTTTAGATCCGGCCTTTGGTACTAACACAACTGGGCTAGACCAGGGACTAGTAGAGGGCTCTATTACCCCGAGATCAAGCATCTTGCTGACCTCACCTTTGATGTGGGTTCGTACGTTTTCTGACATGCAGTATCCTCTGCTTTTGACCGGCAGGCAGTCACCAGTGAGTATGTCGTGCTGGCCCCAAGGGGTCAAGCCTGGTGAAAGCGAGAACAGAGAGGCAAACTGATTCAACATAGATTTGCACTCTTCTTGTTGCTCGGGTGTCAGATTGGAGGAGCGATTCACTCCTTCAATTTTTTCATCTAAAGGTAAGCCTCTGAGGAGATCCGGAAGAGCTTCACTCTCTTCTTCTTCCTCGGATGATGCTAGAAGCAACGCTCCTACATCAGGTCGTGAGACATACGCTTTAAGTCGGTTGGTGTGAAAGACTGTCGGAGCCTCCTTGGGATTGCCCAAGTCCACCAGATAGTTAACCTCCCCGAGTTTACCCACTACTCGGTAGGGTCCCATCCACTTATCTTGCAAGGCCCTCTGCCTTGTTGGGATCATAACGAGAACGAGCTGGTCTTGAGCGAACTCAACCATGTTAGCCTTTTGGTCGTGCCAGTGCTTGACCAATGCTTGTCCAGCTTTCAAGTTATCGCTTGCTTCCGTCATCATGTGCGACATTCTCCTCCGGAGACCTATCACGTAGTCAGTCACTCTGACTGGCTTGGGGGAAGGAGCACTCTCCAACCCCTCCTTAATCGGGGCCAATGGACCTCTGACGGGATGACCATAGAGAAGTTCGAAGGGAGAGTAACCTACTCCCTCCTGAGGGACTTCTCTATAAGCAAAGAGAAGGCATGGCAATAGAAGGTCCCACTTACGCTTAAGGGGTTCCTCTAGAGCACCTATCATGCTCTTCATGGTTCGGTTGAACCGTTCTACCAACCCATTGGTTTGTGGGTGGTAAGCCGTTGAGAACTTGTAAGTTACTCCGCAGGTTTTCCACATGGCTTTCATGTAGTGGGACATAAAGTTTGACTCCCTGTCAGAGATTACTTCCTTAGGAAACCCGACCCTGGTAAAAATACCAAGGAGGGCCTTAGCCACAGCCGGAGCTGTAACAGTCCTCATAGGAATTGCCTCAGGATACCTAGTAGCATGGTCTACTACAACAAGTATAAACCTGTTGCCTGAGGAGGTTGGAGGATCAAGGGGACCAACGATGTCAATCCCTACTCTCTCAAATGGGACTCCCACAACCGGGAGAGGCACTAACGGTGCCACGTTCTTGGATCCAACCTTACCAGAGATCTGGCAGGTGTGGCAGCTCCTGCAGTGTTTTTCTACTTCGGCCCCCATCTTTGGCCAATAGAAGTAGAGCGAGAGCCTTTCCTTAGTCTTCTTGAAACTCAAGTGACCAGCCAAAGGAATCTCGTGGGCTAACTGCAAGAACTGTGGTCTGTTCTCTTGGGGTACTACAAGGCGTTTGTAGTCTCCAGGTGCAGACTCGGCCGGTTCACTGTAGAAGAGGCCATCTTCCCAGTGCAACCTGTATTTCCCAGGCTCTTGCCCTTCAGCCTGAGCTTCTGCCTGATGGCGAAGACCTTCCAAAGTTGGACATTCTCTCTGTCCCTTACTGAAGTCTGCCCTGCTGGGTCCACCTTCTGCCAGTAAAGACTGCAGCTCAGGATGGTCAACAGGATCCAGATCTCCAATGAGTTCCTGGCCTTCCATTAGCTCTTCCTCAGAGTTTAATTCTACCACGCAGGGTTGTACCTCTCTCTCAGCCTCGGCTGGAGGTGGAGTTACGGGTGTGACGTTGGACAACCGCGGGGAAGTCCGTGTCGGCTGCACTGGAATGCTGGCGGCTGGTTTCGGGATAGAATTCTTAGGTTTCCCTTTCGCTTCTGATTTCTTGGAGACAGCGGCCGACAATTCCAGTGGAGCAGGAGTGATTTCTTTCTTCATCATCTCCCCGAGAGTACCGCGCATGGTCCTCTCTCTTGCAGGTCTGGTTAGCTCCTGTAACCGTTTACTAGGAGGTCTGGGAGTATGCGATACAACTCCGAGAGTTTTCAAATCGTTACCCAACAGTACGCCTCCTGGTACCTCACTCTGTATGCTGACAGGTATCTTCACAGTCATGTCGTTACACTGGATGAGAACTGGTAATTGGGGAAGCATCTGCACAGGCCCTCCAGCTAACTTGGTGAGGCGTTTGGGTGCCTTAGCAACATCCTCAGCCTGGAAAAATGATTTATCCACCACAGTTATGCTGGCCCCAGTGTCCCTAATGGCAGGAGTCTCCTGACCATTCACCTGGACACTGTCCTTATAATACTCTTTAGTATTATCGGGGATAGAATTATAGACATCTAAATTCTGTTGTTCCCATAACCCCAGAGATACTAAAGAAACGCTGGCTGAGACTCCAATGGGTTCGTCAGCTAGCAGTAGAAAGTTTCCACTTGCCATTTGCACTTCCTCCTCTGGAGCTAAGGCTAAGGAGACAAGCTGGACCCCTGAAGGTTTACCCTTACATCTGGGATCTCCTTTCACGTGGTCAGTCGAGCCACAAACAACGCATTTACCGAATGCTTTCTGGAATGGCGGCTTGTTCTGACCTCCTTCCGGTTTGGCACTAGAAGACACACTATTCTGCTGTGGTTTTCCCGGTGGCTTACCCTTCTGGTTTTGTTTGGGGCCCTCTTTGGAATGTGAGTTATTCGAATTCTCTTTTGAGTCTTTTTTAGGCTGCTTTCCCTCATCCTTTTTCTGAGTTGCCCCAGAATCCTTGTGAGTAGCCCTGTTGGCCACCCACAAGTCAGCAGCCTTAGCTAGTGCCCTGGAATCCAATTCCTTCGAATCAGCCAAGTGCTGTCTGAGCTCAGGAGAACAGGCATCATAAATAGACTCCAACATAAAAAGATTTCTCATACCCTCATAAGTGTTCACTTTGTAACCCTTAATCCATCCCTCTAAGTTTTTCAACCCTTCACTCACCCAGGTAGCCCAAGGGGTACCATCATGCTTTTTGAGGGTTCTAAACCTCTTAAGATACTGGGAAGGGGTCTTCCCGAATCTAGCTATCAAAGCTAGTTTCACACTTTCGTAATCCGTCTTATCCGCCTCCCCCAACTCCATTACCACATCAGTCGCAACAGGAGGGAGCCTAGAGAACAACCAGGGAAGCAATGCATTCCCGGTGATGTCCTGGAGCCCATGATTGTATTCAAACAGTTTCAACCAATCCAACACATCCAATCTCGGTTCATACATACCCACTAATTCCTCCGGCATCCGGGGTCTTTTGGGACTGGAGCTCCTAGAGGAACCAGAGGAGAGAGAAGCATTTTCCATAACCAACTTTTTCATTTCTAACTCGTGATTAAGTTCTATTTCTCTGAGTCTTAACTCAGCTTGCTTCTGCTCAGCCTGGGCATTCATCCGTCTGAACTCGAGCTCTTGGTTTCGTTCAGATTGAGCCAAGAACCGTTTATATTCTAATTCGAGCTTCATTTTTTCAAGTTCAAAATAAGCAGGGTTACTTGTGGGACCTGGTATGGGCCCCGTAGGCACAGCTGGTAAGGCAGGTAGAGGAGCGGGGGAGACAGTTTTGTTAGCCTCTCCGTCCTCGTCAGCCTCTTCATCGCTATCATCAGAATTACGATTCAGATCAACACCATTACTGTCGTCTACATTCGCTGGGGAGAGTGGTTCCTCTGAACCAGTACCCAGACTTTGGTTCGCCAGCAATCTCTCTATTAGTTCTAACTTCTTGCCTCTTACAGAAAGATTCTCTTGCCTACAGAGAGCTTGCGAACTCTCAGTATTTTCACCTGACAAGGATTCTTGACTGTAAGTTTCCATCGTAGACATGTTTGTGAAAGTTGCTTTTTGTGCAAAGTTTTGCGGTTAGTTATCCTACAGCGTCGAAAAGCACTCTAAACTGTATACCCGATACAAATCCCACCGCTGCCACCAGTGTTAGGCGGAAACCTGTACGGTTCCCTCTGGGACCACTGCAAATGATTTAGGACTACAGGCGTTGGCGGTGAACCCACTTGGTAGCAGTCTGTACCACACAGATTCACTTGGTAGCTGTGGCTGAGCAGTCAGACTTCTCTCAAGAAAAGTTGGTCAGTATGTGGAGTATACAACATAGGGCAATTCTTCACAGCAAGACAAGCAAACACGCAACGAGGCTTAGTGTAAAGATATTAAGGTATTTATTTATAACACAACATCTATGGAAAACACTAAAGCAAATCACGGCAAACAAATCAAACACAATTAATCTACGAAGTAGAAAACGATCAATCCCCCTAGCAAAATATCGACAACTCTAGGTTCTACCGGTACCACTTATTTTCAGACAGAGGTGTATACCTCAACCTAGATGACACTCGAATATTCGTTAGGACGGGAGAGAAAAAGATAGACCGGTTATGAAGTCAACACAGTTCAATCCTTTGCGGATAAAATGCAAGGCAGGAAGGCAAGAATCACAATAGATCGTAAAGTTCAGAGGCCAGGCCCACTCGGAGAGAGGCAAGGCGCGATGTCCCAAAAAGTCTCTAGTGGAGATGCATTCAAGTCTTTATAGCAAATTGTTATCGGCAGATTGAACCAGTTCAGAACAAAGAATGAGCAAAGCTTGGAGGCGACCCAGCGGAACGGAGAGGATTAAGACACCTCACTCGAACCGAACGAAAGGGAAGCCAGGCGGACACGGTACCTTGTTGTGGAGGGCAGCTCCGGTGGGGGCAGTTGTTCCTGGTGGTGGATGCACGTCGGGTCTTGGCCAAGAGTAGAGATGATCTCGTCGTCGAAGGAAAGTGAAATCCGGTGCACCACCAGGGAAGAGACCAGCCGCGGAGTGCTCCGTCACAAGGCACCACCTTTTGGTCACGGTACAGGGGTAGTGGCTATCCGGTTGCCGAGGTGCTCTGCACGGGCAATTCGACCACTGCGTCCTGAGGTGAATAAAAAGCAAAGGGGACTGGTTGTTCCCACCAGTCAGGGGAAGAGACTCTCCGGCAGGGAGATCTCCTCTGTCGTCGGGAAGTGGTGAGTCGGCTCAGCAGGGCTCCACCGGAGGTGTCGTCGTTGCAGGTCGGCTCAGCATTACCCTCATCGGATTCTTAGGTCCTGTGGCGACTTCTGAAGATCCAATCCCAAAAGCCCTGCTTTTATGCAGAAGACCCCCATTCATTCAGCCTAGCTGTCAATCAACACATGTTAAGTGGTGAGCGGGAAGGCTCACCACCTGGGCCAATCACTCCAGAGTGCGACCTGAGTTGGCAAGGCAACTCGGTCCAGGGTGCCTAAACCCCCTCCCACACCCCTGAGGTAACCCAGACAGAATGGCACCACTTTGGAGGGTCTCTGTACAGAGGCCCTCCAAAAGTGGAACAAAGGGCTCAACCTTTGGTTTAGGAGTCACAGAGACGAACACAGACGCCATTTTAAAACCGAGTTCTGGCAGAAAATACCACTCGATAAACTTATTTAAGATAAGTGGATCGGTGGTACGTCAGAGATTAATGAGGAAAAGTATCAATATCCAACAATGGGACGAATCCCATAGGGTTATGTTCGGGATCGAACATAACAAGTAGTTTCCACTGCCACCAGCCAAAACTCGACGAGGGGGGACGGGACAGTGCCCCCTCGAGTAACAGATCCAGGAGTAATCGAATTACCCCTACTAGTGCGTCCACAATAAGATGGTTGGTACTAGTTCTGTTAGTAAATTTAGGTCTAGTAAAGCCAATGGTGACTTTACATGCCCGGGGAGACAGTAGTCAGTCCCCGGGTATGGAGTCTATGGTGGGGGACCCGCTAGGGCACCCCCGTGTTACGACACGTAGGGTGCGGTGTAACACACATAGAAAAACATGTGAGACCCTATGGAGTAAAAGACCCCATAGCCCATCGAACACATTGACATTTCAAAGGAATTACACACATACATGTCCAAGAGTGGGAGAAAAGAGTTTCACTCTTGGCAGGATGGAAAAAAACAAACTCCAGACATCCAGCAAAGCTGCTGGGGGACTCACTAGGTTAGGAAATTCAGCCTAAACAGAGAATTCTCCCTAACACTGGCCCAGGAACAGGATCAGATGTCGCGGAGTGTGACCCTGCATCCGTAACCACCAAAGGCCTAGCTGCCAACACTGACATCCCCATTGAGGGTTCTGACCCTGGTGCAGGTGGGTGGGACAGAACAGAATCCCTCCCAGGAACACTCACCTGCGATGGCACGTAGGTCTCATCATCCGAATCAACACCTGAGTACAGCTCGGGGGAGGTGCAGCCAGAGACACCCCTTGAGAGCACGACCTGCAGCAGTTGTGGGTTCTCACCCACCACCACACCACGTCCCTCACTGGTGGTCGGTCGGCCCTCAGACCCCTCCTGGGTCTGCACCATCTCCACAACCCCAGCAGTATCAGGTGCGTCTTCCCCTGCAAAGACATAAAAGCAAACAAATGGAAACAGGCATTAGCACCATGGCACACAATGAGGGCTGAGAAGCAACAGAACCAGTACTTGATTGACACATGTCCCACATGACTAAAACCCTCCCATGCATGCACCCTCACTGCGTATGAAGGGTAGGCAAATGGCACACACTGATGACACCAAGATGGAAGATGAACACATTTTCTGCATGCTGCCTGGCAGTGGCATCACACATTGGCCTGTGATTGCCAGGTGAAATACACATGCCATCACACAGATGGCATGTACCATTGCTATTGAGTGAAGATGGAGAGGAGGGCAGCACTTATTCATCCAGTCCAGTTCCCTCATGTAATAGCTTTTCTAATTCAAACAGGTCTGATTTTTCACCTGGAGCTGCCAGTCCAAAATGGTCCGATTGCACAGGGACATGTCTAAAAAAATGATATCCAGGTAACAAAGTCACTCCACTTTACCATAGCCATGTCAGACATGTGACTAGAGGACTGAGAAATGCCTAGTAAAAGTGTTGGAATGCAAACAATCTGCCTGAATGAACAGAGAAAAATAAGCAACAATGTTGTGGCAAGGTGACACTTCAAGGGCAACTGGCGTGCTGTTGGGCTAGATGTCTACTGTTGGCAGAAGGGATACTGCTATGGCCAAATGCTGCTGCGCAGAATGTATTGCATGAAGCACATGGGTGACCCAAACGATTTGGGTGCACACACCCTCACCTGGCACACAAACAGAAGCCCTCACACACACACCATGCACATGGATGACACACACATGCATGTGCACTCACCGGACAATGCCTCATAATTAGGCAGATCTCCCACGCCTTGGATCTGTTCCTCCGTGACGTAGGTCCCAGTGACTGACTCATGTGGAGTGAGTTCCATGTCTTCTACTGGAGACCCACCTCCAGTCACTAGAGTTGCGGCATGACTTGAGGCCAGCTTATTCTTTGCCCTGCGCTTTAGGTCATTCCAGCGCTTATAGCAATCATTGGCTGTGCGCCTCACGATTCCAAGGGCACTTACGTTGTCCGCAACGGTCTGCCAGTGTGCCTGGCGTTGTGCAGGTGTGGTCTTGGATCCTGCAACAATGACCATTTCGTTATCATGTGCGGACACATACTCGACAAGTGCATTCAGTTCGGCATCCATGAAGCTGGGCTTCCTCGACGGGCCGGACTGTGTAGCCGTGTCTGGGGCATCAGCCTGTGCCGGACGAGCACTCTTCCTCTTCCGCTTGGAAGGTGGTGGTGATCCTGAGTGTCCTACGCCGCTCTGGACACTAGGGGCAGGAGCCCTGGTGGACTCTGTATCAGGAGTGTGGGATTGCACACTCAGCATGAAAGTTGGTGCAGGCATTGGCTCAAGTGTAATGGTGTCAGGGGGAATGTCAGCAGGATGGACTAGGACCGACACTGTCCTGGCTGGGTGTGTGAGAGCTGGGGTGGATGGAGCCGCAGCTGCCCCTGCAGCCTCTCCACCCTGCCTACTTGGGGCAGCAGATGACCTTGCTGCCCCTGATCCACGTGGCCTGATGACATCAACGTGCACCAGCGCACGTGTCATAGGCCTGCTGACCTGGAAGTCAGCCATGGAGTCAGCCAGGTCTGGTGCCACAATGGGCTGGTCCAACAAGGGCTGAGCATGGCTGGTGTCAGCCACATCAGCCTCAACCAGGGGGGATGGGGGGGATTATGGGTGCCCTTGACTGGTCCTCCACACATGGGTGGACAGGGTCACCCTGCAAGTAACGACCACGTCCCCTACCGGATCCACCACGGCCACCACTTGTGGCTCGTCCACCTTTGCCACCCTTACGGATTCCTCGCCTCCCAACCATGGCACTGATGTTAATGTGCGTATGGGAGTGACTGTAAACTATTGTCCTGGGCAATTGGGGGTCAAAGGGGTTGGGTACCAGATGGTAATTGTACCCTAGTGCTCTAGCAAGGCTGAATGTGACCCCTGGGGAAAGATGACGGGTCACGCGACGCACAGGAAGCCCAAAAAAGGGAGATGACGTGCATGCAACCCCTCCTAGACCACGTGTGCGGAAAAAAAAACCTGCACTACGCTGTGGCACCCAGTAACACAAGAATGAACGTATGCGTGTCACACGCAGCCTAGATTGACCTCTGAAGGGGTAGGCTACACACGGGGCAAGCACAGATGTTAGATACGTGTGTGACTCACCGTCTGCCAGGAAAAAGAGCATGAAAAAGAAGCGCGTGTGCGCGTTGGCAACACCCCCGCCAAAAGAAGAATTGTACTCTGTCTGAGGAGACAGGACAACAGTAGAAGGGAATGCTGTTTGAGGGAACAGGCCCAGGAAAACCAGAAAAAGAGAAAAAAGAGAAAAAGCTGTCAGAGGTAACAGGGAGTACGAACTTAAAACGCCGTGAAGTAAATCGCGTGTGAAACGACAAGAAGTACGGATTTCACCCACTCGCTCTCCACGAAAAGCACGTACAAGGAAATGGTGTTCTACACATACCTTTTATGCAGGCTGACACGTCCAGCGTCACTTCCGCGTGTACGCGCTCGGGCCATTTCCACCAATTACACGCTTTGTCACTTCCGCGTGTACGCGCTAGGGCCATTTCCACCAATTACACACTTTGTCACTTCCGCGTGTACGCGCTAGGGCCATTTCCACCAATTACACGCTTTGTCACTTCCGCGTGTACGCGCTAAGGCCATTTCCACCAATTACACGCTTTGACAGTCGGACGTGTCTTTCATTTTTTTAACACGCAACATTTCATACGTGAGCCATATTCAACGTGCACGTGACTTCATAGACGCGCATACGCTGGTGGCCTTTGGGCCAATGAATGTACAGACGTGTGCTGACGCGCTTACGCGCTAAGGGCCTTTTCTCGAATTACACGCAGACGTGCTGGATTTTCACGTGCAAAATCACTCCGTATCAAGCTGGCCACGCGTTCACACACGGAAGACCACGCTCCTGCCCAGAAGGCCGAATTACTGCCCCCCAGAGCCCTGAGCACGCTCCCACCTGCCATCTGCTGCTGCCTGACTGCCTGCTGCCCACGTGCCCTGCCATTTGCTGCCTGCACATCAGCCAGGGGTGCTGTTGCTGTGACCACCCCTGCTGGAACCGAAGACTCCCGACTGATTTTCCATCGCCCCACAGCCCAGCCCCAGGACCCAGTTGCCCACCCACTCCTGCCTCAGGGGTTGCCATGTCGGGCACTGCAACATCTGGCACCTGTGGCAACCCCCGGCCAAGGAGGCAGAGGGGCACCAGCTTCACTGCCACCGAAGTTGGTGTCCTGGTGGAGCATGTCCTGGGGCAGTATGATGCCCTCTTCGGAAGGTTGCGCGCCGACAAGGAAGGACGGACTCGGATCTGGATGGACATCGTGACTGCCATCAACGCGGAGGAGGTGGCAGTCCGCGACTACGAACGTGTCAGGAAGCGCTGGGAGGACTTCAGGTCCAGGACCCTCAACAAGGCCCGGCGCCTCCTGAAGGCAGCGGATGCTAAGGGGCGCCGGGGCCACTTGTCGAAAGATCAGATGAGGGTCCTGGAACGCATATCCCCAGCGCTACACGTGCAGGTCCTTGAGAGGCAGACCCGTCTGGAGTCGAGCGGTAAGTGTACATGCATACTGATTGTAAGCTGTGCGTGTGGTGTGCCAGGAGTGTGCAGGTTGAACATGTATTTTTATGTGGGCAAGTAGGGGGGGGTGTACAGGGCCGTGAGGGTGACACGTGCGAGGGGTCTCATGTGTGACACATGGATGGTGCTTGTATGTGTGGGCTTGCATTGCACAGGATGTGGAGGAATGATTGTCAGGTGTGACATGGATGTCGATCAGAACACTGCGACAGTTGGCGGAGGTGTACACATGCATGCAAGTTTGGTGGTGTGTGTGCATGTGTAGTGTACTCCCTATGTTGCATGTGATGTGTGGATGACCTTTGGCTGCTCATGCTGTTGTATGTGAATGGATGGTGCTGGCTGTTGCAATATGGCTGTGGTATAGCTCATGTGAGCAAGTTGAAATGACATGTGTGTTGGGGATTGTGATGCCATGTCTGAGGTTTACCAATGCCACTCATGTATGACTGTCATGTGTGTATGAGTCCATTGGACAGTGCCCTGATGCCTGTGTTTTCTTTCTCCCTGTCTGCAGCGTCAACTGATGAAGAGGGCGGAGAAGGTGCTGTGGAGCACAGCGGCAGGGGTCGCACCACCAGCCGGAGACGCAAGGCCCAGATCCCCTCCCAGGTTGTGATCTCGTCAGGGAGTGAGGAGTCCGGTGCCGTGTCCCAGGCCGCAGCTGCCGGGGGGAGGTCCAAGAGGCGGAGGTTGGAGTTGGACTCCTCGGCAGCAGAAGGGGCAGCTGGGACCCCACAGGGCCCAACGGAGGAAGCTGGCACAGAGTCATCCAGGTTGGTGGGGGGTTTGGAGGAGGAGGAGGCCGTGCAAGCGACAGAGGCGGGGGATGGGGGTGGGTGGGAGACATGAGTGGGGGCCTGGTGGGGGCTGCCCATGGTGGATGGGGGTGGGGGTGATAGGGGACATGAGTGGGGGCCTGGTGGAGGCTGCCCATGCTGGCTGGGGGGTAGGGGTGATAGGGGACACGAGTGGGGGCCTGGTGGGGGCTGCCCATGGTGGCTGGTGGGTGGGGGTGGTGGGAGACATGAGTGGGGGCCTGGTGGAGGCTGCCCATGGTGGCTGGGGGGTGGGGGTGGGTGGGAGACATGAGTGGGGGCCTGGTGGGGGCTGCCCATGGTGGCTGGGGGGTGGGGGGTGGTAGACATGGGTGGGAGCCTGGTGGGGGCTGCCTATGGTGGCTGGGGGGTGGGGGGTGGTAGACATGGGTGGGAGCCTGGTGGGGGCTGCCCATGGTGGCTGGGGGGTGGGGGTGATAGGGGACATGAGTGGGGGCCTGGTGGGGGCTGCCCATGGTGGCTGGTGGGTGGGGGTGGTGGGAGACATGAGTGGGGGCCTGGTGGAGGCTGCCCATGGTGGCTGGGGTGTGGGGGTGGGTGGGAGACATGAGTGGGGGCCTGGTGGAGGCTGCCCATGGTGGCTGGGGGGTGGGGGTGGTGGGAGACATGAGTGGGGGCCTGGTGGAGGCTGCCCCTGCACTGCTGGGGGGGTGGGGGTGATAGGGGACATGAGTGGGGGCCTGGTGGGGGCTGCCCATGGTGGCTGGGGGGTGGGGGTGGTGGGAGACATGGGTGGGGGCCTGGTGGAGGGTGCCCCACACTGCTGGGGGGTGGGGGTGGTGGGAGACATGAGTGGGGGCCTGGTGGAGGCTGCCCATGGTGGCTGGGGGGTGGGGTGGGTGGGAGACATGAGTGGGGGCCTGGTGGGGGCTGCCCATGGTGGCTGGGGGATGGGGGTGATAGGGGACATGAGTGGGGGCCTGGTGGAGGCTGCCCATGGTGGCTGGTGGGGTGGGGGTGGTGGGAGACATGAGTGGGGGCCTGGTGGAGGCTGCCATGGTGGCTGGGGGGTGGGGGTGATAGGGGACATGAGTGGGGGCCTGGTGGAGGCTCCCCATGGTGGCTGGGGGGTGGAGGTGATAGGGGACATGAGTGGGGGCCTGGTGGAGGCTGCCCATGGTGGCTGGGGGGTGGGGGTGGGTGGGAGACATGAGTGGGGGCCTGGTGGAGGCTGCCCATGGTGGCTGGGGGGTGGGGTTGATAGGGGACATGAGTGGGGGCCTGGTGGAGGCTGCCCATGGTGGCTGGGGGGTGGGGGTGGGTTGGAGACATGAGTGGGGGTCTGGTGGAGGCTGCCCATGGTGTGTGCATGTGTAGTGTACTCCCTATGTTGCATGTGATGTGTGGATGACCTTTGGCTGCTCATGCTGTTGTATGTGAATGGATGGTGCTGGCTGTTGCAATATGGCTGTGGTATGGCTCATGTGAGCAAGTTGAAATGACATGTGTGTTGGGGATTGTGATGCCATGTCTGAGGTTTACCAATGCCACTCATGTATGACTGTCGTGTGTGTATGAGTCCATTGGACAGTGCCCTGATGCCTGTGTTTTCTTTCTCCCTGTCTGCAGCGTCAACTGATGAAGAGGGCGGAGAAGGTGCTGTGGAGCACAGCGGCAGGGGTCCCACCACCAGCCGGAGACGCAAGGCCCAGATCCCCTCCCAGGTTGTGATCTCGTCAGGGAGTGAGGAGTCCGGTGCCGTGTCCCAGGCCGCAGCTGCCGAGGGGAGGTCCAAGAGGGGGAGGTTGGAGTTGGACTCCTCGGCAGCAGAAGGGGCAGCTGGGACCCCACAGGGCCCAACGGAGGAAGATGGCACGGAGTCATCCAGGTTGGTGGGGGGTTTGGAGGAGGAGGAGGCCGTGCAAGCGACAGAGGCGGGGGGTGGGGGTGGGTGGGAGACATTTGTGGGGGCCTGGTGGGGGCTGCCCATGGTGGCTGGGGGGTGGGGGTGATCGGGGACATGAGTGGGGGCCTGGTGGGGGCTGCCCATGGTGGCTGGGGGTTGGGGGTGATAGGGGACATGAGTGGGGGCCTGGTGGGGGCTGCCCATGGTGGATGGGGGCTGGGGGTGGGTGGGAGACATGAGTGGGGGCCTGGTGGGGGCTGCCCATGGGGGCTGGGGGGTGGGGGTGATCGGGGACATGAGTGGGGGCCTGGTGGGGGCTGCCCATGGTGGATGGGGGGTGGGGGTGGGTGGGAGACATGAGTGGGGGCCTTGAGGAGGCTGCCCATGGTGGCTGGGGGGTGGGGGTGGTGGGAGACATGAGTGGGGGCCTGGTGGAGGCTGCCCCTGCACTGCTGGGGGGTGGGGGTGATAGGGGACATGAGTGGGGGCCTGGTGGGGGATGCCCATGGTGGCTGGGGGGTGAGGGTGGTGGGAGACATGGGTGGGGGCCTGGTGGAGGGTGCCCCACACTGCTGGGGGGGTGGGGGTGGTGGGAGACATGAGTGGGGGCCTGGTGGAGGCTGCCCATGGTGGCTGGGGGGTGGGGGTGGGTGGGAGACATGAGTGGGGGCCTGGTGGGGGCTGCCCATGGTGGCTGGGGGGTGAGGGGGGTGGTAGACATGGGTGGGAGCCTGGTGGGGGCTGCCCATGGTGGCTGGTGGGTGGGGGGTTGGTAGACATGGGTGGGAGCCTGGTGGGGGCTGCCCATGGTGGCTGGGCGGTGGGGGTGATAGGGGACATGAGTGGGGGCCTGGTGGGGGCTGCCCATGGTGGGTGGGGGTGGTGGGAGACATGAGTGGGGGCCTGGTGGAGGCTGCCCATGGTGGCTGGGGGGTGGGCGACATGAGTGGGGGCCTGGTGGGGGCTGCCCATGGTGGATGGGGGTGGGGGTGATAGGGGACATGAGTGGGGGCCTGGTGGAGGCTGCCCATGGTGGCTGGGGTGTGGGGGTGATAGGGGACATGAGTGGGGGCCTGGTGGGGGCTGCCCATGGTGGCTGGTGGGTGGGGGTGATAGGGGACATGAGTGGGGGCCTGGTGGAGGCTGCCCATGGTGGCTGGGGGGTGGGGGTGGTGGGAGACATGGGTGGGGGCCTGGTGGAGGGTGTCCCACACTGCTGGGGGGGTGGGGGTGGTGGGAGACATGAGTGGGGGCCTGGTGGAGGCTGCCCATGGTGGCCGGGGGGTGGGGGTGGGTGGGAGACATGAGTGGGGGCCTGGTGGGGGCTGCCCATGGTGGCTGGGGGGTGCGGGGGTGGTAGACATGGGTGGGAGCCTGGTGGGGGCTGCCCATGGTGGCTGGGGGGTGGGGGTGGGTGGGAGACATGAATGGGGGCCTGGTGGGGGCTGCCCATGGTGGCTGGGGGGTGGGGGTGGTGGGAGACATGGGTGGGGGCCTGGTGGAGGGTGCCCCACACTGCTGGGGGGGTGGGAGACATGAGCAGGTGTGTTTTGTGGGCTGCCTGCAGGGGCCGTGGAGGGTGTACAGGGAACACCTGTGAGGACCCACCCAGCCTAATTGCGTGTGATTATTCCCACGCACCCCTGTAATACACGTACCCAGCCAAATCGCGTGTGATAATTCCCGCGCACCCCTGTAATACACGTACCCAGCCAAATCGCGTGTGATTATTCCCACGCACCCCTGTAATACACGTACCCTGGCTAATCGTGTGTAAAACTTCACGCGTACCCCTGTCACACACGTACCCAGCCAAATCGCGTGTGAAAATTCCCGCGTACCCCTGTCATACACGTACCCTGGCTAATCGCATGTAAAACTTCCCGCGTACCCCTGATATGAACGTTACCCGCTTTGCGTTCCTTGTTTGGCAGCCCTGTAAACTGGTCCAGGGTTAGCGCAGCCCTTTGCGATGATTTAGCGATTTTGATGGCTTTTCCTTGCGCGAGGGCATTCTTGGGGGCGTTACTGGCGCTGCTGCAGGGTCGCTGCGATACTCTGCGCCACGGCTGGTTTGGGAGCCTGAAATCCATGAATACGCTGTGCGCGGAAATCGGTTGTGGCGCCAAGCCTGGCGCAGACAATCGCACGCGGACACTCTGCGCCAGCCGCTTGCGACACTTTTCTGCGAAATTCTATGAATTACCCTGATAGTGTTTTTGGAATAAGACGACAATTGGACTACAGTGCTGGAATGGTGAAATTCACTATAAACTCACAGGAAGATCCACAAGAATTTCTAATGTACTTACTACAAGTACTGGAAAACAGAAACATACCTATAAATGAAATCTTTCAGATTTCATACATGTGGAAACATACATGCACTCTCTGCAACAATGTGACACAAGAAGAAATCCCCAATGAACGCTTCATATATATATCAATACCAAATTGTGAATCCATTCCATTTCAGCAACTTGTACAAAATGCAAACCATGGTAGATTATGCTCTACCTGCAATTCAGATAATCGCTCCACGTTAGTAATACAAACACATAGTAAATACGTAACACTAATGCTTCTACGTTACAATGCAGATGCTACCAAAAACAACTGCAAGCTGACTGGATTCACACATGGTCAAATATCACTTGGTAAGAAAACCTTCACAACAATAGGTATAATCTACCACGCAGGAGCCACAACCAATTCAGGGCACTACACTGCATATATAAAAAAGAAATGTGGATGGTTTGAATGTAATGATAGTACCATTACTCTAAAGCAGAGATTACCAGCAAATCTTACAAACGCTTATTTGATGTTCTTAAAACCAAAATTTGATAAATAAACTGTATTTAAACCTTTAAGTAAATTTGTGTTAAAAAAATATAAACTGTTAGAATACTCCAAAAGCTATCTAACTGCTCAAAGATTCTACAACAACTAATCAGATAAATGAATACCACTAAATTAGGCCAAAAAATACACAGTTAGAATACGCCAATTGGTATCTAACTGTCCCAAAATTTAACAATATCCAAATAGATAAATCAAAACCACTAAAATATATTAAAAAAATAGACAGAATACGCCAATTGGTATCTAACTTCTCCAAAATTGTATAATATCAAAACAAATGAAGAATCTGTTACTGCTCCAAAAAAAAATACAACAAAGCAAAGTATAAAGCATTAGCCAGAAACAAAAAGTGAACACTGAAAACAAACAAACAAATAAACTGTAGCATAACAGAAAAAGGTTTTTTTTTTAATCCAACATGGATTTTTTTTTTCTCCCACAGACCCAATGATTTTAGCAACAAATACAGAAACTGATTAAATTGCACAGTACTCTGATTTGTACTCTACTAAATATGAGGGTCGAAAAAAAATAAAAGTATATTGCTTATACAATGTAGTAAGTCATTACAAAATACTAATACTAACATGCTATTTTCTTTTATCACAGAAATGAAGAAGAAAAACATGGACTCCCATTACTAGACCAAACAGTAAGTATACAATAATAAGGACAACCATAGCAGCATATCACATCCATAGTATCTAATACCTTTCTTCCTTATACATTTGTTTTTCACCCAAAGTTATAAGCAAATATGAATGTGATATGCTGCGGTGGTTGTTGCCAGGGCATAGAGTCTTGGGTGCACCGCGATAGTTCTTAGAACACTTTCAACTTAACAACGAACAATACGGACAGCGTCCTAAGGACACCCCCTACAAACATTCCAGGACACCGGGAGTGTTCTTAGAAGCGTCTTCAGAACACCACCATCTTGTTTATTTGCGAACATTTCAGGACACTGCGAGTGTTCTTAGGACACATTCAACTTGACAGAGAACAATACGGACAGCGTCCTCAGGACACCCCCTACGAACACTCCCCGGACACCACAAGTGTTCTTAGAAGCGTCTTCAGAACACCCCCATTTTGTTTATTTGCGAACATTTCAGGACACCGCGAGTGTTCTTAGGACACATTCAACTTGACAGAGAACAATACGGACAGCGTCCTCAGGACACCCCCTACGAACACTCCCCGGACACCGCGAGTGTTCTTAGAAGCGTCTACAGAACACCCCCATTTTGTTTATTTGCGAACATTTCAGGACACCGCAAGTGTTCTTAGGACACATTCAACTTGACAGAGAACAATACGGACAGCGTCCTCAGGACACCCCCTACGAACACTCACCGGACACCGCGAGTGTTCTTAGAAGCGTCTTCAGAACACCCCCATTTTGTTTATTTGCGAACATTTCAGGACACCGCGCGTGTTCTTAGAACACATTCAACTTGACAGAGAACAATACTGACATCGTCCTCAGGACACCCCCTACGAACACTCCCCGGACACCGCGAGTGTTCTTAGAACAGTTTCACTTTGCTTGCGAACAAAATGGACACATATTGACTCCTTAGAACACCCCCTAATCAGTTTATTTAGAACATTTCAGAACACCCGTGATGGCCACAAACAAATCGAACACAAAAAGAACGTCTAACACATAAAAAACACAACTTTCATCCTATCTCATACACTCCCACCCTCCCCAAACACTCCTACACACCAACACACTCTACAAAATACACATTTTGAACAAAGTTTCACCGCGCTGTCCGGGGACGTCCGCGAATCCAAGATGGCGGGCGCTACCGAAAAATCTGACGCGCTTCACGCTCCACGCCGTCCAATCAGCGAACACTTTGCATGTCCGCGAACATCACGCAAGACGATTGGCCAATCAGGACACTTTCCGCGGAGCGAACAGGGAAGTGTGTCTGCAAACCCAACACAGATATCACTAATTTTTTTTTACCTACTTTTTGGTCATTTTAAAAAAACTACTGGACGGATTTTCACCAAATTTGCAAAAGCACGCTTTTGGGACCAAGCCGCTGCTCCTGGTCCAAATTTGGTGGAAATCCGTCCAGCGGTTTGGGCTGTAGGCGCGAGCAAAATTTTTTGCCCATTCACTCTATGGAGAGTGAGTATAATGTATACAAATATGAGCATATAGAGGGAAGGTAGAGTAATAAAAATAAAACTATGAGAAAGTGCTGATAACCATAATGATTATCTTCATGCACAGAAAGGATTGCTCTCTTTCAAGCATGTATCTTCCGCTATGTATATGTTTCATATGATGTGACTGGACCCCAAGTCTACAAATATAGTACCTTTTCCATTTTTACTTCCTGACTGTTACTGAATAAAACTATGTGGCTTCGATATGTCAGTAAAGGATAAAAAGGGAGAGCCAGCCATGTGATGTCATCAGTGATGTCATCAATGACATTTGTGATGTCATCTTTGATGTCCTGGGTGTTAGTGTTAGCAGTGCACGGTGGCACGAGTTATGGTTGCTATGTTACCATAACTGCCGAATTTCAGGGGTTTTTCGGTTTTACTTTGACCCATAACGTCCCTTTAACAAAGTTTTTTCACTGAATTTCATAGGTTTTTAGTAGCGCAACTTAACCATAACGTCCCTTTAACAAAGTTTTTTCACTGAATTTCATAGGTGTTTAGTGCACAACTTAACCATAATATCCCTGACTTCATATACATGTAACATAGAACATACTAACCCCTCGTAGTGATTTTCATGTCCGCGGACTACCACCATGTCCGCGGACACATCGAAAATCTGAGCGTGGTGAATGTAAATTTAAATAGTGTGCCCCATTTCCCCTTTGAAGTTGGCTCTGAAAAGAGCCGTTTTTTTTTTTTTTTTACAGATGCTTGACAGACACCTGTTATTTTGTATTTTTTTTCTTGTTTTTTTTCTTACTTTACTCCTAAAAATCTTCACATAACCTTCTCCAAAGCAACCCTTACATTCCAAAATAGAAAGGCATTTCCCGTAAAAGATAAAGAAATGCCATCTTCTTTAAAATTAACAGCATTACTGGCATCAATATTCTCATTGTTAAAGAAGAACATACCAGCTCTAAGCATGAAGGCACACATGCCTCGGTTGATGACACACCTAGCAATATTTTGCTGAGGACAAAAAACTGAACTTTTGTCCCATATTGCTCTAGGTAGTAATCCAGAAAAAATTACTTTTGCATTTGGAAGGATCTTCATTACTGCTTGAACCAAGCGTTCCAAATCAGCCAACAAAGTAGGGGCACTGACGTTGCCCAAATGGAAAGCACCATAGTGCAAAACTACCACATGCGGACTGTTCATCGTGGCCATATCCTCACAAACTTGTACAATTCCCTGTACATTGCAATCAGGCACACTGCTCCACACCACCTCCACTCCTTTCACATCAAAGTTCTTTGCAACATGCCTGCATTCAGCGTACTGCTGTAAACCATGCACAAACATATCTCCGAGCACCAACACCCTGACTTTCTCCACTTCTGCCATCTTCACCACACACAGTCTCTTTCAACACAAATCCACAACCTCGACATCTGATTGACTGATCCTACAGTCTTCTTTCCATGTTGGATTTCCTGGAAAAACCCAGATGTAGCACGCTGTGTCCACGAACAGCCGCGGTGTCCGCGGACGGCGTCCACTTTACTCTCTGTGCCATTCCCTCATTGCATACAGCTAAGCAATCACACAATACGAATAACGTCCTCAGAACAACCCCATTTTGTGAATTTTCGAACATTTCAGGACAATTATTATTTCATTATTCAACATATTAACATTACACATATTATACTTTCATCTTGTACTCTGCACACAATGCTATGTTTCTCCATTAGTAGCTCAGTATACTAGACAGAATCCCATAATACAATGCTATTTATATCAATGCATCGTTCAAAGCACTAATAACGGTATGATATTTATTGCAATATCCTTGACACTTTTTTCGCAACATTATAATAAAAATCCCTAGTACACAAATTCCATGAAAAGTACATACACACGTGATGTCATCAGTGATTTCATCAATGACATTTGCGATGTCATCTTTAATGTCCTGGGTGTTAGTCTTAGCAGTGCACGGTGGTGGCGCCAGTTATTTTTCAAAGCTTAGCATAACTTGCGATTTTCAGGGGTCTTTCGGTTGTACTTAGAACCATAACGTCCTTTAAACAAACTTTTTTTAATATCACGCAAACAATATACAAACATGGCGTGCAAAAACCAACTTCTACAGATGGCTTTACACAGAATGTTCCAAAGTAAGAATTTATGCTCGTTCACAGTGAAGGTCAGCTGCTTCCACAACTTCTACAGATGGCTTTACACAGAATGTTGCAAAGTAAGAATTTATGCTCGTTCACAGTGAAGGTCAGCTGCTTCCATTTTTTTCTCGGGCCCCGGAGAGGCTCACGAAGCGGACTATAAGGTTGTATTGTGTTTTGACCTTGACAGACAGAGATTGTGATGAAAGACTTCTCTTGAAGGAGTGTTGCTAAAACGTAAGAGAAGATAAAGATGAAATTTCTGAAACGAAACCACTTTTATATATTATATCACTATGCGAAAGATCGTTGGCACACGCGGAGTCGTATTTTGGGACTGCACCACTCGTAGACAATGGAAATTGCAATTGTACTGTAAGTAACCCTTTAGATTATTTTATACCAAATATAATTACAATAGCGTAGCATTAAAGACCGCTCAAGTTGAACTTGTTCGTTGAAAGTGGCATAATGTTTTCTACCGTGCACTATCACCGCCGAATTGATCCCCTGTTGTTTAGAGGGCTCTGAAAAAGGCAGACGACACAGGGTGGGTTAATAGAAATAATTTAACCGGTCTATAGGCGGTCAAGCGCTCTACTCGCTGTGCCACTTCACTGTAGCCTGTCAAGTGGCACAGCGAGTACAGCGCTCGCTTTGACATCCGTGCACAGCTTGCTAACGCAAGTTTGAATCCCGGCAAGGCCAAACTCAGCCTTTCATCCTTCCGTGGTTGATAAATGAGCAGCACACACCGTGGTTAATAATAAGCACCGCTTAGATACCTCACGGTTCTTAGCGCTATATGAATGGGAAAATATTATTATTTTATTATTAACATACTCTGTTGCACTATCTTCGATAGCAAATATTTTCACGCCCTAATAAATAAAATGATGATTTTTAATGAAGATCGGCTGGTGATACTAATTTATGTTTTTTAAAACAGGTATGTGGCTCCATTTTGCCTATGTCACGATTTACAGACTCCAGCGGATGGGGTCTTCAACTGCCAGGTGCAGGTCCAAATATGCAACTTCATGACCCTCACCATTTTATGGGACAATCGCCAAGGACCAATATGCCCTTACGCAGTACTTGCGGCTACAAACAACATACCAACCAATAGGATGGTCTAATGGCTCGTTGTTGGAGCAACCTTCCGATTATCAGAGCGACCATTTACTGCTTTTATCATAAACCAACAGCCTATCTACCGCAAAGGAACAACGCGTGGCTCCAAATAAACTGCTGATTGACAGCAGAGACAATAGCAAATCGCTGAATATTCACTAAACATTTCATGTGAAATAAATGTACTTTACCAAATGTACAATCCTGCTGTTTACTTTTAAACCACAGTTTCATATTCCGAATTGTGGCGCACTGAGTTGTAAGCTGATCTAACACTCTCTGTACCGCAAAGGAACATTGCGTGTCTCAACATGAACTTTTGCGGATCGACAACAAAGACAAATGCAAATTGCTGAATATTCTCTAAATATTTGATGTCAAATAAATGTACTTTACAACATTTACAATCTTGCTGTTTGCTTTTAAATCACAGTTTCATATCCCGAATTGTGGCGCGCTGTGTTGTGACATAATGGCCCTCATTACGACCCTGGCGGAAATCGCGGTGCAAAATGCACCATGGAGCACGGCGGAAAGCTGCCGATAGCGCCATGGGGGTTGGCGGATTTTCCGCCCCATTCCGACCTTGGCGGGGCGGTAAATCCCCATCCCCCATTTTACCCTTCCCCATTCCCATTTTTGCCCCATAGGGTATAATGGGAGTGGGGAAGGCGTTAATTACGCCACCTCAAAATACGGTGGCGTAATTAACGACAAGGTCCCGTAGCGCCATGGATTTCTCCGCCCGGAAAAACCAGGCGGAAAACGCTCCATGGCGCTACGGAAACTCGTAGTAGGGCGGACGGGTCCGCCGCGAATAACGCTGGCGTAAACCCACTCCGCCAGGGTCGTAATGAGGCCCAATGTGTGTTGTCTTCCGGGTTCTGTGTAAAGTCGCGTAGTACTGGAGATGACTGGGTGCGTTTGATTACGCACCCTGTAACGTCACGGAGAGAGGCGGGGAATATGAATGCTTTGATAATATCAGGCTTATGGGCGGGAGATATGATTTAGTGTCGCAAAAGCAAGTCAGCCAGGTCAATAGCGCCAGTCATCGGATTATCACATAATATCGGCACACACCAGCCGGATTTATCGTTTCTTTAGTGGACAAAAAGTCGGTTGACGCCCCTAGGAAATTGTACTATTAGCAGACAAAAGGAGTGTTCTTAAAACACTTTCACCCTGACAACGAACAATACAAACAACGTTCTCAGAACACCCCCATTTTGTGTAATTGCAACCATTTCGGAACACTGCGAGTGTTCTTAGAACACATTCAACTAGACAGATTACAATACGGACAGCGTCCTGAGGACACCCCCAGTTTGTGTATTTACGAACAATTAAGTACACCGCGAGTGTTCATAGCTCATTTTTACCTTCCTTGCGAACAAAAATGACACATACTCCGTCCTCTAAACACCCCACCATTTAGTTTATTTACAAAATGTCAGAACAGCCGTGTTCTCTGTGGACAAATCGAACGCAAAAAAAACGTCTAGCACATAAAAAAAAAACATTGAACCTATCTCATACTCCCCCACCCTCCCCAAACACTCTTACACACCAACACACGGCACTAAATACAATTTTTTATCCACGTTTCACTGCGCTGTATGCGGTCGACTGCGAATACAAGATGGCGGGTGCCACAGAAAATCTGACGCGCTCCACGCCCCTCGCCGTCCAATCAGCGAACACGTCGCATGTCCGCGGACATGACGCAAGGCCATGGGCCAATCGGGGTGCTGTCCGCGGAGCGAACAGGGAAGTCCATCCGCGAAGCGAACACAGATATCACTAATTTTTTTGCCTTACATTTTGGTCATTTTTAAAAAAACTACTGGACAGATTTACACCAAATTTACAAAAGCACGCTTTTGAGACCAGGCTGCCGCTCCTGCCACAAATTTGGTGTAAATCCGTCCAGCGGTTCGGGCTGTAGCCGTGCACAAAGTTTTTTCCCATTCAGTCTATGGGAAAAAAAAAGTTTTGGGACCCCCCTATAACTTTTCCCCCCCTGGACGAATCCTCACCAAACTTTGCAAACACATTCAGAGTGACCCAACTACCTTTTTTGCAAAGTTTGGTGACGATCTGTCCAGGGAGAGCGAAGTTATAAGCCACCCAAAAAGTGCTCTTCCTATGGAAACAGCAACTTAACCATAACTACATGGCCACTACCGTGGCCATGTAATATATATATATATATATATATATATATATATATATATATATATATATATATATATATATATATATATATCTATATATATATATATATATAGATATAGATATATATATATATATATATATATATCTATATATATATATATATCACTTCATTGGTTTCTAGCACTTCCTTTATCTCCCACCAGATGCAGCGGACACAGGGCAGGCCTGAAGACAGCAAACAACCAGACTCTGATGACACACAACAAGGTACTGGAAACAAACATTTAGTACAAGCGAGAGACCTACTGCTCCTCAAGAACTTCCTCCGGTGTTGGAATGCGCCTAGGTTTTCGGGACCTCATATAATTGAGGCCATCGCAGACAGAGCAGTACGGCTCGCAGGAAAGACAGTTTGGAATCATCTTCAAGATGTCAAGCCCTACAAAGCAGTAGCCTCACCTGGCAACAAAGTTACAGTAATTGACAGGGCCAATGTTGAGGACCTTGATGAACTACAAGTGTGTGCAGATCTCACAGAGCTAGGGAGGGAAGGCCATCCCATGTTCTGACGATCTCAAGCAGCTGAAGTAGCAACTGAAATACTTGTGCACATTGACACTTGAAATACTGCCTGTTTGTTGTTTTTCCTTTTCCGCACACGCAGGTTGATGCAAATGTTGTTAGACTTGTATACTAAGCTGTCCTGATGTTACCTCCCATTGATCACCATGAAGCATTCTCCAACCAATTTGTGCACTATATAAGAAGACCCAGACGATTCAGGGCCCGATCCCCTGCAGTATATTTCCTTGTATTTGTAGAATATTTGGCCCAAGCATACCCACAACTTGAACACAGTGCATACCCCGTTCTGCCCACACTAAGAGATCCCTCAGTAAGAAAAGTTTGGTAAGGAGGTCTTCGCTTTTGCCATTAGTGACTATTTAGTTCTCGGTGCTTGAGGGTACTGACAAGTACTAACAAAATAATGCCTTTCTTTGATATTTTCAGGTGGGCAACTTAATCATCTCATCAGGCTGCAAGGATCATGCAGGGTAAGTGGTCATGACAGAGATAATAAAAAATATTATCATCATGGTATGTTTATTGATTCCCAGTGGAGTGTTCTGGGTGCTACCGCCGTATCCTCTACTAACATTTCCCTAACCCAGGCAGTTGGAGCTACCATGTCAGGTGGAAGAGATGACACTGCTGATAAGGTAGTGAGAGGTAAGCGCAGTGTTGATACAGACATGAAGGGAGTTCATATGTATCTCACAGACACAGCACGAATCACAAACAACATGTGGTACAAACATATGTCTAAAGTAGGTAGGGAAACCACTGGGGAGAGCTGTTATGTCTGCTCTTTAATCCCCTACACCATGAATGCTTCTCGAACATCATTGCAACTGAAATACCTGCAGCAAGAGCACAATGCCTGATGTATCTTGCGATGGTGCAGACGCGAGGAAGATTCCAAGGGAAGACAGCAACATTGAGATGGATGTCCAAAGGGACATTATACATGATAAACAATTACTGGCAGCTACATGAAGGATTGCAGTACATCAGTGACAGACCTGAGAAGGGAGAGACAAAGATTATCACACTGAAGGAGTTCCAATGTCCTTGGACAAGAGTAAAGGAAATAGGAGGAGAGCCTGGATGCTGAGAAAGACCACAGATATTGATCTATGGACGAGTGTACACTAACGATGGATGGGAAGATGGAGTGATGGGAAGCAAAGCACTGGCCTTAGCACAGTCAGCGGTGAACAAGGTGCAAGAAGAAAATGACAAGTGCCTAAAGGTATGGAGTACAAGTGCAAATGTGCTTACATGGGTGGAGAACGAGGCTATACCGATGCCAATAATTCCCCTGAAGAACATGGCCCTGTGCTACCAGAACAATGGTGACGCTGAAGTTGGTGAAAACGTAGGATGCAAGATGATTGAACAACTTCCAGCAATTAACATAGGAATAGCAGTGCTAATGGACCACTACTCGGCATGCGGATCAAAGGTGTATGAAAAACAGCCATCCTATTGGGGAGGGGTATGCTCCCTGGTACACATCAACATGCCTTCTTGGGTGGTACCCAAGAAGGATGTGAAGCTCGAGGAGTTCCTAAAGATAGAGAATAACAGACGAAGGAAGAGGTCAGTTGAGAAAACACCAACAACTGAGACCAGGGAAGCATAGAAGCCAGTTGAAGTAAGAAGAGTGAAAAGAGGGGGGGGGATTATTCCTCAGACAAATCAGAAGTGACATTGGATGCGGTCCCAACAGAACACAGGCTGTTCAGCAGAACACAAATGTTCTTTGCATCACTGATGCCAGGAATACAGACATACACAAATGCCAATGCCAAATGGTTACAGATTACTCGTTGGGAGCTGATCGTAACAATTAACTCGACAGTGAATGGGTTCAACACCATAAATGAAGAGCTCAGAGTAATAAGGTTAGTGGCGCTTCAGAATAGATGTGTTATGGCTCTCCTCACAGCAATGGAAGGGGGAGTTTGCGCGAAAATAGGGAGTTCATTGTTAAGACGGATGTCTGAACTCTGACCGGTGGGCAGAGGTTGAGAAGGCCAGCCAAGTTTCTTGAAACAGGGTAATTTATTTATTTATTTGCATTTATAAAGCGCTCACACAGCCCGCAGGCATCGAGGCGCTGTTACAGGAATTGTTAGTTTTTCTTAGTTGTGTAATTGTGTTTTTTCTTTGTCTTAGTTACGTATTTATAACGCGCTTAAACACTCAGTGGTTTCTAAGCGCGGACCCGGGGATCGAACCTGTTGTTGCTTTGTGTCGTCTTGCTTCCAAGACGCGCACGCTGCCGCTGTGCTATCCTCTGTAATCTCTGGACAAGCCAGACCAATCAAGGTAGCTATGGCAGGCGGTCAAGACTAAGTCTCAGGAGGGGTGAGGGTGACTGAAAGACCTCAATGAGCACACAGAGCAAGGACACTTATAAAGTACTCCCAGACAGGTGTATATATCAAAAATATAAACACATTTATTACAAGGCCTTTGTAACTCAACACACAGTAAAAGAATCACAGCAATCCTACTAAACCAACATAACACAATCAATACAAGATATATACAAGACCTATAGGGTTAAAAGCACGAAATAAGTTCATGACCTAGAGGGGAAGGAAAATAGGCAGTGCAGGTAGTCTTTAGTCCCCTTCAACATCAACCATAAACCTAACTAAGAGGCAGTCCAAACCCTAAGAAGAGAGGAGCCTTATGCTCAATAGTACATGTAGTGCAGGCGCACACGGTTGTTCCAAGGGGCAGAACGGGGTGTCTTCAGGGGTCTCTAGCAGCTTAGGAAGGTGGGTGAGGCAATGAAGAATTGATTCCCACTATTTGAGGAGGGCCTCCACTTGAAGACAGAGGTGATTTAAAGGTTCAGGAATAGTTTGCTAGTTCGCACTAGCAGTGGAAAGGAGAGGGATCCCCAGACGGCTCTGCAGTTTTCAGTTCCGAAGATACAGTTAGGATTCCCAAACGGGACAGTGGCAATTTCTCCACTCCTGTTGGATGGATCAGGCCAGTTTCACTGCAGCAGGCTTCAGGGGCAAGAGGGTCACAAATGCAGTGCACATGCAAAGATCGTTGCCACGGCTGTGCAATACAGTAACCACATTTACTCTGGTCCTGACGCACTCGTCTCACTTCTGACCTGGGAATGACAAGTGTTCGAAATTCAGTGTGAGGGTGCCAGAGACACAGAGCTAGCAGTATACCAAGTTTCGAGGGCCTCCTCGAAACGACGGTGGAGACAGAGCAAAGGTCCTGCGTAAACTGGTCAGCCCACTGGTTGGCCTTGGGACACTTCCGAGAAGGCTTACTTGCAAGGTTTGTTGAAGGTGCCAAGAATAGTTGGTCCCACTATTCTAATGGGTTCAAGTGTCTTCGCAGACCTTCTAGGATGACCAGATGCAGAGGGGTCCCACGGGACCCAGCAGACTCAGGGTTCCAAACCTTCCAGCGGTTCACCAGCGATTCCTCGACTCAGATTCTTAGTTTTAGGATGCTTGGATCCTATCCTTCGTTCAGTGAGAACTCCAGAGTTCGACATGGTATGGGTGTTTTCAGCTTCCTCTTATCCAAAGTTCCCTTCACGCCAAAATGGAGAGGACCCAATGGGAGATCTGCTCACAAACACACACTCCATACGTGGACCAATCACGGACCACGGTGGCCCCAGTCATTCACAGCACTCCACCAGACTCTCTGGCACCCAGGATGTGTATTGGGGACAGACACCCCAGCCCACATCCTGGAGGCACACGCGCAAGGCATGCAGAAGCCTGGGAAAGCTTGGCGTTTTGCGGGAAACTGCATGTCTAAATAAGGACTGACCCGGGTCGGCTCGACCTGGGGAAGGCAAAGGGGCAAGATGGCCAAAGGACAGGACAAAAAAACCTCGTGGCACGGCCATTTTGGAGCCAGGCCACCTATTTGTGCCAAACGCGGCTAACGCGGTTTAAATGGCAGGAAAGGGTTAAAATTATAGGAAAAGATAAGCTGCCGCCACCCCTGTGCATGACACATCTGCACATCTCCCAAAAAGTCCTACGAGAGTATCTAGGGTCTTGGTAATTGACTAGGAGACCCAAGTGCACTGTACTGTAAGGTACATTGTGCACTTGTTACATGTTGCAGAAAAGTTGCAACAATGGAAAACGACTAAGGGAAACAAAGTCTCCCAGCACTAACTGTCTTAAGGGCATGTCAGTTTCCCCATAAAAAGTGATCGAAAGTCCATAGGATTGCAGCAGAAGGCTGTGCTTCTCTGGCAAAGTCAGAAGGTGTTTAAACAGCAGCAAAAAGTTTGGGGGTGTACAACTGGAGTTAAGATTACATATAAAATGAAATCTTTCCTAACATTCATGTTGAACATTTACACCAGCTACTGATGAAGATAATGGAACTCTCTCAGATGCAGTTGCACAATTAGCACAAATGCATTTGAAGATGGAAGATGAAGCAGTTGGGACAGGAAAAGGACAAGAGCTGGCTAGCATATCTATGGTCATGGATGCCATCATGGCTGTCTGATAGACTGAAGGTGATAGCTGGAGCACTAATACTGGGAGCAGCATTGGTTTCAGCTAAAAAGACCGAATCCAAATGACCTACCCATCTAAAAGTTTGAAAATAGGTGCCACCAAATGTTCTACCTACCAAGAGTTTGACTTTTGATTGGGTAGGTCATTTGGATTAGGTCTAGGGCTGCAGGGGCTCCAGGGGTGCCCCCCAACCCTCGCTTACTTTACTGTGAGCGGGTGTTTCAGGGGTGTCCCCTGCAGCTATCCTGCAAACACAAAAAAAAAGGAAAGGAGCCTGCGGCGCCAGTTCACAATCACGAAAGTGAAAGGGAACCAGCGTTGCAGGGACACAGCACGTTGGAATGAAAGGTAAGTTGGGGGTCGGGGTGCTATGGAGGTGTGGGCAGGGTTGTGGGTGGGGGTGTGGCCAGAGGTTAGTGTTTCTGTAGATTTTGGGTTGTTTTACTGTGGATGTACGAAATGGAAATGTACAAACAATTTTGTATAACGTACATTTCTCATGCGATCATTTCCGTCGCAAACATTTCATCCACTGTAAAACAACCCCAAATCACAGCATCAATATGCGGGATAAAGATATGCATAGGAAGGTGCAAAAAAACAGACAAAGAGGCAATTGGGATGCAGATCCTGATGGATGTAAACATAGAGGGAACGAAGGATGATATTGTGAGAGGAAGAGACAGGCTAAGGGAGAAAATTGAACAGCGTGATTTATTTCCGGCAGGAACAATAAAGCTGGACAATCCCTGTGATTCAAAAGTCTATGAAGGGAAGTGGGTTTGGTGCAACCCCGAAGCAGCATGCTGCTACATGTACTGGTCTTTTGATGACAACACAAACTATTATGGATACCTTGGAGGAATAACAAAGATGTGGTGGCCCAGACAAAAGGGGTGCACTTATCGGAATTTGGTCGACAAGTCAACAAGAGGGAGGACTGAAGAGGGATGGTCGAATCCTACCCCTGCTCCCCTCCCACAAGATACATGGCTCAGCAGAAGAACCGCCGATCCGTGATCAGCCATACCATTTTGGACCGATTCCTAGTGTTCCTATGATAGACAAGTATGTCGAGAGGTACCCACTCAGCCAACCATACAGCCCAGAAGCAGTGCAAAGGCTACCCAGAGTGGACGAGGAGCCTCAGGATGCAACTAAGAAGACTTCAATTGACAGTATTGATTAAATCGCCAAGAAGCTACGCTACTGACATCATTAGAGACACCATGAGATAGCAGCGTTAGGCACGAAGCACACGTGCCATCCGCACATCGGGACACAAAACCTGCACCCAAATACATGAAGAACATATGCGGAACAGTTCTATAAGTTAGAGGACCGATACATATGCATACTGCCTTTGCTTTATTATTTTATCATTAGCTTAACCTCAGCAACGCAGAAACCGCAAGAAGCAAGAGCTCCTGAGCAATCCTGCAGATGCTTACATGCAAATAACCTTATAGAACTGCAGGAGCAACTATGGGACCTGACAGGACCAATGTATTACTAACATGTGGAGAACTATAGAATAACATGAACATGTAGAAGCCAGGCCATGGCTTAGGAAAATCACAGTAGGCCACAAACATCTCAGTAAGAGCTGAGCTGAGCTGAATTCAGACTGAACAGAAGAACAACCGTATGAGACAAGGCTGGCTGCCAAGGCCACTGAGATACGAGTGACATTCCATTCCCTGAACGGCAGTAACACCAGCTGCAATAAATACGAATAAATCCACATAAATCAGAGTCATTCGGAGGACCAGACGCCCAAAACACGGTCTCTGAACATGTGACTTGGCAGCTTGGATGATGAATCGAAACCGGCGCTGGGAAAGAGGAGTGATCCCACGCCGACAGACAGAAGCTTGCAACAAAGTCGTTACAGCTAGAGACGAGGGTTGCATGATGTGAACGGGCAATTTCATAGACTTTGTCGGTGCACACAAGTTACAATGCAGATACATAATTGTTATTATTACCTTGAGAAGGTACACCTCGAGCTGAGAATCATTTTGGGTCCCAGGCCTGGGGATGTCAGCTCTAGTCAATCACAGTTTAGTATCCTAGGGGTGGGTAGCAACAGACAAGAACCAATTGTAAGAGCCTCACTCTGAAACATTCTTTAGTAGCAGCAATATTGGCCTGACATCTGACATGGAAGAGCCAATAAACTACCACATATAGGGCCCACTATAGGTGGACTACCACTCAACGGCCAATCCAGTCACACAATAGGTTTGCTGGAGAGGGGCCCAGGTTGTAACGTCCGTGTGACAAAATGTGCCCTATAAAGTGGCCTTCGAGCCAGTGAACACTGAGACGTTCCAGGATTTATCTTTCTTGTACTGATCCATGTTGGTTTTGGCTGTAATAAACCGCAGTTTCAACTTGCTGTCTGCCTGGGCCTGCGTTCCTTTATAGAGGAAGGTGTTGGGCCTTCCATGTCTGCGAACTCCTAGTAGCCCTCAGACCCACCTGGGAGTTTGTCCCAACAATCGTTATTGTAGTAAGAGTGTAGTTTCATTTTTCCCAGCCTGAATGGAAGACTGCAATAGCCTGATGTCAATGTATTGCAAGCCTACACAAATCTGGGTTTTGCAATGATATTGTCAAAACTTCACACAACAAAAGATACAGTGACCATATCATATGTTTGCAGTCAGTTTTTGGCACCGGCCTGGAGAAGCTTGTTTTTGTGCGTAATGCTTACAAAATATGAAGTTTCACAAAACCAATCAATTATTTGTTTGTTTAAATGTGGGCGCTTTATTTCGTGACTCTGCCTCGAAGGAAGGCACAGATTTGGGAAGTTAATATGACATGTCTTTGGACTTACCTATGGAAGTACACCTACAAGTTCTTATCAACCAAACGTTCATTCTTGTTAGGGTGACATGTCCTGTATACTTGTCACTTCAATGTTAAATACCTGCTGACTGGGACACTCATATATATCATCAACATATCCTTTTTTAAAACAAAATAGTCTGCAATGATGGACTGCAAAGCACCCATAGCTGTCACACAGGCTACCCATTTGTCACACTGACCCTAAGCAAAGCTTGTTCCCATTTCTGGCATGCGCATACATCAAACTGAACTATTTTTTAGTAGGCCAAATCTGATGGAGCTACTGATCTCAACATTACATTCGAACCCTAGTCTTGATTCTATTCCTAACTGTGTAGTTTTTAGGCTAGTTCATCAGGTGCTTTAGGAGACTTCTTTTAAGCGTGTTGGTATAGGCAGAGCTAGGAAAGGTATGTTTTCTGTAAAGCATTTTTCCATTGATGAGGAGCTGTCATGTTGAAGTTATGAATATGGCGTTCTGGTTCTGTGTTGGAGGGTACTTATGGAGTTAAATATACAGCAATATCTTTTAATAAGCAAGATGACAATCAATCTAATTTTCTTTTGAGTGAAGGGGTTTGGCAATGATTGTGTTCGGCTCAGTGCTTACTGGCACTTCCCTGTTTACTATCAGGGAGCATGCAAAATCGCATGGTGTCTGGGGATGACCCCAGTTGGACGCAGAAGGCATCCTTGAATGCCTTTGCAGCCGCCATTGGAGATCTCAGTGACGTAATGGGTTCCTTCCTCAGATCGGATGTTGGCACATCACACGTTGACGAGTGGAGTCGGATACAAGCAGAGAAACCCGTACGAGGTAGCGAGACGCAACTCCCGACATTCTCGCAACAATACCACTTCTGTGGAAGCCACGTCCTGAAGAGCTGGGGAAGTCCCTGTTTTCTATAGGTATTTAGCATTTTATCTATTTTGCTCGTTTTTACTTCATAAGTCCTCCATGTGCACCCTGATCTCAGCCGTCTTCCTGTAAGCTTCCCAACAGGGAGACATTCCGAGGATCTGTGCCCTGCCTGGCCTGATTCCTAACTTCACTACTGGCCATTTCAATGTCCACTTAAATTGGGGTCATTGATCAGCTAGCAAACAAATCCTCCCCTACTAGTTCACCATGGGGTATGGTAGCAGGACAGAGCACTGAAGTATTATTCCTGTTCTTAATGTAAGTAATCACAAAACAAGAACTAGTCCAGATCAGGTACAAAGAAAAGGAATGCTTATTTATTATGCCTTAGTTACAGGTAAGGGTCAGATAGAGGAGAGTGGTGAAGGAGCAACCTTCTGGTTCCTGTATCTATCCAATAGTGTCCCAAAGTCACTTAGAGAACTCCCATCACACAACCATTCCACATGCATCATACCATTCTAACATTCCATGCAGCCTCTCAGCTGACATAATACAAACATACTAAAACAGAATAATACACATCTGCCTCCTTAAAAAACAACAAAAAAGAGAACTCTATTCTAGGCCATAATCAGTATGCCTATATGATTCTAGACAAATACAAAATGTAGGTGAGGCAGATAGTTTTTAGGTCTATTTTTTGTTGGATGGAGAGCCATTTGCATGTGATTCTTGTGGCTGAGATATGTTCTCTTCTGGGAATATTAAGGGCGGCACGGAGTGCATTGTTTTGTAGAACTTGCAGTTTATTGACAACCGATTTACAAAATGTTGCCATACCACCTTCTGTCCTGACTGCCACCCAGGACCTCAGGCCTGCCACGCCCGAGCACAACCGCTCACATGAGAGCATACCCATACCTAACCAACTTCATCTTCCAAAATGATTTATCACCTTCTATCAGGATATGCCACATCCTGACCTCGAGTCTCTCACACTCAAGCACAATGCTCGCTCTTTACCAAAAAGCAAAGAAACCACTCTAACACTGTGTATTCAGTACCACCTCTTAACCTCACCTAATTACCAGGAAAAACATACATGTGAAGACAAAACCCACAGCCACCTCCCCTAAAGAGAACATATAAAAGTAGGAAAAGGGATAGAAAAGATACTGACATGACAAAGATCACATAAAACAAAATTGCAACACAAAGGAGTATTGCGTGGAAGAAGAAACAGATAACACATGAACAAAAGGTTAGCTACCCCTAAGGTCCTTATGTTAACTGTCCGCCAAGGATACAAGTAGTTCTTGTAATCTCCATTATGTGTCACTCACTCCTTATAGACCGTATACTCTATGTGTTCATATGACCTCAACTCTAAAGGAACTTTAAACCTCATAACGGAATAAAAACCCTAAAATACACTCTGACACAAGATCTCCAGCACTTTCACTGTTCTACCCACTTATCACTGCTGGACAGGTAGCCCACGTTATACCTTTTATCCATTTACAGAATTCCATTATACATAGTACTCAATAGCTTTGGAAGTGCACTTCTTTGTTAATCTTCTGGGTATGTACACAAACTGTTTAATCTAACACCAACACCCATACTTCCTCGAAACTGCTGGCCAGGTACATCTAGATTGCTGCTCTGATTGCGCTGTGTACATCAGAGGATATTGGGCAGCTTATATTGGACCCCAGTACGTATGAGTAAGTTGGGATTGGTGGATGATGATCGGTGTTGGGGTTGTGGGAAGGAGCGTGGTACTTTGATACATATGTTATGGTATAGTGACAGAGTGGAGCGTTTTTGGAGGGAGGTTATTGACAGGGTCGATCAAATTCGGGATATTGTTTATCCACGCACCCCTTTAGCGGTTATCTTGTTGTTGTATAGTGGTGGGCGGGATGTGAGTTGGGTGATATTATGTGGAGTGGTCAAGGTTCTGTTGATTGCGGCTAAACAGGTGTTGAGGGTTTGGAAGACACGAAAGAAGCCGAGGGTGGAGGAATGGATTTCGGATGTTCTAATTTTATCCAGATTTGAGAAAACAATGTATTGTAAACAAAGCTGGGAAACGCTTTATGAGGATATGTGGGGCAGCTTTGATGACCTTTATGGTTGAAGCTAGATTTGGTTCAGGAGTGTAGTGCATTGGTCTTCTTGTTTTTTCAAGTGATGTTGGTATAATATGGGGAGGGGGTCTGTGTTGTCTTTGTGGTTGTTTTGTGTGGTCCTGTTTGTTTGTTGTCATTTATTTGGTACATTTGATTTTGTTATCGGTTGGTCTTGATTTTCATATGGTGGCTACGGGGTTATGGGTTAGATCTTTGTTTCGATTTGTTTTCTGCTGTTCTGTATTTTGCAATTCAATTACCTGAGATGTTGATTCTATTTTTATTGTACCTTGTTGAAAATGAGAAATAGAGAATAGAAGAGTTTAAAAAAAAAAAAAAAAAAAAAAAACAGATTTCCTAATAATCTCATCATCCAGACTTCCTTATGCTGCTGGAACAAACATAACTCAACGCTGGATTACACACTAATTGCGCCAATACCTCTATACCCAGACTTCTTAATCATCTCCATGCACTACAAAAATCAACTCAACGCTGTATTATCCACAAACTGTGCTAAAACAATACAAGTTTGCTCGCGGGTGGCGGTATGCATGTCTGGTCTTGCCAGACGTGCATACTGGCACCCACAAGCAGACCAGGATGCTAACAACGGACCCGTCATTAACGGGTCTGTTGTTAGCATCCTCCCCATTCCCATTGAGCCCTATGGGGGCTGAAATCAGAATGGGGACCTACCGGGTCCGCATCCCGAAAATGGGATTTATCAGGCCCGCAAATGTCAGAATGGCCCGGTAAATCCCATTTTTTGGGACCCGGACCCGAGTTTGGGGGTAGCCATGCCGCTAAAAACGTCATGGCTACCTCCAAACTCGCAATGAGGCCAAATGTATCCAAACACTCCATCCTCATGGTCTGCTAACATTGCAAGCTATTCTGTTATAATTCTCTTACAGCATGCAAACATAATAAGGTCACCGTCCCATATATTTAAACCATTACATTGCGGGATAACATTACCCAAAATTATTGCATCATTATTTTACATTCATGGTCATGAGCAACGTCATATTCCTAAAAACATCATTATTGACACTTGTAAACATTTGGACTAACAACATTTCTCTCACTTTTCTCATACACGTGCATCAAACCAATGCACTTAATGATTCTCACCTTAAACACGTGTGCTAACTCATTCACCAATGTAGCACCATAACATATCATAACATATCACACACATGCTTCAATAATTCACACAATTAACTCTTGCGTCATTCCCACAAGCGCCAAATGTATGCAAAATGATATTCACTAATTCATACACTCATATGATACAGTTCACAAAAACTATAACATTTAAAAATAAAAAAAAACGTACCTTCACTCAATTGTCCTTAAATGCATAATGCATACATTTCGCCATTTAAAACTTCCTAGCAACTGGCACTATGGAGCCATAAAATGTTATAAATCCGAAAATGGTCACAATCATTATATGTTTGTTTATTTTTTGTTTGTTTATTTATTTTGTATAGCGCTCCTGACCCAGAGGTATATGGGCGCTTAAGCATCAGGTTACAGGCATAGGTAAGAACATTTGTACATTTGTGCAGCATATGTATAGTTACAAAAGCAGTTATGAAAGCAGTTATAGTAGAATTAGTAACATCGTAGCGGATACATACATACATACAGTGCTAGTTATTTGTTGAGTAACCAGGTGATGATCTTAGTTCTGAAAGGTTGAAATGTAGGGGTAGATTTGATATCCAGTGGAATAGTGTTCCATAATTGTGAGGCTAGAACTGGGAAGCTGGATCCACCGGCTCTTTGTAGGGAGTATTTGGGCACTGTCAGTTGTAGTGTATTAGAGGATCTGGTGGTTCTAATATTCTGTTTTAAGGTGAATTTATCGGTTAAATAAGGTGGGGCCAGGTGGTTAAGAGCTTTGTAGGTGAGGCAGATAGTTTTTAGGTCTATTTTGTGTTGGATGGAGAGCCATTTGCATGTGATTCTTGTGGCTGAGATATGTTCTCTTCTGGGAATATTAAGGGCGGCACGGAGTGCATTGTTTTGTAGAACTTGCAGTTTATTGACAACCGATTTATTGGCACCTACATACAGGCTGTTGCAATAATCCAGTTTGGATTGTATAAGTGCTCTGGCTAGAGTAAGGCAATTGTTGGGGGATATCAAAGGTCTGCAGGCTCTGATTAGTTTCGCAGTGTAAGCAGTGGCTGAGGCGGTCATATTAATTTGTTTGGCGAAGTTGGTGTTAGTGTCGAGATAGAAACCCAGAGTTTCTACACTTTTGGCAGTGGGAATGGTGTTGCCGTCAATGATGAAGCTAGAGTAGCTAGGGCTGAGTTTCCGGATAGTGTTGGGTGAGCCGACAAGGAGCAGTTCAGTCTTGTCATCGTTCAGGCAGAGGCCATGTGTGGCCATCCATGCCTGAATGATGGAAAAGACTCTACCGATCCTGTTGGCTTCCGCGTTGTAGTTGCCTGAAAAAGTGAGGAGTATCTGGGTGTCATCTGCGTAGTTGGTGTAGGTGACACCCAGATGGTCCAGTTTATCGAATAGGGGCTTTGTAAATATATTATACAAAGTGGGTGAAACACAAGATCCTTGTGGGACACCGCAGGTAATTGGAATAGGGTCGGCTGCTGCTATGGGTGAGAAGACTCGCATGGTCCTGTTGTCCAGGAAGGATTGGATCCATGAGACCGCCGGGTGGGAGAAGTGTGCTGCCGATGATAAGTGGTTGCACAAGATTTTGTGGTCAACCAGGTCAAAGGCAGCGGAGAGGTCGAGGAGAAGCAGGATGGCAGCCCTCCCTTTATCTTTGATTTCGTCTATCTGGCTCTTGAGATCAACAAGGGCCGTTTCCGTCCCATGTTGGGGACGAAAGCCAGATTGGCGAATACCTAGTAATAGGTTAGTTTCAAGGTAATCCTGAATTTGTAAATAGGCCACTCTGTCAAGAATCTTTAGTAAAAATGGGACAGTGGTAATGGGTCTATAATTTGTGGTTATGTCTGGGTCGAGGGTCTGTTTTTTTAGCAAGGGTAGGACCCAGGATTGTTTCAGATTACTTGGGACCATGTTGTTAGAAAAAGACAAGTTTATTAATTTGGTGATGAAGGGGGAGAGATCCCTGGCAGCATCCTTGATAATCTGTGCGGGGCAACTGCCCCCCTTGCAGTTCGAGGGTTTCAAGGATGCTATAAATTTTTGTACTTCAGGTATGGTAACCTTTTTGAAGGTGAAGCCTGAGCTAGTGGCGGTGAGTGGGGGATGGGTGGGTCTGGAGGTGGGGTCATGAGTGAGCTGTTGCCGTTTGTTTCCAATTTTAGTTTGGAGCCCTGAAATTTTGTTGGCAAGGGCATTCTGGATCCCTGTGCACCAAGGTTTATCCTTTGTGCAGGTATCTTCGGGAGGAGTGGGGTTTTCTAATTCCTTTAAGATGTCCTCTTTTGTGCTGGAGCCTGCCTGTGAGATCCTGGAATTAAGAGATTCATTCTTAGCACGTGTGATCTCATTTTTGTAGAGGGTGGAGATATTGGTAAGGTTGGTTCTATTGTCTACTGAAGGCACCGATTTCCATAGTGATTCAAGTTTGCTTTTTTGTAGTCGGAGAAGTTTGAGCTCTGGGGTGTACCACGTATTCAGGTGCGCTTTAGGTTTCCCTTTGCGCATTTTTAATGGGGCAATGGTGTCGATAGCTTTAGCCATGGAGTCATTATAGGCGTTGACCAGCGAGTTTAAGTCAGTTGTAGTTGGTAGGGCGTTCAGAATGGGGGTCACCAGAGGCATTAAGGCTTCAGCTGTGATGTTGCTCTTTTTCCTAGTTAGGCAGGACAGAGCAATAATAGGCCTTTTGTGCACTAGGTTGTTGATATTAATGTCAAGGGGGAGGAAGTGGTGATCCGTCCAGATGAGCTGTACAGGGTCCTTTAGGGTGATGTTGCAATTGAGGGCGGTTACCCAGTCAAGGATTCTGCCTTTCGAGTGGGTGGGTTTGGAGCAGAGTTGAAGGAGGCCATGCTCCTCTAATGCCGTGGCCAGGGCAATGGCAGGGGTGTCAAGAGGGTCATTAAAACCGAGATTGAAGTCTCCCAGTATAATCATTTGTGCTGAAGGTTTGGAGCTTTCGGCTACTAGGGAGGTGATATCTTCCTCAAATGAGCCAGGTGGACCCGGGGGTCTGTAGATTAGGTGCATAGTGATAGTACTCTTCGGGGAGGTTTGTAGTTTAACTGTAAGGTGTTCACATGATTTGAGTAGAGGAGAGGAGTCTAGTCTGATATCAAGTGAGGACTTAAAGATGAGGGCTACACCACCTCCTCGAGCGTTAGGTCTGTCTACTCTGAGGATAGTGTAGTTGTCAGGGATGGCTAGGGTAAGGGATGGTCCCGCAGCCTCATGTAACCAAGTTTCTGTCATAGCAAGGATGTCTAGGTTGTTAGTCAGAATGATGTCGGCGACTTCTATGGAATGGGCGACTAGTGATCTAACATTTAGAAGAGCTCCTTTTAGTGTATGGAGGGTAGAGTTGATGGGGGTTATAGTGTACTTGTTAGTTTTGTTGGGTAGTTTAGCTGGGCGTTTGCTAGTTTTGTGGTGGATTCTGGCACCAAGTCTATTGTTGCGATCGGTAGGGATAAGGGTGGTTGCTTGAGAGACAGTAAGGTCGGTCATCGTGGAGGGGCTGTGATGATGGGTGGGGCAGGGTGCTCTAATGTCGGTAGGGTTCTGCTTGGATCTATCTGCACTCTTATTGTCTAGGACATCGTAATGCTGTGCGTGGTCATGGGTAGGATAAGCAAATTGTGAGACCGGGAGGAAGGCTGGAGTAGTGGGCAGGAATGGTGTGGGGCAGACGATAGGGCAATGTCTTGGGCAGGCGGCTCTAGCTAGTCCATTTTTATGGGTTATGTAGCTGTTACCGTTGCAAAGTATATTACTTTGCATGACACAGAAGGGGAACATGATCACGGTAAGGCAAAGTAGCATAATGTGTGTGCTAGGGGCGATGCGCCGTGCAGAGGATTGGCGGATGAAGGACATCGGTGCGACCATAAGGCACAACACAATAGTGTGGTCTAAATGTGACCATAAGGCACAATACAATAGCGTGGTCTATATGCAACCATAGGGCAAACACAGTAGCGTGGTCACTATGCGACCATAGGGCATAACACAGTAGCGTGGTCACTATGCGACCATGGGGCACAACACATTAGTGGGGTCTATATGCGACCATAGGGCATTACACAGTGGCGTGGTCACTGTGCGACTATAGGGCACACCACAATAGAGTGGTCTATATGCGACCATAGGGCACAACACAATAGAGTGGTCTATATGCGACCATAGGGCACAACACAATAGAGTGGTCTATATGCGACTATAGGGCACAACACAATAGAGTGGTCTATGTGCGACCATAGGGCGCAACACAATAGAGTGGTCTATATGCGACCATAGGGCACAACACAATAGAGTGGTCTATGTGCGACCATAGGGCGCAACACAGTAGTGTGGTCTTAATGCCACAACAATCAATACAACAAACAGGTGTGGTATGTATGTGACCAGTACTAGAGACCATAGACCCATCTAAGTGGGAGTGGCTAAGAGTCCATGCATACAGTAATGTCCCGGTACTTGCATGTACTTACAATGCGTTCTCCTTATGCGAGAGGGTTCTGGCAGTGGGTAAGTTGCAAGTAGAGCAGAGGTGGTGGCCACTCCGCGCTCCCATGCGCGTAACAGGCGCAGAACAGGCCTTTGTATGGCCTTAGGACTGGCCGGCGATTCCGCCTGCCGGCGGTTCTTTCTGTTCAAATCGAGGTTCAGCCTCGATATCGTGCCGCGATGCGCCCGGCATGGGCGAGTCAGGCCCCTTGTATGGACAGGGTCAGGCAGGCCCTGCTCTGAAAGCACGCTCCGTGCCTGGGTCCTGATCTGGATCCTCTGCTGGGCTGGGGGGCTGGGGGGGCTCCTGCCCTCACCCCTCTAGGTGGATGATAGAAGTGGGGGACCTGGGGCGCAGAACAGGCCTTTGTATGGCCTTAGGACTGGCGGGCGATTCCGCCTGCCGGCGGTTCTTTCTGTTCAAATCGAGGTTCAGCCTCGATATCGTGCCGCGATGCGCCCGGCATGGGCGAGTCAGGCACCTTGTATGGACAGGGTCAGGCAGGCCCTGCTCTGATAGCACGCTCCGTGCCTGGGTCCTGATCTGGATCCTCTGCTGGGCTGGGGGGCTGGGGGGGCTCCTGCCCTCACCCCTCTAGGTGGATGATAGAAGTGGGGTTGACCTGGGGCGCAGAACAGGCCTTTGTATGGCCTTAGGACTGGCCGGCGATTCCGCCTGCCGGCGGTTCTTTCTGTTCAAATCGAGGTTCAGCCTCGATATCGTGCCGCGATGCGCCCGGCATGGGCGAGTCAGGCACCTTGTATGGACAGGGTCAGGCAGGCCCTGCTCTGATAGCACGCTCCGTGCCTGGGTCCTGATCTGGATCCTCTGCTGGGCTGGGGGGCTGGGGGGGCTCCTGCCCTCACCCCTCTAGGTGGATGATAGAAGTTTACTTAGCTAAGTCCTTTTAGAATGTTAAATTATATCTCAGACCTTATTAATCATAATATACATATGGCTCACATCAAATGCTATACCTGCAATCAACAGTGCTATTATAACACCAAAAAGTGTACATAATACATAATAAAGGCACTAATTATTGCCTTGCCCCACTGTTGAAGCAGTTAATCCTCGCGTTTTTCATATAAAACAACATTTTACGTTCTAGTCCATAGGTTTGGCAATTACCATCACAATACAATTTTAAAATAAAATGCATCGTTTCAAACCTGTAATTGTTTTCACAAAACATCATAATCAACAAACATGTCATTTTTTACCTTAAACCATAATACACATTAGCACCCCAGTGGGGGGTGCCAGCCAATCGGGTGGCTAGGAACGCGGGCTTGAACCGCTGATGAAAGCCTGCATTCCATGCCGCCAGACAGCTGGCTCCCCCGCCGCTATCTTCCCCCCACCCTCTGTCCTCTTTTTATTTTTTTTCACCCCCCTACTTACCTTATTTCACTCCTTCTCCTTGTCTTCCGCAGGCCGTCATGGGAAGGGAAGACGGGGCTCCGTATGGAGCACCGCCTTCCCTTTTCATGGTGGCCATCTTTGTAAACGATTTTCCTTAATTCAACGGGACGCACCCCGGGTTACCTCTTTGGTAGCCAGGGGTGGTAATGGCCTTAAGCCACTGTAAATTTGGGCTGCCGGGCCGTTAGCCCCCGTTCCAGGCCTCTTCTCGCAGGAACCACTCCAGACCAGGTACATAAAAAAGGAATGCTTATTTATTATATTTTAGTTACAGGTAAGGGTCGGATATGGAGAGGTAAATGGGCATCCTTCTGGTTCCTGTATCTCTCCTATAGTGTCCCAACAGTGACTTAGAGAACTCTTATCACACAACCATTCCACAGGCATCATACCATTCTAACATTCCATGCAGCCTCTCAGCTGACATAATACAAACATACTAATACAGAATACTACAAGCACAGCGACAGGGAATACATGAACCATGTTCTTAATCCCTTTCTATACTCACTACGACAACATTGCCAGGGCCTGGGTCTCCACAGAACATTCCTAGCCCTCCGATGTCGCCCAAGTCGGGGGGGGGGACCCCAAAGGGTTTAAAGCTTTCATCATTCAATGTAAGATATATTGCTTAAACAAACCCCCAACTCCATGCTAAGGTAGCTTTCAGGTTATGATGATATGATATGGCATTTATAACACACACAAGTGTTTCAAGGCGCAACAACGCAAGAGAGGGGGAACAGAGGGAAGACAGAGACAACGATCTTACTAGGCCAGGTGACATTGAGATTGCGCAAGTGCAGGGGAGGGGGAAAGGGAAAGTGCGGGAGGGGACAGTGCAGTACATAGGATCAAGAGTAATAAATGAATAAAATAAATAAATAAAAATAATAGGTAAAAAGTGCAGCCAGCTAGTGGCAAGTGCAGGGGTAAGTGCAGCCATCAAGTGTCAAGAGCTGGTGGGGACTGTGGGGATACAGAAACAGCCCCCAAGTGCAGGGGTTGCCCAGGAGGCAGTGCAGGTGCACAGCTGGCGGGGGAGGGGACCTGGCCCGATATCAGAGGGTGGCCAGGTGACCAGTGGATTTACAGTCAGGAGTTCAGCAGGGTAGAGGAGGAGAGAAAGCAGAAGCAAAGAGGAAGGTCTTGAGGTGCTTCTGGAACCGGGGATGTTCTCCTCAAGTTTCAGGGAGGTGGGAAGGCTGTTCCAGAGGGAGGCCCCAGCTGAAGAAAGAGATCTACCACCAACTCGTTGCTTGGAGAAGCAACTGACCCTGAGGGAGTTGGAGGCAGATGAGCGAAGATCTTGAGAAGGCAGATATTTAGGAAGAGAGAGTTTAAAGAATTGAGGCCCCAGGACCCAGAAGGCCTTGTGGACAATGCAGAGGGTTTTGAACTTAATCCTCACAGCCACTGGGAGCCAGTGCAGAGATTTCAGTCCTGCAGATATATACGATCCCTGGGCTTGAGGGCAAGGACAAGTCTTGCAGTCCTGTTCTGGATGAGTTGCAGAGTGCAGAGAGTAGGAGCAGGCTGATTTAGAAAGAGGCTGTTGCAGTAGTCTAGCCTAGAGAGAGCCAGAGCTCTGGAGACAGTGAGCTTCTGGGGGAAGGAGAGGAAAGGAAGAATACCTCTGAGGAGGTGCGGCTGGTAGTGTGACTTATTAGAGACATCAGAGATGTGAGGAGAGAAGGAGAGTGTGGAGTCGAAGATGACCCCAAGGTTTTTAGCCTCACAGGTGGGAGAAGGAAGAGAGCCAAGAGAGGCCGGCCAGAGAGAGGTAGGAAAGGAGGGAGCAGGTGTGCAGATGAGGAGAATCCCAGTCTTGCTGGCATTAAGGCAGAGATCATTGGCGGCACACCACTCCTGGATAGCGGAAAGACAGTCAGAGATGAGAGACGGAGAAGAGGTGGCAGAAGGGAGTCTGAAAATGAGCTGAGTGTCGGCCCCATAGCACTGAAAGTAGGGGCAGAGAGCGGCTCTGCAGTGGGCAAGAACTGCCAGGTATTGGTTGAACAGCCAGGGAGAGAGGTTAGACCCTTGGGGAACACCAGAGGTAGAGATAGAGATAAAGGAGAGGAAGAACCCAAGTTGGACCTGGGAGGGACGATCAGAGAGGAAGGAGGTCAGCCAAGCCAGGATCTGATCGGTGATACCCAGGTTTTCATGGAGACAGTTGAGCAGGGTGGCATGGTTGACCGTGTCATAGACAGAAGAGAGATCAAGTAAGATGAGGACACAGGGTATTGGAGTCAATGTTTGAGAGCAGTTAATAAATGTGGACAAAACCGCTGTGTCCTGGGCCACACCCTATAAAGATAACAGCATACCCATATTGTCTGAATACAAAGGGTTTATACTACCTTCCTAAATATGTTTGGCAACCAGTATTCTGTCCATCAGTGAGAAACAAATGGATAGAGATTCGTCAAGCTATTTTCATGGGGTTAGTAGCTAAAAATCTGGCCTGAAGACTCTCAATAATCATCTTTTAAATGCGATTAAAAGAAGACTTAAAAGGTTCCCTGAGTCAAGTTATGCCTACTCTTGAGACCTTAACAGGGTATATTGCCTTGCTTGGAGTAGTCAACCAACACAATAATGAGAGACGAGGGGAGAGAAGATTATTATAGCCTAGGAGATCAGGTCCTATTTGGGATAGAGAAATACCTAATAGATTCTTTGACCCAGAAGCCATGCAATTGGGCACCAGCCTCTTTTTCTCTCATCTTCATATTCCTTCGAGGATCTCCTCCAAGCGATTGTCATCTCTACGGGGATACATCATATGGGGTTTTCTCAATGGAAACCTTTTCTCGAAGTCTCTTAGTGGAATGGGCACCATCACTTGTGTCGTGCATGGTGCGATTTCTGGCTTCCAGCATATGGGAAGAATTGATGCAGGACTTCCTGCAGAGGCACTCAGCTGCTCCTTTACACTCCCCCCTCTGGTTGATTCATCGACCACTCTTTCACCAATCTCCACATCTTGGGACCTTCTCTTGAAGAAGTGCTTCTTTGGAGTCAAGTTATTTAGTTGCACTGTCCATTCCGGTTACGGTAGACCAATCTTCCCACTCACTTCTTGTGATTTCTTGGATGCAGGAACTTTGTTCCCTCAGGTGCCACGATGCTGGCCTCTATATGTTTGTCAATTCCTTGGGTCCAAACCCTGACTCAACATCGATCATGATCTTCATTCTTACTGCCTTCTTTGCTGTCTTCTTACACTGTGTAATTATTATCCTCATCACACAGAATCCAAACATTATCATCACTACTCCTGCTCCAAGGAACTTGAAGATGTTTGCCATCCTTTGTAGAACCCATGAGAAGATAGACACAAACCAGCTGTCATCTGCAATATCTTCTTTCTCAACTTCCAATCTGTTGTGTAGATTCGTCAGCAACGTTATGGCCTCTGTCAAGGTCCCATTCTCATCATCATGAGAAGGTATGAACGTGGAACATGATGGCCCGAATTTGGCACAAACTCCTCCATCCATTGCTGTGATCATATCAAGGACATATCTGTTTTGGAGAGTCATCAATCTTATGGCTGTCAGTTCTTCCATGATAGCATTAAATCCCTTTATGGTGGTGTTGTTTGTCTGTAGGAGCTCCCAGGGAGTGATTTGCAACCACTTTGCATTGGCCATTGTCCGGTATTGGTTTGAAGTATTACTGTTGATAATTGCTTTGTGTTTCATTTCAAAGGCCTTGAATACATGTAATATATTTTTAATATATATACACCTGACTGGGAGTGATTTTTAGGGTCCTTTGCTGTGTGTGCTCATTGTTGGCGTTCAGTCACCCTCACCCCTCCCGAGACCTAGTCTTGACTGACGCCAAGGCTACCTTGATTGTTCTGGAAAGGTTAGCCTGTTCTAAGAAACTAGGCTGACCTTCTGAACCTCTGCCCGCCAGGTCAGAGTTCAGAAATCCATTTTAACAGTCTCCTAGAGTTTTAACAGATGCATTGAATAGTCATGGGGATATTATGAGGGTTTGTGGTATTCCCTGTTATATGTTTGGGAGTTAAAGTGCCAGAGATTGTTCTTTTATTCATGTAACCCTGGATTGTCCAGGTGGTTAGACCCGGGAATCTTTTGTATGCCGGAGCCCAGGTAAAATGCTGAATATTTATATAAATTGCTAAGCAGGAGGGGCTTATGAGAGGAGACTGCCACTTAAGTTAGATTCATAACGGGATCCCCCTCAGCAGGAATTCTAGTGCTGCCATTCTTGTGTGCCTTCTTTTGTCAATGCAGACTGGGGCCAGACGATTAGTTGCCCCTCTTGGTGTCATGTGACATATTCTCTTTCATGGCTCTTCGATCAGCGGTGGGAAGAGATTTTACTGCACTTCCTACAGCTGTAGTTAAAATCTAATTGGAAAAAAAGCAGGAAAGTCATACCTCGTTTCAGGGCACCACAAACTGGATCCCCACCATACTGCGGCAAAATAGTAGTCTCTCACTGGATGAAATGTTTTTTTAGATGTTTTCTGGGCCCAAACCCCAGCCTATTTTAGAGACGCCGATTGGAGGCACTTACAAAAGTTCTCAGGCTGAATAGTTATGTGAACCATACCTCTTGATGGAACTTTATCCGGGGCTTGCCCTGCTGTCAATTTGGGGCAAATAAGGTTTTCCGAGGTTCTTTGTCGTGGGTCTCAGGTGGCATTCCATGCTGCCGTGACATCAGCCAAATCCACCTTAAAGAATACACAGCACTGCTCCCCTGTGGTGAAGAAGACTACCACACTTCTACTACCCTTCACAATAAGTTGGTCATTCTTCTGATGTCACACCATAGTTCAAGAGGTGTTGGAATATCTTGTTTACAGGAAAATATTTTAGTATTTAATTGGATAAGCCAAGGAAAGACCTATTCTTTTCAGTTGTTTCAAAGCCTCTGTTTGGGAGTCACCCCACTCCCACTTGACGCCTGCCTTCAAGAGATGGTCCAGGGGCTGGGAGACATCTGTGCAATCCTGTTTGAATACATGACCATTATTAGTCAATTCTAAGAGACTTCATATTTCACATAGGTTTAAGGGAATTTTCAATTTCAGTAGAGCCTCAACTTTCTTTTTCTGAAGATTCAGACCCATGGGTGTGATTTCATGGCCAAGAAAGTTTACTTTGGTTCTGCACCTCTGTGTTTTCTAAAGAGATAACTGAGCACCTGCATTTCTTATTTGTGTCAACACGTGGCGGAGCTCCAACTGGTGTTCTTTCATGGTTTTACTTTTGATTAACAGATCATCTACATATAACAAGTTCCCTATTTCTGCAATACCAGGCATTGCTTTATCTACGAACGTATTGAACGAATTTCCAATGTTAATATATCCGAATGGAATTTTGGTCCTGGCATATTGTTGCCCTCCAAACGTAAATGCAAAATATCTTGGTATTCATGGTCCACCGAAACAGCCCAATAACCATTAGTCAAATCGAGTGCAGTATATACTTTAGACAGTGGTCGAAGTGGGCGGGAGCGGTCAGGAGCAGTGCTCCTCTACTTCTTTTAATTAAGTTTTACCGTTCCTATAGATTTATGTTAAAAAGAAACCGTTCCGGAACGGTTTCGTTTAGAAATAAAAGTGTAGGAAGAGGTTGGAACTTGCACTATCAGTGCACTGCACAGGACGTTTCCTTAAAGAGCAGGCACATGTGTTTTGGGGGTTTTATTGTGCATGGGAGGGGGCGCGGCGATGGGGTCTGTGGGGAGCGGTGCAGGCCAGTAGGGAACATAGTTCCACTACTTCTTTTCGTACACTTCGACCACTGACTTTAGAACCCTGGATCTGTGCTAAACCTGATATATATAAGGTAGAGGCTACAGTGACATGTGTACCCTCCTTTTTAATCCCCTTAGGTCTGTATAGAGTCTCTATTGTACATTGGGTTTCAGTATTCCCAGTACTGGGTTATTAAAGGTACTGTGAATCGGTTGACCACTCCCATGGGATTACATGCTTTTTGATAATCTCAGTGAGTGATTCTATGGACACTAGAGGTAACCAGTATTTAGTGGTGAATATGGGCTTTCTGCTGCACTGGGCCAAAGTACGTGCGCCCCCACACACCCAACTTTACTCAGCCTCTTGGCCAAACTGCTTCCTCACTTATCCTAAAAACATAGAAAGGTAAATATCAAATTTAAGTGAAAAAATACATGTCATTCCCTTCAATTTTTTTCTTGCTTTTATCGCGGCTGTGAACAAAACCTATGTGCGAGAGAAAGGTCTGACACTGCATTCTGGTGGGGAAAAGTTATAGTACCAAAGCATCCAACGGTCATTATGGGAGGTAGCAGACATAATACCTATACATTGCATTATGTGATAAAGACTGAATTCCCCATAGAAGCACCAAGACACTATGACCAGAAACGCCATTCTGACAACTATGTTTCAGAAAGTCCTTTCTAAAAATGGAAGTTAAATCCATAGAAACTATAAAAGTGTATTACACATCTGTGGTCCCGTAATTGGAAATGTTGTCTGACAGCAAAGAGCACTCTTTACTAACCATCACTCTCCACAATACCCATCAATCACATTTACAAAATGAACATCATAATGCAAAATGATTAATGCTTGGGTGACAGCTTCAAACTGTTCTGAAAGAGGGCAGTGCCTGGTATATAGAGTTATGTATTTACACATTTCAGGGAGGAAAGGGGGGGTTTCTCCCCCATTATAATTACTGTAGCTGGCTTGAGAACACAGGTGTGGAGGGACTACATCCCACTTCAGTGAGAATCGTCCTATGCCCTCCCCATCCAAAGCCCTTCCGACGCCCCCAAACTCCCCTGCATCCCTGCTGTGAGGCCTTGGAGTTGCATTCAAATGCACTTCTGAAAACAAAGACTTGTGACTTTATGGAGTCTCATAGGGAAGATGGCATCCATTTGTTTTAGATGTAAGTTTGGTTGGTGGATGATCAGAACAACAATGGTATCATGTGCAGTGAAATACACAAACCAGCTTCAGTTACCTACTTACATCTCTGCCTTCTCTCAGGGCAGTTAAACTGAGGATTTTTAAACCATAATTTTATTTCAATGCTGCATACTTGTTGGGTTTTCTTTACTTAAATAACAATGCATGCTTGTGCAACACGATGATTACAATCAAGTAACCTTTAATACTGCTTCATAGTGTCTCCGCTTTGGTTGGTACAAATATGTATTTATCAATCTGCTTCATTATGCCAATCCTGTACAATATTATTTTAGCTCATTCATATGTATTAGTCATTATCAGGCTTCAAACCCAGGCTTCACTATTTAACTAAAATGTGTGAGCCTGAGCAACCCGTTTTATCTCATTGTGCCTTATTCAGAGGTACAAATAGTATTTGCCCATATATACTAAAACAGTGTCTATTCATGTATTGCAAACCAAAGAATCAGTTGTCTCTTGGCAACAACGTGTAATAAATCATACCATGATAGCCTTAATTATCAAAGATTGATGTCACGTTCTGTGGTGCCGCTTCCAGTGATACCAACACAAATGTCAATTAGGCGGCCCCACATGTCTTTCATGGCATAGGAGCGTGCACATCCTAGAACTGGTCCTGGAGCTCAAACACAGCATGTGTTTCCATGAGGAAAGAAACAAAGAACGTAATTACTTGCACACACGCTTTGAAGGCTGGAATGCAGCAGAATGCATGCAGCACGATATTGAAGTCCTTTTAGCTTCCCAAGCATAGGGCAAAGGGTGATAAAGTGCCATTGGGAAAAGCTGAAGTGCAGTAAGCAAACACTCTGAAAACAGCAAGGTGATCGCTGGTGGAGGGTGGGAGAGGGGGTGGACATTTGAATAGTACACAAGTTTAAAGTTGTGCAATGAAGTAGGGTCTTTGGAAGCTGTGACAGGTGCCCAGGAATATCACCATGGTGATGCCACACTGCCAGTCATAGCTGTCCGCCGGCCCCCTCATCCAAAGGATCCTCATCACAAGGAACTTTTCCTGTCTGGAGCCTGTACCAGCATTATTTCAGAGGACCACCGAGGTGCAGGAGCCCTCAACACTGCAGGAGCAGTGGGCTCGCCCTCCACCAGAGTGCATCCACCCTAAGATAGGCTCCCTGCCTATTTTTAGCCCCCTGGGCTCGAAAATCCCACCCACTGAAAAGTGCTCCTCCTAGCCCCATAATTACACATGAGCAGTGTAAATCATATTTTTATTTAAAAAACGACCTAAAAAGCGCATTTTGAGCGTTTTTTCTGTGCCTCCATTGGAACACATGAGGTGTTCCTGCTTCAACATGGCGGCCAACCTCCTCCTTGCCAAGAAGGCGACCACATGACATCCAGGAGAGCCCCCATTGGCCAACTGCAACTACAGAAGGCCAATCAGGCGCCGGCAGGCAAACGCCAGCCCCCTCATCCAAAGGAACCTCATCGCAAGGAGCTTTTCCTGTCCGGAGGCACCTGAGGCCTGGGCCAAGGACTCTGCCCATTTTCTGGTAAGCCTGCCCTGACCCTGCAGCTTGCCCACACCTCCCTAGAACCTAACCTTTACACCTAATCCCTTCATGCAGTACACCTCATGGGTGCCTCTGCTTTTCACTGACTTTGGACAATTGCTTGCTATCACCTGGTCTATTGTTGATATATAATATCTCACTATACTATTTAGTGCATTTACCAGTATTGCTTATCCGCTTGTACTGTATCCTCTTGTGCAGCCAACTGCTACCTATTATGCCCTGCCACCATTTAGCCTCTGCCTGCCCCACTTAGAAAATCGAATTTAGGAATTGTATTTTGATGAACTGCTACCTATTATGCCCTGCCTCTGAACTACCTAGAACTAGTCGCACGATCCCCCTGTCATTTCTGTCACATACCAACGGCACACACCAGCTGCACACACACACACACAGCCACTCTCCACGTTCATGATGCCCAAGAATGCACCTCCCAATCATAGCATAGTTTCACTCTCCCGCACTCTTCCTGCCACACTCTGCTCAGCCAGCCTAACAGCCATCCTTATAGCCCTCACTATAATGGCCTCTACGCCTCCCCACATATTCCCAGCACACGTCACCCAGCGCCCGGCACTAAATTCACATGCCGCAGCACCACACTACAACATCACACAGTCTCGGCCACCTAGCCTAGCCACCAGACTCCGCAATCTCAGAAATCAATCACTTCCTAGGTATTTACTCTGCTCACCCACACCCATCACGACTAGAAACACCAGATTAGGCACCCGCACTGCACCACTACCCCATACTAAGATGAGCATAGGCACTGCCCCTCTCCCCCCACCACCCCAACATGCCTCTACACTACTTCGCACTAAGACCCTCACTACCACACACCACAACAAGCATACTTCACCCCATACTAGTACAAACAAAAACATCAAAGGCACAACATCAACCTCTTAAATGTGCACTACTGAACGTACGCTCCCTACCTGCACATGCCCTCGAGATAAATGATCTACTATCCACACTTAATCTGGATTTACTTTGCATCACTGAATCCTGGCTCAATGATGCCTCCTGCCCAGCCATCGCACTAGCCCTACCCACAGGCTACACCATCCTTAGGCAAGATAGATGTGATAAGATTGGAGGGGGAGTCGCCCTTATCCACAAAGACTCACTATCCATCAGATTAGCAGACCATAGTATAGTACATGGGGTGGTAATGCTGATATCCTATCAGCCAAGCTTACGCTCTCCCCCAATAATCTAATCAACATCCACATCCTATACAGACCTCCCGGACTCCCAGCTGACTTCCAAGAGCACCTCTCCCACCGACTCAGCAACAACAATAAAAAGTCCTCCAAAATCCTTCTATTAGGAGACTTAAATTTAGGATACAATGATCCTAAGGATAAATCCGCCGCAACCGTAGCTAAAGAACTCACAGACTTGGGTTTCTCCCAAAGACTCCTGTGAAAGTTAGCATGTCCAATAGCCTCTCTGTGATTCTAGAAATGTGCCCAACAGCCCCCCTGAATTTAGAAGTGTGCCCTGTAGCCTCTCTGTGAATATAGAAGTACGCCCAATAGCCTCCCGTGGAAAGTTGAATATAGAAGTGTACCCAATAACCTCTCTGTGAATTTAGAAGTCTCTGAAAGGGCATGTAACCCATCATATCTCACCAACACGCTTACTCTCTCCTTACATCACCACTCAAATAGAACACAGAGATACTATGACACCATTCGGTATAGCTGTTCTCATATCAACATTTGCTGCTCACCCCACATCACTCTAAGTAATCACTGCTGGTTACGCACCCCCCAGCGAGGCGTTCTCCTCAGGCCTAACGCAGCCACATCCGATCTGGATGAATCCTGCCAGAACGAACACATACTCCTGACCTCTCAACCACCACACCTATCGCTAGAAAGCAGCTATTACACCGATACCGCACGAGCTGTACACATACCCGGTGCTCACACGCACCTTTTTGACTCTCTCTACTCTCTCTACTGATATGAACTTCGGTTCCCAAGGGCGTTCAACCTACCAGCGCCTTCAGACCATACCAATGGTATATAAGGCGCTATATAAGTGCAAAATAACAATAACAATAACAATAACTCCTCACACCTACTCACTCCAAAGGCCGCACCCATGACTGGGTCATGGATCACAACTATGCATCCAACATTACCTCAAAAACCACCCTTCCTTCGACGGACCACACATGCATCGAATTCCTCATCCCCACCAACCCTAAACCTAAGACTCTCACCCACGCACCACCTGCCACAATAAGAAGTTCTAAAAAACTCAACGCAGACAACTTGCGTCCCCACCTTAAAAGCCCCTGCCTAGCACCACCTTTCTCTCAGGACCCAAATATACTATCAGCTATCTTCAATGATACTCTCACCAATGCCATAAACTCTATAGCCCCACTTGAAAGCAAGAAGGCAAAAAAATAATTTCACTGCAACTCTTGGTTCTCGGAAGAACTCCAAAGCCTCCGAGCTCAAAAGCGCCAGTCGCTAAAAAACTGGCAAACGGATCCGAGTGATCTAAAAAAGAGCCTCTTCAAACAAATAGCCCTCCAATATAAAAAAGCCATTTTAGCAGCAAAATCCAACTCCTTCAATGATAGGATCTCAAAGGCCATCTCCCAAGCTAAAGAACTATTCGCAATCTTTAATGAATTAGTCACTCCTCCGGCTATCGCTGACGAGATAACTAAAGGGCCTCATTACACCATAGGCAGTAGGGATTTAACGTTACCGGTAATGGAATACCGGTAACGTTAAATCCCCATGCTAATTACGACCCGGCTCACCGCTATTAGCGGCACCGCTAAGTACGGTGCCACTAATAGCGGCCAGTCCGCGTGCATGCGACCCTCCATCCCGTAAATAACGCCATGCCGCTAATAGCACAGCATCACAAGGCGAGCGGACATGCCAATAGCGGCATGGTAAAGCCCCCAAAACCCCTTACCGCCATGGCGCTAATACCGCCATCGCAAACCACCCGTTAAGAGAACTGAGCAGTGTTCCCACCTGCCACAGGTGGACACAATCAGCACAGGTGGAGGCAATGGAGACTATGTCTTCTCAATAGGAGCACACCACACCCCTTCCCACACCCCTTCCCACACCAAGATGGTTCCAATACTTGCAGCATTACATGGGCTGGAGCACATGATTGCAGCGCAGCAGCAACAACAACAGGCAGCACAGAGGAGACACAGGAGGAGGAGGAGGAGGGCAAGACAGGCACAGCAAGCACCACCACGGCACCTAATCATACCACAGAGACACCCACCAATCCCCAGGATCAGAGCCAGTCCATTTAACCTAACCCCAGAGCAGATACACACCCTGTACCGTCTGGACCGGGATACCATCACCAGCATTGTGGACATGATACACAACGACATTGTGAGCCTCATAGACATCCGAACTGCCATCCCCCCTCTACTCAAGGTGGTGACTGTGCTCCACTTCCTGGCCACAGGCACCTACCAGCATACAGTGGGCCAGATGCATGGCATCTCACAACCAGTATTCTCACGCACGCTGAACCAGGTACTTGATGCCCTCCTGAAGCATGCACCTGAATACATATTCATGCCACGGACTGCCCAGGAGATTGCAAACACCAAAGTTGGCTTCTATTCACTGGCAGGCATCCCAAGTTGCATCGGGGCCATTGACTGTACCCATGTGGAATTGGTTGTACCACATCACAATGAAGTAGTCTACCGAAACCGGAAGCAATTCCACTCCATCAATGTCCAAATGGTATGTGACGCCAACAAGGTAATCACACATTGTTGTGCCCGTTTCCCCGGATCAACCCATGATTCCATGGTCCTGCGGAACTCAACTATCCCACGCTACATGGAGCAACAAGCAGGACAACGTTCGTGGCTACTTGGTGAGTTGCAGGGCAAGCACATGGCAGTGTGATGGGGGGAGATACATACTCCAATTGCGTGTGATTGGGGGGGGGAGATACATACTCGAAATGGGTGTAGCTTGTCGTCCGTCGGACGAATGCACATACAGATGTACGCCAATGTCCATCTGGGAAGCCCGCAACGTACTTGAGATGAACGGACATGCAAGTATAAGCTACACAACATAGATGGCAATCCAGGTATAGAAACCTTAAACATCCATCCACATCCACATTGCACAACATTCCACGCCAGAAAATACACAAATGTCATACATGCCGTCAAAATAGTCATACAGAATTAGTCCAGCACAACAACAATAATCAATGTGCCCTTGAAAGCATGCAAAGGGATCACCCTTAGCCATAGCATTGCACCACACAACTATAGCACCACTGAAGTGATGCCTCTCAGCATGGGAACATCAATGTTGGAATGACAACTAAGACCTGGCCTCACCCAGGACATGTCAATTACTGTTGGAGGCATTAATGGGGCATGTCTACTTGCAGGGTCGAGCTTTACTTTGGACATTGCAGTCACACAGACCATCTGCATGTATGCTGTTAATTGTGTACTTCAATCACAATGCAAAGTCAATTTGTGTGATATGAACAGGCCGCTCTTGAGGTGAACAGTAACAGGACCCCATTCGTCCCCCCATACAGGTGATGCTGGCTATCCCCTGAAGAGGTGGCTCCTCACCCCTGTACAGAACCCACAGAACAGGCACGAAGAGGAATACAATCGTGCACATACCCGTACCCGCATTGTGATCGAGCAGACTTTTGGCCTTTTGAAGACACGGTTTAGGTGCATTAGCAGGTCTGGTGGCGCTCTGTTGTATGGCCATGAGAAGGTGGCCAAGATCACCATGGCATGTGTCATGCTGCACAATATGTGTATCAGACGGAATGTGCCACTGCCCCCTGACGTTGAAATAGAAGCACCTGATGAGGATGATAATGGTGATGAGGACGGAGGTGAAGGGGATGCAGGTCATGCAAGAGGGGATGGCCAGGAGGGACGTGCGGTGAGACAGCATCTGATCAACCAAATAGTCTGAGTAACATGGTTTCGTACTGTCACATGGATATGGGTAGTAATGCACTGGTGTCTGTTTGGAAACGCACAATGGACCATGGCGTCAATAAAGTACACATACACAATGAAGAGGTCCAAGCCTGTGTTTTGTTCAAACACCAGTGTACTAAGGAACGTAAAGAAGGAAATGTGCATGTCCCCAAACATCCCACCACCCTTCCCCCCACCCCTCACAACAGTCCCATAACACCCTTCCTGCCACCCCCCACAACAGTCCCATAACACCCTTCCACCCACCCCCCACAACAGTCCCATAACACCCTTCCCCCCACCCCCCACAACAGTCCCATAACACCCTTCCCCCCACCCCCCACAACAGTCCCACATGTTCCTTGCACAATGTTTCCCTCCAGCCATGCACGCGGAGGCTTCACCATGCACTCCCTATTGGCCATTGCTAACACCAGCATTGGGAGGCTGCGTAGACGTGCGCCTGGTGGTGCGTGAGGAGCGGCAGAGGGAGCTTGTCTGCCTCGAACTGGCGGATGAGGATGTGGCAGACTGGTGGGTTAACCTTCGGAGGTGGGGCAGTTGTTGGTGGTGTGGCAACTTGTGTCTTGGAAGTGGCGCTCCACCGATGTTTCGCACTCTGCATCTGGACCTTTCTGCCTTTGCCCCTTGATGTTGTGGGGGTGTCTTCTGTGTCCAAAGCCCTTTGTTTCTTATGCGCAGGGGGTGCCTGTGATGCATTGCCAGCATCCTCACTGTCTGTATGTGAGCCTTCCGGGGACAAGAAGAGGGATGTCATTGGTTACGGTTCGATATACTTAATGCAGTATACATCAATAATGCAGTTGTGGCCATCTTGACTACATTGTAAAGGATGCAGGTGATGTGTCAGTTCAGTGGCTCATCCATGCATGGTTGTGTGTGGCACTTGTCTCTGGTGATGTGTGCATGTGTGTGCGTTTGGGTCTGACACTGACATGGCCAGGGTGTGATGCATGTGTGGATGTTTGGCCATCTATGAGGTGATTCTGGGCTCACATTTGGGGGGACCAGTAGATTCACATTGCATGCTTTCATGTGTACACTCACCTCCATCTGAAGTAGTTGCCACGCCATGCTCCATCGTGCCGACTCCTGCTATGCATTCCACTCCAATGAGGTTGGTGCATGTCTCCTCCCATTCTTTAAGTTTTATGGGCAACCCAGATCCACCTGCTGTGGCAATTTTGTGGTTTTCGGCAAGGATGCTTCTCACCCGGAGTCTCAGGTCATCCCACCTCTTTCGGCACTCACGCACATTGTGGGTGGTGGTGCCCACAGCACTGACTTTCAATGCAACCTCAGCCCAGATTGCCTTTTTTTCATGAGTGTCTCCCGCCGCATGTCGCTGGCAAAGACCACGGCGGCATTGTCAGCTAGGGTCTGGGTCAGCATGATTAGCTCCTCTAAGGTATATTTTTCTTTCCGCTGCCGGTCGGTGGTTTTTTTCAATGCCTTGGGCATGTTGAGGGTGTCCCTGATAATTTCCAACTGTAAGCTACTCCAAACAGGTCCAGGGGGCAGAGGATGGCAATGGATTGTGTTTTTAAAGATGGCCGCCGTGCTCTTTCCCGTTCCTGTGCGATGACGCTATTTCCGGTTCTGCAATTTAACGGTCACTGCTAATAGCAGTGACTGCTATTTGCATGCAGCGTGAGGGCAGAGGTACTATCTGCACTTTCGTTGAAGGCGGTAAGAGACTTTTTGGGGCCTTTAGCGGCATGGCGGTAGGGTCACTACCGGCATGGCGCTATGCTCGTGTCCGCGTACTCGTAATGGTATGCTATTAGCGTCCTCTTGCGAGGGCGGACACGTTAAGAGCGCCATGCCAGTAATTTGAGATTTTTAGCGCACAATGTGTAATGAGGCCCAAAGCCTGGTGTGCCAGCATTCAGTCCACCATGCTCAACAAAATAAAACTCCTCCAGAACAAAATCCAAAACCACTGCAAAGCCCTCCCAAACCAAAAAACCAACTGCCCTACACAAGACAAGCATAGTAATCTCAATCACGCTCAATTCTCCTTCAGAAACGTCACTGAACCTGAGGTCCTTAATCTCATCAAAAACCTCAAACCGTCCATCTGCAAAGCAGACATTTGCCCTCCCAAAATCATCAAGAAATGCGCCAATGACCTAGCACCCCTGATTACTGCCTTCATTAACGCATCTTTCCAAACAGGAACTGTGCCAAACAATCTCAAAGAAGCTTGGGTGCGGCCACTTCTAAAAATGGCCACACTTGACCCAGCGCAACCCAACAACTACAGACCGATAACGACAGTCCCATTCCTCCTAAAAATCCTGGACAAAGCAGCTCACATCCAGATCCAATCATACATAGAAGATAACTCCATACTAGGCAAAAGACAATCTGGCTTTCGCGTCGGGCATGGAACAGAATCCGCCTTATTAGACCTAAAAAATCAAATCTCACAGATCATGGACAAAGGCAAACCTGCCTTGCTCCTCCTCCTCGATCTATCAGCTGCTTTTGACCTGGTAGATCACCAAACACTCACCACCCACCTCGCCCATGCAGGCCATTTCTCTAATCAAGCAGCATCCTGGATCACTTCCTTCCTTGAAGGAAGAGCCATGAAGGTCTACTCCGACACAGCTAACACAGATCCTACCACTATAAACTGCGGTGTCCCCCAAGGATCTTGTACAGCCCCCACCCTCTATAACCTCTTCACAAAACCCCTCTTCGACCTTCTTGACTCCATGGGTGTTGCATATACAAACTATGCAGACGACACTCAAGTACTTTTACCCCTATCTGGACTCTATCACCAAGACGCCACGGCCCTTCACAACATCTATGCCACTATCCAAGCTTGGATGGCAATCAATGGCCTCTGTCTTAACGGGAAGAAGACTGAAATTCTCATCCTGGGCCAGTCAAACCCATTATCGAAACTAAGCCCTCAATACAACAACTTCAACATAGACAACTCAACCATCTCCGTATCATCCTCTCTCAAGACTCTAGGTGTTCACATTGATGCAAATCTATCGATGACCAGACAAGTCAGCGCCATAGCCTCTGCATCAGCGTTCAGCACCAAACTCATCAATGCCATTAAACCCTACTTATCCACCCCAAACCGTTTGGCCATAGCTAGAGCAACTATAGGAGCCAAACTCGATTATTGCAATGCCCTTCTAGCTGGCACCTCCGCCAAAAACATTCACAGACTGCAAACCACACAAAACAATGCCCTCAGAGCCGCCATGAGCATCCCTAGAAGAGACCATATATCCCATGCCAGACGTGAAGCCCGGTGGCTCCAGGTCAAAGACCGTATTACTCTGAAAATCCTCACCATCACTCACAGGTGCATCAACAAAACCGCTCCAGCATACCTATCTGAAGCAATATCAAGGACCACATCCACTCGCCCCGCCAGAGCTCAGTACTCCAACCAGCTACACATACCACGCATAAAGAGAGCCACAGCGGGAGGTCTAGGCTTCTCCTATATTGCACCAAAACTCTGGAACTCACTCCCTGCCACCCTTAGAGCTGAAACTTCCATCTCTGTCTTCCGCAACAACCTCAAGGCCACTCTCCTCAACTAGCAAGTGGAGGACTGGCTCCTCCACTTCTGCCATGTATATTGTAATATAACACAAATGTAATATAACTATATTGTAACCTGTGTATATACTGCTAATGACTATGTAACTATATTGCAACCTGTATATATATTGCTAATGACCATGTAACTAAGTAACTAAGCTTTGTACTGTAACAAGTGCCACGATGTCCTCGGGCTGTTGTGTGCTATATAAATATGAATAAAACAAATAAACAAAACCTGCTATGATTTCCAGTGCCTAGCAAGCACACACTGCAGAGGTTGACCTCACATGAGCAGTGGGAAAGATAAAAAGAAACTCTTTGTATGCGACAAACTTATGCAAGGTTTGTTTATTCCCAGTTAGACAATGGAACTTTACAAAGCTAAATGTTTGGAGTACATGCACCACAATGAGAAATCATTTGAACAGAGTATTTTTTTTTTCAACATATGTTTATTGCCATTTTTGTTAAGGCGAACAACAACAATCAACTTTTGAAGAAATCAAAATAACAACACCCCCCCCCTTTCCCTCTCCATCCCTCCCCCCACCCCCCCCGATCCTGGAACTTGATATACTGTCTTTCTCGTATGCATTGTATCCCTTATGCCACTTTAGAGTCTTAGCCCCCTCCTTACTTTCCACGCTGAGGAAGTCATTCATCTCATCTTTTCTCTATCCTGGATCAGATTCCTCTTGCGGATCGATGATTCCCAGGAGGGTTACTGCCTTGGGGCACCATGCTATATTCCTCCCTCCTCCAAGGAATGCCAGAAGAGCGGACCAGTTTGTTGTAAATTTCATATGATCCTGCTGTATTGAGTGCGTGAGTGATTCCGTAGCGACCACAGACCACATTTTGGCGACCCATTCATGTTCTTGGGGAGGCGTTTTCGATTTCCACCTATGAGCCATTACCATTACCGCCGACATCATCATTAATACATATATTTTACGGAGTGATTTTGTATGTATTTCAAGCTCAGCCTGGTACAAACATAGCATATTCCTTCCCCTGTTTTCCCCACCCACTTTCCCCATGACTTGTGTTATAGCTTGATGTATGTATCCCCAATATGCATCTAGCTTCGGGCATTCCCACCAGATGTGGGCCCACGTACCTGCTCCTCCACACTCTCTCCAGCACTTTGGGGAGGAATTTGGGTACATTTTATGGAGTTTGACTGGGGTTAAGTGCCATTGAAACATTCTTTTTAGCCATGCTTCCTGGATTTGCAGAGACCTGGTGAGTTTGTGGATCTGATTCCAGAGCTTTTGCCATTCCTGGTCCCCTATAATCGTGCCCGTGTCCACCTCCCACTTGCACATATATAATCTGTGTGGTGCTTTTTCTCCTTCCTTGATATATTTGTATATGGAGGTGATCAGGCCTTTGTCTCCGGAGTGGGTGTCTAGATATTTTTCAAAGGGTATTAGGGGCCGCAATCCTGCTTTTTTGAAATCTGGGTGGGATAACCAGTGCCGCAGCTGATTGTACCCATAACTATGTGTCTCCTCCAGTCCAAATTCCATTTTGCATCGCTCAAATTCTTTGACCTTGCCTCCCTCAAACATGTCTTGCACTCTACGACATCCCCCTTGATACCATCGATCAAAAACCAAGCTATCACAGCCCGGGGTGAACTGAGGGTTTTCGAATAAGGGGGTATATGGGGATGGGAACGTAGTAAACTGGGCCCATGCCACTGCGGCGTCCCAGGCCTGTTCCACAGTCAACACAATTTTACTGGCATACATTTGGGGAGTTCTTGGTTTCCATAGCATTTCCTCTAGCCGTCCTGCGACCACCGCCCTATACATTCTCCACCATATTTTGTCCCTGTCATCTTTTTGCCAGTCTCTAAGGATTCTAATTAGAGCCACTATATAATATGCCCTAAAATCCGGCTCCCCCACACCTCCATGAGAGGTAGACGTTTTCATGAGGGAAGCCGAGATTCTTGAATGTTTATGGTTCCAGATGAATCTGTTGCTGATCTTCTTCATAAAGAAGGTACGTGGTAGATAAACCGGGAGGGCAGTAAATAGATATAGCAGCCTCAGCAGTATCATCATTTTGTAAGAGGTTTACCCTTCCCAGCCATGAGATAGTGAGCTGCCCCCAGTCAATCAACTTAGATTTAATCTTTTCCAGCAACAGTGGGTAGTTTGCCTGGTAAATTTCCTCTACGGTTTTAGTTAAATACACCCCCAAGTATTTGATCTTAGTATTGCACTACCTAAAGGCATGTGTGGCCTTAATTAGCTGCTCAGTGGGTCTGGGCAGGTTAAGACTGAGTAGCTCTGATTTGTTTGCATTGATTTTTAAGCCAGCTACTTGCCCGAACTGTGCTATCTCATCGCTGACCCCTCTCAAGGATTGTTCGGGACACATAAGGGTAAGTATTAGGTCATCGGCGAAGGCGGCTACCTTGTGTTCCTGTCCCCCGAATGGTATGCCTATTATGGAATCTGCCACTCTCACCGCCGCCAAAAATGGTTCAAGATGCAGAGCCTATTGTAGTGGGGATAGAGGGCACCCCTGCTTGGTGCCTCTCTCTACCTTGACTGGGTCAGACAGCTGTCCATTAACTATCAATCGAAGTGTCGGGGTTTGATAGTTGGCCTTGATCCTATCGATGTATTTTGGACCGAACCCCATCTCAACCATTGTGGCGAATAGGAAGCTCCGTTCCACCCGATAGAAGGCATCGATCACTAATAGTAGAGCCTGGACCTCCTTCCGCTGTGTCTTTTCTATTAGGTGGATTATCCTCCGTACATTATCCGCCGTATATCTAATCTTCATAAATCCGGCCTGGTCGGGTTTTACCAACTTGGGCATGATCGTATCTAACCTGGAGGCCAGGACCTTGGCATGAATTTTAGCGTCCACATTTATCAATGCTGTCAGTTGATATGAGGCGCACAACTCTGGATCCTTTCCCTCTTTGTGAATGATTATGACCTTTGCCTCTTCCATCGACCTAGGCAATTCTTTGTTGGGGCCCACCTGATTAAATAGCCTTGCTAAGTATGGGATTAAGAATTCTTTATGGCGCTTATAGAATTCGGCCACGTACCCATCGGGACCCGGAGCCTTATTTGTTGCTAAGGTGTTGATAACTTTTCTAACCTCATCTGTTGTTATATCCTCTTCTAATCTGTCTCTATCTTCTTTTGATATTACTTCAAGCGTGACTTTGTCTAGATAGGACTCTTGCGCTGCTAAATCTGGGTTACTAGAGGAATATAGATTGGTATAGAAGCAGCAGATTTCTCTTTGTATCTCTTGATTGTGTGTAAACACCCGATTTCCCTCGCCTATGATCCTCAGGATGTTCCTATCCTGGTTCCATGTAATAATGTTGCCACAAAAATCTCGTCATGCAAAAATATCGCCGAAAAATGGCCGTTTTTTGTGGCGACATTATTGCATGGAACATGCGGGGGACACCCCCGCAACCTCCAAACTTTTTATTTTTGTTAAAAAAAATGTGTTGCCCCTGTCCCCATATATATGGTCACCCAAATAATATCGCCACAACATTTTCCCGGCGATATTATTTACGGCGACCATATATATGGGTATATTATTACCTGATACCCCTATCCTTATCCTTTTTCCTTAACATTTTTGCTAGGACTCGGTCTGCCCTATTGGCCTTAACATAATACATTTGGCGCAGGCGCAGAAGACTTTGTTCCGCTGCCCTAGTTTGAATAAGATTTATTTGGCCTCTGAGTGTGCGGACCTCCCTCACAGCAGCTCTGGTGTGTTTCATGCCCATGCGTTCCATTGCCTCTCTAAGTTTGAGCCCCAAACTTTCTTCCTCTAGTCTCACTTTACGTTCTCTCCTTGCTTTAATCGCTTAATTTTACCCCTTACCGTAGCCTTGAGGGCATCCCACCACACTTGGGGCGATGTATCCTCCCATTTATTATGGGTCGCAAAGTCTTCCAGTTCCTGTTCTACCTCCCTCGCTAGTATGTTATCATTGAACAGCAAGGCCGGTATCTCCATCTCCACAGCCCCGTTGGTCCTCGTGGTCTATCAATGGTTACCGTAAGGGGGGCATGGTCTGAGATTGTCATAGTGCCCAAGATAATATCTTTTACAGTGCCCAAATAAAGAAGCAGACATCCATTTATAGTCTATGCGCGAGTGGGATTTATGCGGACATGAATAAAATGTATATCCCGCCATGTCCCCCTTGACTTCCCTCCAGGCATCTACTAAGGCTAGTTCTCTCATTTTGTTTCTAAGATCCGGAAGGCCCTCCTTGTTGTTCCCATATGGTCCTGCTTCTATCTATCAATGGGTTCCATGCCATATTGAAGTCCCCTGTTAGTATGATTCGACCGTTGGTGAAATTGCCCAGTCTAGTGAGGGACTTCTGGATGAAGGAGTCTTGACCGTTGTTAGGTGCATAAATAGTTGCTATCGTAAGAGGCTCCCCCTTCCCTCGGTCAGGACCTCCAGATATCTTCCCTGGTTGTATTTTTGTGATGATTTGATTGCCATTGCTAGGCTATCTTTCATGGCGATTATTACTCCCCCTTTCTTACAGGGCTGTGTGGCGTGAATCAACCTTTTGTATCCCCAGATTTTAATTTTGTGCAGGTCCTTAGTTTGTATATGAGTCTCCTGGAGTGTGGCTATGTGTGGATTTTCTTTGCAGAGGAATTTCTCAATTTTCTTTCTCTTAACAGGGGAGTTTAGACCGTTGACGTTTAAAGTCAGGAGTTTGAGGTGGTCCATGCTAGCCGGTATAGAAGACCGCGATAGACTTAGCCCTCCCAGTAATTCTGGGATGTCGTGGGATTCCCAAGGATCGGGGTGTGCTGCCGGGTCTTAGATGTCTTACAAGAATTGCTTATCCCAGGATTGCCCCTGCTCCCCCCTACCCCCTCCCCCCACCTTCCCCTCGCCGGGTGGGTCCTGCTGGCACCCAGCCCCTCTCGGTTTAAAAACCCAAGAGCCGGACCCTAGTAAACACCCGGTTTGACACCACGCGGGAATTCCCTTTCCCATTCCAAGAAGCCGGAAAACCTCCCTCTCCCCCTTGCCTCCGGCACCTGCGCTGGTATTTAACCTTTCTGTTCATTTAAGCGCATTCATTCTTTAAGTGTACGCCCTCTCCAGGGATAACTCACAGCCATTGGACGCGCTCCTCGAAATGATTATGTGTTCTTCATGCCGGGTTGGCCCCCCTGATCTGGTAGTTGGTCTTGGGGCCGAAGACCTCGAAGAAGATGTCTCTGCTCTTTCATTGATTTCTTTGGGCCCACTTCTGACCATTCCCAGGGTTTCCGAGCAGCCGCCCGAGCCATTGGAGACATGCTTGACGGCATGGAATCTTCTTCTAGGCCGAGTAACGATGCTGCTTGTTCACATGTTGTAATTTTATGGCTTTTCCGTTGCCACTTAAAATTGAGGACGAATGGATGGAGCCATCTGTATCGCACATGGTTTTCCCTGAGATGTGCCAGAACCGGGGCCATGCGTCTTCTGTTCAGGGTGGCTGGAGACAGGTCCTGGTACAACTGAATATCTGCGCCATTCTGAGTAATCTGGCCCACTTTTCTAGCCGCTTGCAGAAGTCTCTCCTTCAGTGTATAACTGTGAAACGCCACCAGGACATCCCGTGGCTTCGCTCCAGGTTCTTGATGTTTTGGCCCCACTCTATGAATCCGGTCGAACCTTATGTCCGCGTCCGGTACCTCCTCTAACAGATCTCCGAAGATTGTTGTCATTGTTCCGGTCAGGTCATGGTCCTGCACAGCCTCCGGCAAAGATTTAATGCCCATATTGGACCTTCTGGACCTGTTCTCCAGGCCCTCCGCCCTCATCTCTAAATTATGAGTGGCTGCGGCTAGAGTTTCTAGAAAGACGTCAGCCTTTCGCGCTTCTTCAGACAGTTCAGCCAGGTCTTCCCGCAACTCTTCCATTTGTTTCTGCCCAGCCTCCGTGATGTTTTCTACAATTTCCCCTAGAAGAGCCTTTAGCATTGACTGGGTGACGGGAAATTCCTATGAGATCTGGCTGTTATCCGGTGTGGGGTCCGTGGTCCCCTCATTGGGGTGCCTAGACCCCTGTTCCTCCAAGTCTCTGGCCCAAATCTGAGCAAGAGTCCCTTCTTGAGGCTTTTTCGGCATTTTGGAGGGGTCTGAGGTGTCTTTGGACTTGTTTCTGGACATCCTGTGGGGGTGTGGGGGGGTTTACAGGAGGAGTGCAGATGTTATCAAGTGCCCAATTGCGCAGTGCCTCTAGGGCTTCTGTAACCTCCAGAACTGGCGTGATCCAGTAGCACCGCAGGTGTAGAGAACAGATTATTTTTCAAATTGTACTGTAGTAAGTCTCAGTCCTGAAAAATATTGAAGGACTCCTGCACATCACAGACTCCAGGAAACTAACATATCAAAGTGAAATATGCAAATTTCCTTCACTTGACCTTTCCTAATTAAAGAAAGTGCATGGGACAGTTGCTTTCAGATTAATAATCATCAACAACTGAAAAATAAAATACACAAAAGAGGAGATTTTCCTGTAACTGTTGCTGTAAGTATAAAATGTGCATAGAGCTTAAACCAAAGAAGCAGTTTCAAAATAGTCCCTCCTGGTCAAAAAGCCAATATGAGGAATTCTACATGCTCATTTGTCGCATTCCCCTGTGTTCTATGGATAAGTGCCTGGCCTGGCAACCAGACAACCTGGGTTTGAATTCTGTCTTTACAAGTCTCATAGAAAAGATACAAGACTTTCAATTTTAAACATATTTGAAAAAATTACAAATTAAAAGTTAATACATTTTCAATAAATAAACCACCTCGATTGTAATCTGCAGCCCTCGGTGTTGGCCTAATGGTAAAAACGTTGCTGCTTTGTTGTAAAGGTCATAAAAAAAGAGGACATACGATAAAACATGCGATCATTGCTACTGTACATACAGCAATCACAGCACTACCCAGTGTGAATCCCTCCAGTTCCTAGCCACTGAGTGAAACATGTATCTGTTTGTCTGCTACCTTGAGAGCTGTCTGTCTTGGGTTGATAAAGACATATATAAAATAGTGCTATCCTATAAGACAAAGACAGTTTTCCCAAGTACAAATGCATGCTTCTTGGCTAATTTCCATACCCATAATGCATTGCTCAGTGGCTCTTAACTGCATGTGGGCTTTGAGGGCTCCTGGGTGGTGCAGTGGCATATATTACTTGTTAGCTGAAATGGCCTATTCTGTTCTTACTTTTCAAATAGAAAGGATTTTTCATGCATTTTTCTTTATAAACGCACCACAACATTGATGATGTTTGCAAATCATACCCCAGTACTCTAATCACAAGGATGTTAGCTTGTACCTCACTAATGACCCCCAATGAGGATGTAATGCATATGGGGTTGTCTTCATACTTGAGTGTCTAATTGTGACAAAGTTATGTATAAAATAGTGCTGCTTGCAAGACAAATAAAATGTTATGGTACATACATGCATGCTTTTAAGTTAAGTTGCAAACCCACAGTGCATTACTCAGTGACTTTGAACTGGAGGTGAACTTCCAGGGGTTGCTACTGGCTGTGTGATGTGTGGCATGTTAGTTGAAATGGCCTATTTCACTCTTACATTTCAGGTAGACAGGTTTTTACATATATGTTTATACCCACTATAACATTGATTGATGTCTGATAAAAATACACATTTATGTTAACCTAACATGTAGAGAAATATAAGAATAATTTGTCCATGAGGTTTTTATGAACCCTGCTCTGTCCCTGAGAGTCCTCCAAGACCACCTCCACTCCCCAATTTACCATGCCTGGAATTAACATTTCCCTGTGAAATTGATAATTTATATAACACTGATTTTTTAATTAAAATATTCCTTTCTACATTTAGGAAACAATTACTGTACAGTCTTTGTGGTATGTCAACTTTGGATATTACAATCTTAAGCGGTAATTAATAGAACAGAGCAACATATAACTTTAACTTGAAAACCGGACAACCTATTGTAAATATAACATGTTAGTAAGAAAACCAAACATGCTTTTCGTATATGTAGTAATATGTTAGTAGCCAAAGACAAACTACAGAGTTATTATTTTACAAAGAAGATATGTAGAATTGTTTACAGAAAAGTCATCTGAAGAAATACGGATCACCCAGATATTACAACCTGTATCTTCAGGCGATGGAGTCCCATCAAGGACAATATCAGAGAGCATGGCATATATTGTATTAAAATAGGCAACAATGGAACATAATCATAAAAACACCCTCCCCTATTTTATGCCTTGCAGCTCCCAGGAAGAAACACACACATGTCAACAGCAAACATAATTCTAAAAATTCTTCCCACACCCACTCCTCTTCTACTTAAAAGACAGATATCATCACTAGACACAATGACTTGGGAATACTCACCGCTGCACATACAGTCTCCAGGGTATATAGACATCTAAGGAAATACAGTGCACTTGTTTGCATGATGCTGTAAATGTTCTGTTTTATTTTTCCACCATGTTACGTCCCTAGACTGTAGTTCACCTACAACCCAATATTTTAACTTCATGCTTCAGGAAGAATGCATTTGGAAAGATGACATGGTGTTACAACCTCCCCCAAGTGCACTGTCCAATGTGTTCTTTCTTAGTAGCTTCCCAAAAAGTCTTCTTGTGGGCACCTTTGGGAAATATATTGTTGATGTTACAAACATAATCACGGAATGATTGCATAATGAATTCCATCAGAAATTTGCCACCTGTACAAATTATCCGATATTGCAAAAGCAACACTACATAATTCTCTAAAGAATACCTTTCTTACTTTGTGCCCTCTACCAACATCAGGCCCATGGCACTTATTAGAATATATGAGAAGGTAAGTGAAACTGAAAATGAATAAACTGTACATACTTCATCTTCACACTATGTTTAGGGGGATCATTACATGCTTGCCGGTCCTGGAAAATTGCAGGTGAAATTGATGCTAATTCTGGCACCGGATATTTTCCCAGCCAAGAGCTGGGGGTAAATCAGGCCCCCACCGGCAAATAAATGCTGAATTACCGGCACCATTATTATAAGCACTGATAATACTGGTGCCGATAATTCCGGAAATCACCTCCATGGAGTGCTATGGGACTCCATTGAATGGGGATTTACCGCCATTGCCAGCACCTGGAATATCCCAGTAATGCTGGGATATCAGGCACTGGTAACGGTAGGGTCAGTTTCGAGGTGTCCTGCCAGAATTACCGTCAGGATACTGGGAAACTCGTAATGACCACCTTAGTCTGTGTTCTTCCACTTCCCAAACAATAAATCTGTATACAAAAGTATAGTTTTGTAAAGTATTAGAAACATAGTGTACAGAGTGTACAAACAGCGTGTAGCCTTCAACAGGAATACACATAATCTATAGCTGGCCGACTTGCATGAAACTTTTGTGGATTTTAATCATTGCCCAGTGAAGTTAGTCACTGCATTTATAAGATGGTTATACACTACTGGACCTTACCCCGAGTGGTCTCCAGGCGATAATCGGTGCATTAGGCGGGTATGCTGCCCAAAATGGACTCACTGTAAACATTGCTAAAAGCAAGGTTATGGTTTTCCCTGCTAAAAAGAGAATGAAACTATGTCCTGTCTGGTCGCTGAAAGCTATGAGACTTGAGACCGTCACAAGCTATAAATATTTGGGTATCTGTGTTGATAACTCCCTTAAGTGAAATACACACTGGCAGGAAACAAAGCCAAAATGCACGTTCATTGCTAATTCCATAAATTCATTCATAGGGAGGAATGGCGGCTTTTCAGTGCAGACTGTTCTATTGTTATGCACTGCTAAAATAGTTCCTGTTCTCATGTACAGAATTGAAATCTGGGGCCATGCCTACGGCCCTGATTTGGCCAGATTTGAGGCCACAATTCTTCGTAAACTATTCCGTATGCCATCTTCTTTATCTATTGAATTCCTATATCTGGAATTCGAACTATCAGGAATTATCTCTATGTTCACCCAGAGAACATTCATGTGTTGAGTGAATTTGAGACAGCTAAATAACAACACTATGATAGTGAAATATATCCAAGCTTTTCAATGCTTGGAGAATTACATGACACTAGGCACGATTGGTAGAATAATTACTCTGTATGGCAAATGGTGGTCTGGACTGAATAGCCTTGAGATTCCTACCTCTGTCCAAACTATTAAACAAAGGTTGAAACTGAAGTTGAGCACCTATAGTCACGAGAATCACTTTGTGCAGTTATCCTCAAAAACAAATAGTGGCCCCTTTATCAATTATCTACATGATCGAGTATCTAGGTCTGCATATCTTGTCGCATTTCCAAATAGTATACTGATTAGACAATACATGCTTTTAAAATGTAATTGTAGTGAAGTCTTTGAGATCAAGGGTGGTTATCGGGGTATTTCCCGTGCCGAACGACTATGCAGACTATGTGGGGAAGATGCCATTGAAACATTGGAACACATCATGTTTGTTTGTCAGGGCCTGAGTAAACTAAGGCAAAATATCTGAAAATGTATAGTAATCAAATTGATTGTACTGAGCTAGCTCCACTATGGTCGCAATTCATGGAGGGGAATAATCCCAATTTTACTTATTTTATGGTCAAATTTGATTGGACATTTTAAGAGATATTAGTGACTATTTGAAATTATGTAAAGCTGAATTGCTTTTAATCAAGATTTAACTTCCAGGATTAAGTATTTTTTTATGTTTATCCTTTTAGTGATGGTTTTATGATTGATATCGTTTTATATCATTATCTATGTTATAATATGTAATGACTTGTGTACATTTTTAACTCTTTTTCTTATCTATGTTTATTTTATGATGTTTTATGATGTGTTATGTTGCATATACAACGCATAATTGCTACATGTATATTAAACCAAATAAATAAATGGGGATTTACCGCCATTGCCAGCACTTGGAATATTGCGGTAATACAGGGATATCAGGCACCGGTAATGGTAGGGTCAGTTTCCCAGTATCCTGTCAGAGTTACCGTTGGGATACCGGGAAACTTGTAATAAATACCTTAGTCTGTGTTCTTCCACCCGTCGGCATACCGGGAAATTCGTAATGACTACCTTAGTCTGTGTTCTTCCACTTCCCAAACAATAAACCTGTATAAAAAAGTATAGTTTTGTAAAGTATTATAAACATAGTGTACGTAGTGTACAATCAGCGTGTAGCCTTGATGGTAATACACATAAAAGAGGAAAGTAAACCCATTTCATGATGCTACACTGTGTTTATTTTTAAAAGTATTTTTTGAAGGTACCCTTTATCATATCAAGTGTCCATTACGTCTTACTAAGAATGAAAAGAATTACACATCTTCACAAAAAGTTTTATTATTAGTCTTGGAAAATGTATGAAGGTTTTCACCTTCTTCCTTGTGTGCACCCACAATATAATTATTTTTAACCTTCAAATGAGAAATACTGACTGAAAGGAGACAGAACATCTTTTGTGCTCTATGAACTTACATTACAGTAACGTTACAATTTGATGGTGAGGAGGTGTTGAGGATGATCTTATAAGACAGAAGTATTTTCTTGCAGCAGGTCTCAGAATTTCATAAACCTGTAATGTAATTGACTGCAAAGTGAAGATTGTGGAATAAAAAGTTTAGTAGCAGAACATGAATATCAGTAAACTATTTCATACTACGCAAATTGTACAGTAATAAAATAAAATAAGTTATTGAAGGCAATATAAACAGATAAGGCATTGATACAAGAAGTATATACAAATGTATGAATCAATATCTTGCTGTGATGAAAAAAGTGAAATATACTTTTAAAAGTGAAATAAGGTGGACCCTAGCAACATATAAACCATAAAATATGTTTTAAATGGATGTTAACAATATTTCAATAAACTAGGACTCACAGTGCAAATAAAAACACAATATTAGTGTAAGCGAATATGAAAAGAAAACTTACTTATGGCAAATATACCTTAAATTAACGCTGTACATAAAAGGTATGTCCAGATGAGTAGTGCTGTTTCACTAAATGCACATATTACCTCACATAGTGTAAATGTTATGTTACCTTGGTTATCCTATCTAGATATGTGTCCTTTGAAGAAAATTAAAACGAAAGCACTGATGCATTTTAAATAGCGCAAAATGAAAGAGAACATTACATTTATTAAAAGAGACTTTTAAAAAAAATACAATAATTGAAAACATGAAATGATAAGTGATATCAATTTCATCATCTTTACCTGTGTACCTCCTTGTTTATGAAAATTGCATATAGTTCACCATATAGTTCTAGAAATTGTATTCAATTATTTCTGAAAGTACAAGGTAGTTTATAAATTATACATTTATGAAAAGTTTTTTAAAATCTTGAAAGTTAAACAATTAAAAAAGAGCAAAGAAGATCACACTCCTTCTGTAATTGAATATGAAAAGAACAGGTACTTATAGAAAATATTCAATAAAATAACACTGTACAGAAAAGGTATTACTCCATATGCGTAGTGCTGTTTTATAAGCCATGTATTTTTGAGAGGAACATATCAATGGTTAAACATTACCCTGGTTACTCCATGAAAATATGCATCTCTATCTAAAGAATACTGCAACTATGTATTCAAAATACACCAATTCAGTTTAAATATTAGCACACCGTGAAAGTGAACAGTAGATTTATTAAAACCTAAATTAATATAATAGAAATTGACAACATAAAATGAAGAAGTGATATCTATGTCATCATGTTTACTTATGTGCATTTGTATTGTTGCACTGCTTTCACATGGAAGTGCTACTGTAAATTGTTTAAAACAATTACGAACATTCTAAACTATTAAGGCAAACTAATTCATGTATAAATGTGTTCACACTAAATTAATGATTTTGTACCAAATGTATCAAAAACAAATGTTTACTTGAACCTACCTTGAAGCATGTATTCCCACATTCACTTGGTTGAAGAAATAATACCGGGTAACGGAAGATTAACATAGTAGAAAGGTACAACCAATAAAAAGTAAATTTGTTCAACGTGCACGCGGACACTTTTCCTATTGAAGCAGTGATATAACTTTCTCTTTCACTTTCACATAATTCTTGAATCTTCAAGGGGATTACCAAATCAGGACATGACAATATGTAAATCACCTGTCTGTTGTTTATGACCAGTATCATGTTATTAGAATAATGGGTAACAGAAAATGTTCTTTCTATTTTTTAGTGCAAGCTGTCACAGTGAAAGGCTTTGCAATTCAAAACAAATTCTTCATATAAACTGCTGATGTTGTTAAAAATGTAAGTGCCATGTAAAAGTAGGAATAATCGTATAGAAATGTTTAATACAAATACTTCAGGGAAATGGATGAATAAATCACCCACAGAGCTGTACTTTGCAGTAGAAACATACAAAATCAAAAATAAGATAGCTTATAATGGGCACTTATGTTATTTGTCTAATCAGCACAAAGAAACCATGTAGGGGGAAACCGTTGCACTTCATAAATGTGAATATCTTATGTTATGCTTGCACTGACAACTGTAATGCTTTTGAATTGGTTAATGGCAACAAAATTCACAGACAGAAAATATTTGCCAACATAGACAGGTATTTCGAAAAGAAGTAAAACAATGGACATGTCTCCAAGCCGGTGACATCACACATAAAACATATCAAACGTTCAAAAATATGGTTTACATATATTGTAGTAAATACGCCTTTTGCACAATATGGATTCATGTGCCATACTACAATACACCAAATTATAACGACACCACATTTAACTATCTTATGGAAATTAATGTAAAAGTATTTTCTATCATATTCAAATAGTGGCACCTCATAAAACAGTTGCACGGGATATGTTATGGAAAACTCATGTTGCAAAGAAACAGTATGATGCAAGAAGGAACAGTCTCCAAACACATTGTGCCAATTTCAGCCTTTTGTATATTTGAACATTTGAGTCCAACTCTGAACCATGCATGTATGTTTGAAATGATGTGAGCTAATTTTTGCAGATGCACTAGATAGTGAGCCGACAGAAAAAAAGGGTGCCGCAGGAGTACTTTTATTTGTTGATCTCCCTAATTATTGTTGCACTTCTAAAAGTTCATATTGGCATTCACACTTTGTGCGTGCACTGTTGTGACTTGGACTACCAATGTCTGCAGGGCATGAGTGTGCAGATGGTGAGGGAGTGGCAAAGACAGTGTCATAGTTGTATCCATTTGAGAATTTCATCCTGTACTTTGCTTACTCTTAACATTAGTTCTTGACTTTACCTGTGAGACAAAACCCAAAAAGGGTCGGAGACTATACATTTTTTTATAAGCATCTGAAGACAACATGTTCGCCCAGTTGTACCTACCAATGGGCAAAAAAGGGACACAGAGGATACAAAAACACCCCAATTAATCCCAGAATTCAACCAGACCGCAACCACGCACAACTTGGGTACCATCTAAATTTTCTTAGTAGGTATGCCAACAAGGATTAGGAAAGGGAAGCGGGGATGAGGAGCAGGACATAAGGTTTGCTCAGAAGTACCATTATTCCATTATTTTTCCTCTTTCCTCTCCAATCGACCCTCCCAGGTCCAACTGGGGTCCTTCCTCTCTGACATCTTTTTCTCCACCTATGGTGTCCCCCAGGGATCAAATCTCTCCCCCTAGCTGTTCAACAAGTACCTGGCACTCCTTGCCCACCGCATCGTCGCTCTCTGCCACAACTTTCAGTACTATGCGGACGATACCCAGCTCATTTTCAGGCTACCCTCGGCCTCCTCCTCTCCTTCCCTCATCTCTGACTGTCTGTCTGCTATCCAGGAATGGTGTGCCGCCAATGACCTCTGCCTTAATGCCAGTAAGACTGAGATTTTACTCATCGGCACACCCACTCCCTCCTTCCCTGCAGCTCTCTGGCCGGCCTCCCTTGGCCCTCTTCCTGCTCCTACCTGCAAGGCAATAAACCTTGGGGTTATCTTCGACTCCACACTCTCCTTCTCTCGTCATATATCTGACATCTCTAAGAGGTCACACTACCAGCTGCACCTCTTCAGAGGTATTCTTCCTTTCCTCTCCTTCCCCCAGAAGCTCACTGTCTCACGAGCCCTGGTTCTCTCAAAGCTGGACTACTGTAACAGCCTCTATCTTAATATGCCTGCCTCCACTCTCTGCCCTCTGCAACTCATCCAGAACAGAACTGCAAGACTTGTCCTTGGCCTCAGGCCCAGGAACCGTATCTCTCCAGGACTGAAGTCTCTACACTGGCTCCCAGTGGCTGCGAGGATAAAGTTCAAAACCCTCTGCATTGCCCACAAGGCCTTCTGGGGCCTGGGGCCTAAATACCTTCAACTCTCTCTTCCTAAATATCTTCCCTCCCAAGCCCTTCGCTCATCCGTCTCCAACTCCCTCAGGGTCAGCCGCTTCTCAAAGCAACGAGCTGGGGGTAGATCTCTCTCCTCGGCAGGAGCCTCCCTCTGGAACAGCCTTCCTGCCTCCCTGAAACTTGAGGAGAACCATCTCCGGTTCCGGAAGCACCTCAAAACCTTCCTCTTTGCTTCTGCTTTCTCTCTCCCTCTCTCCTGCTAATTCTTCGCTGAATCTGCACCGAATCTGCAACTGGGCCACTCTCGCCGACCTCGGTCCTGGGCCCAGCCACTCTCCACTTGCACTGCCTCCCTGGCAACCCCTTCACTGCGGGACTGTCTCTGTATCCCTACAGCCCCCGTTCCCAGCACTTGTCTGCACTTACCTTGCACTTGCCACCAGCTGGCCCTTTATTTATTTTTATTCCACTTACCTTGTATTGCACTTCCCCCCTCCCCTCCCCTTGCACTTTATCCCTTCCCCCTACCCCTGCACTTGCATGATCTGAATGAGACCTGGCCTAGTAGGATCGTTGTCTGTCTTCCCCTTGACCCCCCTCCCTGCCTCGTCGCGCCTTGAAACACTTGAAACACTTGTGTATATGCGCGTTACAAATGCCATATCATATCATATCATATTTTCATTGACATCAGTGTTAACTATACCCTGAAGGTTGAAGCACTACATTTCATCCAAACAGCCTGTCCAGCAGAATCCTATAGCGTGTTTTAAGAAATAAGATAACTTCTGACATGCAGAACCATCCCTTAATATATTAGGGTTTAACCATAATTGAGTGAACATTACTGGCAATCCTCTGTCCCAAATGGCCAGAAAATATAATACCTAAATGAGGGGAACATACGTGGCACATAAAGCTATCCACAGTCATGTCCAAATAGCACCACGCTGGTGACATAACACACCTGTCAGAAGGCACGCGTGAATCTGCCTCCAATGGAATCAGACGAAGCTGGATGGCTCAGTGAGACTGAGATGCTTTTACACAAAGCTAAAGGAATGAGTTTTGCTTTAAAAGAGATAAAAACAGACACATTTGCAAGAGCAACACATTGTAGGGCGCTTATGCCGCACTTGTTTTCAGGTTGGGGACTCACTTCATAGATTAAGGAATGTGACAAAACAGGTGTAAGAGTTGGTGTTTACTGATAAGTAAGTAATGCATGCATTCCATGCATTGCAAAAAAGGAGCAAATAAATGTGTAGCATTGGGAGTTGTAGTCCGGGAGGGCAGGGGCAGGAGCACGGTGTAGTGAGGGAAGTGGCACAAGAGGAAAGGGAAGGCCGTCTGTACCAAGAGGGCGAGGAATAAAGATGTTCTGAGTAAAGCTCCGTCTTTGCCTCTCTGTTCCCGCATTGCGAACTGTGCGTGGGCTTACCCTGGCGACCGGAGGACCCGGTCTAGATCTGAAGGCAGATCTCACATCTCACAATGAGAAGGACGGCAGCTCACAGGCGTAGTCGTTACCGCAGTGGCTGGGTTACAATTCAGTAAGAGAAGGAAACTCCCCACTGACGCGGATGCGTCATCGGAGGACAAGTCACCCGGAAGTGATACTGCAGGCCCCGGGCCACGGCGGTGAGTGGAAAAGGCCAGAGGGACCAAGGAACACATGGATTTTGTCCTTTAGCAACTGTGCTCATGCATTAAGAAGGCGGCCGATTGCCCATCGGGGGGGCGCCCCAATGAAAGGGAAGACCTGTCCATTTTCCAGTAGATGGACACATAGAGCAGAAGGCCTAGTGGCTCCCAGGGAAGGAGAGTGTGGTGCTTGTGCCTAGCTTGGCGGCCGCATCCAGGAAACAACAACCATAGTTGGTTATGGTATACAGTCACCTCAGGAGCACAATAAGCCCATCAAAATATGTCAGATCAGGACATTCCAGCCACAATACCAGTGACCCCACAACCACAGGGCAACCACCGAGTGGGGGACACCCTGGCTGTACAATTACCTGGCACATTTGATGTCACAGACACCAGCAACATGGGGCCATGATGGGCCAGGTGGGTCAGAGATTTCGTCCTATACCTAGGGGCAATTGGCCCAGTGGAAGATGCAGCCACCAGAGACATAATTGATGAGTTCCTGACCGACACAATTGATACGATCCAAGGCCTAAAAAAACAGCACTGGGCACATACTTTAAACCCCCACTAGTGTGGATTACGAGAGACACCTCTTCCACCCCACGAAACAAGGCAAAGGGGAGACAATGGATGCCTTTGTGATGAGACTGTGCAGCAAAATGAAATATTGTGATTTTGCAAATTACTCTAAGCACTGGATGCACTGCGCTCGCAGATCATTTCCAGGTGTAAATCACAGTCATTTAGGAGGAAGCTGCTACAGAAAGCAAGGTCCCTGGAGGAAATGCTCATGCTGACCAGGGCGGAGATGGCCATAGACCCACAGGTTGAATCATTTGGGAATCAGAAAGGCCAGACAGTGCAGCCAGACAGCATAGACAAGCTAGCCGGTACCTCTAGAGCACCCGACGAACATTCTGTTACAGATGTGGATACGCGTACGCACATGAAGGCTCCTGCCCAGCAATTGGACTGCGGAGAAGAAAATCACTTCAAATCACAGTGCCGTCTAGCGAGAAGTGTAGGTCGGGAGAACGATGGAGGCACGTCCAGCAGATCGTGCAGAAGGCACACCACCTCGGCCACAGACCCTTCTCAAATAGTGGCACAGTCAATGCCACTGGGAAAGGAAAGCGAGAGGAGAGAACATGGATCAGGCAAGGAGAGTCATCATAGAGAAATAAAGGAAGCATAACCAGGGAGGGAAAGCAGGTGATACCAGACCCCCTCAACAAGACCAGAACGCCGCTCGAGGCACCACGTCCGCTGCCTAGTGGAACAATCGCCAACTGATACAGAACGGAGTTCCTCAGAAGGGGAGCAAAGGAAAAAGGGATACCTTTATGCAGTACGAAATCAGAATGCGACCAAACATAGTCCCACGCTCCTAATGCAACTCAACGAAAAACAAACAGAGTTTCTCATTGACACGGGTGCAACAGTAAATGTCATCAGTGAGAAAGTGTTTCAGGCATTGCCACACGCATCCAACCCAACGCCCCACGGAAGTGGGCATATACCCATATAGTTCAAAGACCCTGCTAAAGTGCTTGGGACAGTTTGAAGCCCAGTGTCGATAAAAAACACAAACCTGGGACATACCAATACATGTAATCGCCAACCCTACAGAGTCCGGAGGCATCATGAGTTTCAAAACAGCTATCGAAATGGGCCTAATCCACATCCTCTACAAGCTCCTGGTACATAAATACACTGATATAGTGGAAAAGATAGACCAACTCTACCCATCTCTCTTCAAGGGAATTGGAAAACTCAGAAACCAGCAAATCATGCTCCACATTGACCCTGAAGTACAGCCAGTAGCACAGCATTACAGGGGAATCCCGGTGAACATACAGCGTCTGATTTTAGAAGAGCTTCACAAACTATTGAGTCAAGACATCATCAAACTAGTGTCGTGCCCACATCATGGGTGATCCCCATCGTGCTGGTCCCAAAGAAAGGGCCGGATTTCATACGCTTATGCATAGACATGAAGAGGCCTAATGAAGCCATCAAACGGGAGAGGCACTTAGCCACCCGCATCACGGACCTGGTTCACTTACTAAATGTTGCAAAATTGTTTTAGAAACTGGACTTAAATAAAGGGTACCACCAACTAGTTTTAAGTCCGGAGAGCAGATATATCACAACATTTAAAATACAACTCGGATTATTCAGGTACAAAAGAATAAGATTCGGCATCTCGTCGGTGGCCGAAAATTTCCAGGCAGAAATCCATAATGTGAGTAAACATAGCCCAAACTCTATCAACAACAGCGACGACATCTTCGTCTTCAGCACAACAACAGAAGGACATATTTTCAACCCTGGCACATCTATGCTTGGCCCGGGAAGCGGCCAACCTCACATTGAATCACGAGAAGTGTGAGTTCAGGAAAGTCACCCTTCAATTCATTGGTCACATCTTCTCGGCGAATGGGATGACACCTGACCCTGAGAAGGTACACTCACTGAATGAAACATCACCACTAATGAAAAAGTCGGTCCTTCGGTCATTCCTAGACCTAGCGAGTTATTGTGCTTGTTACATCAAGCACTTTGCAACCATAAGTGAACCCCTGAGGGTGCTGACAAATCAACATACTCCATTCCACTGGTCAAATGAATGTGAAACGAGCTTCATAGCCATTCGTGACATGATAGCGAGGGCAGAAAACATGGCCTACTTTACACGGACAGGGAGACTGAACTAACAGTCGATGCAAGTCTGGTTGGCCTGGGGGCCATACTGGCACAAAAGGGCCCAGAGGGCTCACGTCAGCGACACATTGTTTCATATGCAAGCAGAAGCCTGTCACAAACGGAACTAGCTTATTCACATGCAGAAAATGAAAGCTTGGCCGTTGTATGGGCATGCAAACATTTTCATCTGTTCCTATACGGAAAACGCTTCACTATCATAACAGATCATCAGGCGTTGATATTCCTATATGGCAACCCACAGGAGAAAATCACACCTTGCCATGACTGGTGGGGCCTGCGACTACAAGACTACTCATTTAACATCATACACAAACTGGGCAAGGAGGCCAACCCGGCAGACTTCTTGTCACATCATCCCACACATGAACATACCCCGAAACCGTCAGTAGCGACCGTTACCTCAGATACCTCATACAGCAGACTGTGCCGAAAGGGATAGAGCTTCTGGAACTTACAAAAGCAGTGGAGGAAGACAAGGCATTCCAAATCATAAGGAAAGGAGCAGAGGAGAGTCGTCTGAAACAAGAAAGGAAGTGGACAAGCTACTATTGGTCAGGGAGGAACTAGTGATGTCCGAGGATAGTCTACTGCTGAAAGGGAACAAGATCATCATACCAAGCCAGCTCAGGAAACGGGTGCTAGAGCTCACAAATGAAGGACATCGAGAGATAGTATCAACGAAACGCATGCCCTGCCAGAAGGTGTTGTTCCCACAACTAGATGGTATGGTAGGAAACATATTAAAGGAATACCCAACATGCAGCTTCATCACCCCTGCAAGGCATCCGGAACCCCTTACCATGTCACCACAACCAGGAGTGTGGGATGAGGTTGCCATAGACTTCTTTGGGCCGATGGAAGGCAGGAAATATGTGGTTGCAATAATAGATGAATATCCCAAATATCCCAAAGCAGAAATAATCTCATGCACGGCTGCACACCATGTCATTCCGGTGTCAGACAGGATCTTCAGTGCCTATGGTGTACCCCTGCAGGTAAAATCAGATAACGGACCACCGTTCATGAGCCAAGCCTTCCGTGACTTTGAAGAGTATATGGGTTTCAAACATAGGAAGTTGACACCATTGTGGCCCCAGGCGAATGGCATGATCGAATGTTTGATGGCCAACCTAAAGCGGACATTACAAATATCCAATCTGACGAGACAACCATATGAGGAACACACCTCATAGCTGGACGGGGAGGTGCCCTGCTGAAATAATGTTTGGACGGAATGTGCGCACTGCCCCAGCACAAAGGGGTTGTGGACCATCCTGAATTTCTTTTTACATCCTTGGCAAGACTCCCTGTCTTCCCTGACATCCGCAATGTAGCAAACACATTTTTAACTGTTGTTATGCTATATCTAGAGAAGATATAAAACGCGCAATTCGATTGATTAGTTATTTGCATAACATCTGCAAAATCTGTTTGATCTTTGATAATGCCGTGTTACAGCTAATTGAATTATATAGTTACAAGTGTATTTATAAAGTGTATGGCGTCTGGTGGGATTTCTGTAACCTTTGACAACATTAAAATGCATTTTTGTCAAGTGTCATGCTCCTCTAATACTGCAGATGGCGACACAGACCGTATGTTTACTTTTGACGATTATACTGCTGCCTATTGCTTTACGGTGCCTTAATTGTCTGAGAAACTGACACCACTAGGATGTAGACTGCCCGAGTCAGTTCCTCCAACCTTTTCCTGGACACAAACTGAAGAGGCATAAGCGTTACAGAACAAAAAGTTCAATAAATACTTATCAGGGCAGTGAGCGAGTACAGGTGTCACTTGAGAAAGTGACTGGAATCTCGGACGGTCTGTCCTCCTTCTGAGGTTGATACACTGAGTACCATTAAATCGTGCTGTAGTAATAGCACATTTCATTGGAGCGCTTAGATGCCGGAGCAATCTTAAATGAAGCTCTGTACAATAATGACAGTATTACAAATGTTAACCATCCTCGACTTGTATGGCCATTCCTTTAGAGTAAAAGCTATGGGGAGCTCCCTGGGACCGGACGGGTCATGGAGCCCACCTCCTTGTTATATTATAGCCACGAAGATAACATTACTTTCTCAAGGGTATTGTAGTGGAAGCCACGGAGCAATGAGTCTTTCAATACTGTGTGCATGTGTGCTATTTGTGGAGCGCCTTATTGCAAAGGTAGTTATGCCCTTAAGTTTAGTTTTTGTTTATGTTTTTTTATTGCACTTATGTTGTCGGGGTTCACGTGTTTGCTATGGGTTTGGTCTTTACATTGGGCCTCATTACGACCCAGGCGGACTTCGCGGTGCTAAATGCACCGCGAAGCATGGCGGAAAGCCGCCGATAGCGCCATGGGGGTTGGCGGATTTACCGCCCCATTCCGACCTCGGCGGAGCGGTAAATCCCCAATCCCCATTCTGCCCTTCCCCATTCCCATTTTTGCCCCATAGGGTATAATGGGAGTGGGGAAGGAGTTAATTACGCCACCGTAAAATACGGTGGCGTAATTAACAACGAGGTCCCGTAGCGCCATGGTTTTCTCCGGCTGGGAAAACCAGGCGGAGAAAACCTCCATGGCGCTACGGGAACTCGTAGTATGGCGGAGAGGTACGCCATGCACTACGCTGGCGTAATACCCTCTCCGCCAGGGTCCTAATGAGGCCCATTGTCTACTAATAGATCCTGCTTTATGGGTGGTTACAAAAGGGTGTTGTAAAGGCTTGGTTTGCCTCTCTTGGGGGGGAACATCTATATTTCAACACGAGCACCTATTTTTCCCTTCCACATTTGCCGTTTTCATGTAAGAGTTCTCACCAGTTGTTGGGATGCTTGGAAAAGGCCATAGGCAGGGGTGGGCTGTCCTATAGGGAACTCTGGAGATTTCCCGGTAGGCATCTGCAACCCTGGTCCTCCTCTGTGTGATAACTCATTGGAAAATGGCTGGGCTCGCTGAAAATGATGAGGCCACTCTGAACATTATTTCCTGGGCCTCTTTTGATTCCCAGTCCATCCCTGGCTAGGGGGATGTGTGCGTTCATCTTTTTAATTGCAGCTGCAGCTAGAGGAACTCGTGGGATCTTTTGCGATGAAACCCTTCTCTCCCCTTCAGTCTGTGCAATGATTTTCTCTAATTAAATTGTATTTCTTTTCAAAAACAAACAAAGGAGAAAACCAACAAGAAGAACATTTCTCCCCATTTCTTTGATGGCTTTCCAACTTGCCACGTTCTTCCACCTCTAACCTTACTTCACCCACACGCCCCCTCTCCCTCCTCCCCAAAACCCACCACCCAAAAAACAGCACTCTTGTCTTCACATATCCCTTATTTTAACTCCTCTTTTTGGTTAGGCAACATAGCCATTTGCTCAGCACTGGACCTGGGTTCTCCCTCAATCCCCACAACAGGCTACCACTTCTCACAGGGCAGTTGTATTCTCTGTTCCTGGACCGGAAGGGGGAGAGCTCCATCTCCAAGTTAATATCTGTGTCATTTAAGCACCCTGTGAGGTTTTCCTTCTGATAACCGTCTTTGGCCTTCCTGACAAACTCCCGCCTGCTAGTGGGGTCTCCACCACTTCCAAGCATGTGCACCACAGCTCTCACGCAGCCAGGAGCCAATGCTGTGTGATATAGGGACCCCCTTTACGCTATCTTCAGCTGAGAGGATGCTTAGTGTCATCAACCGACCTCCTCTTTGACCCACGAATCCTGTATCGCTTTGCCGTACCACCACCTGTGACTGAAGGTCTCCCTATGCACACATCTCCTCCAACACGTATTGGAACCACCACAATGGCCAGTTTGACTGTGGAGGTTTTGCACCTATGTAATAGCTTAATTCCATATAGTTTAAATTGCATTGATCTTGAGGCTTTTGTTTTCTACTACAGATCCGTGACCACATTCCCTCCGAAAAAACAGCCCGTAAGTCTTTTTCCAATTTTTCTCTTAAGTGCGCCAAGCCCACACTTCACACATTCCTTATTCACCTATTTTCTTATTTATTATTTGTTTGTTTATTCCTTATTCACCAGTTTATTCACTGCGATTAGTCACCTATTGTGCCCAGAACCTGCTCAAACCAAGTCAATGGCCTTGAAATAACCTCTTTCCATTTCTTCTGCAACAGCATTTCTTCAGGTGCAGATACAGAACTACGGAGAGTTGCCATATACGCAGCTCCCCCGAAGGTGCAATAATATCTTGAAACTTCAAATCTGGCCTTCCCTCTCCAGACCCTCTCAAACTATAATTGCAACCATTCAGGCCTGACAATCTCTCCCAGGAATTGTGGCGCCCAGTGAGAACTTAATGAGGACAGCCATGTGGATGCTTTCTCAATGAACTTACCTCTCTGTCAGATCTCCTATAAAGAGCGCAATCTGAAGTGCAATCTAAACCTCTTTGGTAAGTACTTCTTTGAGGCCAGGAGCCGTTTCCCAGATGTACGTGAATGTACTGCTGCGCAAAATTTCGAATTCCAAAATGCTGAATGCGAAATATACGCCGCAGTGAAATCACGCATGATTTCTATCGAATCCCCTTACCCGCTCCCTCACCCACCCCTTACTGACCTGTTGGCGGCAAACCTCATTGTGTTCCACCAACTCCCCCATGTTTCTGTGACACCGGTTCCCTTCACTTACCTGGATGTGAACTGGAGCAGGAATAAACATCAGGGCAAATTGTGGCCACTTTGGGCCGAAGGAATAATTATTGTCGTCCCTAACCGTAGGGGTATAGTGGTACACAAAAGACGGTTCTATGGGGAACAATTATCAAAAAGGCAAGGTTGCCCTTAGTAAGTGATCAGATTGAGGAAGTCCAACAAGGACGCTAGATCGGGAAATGTTCTGCCAGATGGCAACCACCCATCAGTTGATAAGTTGCTTGGAGATGGAAAAAAAATAAAAAAATAAAAAAAATTAAAAAAACTCTCGTCGTGATGACTCAAGCGCCTATTGGCTGACATGAATGATTTCAGGGCATCGGGATTTTTATATGCTACCTTTATTGACTCAAATGTCTCAAAATCCCTTTCATGCGGGTGGTTGTCAAAGTAAAAACGTTTTCTAAAAACAGGGTGATATAGGAAATCACAAAGATGGTTTTTTAGAAAGGAAAGGGTCACTTTTTCCACACTGGAAGCGCTAAAAACCTATCTGATGCTAGGGTGGGGTCTTTCGTATCTTGATATCCCCTCCTTGTTTTGGAGATATCATGAGATGTTGTGGAGGGGCCACAACAGGTCAGGTCGACCGGTTTTGATGGTTATATGCAGATGAGAACCATCTTCTTCAGGACAAATGATTTCTTTCTTTAATGGCACAGTCACTCGCTATCCCTGCAGATAGGACAGCATACACAGCCCGAGCAGGCTTCACAGAATCCTGAATTAGGAGACATAATGGAACATTGCAAAAGAGGACATCAGTAACCTCTAGTGGCAATGTTGCATTGCAAATTCTTACAGAACATACATGATCATGTCTCAATGGCTATTTTGCAAGGAGTAGGTGCTCTTTAAATTTGGGAGCATGGCCACCTGGTAGTGGCTAGGATAACAACCTGCAGAACCCTAAACCCAAAACACCGGGATAGGTGGCTGGGGGGGGGGGGGGAGCGAGTGTTTGCAGTGAGGGAGCGGAGGGGAGCTCCTCAGAGTGGGGAGTGCCATAAACGGAAAAACCTGGGGGGAGGATGAGTGTAATCTCCAGGTTGCGAGTGCATTTGGAAGGAATGAGAGGCGTGGGGGGGTGGGGGCGGTAAATTGAAACCGGTAGGTTCCTACCTGGTGTGGTCAAAACGGCATGGTGGAGGCGGTGTAGGAACCGCTGAAAAACTTCCAAAACAATAGGAAGTGCCGCGGTGCTGCTTCTGAGTGGAGTGAAAAAAACATTCGTTATAATGAGCCGCCGGGAGAACAAAGGGAGCTGGCTCAGCATATGCTAGAGGGAAGGTGGGACTCACCGGATGTCCTTGCCGGAGCGCTGGAGGCTGTGTGAAAATGCGTCAGCTTCAAAAAGCAGAAGGAGCGATAACGGTATATGTTTCTTCCGTGTGAGCTGCGTAGGGAGGGGGCGTGACTGGTTGCCTGGCAAGGTCCTATGGGATCTCCGGACTGGGGGGTGTGTGTGTGTGCGAGCGTCATTGCTGGCCGTGTCCAATGGATATGGATAGGCGGCGGGTGTGTGCAAACAGTGGGGACTCGAAGGGCAATGCTCTGCTGTGAGCAGAGGAGAGTGTGTCTCAAAGAAGAACAATGTCCAGAGCTTTGGAGCAAACAAAGTATGGAAGGTGCGGCCACGACTGTTGCCAGCCAGGGGAGGGGAAAGGATAAAAACAAAACCAAAATGATGAGAGGACGTCTAGGGATGGGATGGTCAGGGGGGGTAAAGAGGGGGGGAGGAAAGGGGACACTGGCACCGGTGTGTGGGTGGAAGTATCCACCCCTATTTGTTGGACCCCAAGCTGAGGGACTCCAAACCTGATTCTGTTCAGAGCGAGGACAAACAGATGGAAACCGAATGCAACATTTCCAACATAAGCAGATGTCCATGTGTCAGGCAGTGTGCATAATGTTGAATGCGCCTAGGCCTGGGAATTCAAATCCTAGATGGGAAGGAATCCTGAAATGGAAAACAGAGAATAGAGAGAACAGCAGCATATATGCTATAAAACACACGTGGATCTGGGAACATATACCTGTCATGATGCCTGCCCCCGGAAGACCAGACCAGGCCCAGCAGCTCCGGAAGCAGGCATCATGCCACTTGGAGCATGCCCAAAAGCCCCAGTTAGGGGCTGTTTGGGTGCAGTCCTGGTGCCTATGGCGCCCGGCTCATAAAGATAAAGTCAGTCCTGGCGCCATGGGCGCCAGGCTCATTATTGATAACTTACCTGAAGCAGACCATGCTGCATACTCACCTGAGGCAGACCATGCTGCATGAAGACTCAAGCCAAATAAGGCTTAGGAGGGACTCTTTTACTGAAGGGACTATTTTGTTACTTGGGTGGGGCTGTGGAAGAATACTTACTTGGATCTTCTTCCAAGGCTATTTAAACCACGCCCGGACAGTCACACGTGCTTTGCGTTATTCTGCTTGCTGCAGCATAACGCTCACCATGTTTTCAGCAGCTCCAGTCTTCAGCCACGCCCGCTTCAGTCCTGGGACTCCTGAAACAAGAAGAAAAGAAGGATAAAGGTTAGAACAGGAGTTTTAACTTTAATCCTTACCTGAATCCTGATCCATTTCGCCACGGAGCTGAAAGACAGAAGTCGTTGAAGCATCGCTTTGCATTCCTACGGCGCCGCGCTGAACTCACCTGCTTGGCGGTGCTTCAGCATTCCATCACGCTCTCTCCATCTTGCGGCCGCCCTCCGACACCTAAGGAGACAAGGACAGCAAGGTGAGCAAGGGGACTCTCTAAGGCTATTCAAGCTACCCCCAAGGACTTACCTGATTTACCACGGGAGGTACTTACCTCATCTCGGGTCGGCGCAGTCAACTCTGCTTCATCGCCATACACCGGCCCCTCAGGGGAGAAAGCAAAGACAATACCAGTTACCCCCCGCAAAACTTACCTGAATCTTACCAATTGCCATTTGGAAATCTTCGAGTGGATTAATCAGCAACCTGCAAGGAATCGAACTCTTATGAACAATTGGACTTTAGAGTCAATACTGGAACTCACCAATTCCTCTACGCCAGTGAAGTAACCGGTCATCAACGCGCCCCTGCGGTCAACGCAGGATGGAGAGCTCATCCTTCCAAACCATCAGGTGAGACTAAGGAGGGGACATCAAGAGTGATCTGTGGGAAGACAACGGGAGTGGGGAAGGTGGGTTGACACTCAATTCCACGGGTGGTTAATTCCTCTTCTCCTTTGCAGAAGAATATTCTTGCGAGCCGGACAAACTAGGCTGAGCGGGCCAGTCCAGTCAGTCATCTCGGCGCTACACGTCACGCTGGTGGAAACAACAGCGGCCCAGTTCCGGTCGACACCCCCGTGGGAACCAGGTGAGCGTAACAGAACGCGAAGCCTTCCCAAACGATCAGGCCAAGGTAGCCTTTGTACTGTCATATCTCAGCGGCAGTGCTGCGGATTGGTCCATTCCACTAGTTAACCAGGATGACCCGATTCTTTGAGATTTCCAGGGTTTTCGAACAAGCATGGAAAGACTATTCGCCCGACACTCCCGAGGACAGGCTTTGGACAACAAACTTTTATCCCTACACCAGGATCTTTTATCTTACATTGCAACTTTCAATAGATTAGTAGTGGAAACCGAATGGCCTGAAGCCAAGCGAATCACATTATTCCATCGAGGACTTCGGGGAGAACTTAAAGATGTTTTGGCCCAAATCGTGAACCCGCCTCAAGACTGTGCTGAATATATAGATCTAGTGGTCCAGCTCGATCACAGACTTCAAACCAGGAAGGCTGACCAAACCAAGTTTGAGAACAGGATGTTGGTTAAAACCCACGTAAGCTCCAAGGGAGTAGATGTCTCAGAACCTATGCAAATCGGGGGGGTTAAAGGACCCTTAACCCAGAAGGACAGAGATAGAAGACGGCAACTGCAATTATGTTTATATTGCGGAACTACTGGTCATTTTCTTCGGAACTGCCCTGTAAAACCACCCAAGAAAGTTATAGGAGCAGCAGACGAAAACCATGTGAAATCTGACTCGGGAAACTACCACGCCCGGCAAGCGTAGAGGTCCGCTTGCCGAGCTTAAAGAAGGACACTCTGACCTCGCATTTCACCATACCCATGGTCCTTGTAGATCCAGAGCAGCCATCACGGATGCACGCGGTAAAGGCGTACGTAGACAGTGGAGCCATAGGAAATTACTTGGACTGGGAATTGGCTACCAGGATGAATCTATCTCTCACCCGCAAGACCACGGCCGATGTTGTCACCACTGTAGATGGAACGGAAATTGCCTCTGGACCCGTAACTCATTCCACTGCAGAGATGACATTGCTGAGTCATGATGGGCATCGAGAGGCTATGATGTTTGACTTAATCAAGGCCCCACAGTTTCAGCTGATACTGGGGATACCTTGGTTGGAAAAACATAATCCCTGTATTGATTGGCGAGAGAAGAGACTAACCTTCCCAGAATGTGCTCACACCTGCTACCCAAGGAAAACTCAAAACTCAGTCCTGGCCCCAGTAATTCCAGTAGCCATACAATTACCTGTTGAATACCAAGACTTTCAGGATGTCTTCCAAAAGGAACAGGCAAACACCTTACCACCTCACAGATCGTATGATTGTCAAATAGATCTTGTACCTGGAGCACAACCACCTTGCAGCAGAATCTATACCCTTACGGAACCCGAAAATCTCCATTTCCGCCAGTACCTAGACCAGTACCTTGCTAATGGCTTCATTCGCCCGTCCAAGTCCCCTGCATCTTCAGCTTTGTTCTTCGTACCGAAAAAGGAAGGCGACCTTAGAATATGTATAGACTACCGCGCACTGAATCAGATAACCATCAAGAATCGATACCCACTGCCTTTGATCCCAGAGCTACTAGACCAGGTGAAGGACGCTTGAATATACACGAAACTAGACCTTCGGGGCGCATATCATCTGGTACGTGTCAAAGAGCGTGACGAATGGAAGACTGCTTTTCACACCAAGTACGGACTATTTGAGTACCAGGTGATGCCCTTCGGACTATGCAATGCACCAGCAGCCTTCCAGTTCTTCATGAACGATGTCCTCCGAGAGCTTATCGACGTTTGTGTGGTCGTTTACATCGACAACATCTTAGTATACTCTTTATCAGAATCTGAGCATGTAAAACACGTCCGAGCAGTCCTAGAGAAGTTACGCCAGCATAAATTATATGCTAAACTGGAAAAGTGCATCTTCCACACTACGGAAGTGGAATTCCTTGGATTTATTCTGACCCCGAGAGGAATCCGGATGGATACACGAAAAGTGGATGCCATTCTTAATTGGCCTTCGCCAAGTTCAATCAAAGGAGTTCAAAGCATGCTTGGCTTTGCCAATTTCTACCGCAGGTTTATCCCGAACTGCTCGCACATTGTACATCCCATTACAACGCTGTTGCGAAAAAACAAACGCTTTGTGTGGACAGAGGAAGCCGAGAACGCCTTCCAAGAGTTAAAAGCTAAATTCACATCTGCTCCCATATTAAGACACCCGCGCCCCGAGCTTCCCTACATAGTGGAAACAGATGCATCCAGTTCAGACATGGGAGCAGTCCTTTCCCAAAAGGATCCTGAAACTAACCAGCTTCACCAAGTGGCGTTTTGGTCAAGAAAATTTTCAGCCCCCGAATTAAACTATGCCATAACCGACAAGGAGCTGCTGGCCATCAAGTCCGTCTTCAAGGCTTGGCGGCACTATCTACTGGGTGCCAGACATACCATCACGGTCATCACCGATCACTGCAACTTACAATACCTAAAGACAGCCAAAGCCCAATCTTCGCGCCAACTCCGTTGGGCATTGTTCTTCGCCGAGTTTGATTTTGTAATAACCTATCGACCAGGTTGTAAGAATGCTAAAGCAGACGCCTTGTCCCGGATTGGAATGGGAGAAGCAGAAATAACTTTAGAACCCGTACCCATAATTCCGGAACAGAGAATCCTTGGCCTTACATCCATACAGACACTGGAGGACATTCAAAACAAGATCCACCAACTCTTTGATTCCGTTGCCCTACAGGACTGGGCAAAGAAAGGTCCAGAGTACTCTGGCCCTCATTACGACCCTGGCGGAAAGGGGTTTACGCCGGCGTAAACCATGGCGTACCTTTCCGCCCGACTACGAGTTCCCGTAGCGCCATGGTGATTTTTACGCCTGCTTTTTGCAGGCGGAAAAATCCATGGCGCTACGGGACTTGTCGTTAATTACGCCACCGTAATTTACGGTGGCGTAATTAACGCCTTCCCCACTCCCATTATACCCTATGGGGCAAAAATGGGAATGGGGAAGGGTAAATGGGGATTGGGGACTTACCGCCCCGCCAAGGTCGGAATGGGGCGGTAAGTCCGCCAACCCCCATGGCGGAGTTGGCAGCTTTGCGCCATGGACCATGGTGCAAATTGCACCATGGTTCTCCGCCAGGGTCGTAATGAGGCCCTCTGTCATCGATGATTTACCTTATTACCAAGGCTGGCTATTTTTACCCCAAAAAGAACTACAGGAACTTGTAATTTCCCATTACCATGACACCTTAATAGAAGGGCATCCGGGTATTGCAAAAACCGAAGCTAAAATTAGGAAGCAATTTTGGTGGCCCACCTGGCGAAAGGATGTCAAGTGATTTGTCATGTCTTGTGGCATTTGCGCACAAAATAAAGGGCAAAAGAAAAAACCTGCTGGTTTATTGCAACCATTAGACATACCACCTACCCCTTGGCATACCTTGTCATTAGACTTTATCACGGATTTACCCCCGTACCAAGGTTACAATACCATTCTAGTTATTGTAGATCTTTTTTCTAAAATGGCCCACTTCATTCCTTTAAAAGGGATACCTTCAGCTTCAATCCTGGTCAAGGAATTCCTTGAAAATGTTGTCCGCCTGCATGGCTTTCCTTCAGTGTTAATTTCAGATTGGGGCAGTCAATTCATTTCACATTTTTGGAGGAAATGCTGCCAACTGGCACAAATTGATGTTAGGCTTTCGACCAGTCACCACCCTCAGACCGACGGTCAAACGGAGAGGACCAACCAGACTCTTGAACAGTACCTCCGTTGTATGCTACATCAGTCTGAGGGGAATTGGAAAGACATTCTGTGGATCGCAGAGTATGTGTACAATAATTCCGTACACTCAGGAACTGGACAAAGTCCTTTTTTTTACCATTTATGGGCACCATCCTCGAACCTCGGATTTGGACTCACCCCAGCATTTAGAGATGCCCGCAGTGGACCATCTCCACGCTGTTATTACACAAGCCTTTAAAGAAGCAACCATCCATTTGCAAAAGGCTAAGGAAAAATACAAAAAGGATGCGGATCAGCACAGAAGTGAAGCTCCTAAATACCAAATAGGGGACCAAGTATGGTTAGCCACTAAGCACTTACCACTCAAGGGGACTCGGACCTTTAACCCCAGGTATTTGGGACCTTTTTCTGTCAAGGCAATTATTAACCCAGTGGCCGTCAAGTTGGACCTACCTGCTCATATGCGAATCCATCCCGTCTTCCACGTGTCTCTTTTGAAGCCAGTGCAACCAGGAACTAGGCTAACCACTCCACCTCAACCTATCCTCATAGAAGGGGAGCCCGAGTTTGAAGTCAAGAATATTTTGGACTCAAAAAGAGTGAGATCAAAACTCTTTTACCTAATTGACTGGAAAGGTTATGGTCCGCAGGAAAGGTCTTGGGAACCTAGTGACCACGTGCATGCACCTCGTTTAGTGAAGAGGTTCCATCGGGAATTTCTAGACAAACCACGGCCAAGGGGGAGAACGACTTTAGGAGGGGCCTTGAGGGGGAGTGCTGTCATGATGCCTACCCCCGGAAGACCAGACCAGGCCCAGCAGCTCCGGAAGCAGGCATCATGCCACTTGGAGCATGCCCAAAAGCCCCAGTTAGGGGCTGTTTGGGTGCAGTCCTGGCGCCTATGGCACCAGGCTCATAAAGATAAAGTCAGTCCTGGCGCCATGGGCGCCAGGCTCATTATTGATAACTTACCTGAAGCAGACCATGCTGCATACTCACCTGAGGCAGACCATGCTGCATGAAGACTCAAGCCAAATGAGGCTTAGGAGGGACTATTTTACCGAAGGGACTATTTTGTTACTTGGGTGGGGCTGTGGAAGAATACTTACCTGGATCTTCTTCCAAGGCTATTTAAACCACGCCCGGACAGCCACACGTGCTTCACGTTATTCTGCTTGCTGCAGCATTACGCTCACCGTGTTTTCAGCAGCTCCAGTCTTCAGCCACGCCCGCTTCAGTCCTGGGACTCCTGAAACAAGAAGAAAAGAAGGATAAAGGTTAGAACAGGAGTTTTAACTTTAATCCTTACCTGAATCCTGATCCATTTCGCCACGGAGCTGAAAGACAGAAGTCTTTGAAGCATCGCTTCGCATTCCTACGGCGCCGCGCTGAACTCACCTGCTTGGCGGTACTTCAGCATTCCATCACGCTCTCTCCATCTCGCGGCCGCCCTCCGACACCTAAGGAGACAAAGACAGCAAGGTGAGCAAGGGGACTCTCTAAGGCTATTCAAGCTACCCCCAAGGACTTACCTGATTTACCACTGGAGGTACTCCCCTCATCTCGGGTCGGCGCAGTCAACTCTGCTTAATCGCCGTACCCCGGCCCCTAGGGGGAGAAAGCAAAGACAATACCAGTTACCCCCCACAAAACTTAACTGAATCTTACCAATTGCCATTTGGAAATCTTCGAGTGGATTAATCTGCAACCTGCAAGGAATCCGACAGAGTGAAGATCAGACATTTGAACTCTTATGAACAATTGGACTTTAGAGTCAATACTGGAACTCACCAATTCCTCTACGCCAGTGAAGTAACTGGTCATCAACGCGCCCCTGCGGTCGACGCAGGATGGAGAGCTCATCCTTCCAAACCATCAGGTGAGACTAAGGAGGGGACATCAAGAGTGATCTGTGGGAAGAAAAAGGGAGTGGGGAAGGTGGGTTGACACTCAATTCCACGGGTGGTTAATTCCTCTTCTCCTTTGCAGAAGAATATTCTTGCGAGCCGGACAAACTAGGCTGAGCGGGCCAGTCCAGTCAGTCATCTCGGCGCTACACGTCACGCTGGTGGAAACAACAGCGGCCCAGTTCCGGTCGACACCCCCGTGGGAACCAGGTGAGCGTAACAATACCATACGTAACATTCTCGAGTCAATGTACATTAATTTGGCATCACACAGTTCCAAGAAGGTGTAATGCTTGCAGCAGCAGGTGGTTTAGTGCTGCAAGACTGCAAGTTCCTGCCATTGCATTGCTTCGTTGAGGCCTCGGTTGCATGTGTGCAGGTGGAAAATCCACTTCTGTTCTTGTGTGAACAACATGGCATGATAGTTTCCTCCCCTTTTGGGCCGTTTGATTTTCTCGAGAATAGTCCATTTGAAAGAATGAGCTGTATGGCCTTCTGCCAAGAAATGGGGGACCATTGGTGCTGTTATTTTTCTGGTTCTGATGCATGATTTGTGTTCGATCATGCGCTTTTTTACCTCACGGGCCCTCATTCCGATGTATCTTAAATTGCATGGACATGTAATCATGTACACTACCCCTCTTGTGTTGCAATTTGTAAAGGTTTTCTGAACCCATGGAGTTGTCCAGCCTATGTCAAACTGGAGCTGCAGGGTCCTCTTCTAAAAGAAATCTTTATTATACAGGAGGTGGGGGACACCCTGTAACCCCGATGCCATTGTAGCAAACAAGGGTGTGGGGGACACCCCCACCAAACCCGCTCCCCTTGTTTGCTAAAACGGTACCATATGACATACTGGTTTGACATTTTCAGCTCTATGAAATTTTCCCTACAGAAAAAATTCAAACAAATAAACCATATTATTTTTTCAAAATGTTCTACAGAACCCCTTTTTCTCCTCTATCACTGGGCGCATTACTACATTTTCTAGTTTGACCCACTGTTGTTCACTTGCTGGCCTAAAATGATAGTCTTATATCCTGAGATGTGTCGCTAGATAGTAGGCGTCGAAGTCCGGGCCCTACTCCTCCAACCTCATAATGGAGGATCAAGCAAGTGAAGGGTATCCTTTCTTTTTTCCCCCCTCTCAAAGATATCTGAGCAGCCTAGCGTTGACTTCAGCAAGAATTTTTTGCAGCACCACTCCCAGAAACATAGTGAAGAGGAAGGGTAACCTGGGAAAAGCATTCATTTTAACCCTGCCAACCAGGCCGGCTCCTGGAGTTCTCATCTCAGGGGGCACCTTTTTTGATCAGGGGGGCCCAATTGCCATTGAGTCTGGGTGTAGGAGTATCCTAAACAAAATGCTGGCATTAATCCAGATTACTCAGATCCATGATCCAGCAAAAAATGTCTTCCCGGATCTGGAAAAATCCATTTGCACCGTTCAGTTGGTTTACACAGTTGGACTGCTTTAAAAGGTGCAGAAGCCTGGACTCAAACCTATACAGGGGTTTGCTGAGGCCATATTGCGCTCTAATCAATTAAGGTTCAAATGGATGTTTATATAATGCACCAGTAGGCTTCAATCAAGTTGCACAAACACAATGGCTCCTTGGAAGGTTTTCTTTGAAAGTTTAATTTGATGGATCCAAAAAAACATCAGACAGCCAAGACGTGTCTCAAATATCCAAGTCCTTGACACATGGAGCACCGCTTGGAAATCCATGAGGAAGTCGGGTCTAAAACACCCGTCACATTATGATTGGGAAAAGGTAGAATTTAACCCTTATGAGGATATGGGATTGTTTGTGACTGAGCTCCTTTGGCACACAATTCAAGGGTCGTATCAGAAAATACCGCTGATTTGGTCCCAACTAATGAAGCAATAAGAAACATCATAGACAAACCATTTGCCCTGAGGAAGACCTTGTAGGGGTTGAAACACGTGTTGACTGTCTGATGATGTTTTTTTTTGACCAATCAAATTAAACATCCAAAGAAAACCTTCCAAGTGTGTTTTTGCAATTTGATTGAAGCCAACTGGCACATTACATATACATCTGTTTGAACCGTTGTTGATTAGAGACCAATAAGGTCTTGACAAACCACTGTCTGAGTTTCTTCTAGAGTGACCCTGATGCTAGTGTCCTATTGATGTTTAGACCTTTGCGACTCATCATATGAGCTAGTGTTGGACAGATTTGCTTGAACCTTGGAATAACTCCTGTTAGGTAGAATCCCTTGCAGTGCCCTTAGGGACCACTACACACAATTAAGACTACAGGTGGTAATACAAGTTCACCTTTAGTACAAGCCTGTACTACTATGTTAAAGTGGTAGCAGTGGCGGAGCAGCAGGCTTATCTCAAGAGTATATGAGCAGTAGCAGAGATTACACAAAGGGACCACAATTATTGTGACTCAAGCAAACACTGACTCAATGTTTCAGGTAAAAAAATATAAGTACATTTATTTTTAAACCATCTGTTATAAAAACACAACACTTCTATAAATTCAAAACCACACGTAAAATACATTACACACAACCAATTCACTTGGTACAATATAACTCAAGGTAAGTACCCTATGTTTTAACGGACTGGTGTTGTGAAACAAAAGACGTTACCGGGAATACTTATGCGATCACTTTTTGACATAATGACAGTTCGGTCTTACTAAAGATACGAGTATCCGCAGCAAGAAATGTTACCGGGGCAAAAACCAATTAGCACTTGAGTTAACCTGAGAGAGTTGGGGGCAAAAATCAAAGGCAATACTTTTGTCAGAGCAGACAGAATCAGAGAACACTCGTTGACAGAAATACAAGAGTCAATAGGCCGGAGCCAGTGTCAAGTGGAACTGGGTTCCTGTTGTCGAGGATCACACAGTCAGACAGTTCAAGATTCAACGTTGCCAGGAGTACTTAGATATCGTCAACAGAGGAATCAAAAGTTATAAGAAGGAGGGAAGATTAGGACAAGCCTTGGAAGAGGAGAAAAGGGATTCACCCTAGTTCCTCAAAGCAGAACACAGTACCTTATTCAAGGGAGAAGCTGGTGCCACAGGAGTTGTTCTTGGTAGTTTCCTGCAGACCCACGGTTCCTGGAGCTTCGATCCTGGGGATGAGAAGGAGGACGTCTGGAGGGGTCTGCACCACACAGGGATGAAGCCAGCAGCAGCGACGGTGAATAAAAGGTGCGCTCCTTTAAAACAGGAGAGGCTCTTCAGGTGGCTATCCGGACCACTACAGCAGTGTGCAGCAATTTCGACCATGAAGAGGATCCTCTGGCTGTGGAAGATGAGCTGGTTGACCCCACCAGGCTCAAGGGTAGAAGACTCCGGCTGGATCTTCTCTGGTCGTCGAAGGGTAGATAGCTCAGGACTGCAGCAGGGCTGCACCGGGACGGGGTAGTTGCAGCAGCCGTCTTCTTCTCCGCTTCTCTTCAGTTCCTTGTAGTTCCTGTGGCGACTCTGACTTCCAGACCAAGAGTCCTGCCTTTTATGCAAAACTCCACCATTCACACAGCCTGGCTGTCAATCACGCAGCAGGGGGGATGTCCAGCCCGGACAACCACCTCAGCCAATCATGGCAAAGTGCGACTTGGGTTTCCTAGGATTCCCTGTGCAAGGGGGGACTACACCCCTCCCTCACATTCATCCCACCTAGACACCCAGGTGCCTAGAGGAGGGCTTCTTGGCAGAAGCCGCCAAAAGACAGTGAACAAAGGAGGCAAACTTGGTTTGCCGCACAATGTAAAACACAAGAAGGACTTTAACAAAAAGAAATGGCGACTAAACCCGACCGGAGCCAAAAGAAAGAGTATTTGGTCAAGCGGGTTTATATAATAGCCTAAAACAGTACCACGTTTATATAGTATAAACGCGGTAGAAAAGTTAGGGTAGGTACCACTGCCACAAGCCAAGTCTAAATGTTAAAAGAGAAAATCAAGGCTCTAGGAGGTACAGATAAAAAGGGCTAAGGAGTAACCCTTTCCAGTATTCCATGTAAGATGGGGTGTACTGGATCTGTGGTTAAACAACTAGGTAAAGTTAATGGCAACTTTACCCTTTTCTGGGGAATAGTAGCCAGCCCCAGAAATGGAGTCGGTGGGAAGTCTAAAGGACAACCCTGTGTTACTGCACTGAAGGTGCTGTGAAACACACAAAAGAAGGGGGCTATTGAAGCGGTGTACTCCAGAGTCCACAATCACAAAAACAGATGAAATACACATGGCAAAACATGGGTAAGAGTGGAGGAAGAGCTCACACTCTTACCAAGTGGAAAAAATAACTCCAGAAATCGAGCAAAGCTGCTGGGGGACTCACTAGGTAAGGGAAATTAGCCATTGAATGAGAATTCTCCCTACAGCTCCCCTCCCTTTTGTCCAGTTATGTACTCACACCTAGGTTGTTAGGATCAGGGGAAAGACACTTATCCGTAAGACCTCTTGAATGTCTGATCGGGATGCTTGTTAGGATTTCACTCAGTGGCAGATTTAAGGGAAAGGGCTTCATTGGTAAGACTAACAGAGAGCCCTGGGTAGGAAGGGCATGGGGATGGTGCTTAGGGTGGGATAGTTAATGGCTGTTATGAGTGCAGCAAATGTTCCATGTTTTAAGTGCTCTTTTCTATTACTGCAACTGTGTGTTTAGTCGTATGAGTTTGACTGGCAACAGTTTGGTCGCCTCACTAGGTTTTGCTAACATAAAGTGATTTGCCCACTCAATGTGTTCAAGTGGAAATATGCTCTCCCCTTCCATTCTCTCATCCCTTCCATAATCACATGCTCTGCAGTACTTCTCCAAGGTCTTCTGCTCTCCTCTTCCATCCGCTATTTGTTTCCATCCTTAAACACCCTCACTAATTTGACCTTCCATTTGCTACTCACTGCTGCCTCCATCCACTACTCCCTTGTCCACAGGGGATAATATTGAAAAGCATGATATTGAAAAGCATGAAAAACAAAAACTGTAAACTGTGCCCCTGCACAAGAACCTCAGAGGTGAATCCTAATTAATTATGCACTTAGAACACATTTTATGGACCTTTTTCCAAAATGATTATATAACTGAGCTATAAAAACATACAGAGCAAAAGAGAAGCAAGAACAATTGCGTGGCAATATCAATATACCAATCTTCTCTTACCTTCCCATCTGATCTCCCATATCTATTACATCCACTCCTCCCTAACCCTTCACCCTCACTCACCTTCCATCTGCTACCCTGGCCCACTATTCCCATTTACCACCACTCCCATCTACTCCCGCCTAACCGCACCACGCCTTCTTCGGCTGGCTGGGGAGAATTGAGGATGATGCCTCCTCTTCCTCTGCGAGGGCTGGGCACAGAGAAGGTTCTTGTTGTCCGTCCTCCTACACATTACTGAAGCAAGAAATATGACATTTTGTTTCTTAAAAAAACATTTGAAACACAGAATTGTGTTTTTTGTCGCATTTCTGCTGCACATTTTAATGAATTATAGGGAGTGTGAGTGCTAGCATGCATGAGAGAGAACCCTGGTAGGGGGAAACAGATGAAGAGGCAGACATGCAGGTTGAAGGGTTTCAGGCCTCCTAGTAGCACTCTGTTGCAGGGAGGAGGGGCTACTGTTCCCCTGCCATGCGCCTATACATCATTGTCTGGTACATCCTGTTTACATCCTGTTTATAATATGCAATTGTCCATGAGTACTTCTTGTTTGACTTGTTTACTTTGATTTGCTATTGAATGTGACAATTTTGTTCAATAAGGACGGCCTCATTTATTCCAAAGAAAGATGTGTGTGTGTCTCTTTGGAAAACCCCTGACCTCTGCACTGCCCATCTATTATACCATGAGTGCGTCTTTTTTGGAATAGCTTATACTGCAAGCTGAAGCAGTACTAGGGGCACCTCATTTTGGCAGATAAAGCAAAGTGAGATTAACAGGGTAATTCATAGAATTTCGCAGAAAAGTGTCGCAAGCGGCTGGCGCAGAGTGTCCGCGTGCGATTGTCTGCGCCAGGCACGTGCGCTAAAACCGATTTCCGCGCACAGCGTATTCATGGATTTTAGGCTCCCAAACCAGCCGTGGCGCAGAGTATCGCAGCGACCCTGCAGCAGCGCCAGTAACGCCCCCAAGAACGCCCTCACGCAAGGAAAAGCCATCAAAATCGCTAAATCATCGCAAAGGGCTGCGCTAACCCTGGACCAGTCTACAGGGCTGCCAAACAAGGAACGCAAAGCGGGTAACGTGCATATCAGGGGTACGCGTGAAGTTATACACGCGATTAGCCAGGGTACGTGTATTACAGGGGTACGCGTGAAGTTTTACACGCGATTAGCCAGGGCACGTGTATCACAGGGGTACGCAGGAATTATCACACGCGATTTGGCTGGGTACGTGTATTACAGGGGTACACGGGAAGTTCTACACGCGATTCGGCTGGGTATGTGTATTACAGGGGTGCGCGGGAATTCTCACATGCGATTTGGCCAGGTACGTGTATTACAGGGGTGCGCGGGAATTATCACACGCGATTTGGCTTGGTACGTGTATTACAGGGGTGCGTGGGAAGTTCTACACGCGATTGGCCAGGGTATGTGTATTACAGGGGTACGTGGGAATTATCACACGCGATTTGGCTGGGTACGTGTATTACAGGGGTACACGGGAAGTTCTACACGCGATTCGGCTGGGTACGTGTATTACAGGGGTGTGCGGGAATTATCACACGCAATTAGGCTGGGTGGGTCCTCACAGGTGTTCCCTGTACACCCTCCACGGCCCCTGCAGGCAGCCCACAAAACAGGGGACTACCCTGCACACCTGCTCATGTCCCCCTGCACCCCCACCCCCCAGCAGTGCAGGGGCAGCCTCCACCAGGCCCCCACCCATGTCTCCCAACACCCCCACCCCCAGCAGTGCAGGGGCAGCCTCCACCAGGCCCCCACTCATGTCTCCCACCACCCCCACCCCCCAGCATCCAGGGGCACCCTCCACCAGGCCCCCACCCATGTCTCCCACCACCCCCAACCCCCAGCCACCAGGGGCACCCTCCACCAGGCCCCCACTCATGTCTCCCACCACCCCCACCCCCCAGCATCCAGGGGCACCCTCCACCAGGCCCCCACCCATGTCTCCCACCACCCCCACCCCCCAGCATCCAGGGGCACCCTCCACCAGGCTCCCACCCATGTCTCCCACCACCCCCACCCCCCAGCCACCAGGGGCACCCTTCACCAGGCCCCCACTCATGTCTCCCACCACCCCCACCCCCCAGCATCCAGGGGCACCCTCCACCAGGCCCCCACCCATGTCTCCCACCACCCCCACCCCCCAGCCACCAGGGGCACCCTCCACCAGGCCCCCACTCATGTCTCCCACCACCTCCACCCCCCAGCAGTGCAGGGGCAGCCTCCACCAGGACCCCACTCATGTCCCCTATCACCCCCACCCCCCCGCCACCAGGGGCACCATCCACCAGGCCCCCATCCATGTCTCCCACCACCCCCACCCCCCAGCAGTGCAGGGGCACCCTCCACCAGGCCCCCACTCATGTCCCCTATCACCCCCACCCCCCCGCCACCAGGGGCACCCTCCACTAGGCCCCCATCCATGTCTCCCACCACCCCCACCCCCCAGCAGTGCAGGGGCAGCCTCCACCAGGCCCCCACTCATGTCTATCACCACCCCCACCCCCCAGCCACCAGGGGCACCCTCCACCAGGCCCCCACTCATGTCTCCCACCACCCCCACCCCCCAGCAGTGCAGGGGCAGCCTCCACCAGGCCCCCACTCATGTCTCCCACCACCCCCACCCCCCAGCCACCAGGGGCACCCTCCACCAGGCCCCCACCCATGTCTCCCACCACCCCCACCCCCCTGCCACCAGAGGCACCCTTCACAAGGCCCCCATCCATGTCTCCCACCACCCCCACCCCCCAGCAGTGCAGGGGCACCCTCCACCAGGCCCCCACTCATGTCCCCTATCACCCCACCCCCCGCCACCAGGGGCACCCTCCACCAGGCCCCCATCCATGTCTCCCACCACCCCCACCCCCCAGCAGTGCAGGGGCACCCTCCACCAGGCCCCCACTCATGTCCCCTATCACCCCCACCCCCCCGCCACCAGGGGCACCCTTCACAAGGCCCCCATCCATGTCTCCCACCACCCCCACCCCCCCGCCACCAGGGGCACCCTCCACCAGGCCCCCATCCATGTCTCCCACCACCCCCACCCCCCAGCAGTGCAGGGGCACCCTCCACCAGGCCCCCACTCATGTCCCCTATCACCCCAACCCCCACGCCACCAGGGGCACCCTTCACAAGGCCCCCATCCATGTCTCCCACCACCCCCACCACCCAGCCACCAGGGGCACCCTCCACCAGGCCCCCATCCATGTCTCCCACCACCCCCACCCCCCAGCAGTGCAGGGGCACCCTCCACCAGGCCCCCACACATGTCCCCTATCACCCCCACCCCCCAGCAGTGCAAGGGCACCCTCCACCAGGCCCCCACTCATGTCCCCTATCACCCCCACCCACCAGCCACCAGGGGCACCCTCCACCAGGCCCCCACTCATGTCTCCCACCACCACCACCCCCCAGCATCCAGGGGCACCCTCCACCAGGCCCCCACCCATGTCTCCCACCACCCCCACCCCCCAGCCACCAGGGGCACCCTCCACCAGGCCCCCACTCATGTCTCCCACCACCCCCACCCCCCAGCAGTGCAGGGGCAGCCTCCACCAGGCCCCCACTCATGTCCCCTATCACCCCCACCCCCCCGCCACCAGGGGCACCCTCCACCAGGCCCCCATCCATGTCTCCCACCACCCCCACCCCCCAGAAGTGCAGGGGCAGCCTCCACCAGGCCCCCACCCATGTCTCCCACCACCCCCACCCCCAGCAGTGCAGGGGCAGCCTCCACCAGGCCCCCACTCATGTCTACCACCACCCCCACCCCCCAGCCACCAGGGGCACCCTCCACCAGGCCCCCACTCATGTCTCCCACCACCCCCACCCCCCAGCAGTGCAGGGGCAGCCTCCACCAGGCCCCCACTCATGTCTCCTACCACCCCCACCCCCCAGCCACCAGGGGACCCTCCACCAGGCCCCCACCCATGTCTCCCACCACCCCCACCCCCCCGCCACCAGGGGCACCCTTCACAAGGCCCCCATCCATGTCTCCCACCACCCCCACCCCCCAGCCACCAGGGGCACCCTCCACCAGGCCCCCATCCATGTCTCCCACCACCCCCACCCCCCAGCAGTGCAGGGGCACCCTCCACCAGGCCCCCACCCATGTCCCCTATCACCCCCACCCCCCAGCAGTGCAGGGGCACCCTCCACCAGGCCCCCACTCATGTCCCCTATCACCCCCACCCCCCAGCCATCAGGGGCACCCTCCACCAGGCCCCCACCCATGTCTCCCACCACCCCCACGCCCCCGCCACCAGGGGAACCCTTCACAAGGCCCCCATCCATGTCTCCCACCACCCCCACCCCCCAACCCCCAGGGGCACCCTCCACCAGGCCCCCATCCATGTCTCCCACCACCCCCACCCCCCAGCAGTGCAGGGGCACCCTCCACCAGGCCCCCACCCATGTCCCCTATCACCCCCACCCCCCAGCAGTGCAGGGGCACCCTCCACCAGGCCCCCACTCATGTCCCCTATCACCCCCACCCCCCAGCCACCAGGGGCACCCTCCACCAGGCCCCCACTCATGTCTCCCACCACCCCCACCCCCCAGCATCCAGGGGCACCCTCCACCAGGCCCCCACCCATGTCTCCCACCACCCTCACCCCCCAGCCACCAGGGGCATCCTCCACCAGGCCCCCACTCATGTCTCCCACCACCCCCACCCCCCAGCCACCAGGGGCACCCTCCACCAGGCCCCCACCCATGTCTCCCACCACCCCCACCCCCCCGCCACCAGGGGCACCCTTCACAAGGCCCCCATCCATGTCTCCCACCACCCCCACCCCCCAGCAGTGCAGGGGCACCCTCCACCAGGCCCCCACTCATGTCCCCTATCACCCCCACCCCCCCGCCACCAGGGGCACCCTCCACCAGGCCCCCATCCATGTCTCCCACCACCCCCACCCCCCAGCAGTGCAGGGGCACCCTCCACCAGGCCCCCACTCATGTCCCCTATCACCCCCACCCCCCCCCCGCCACCAGGGGCACCCTTCACAAGGCCCCCATCCATGTCTCCCACCACCCCCACCCCCCCGCCACCAGGGGCACCCTCCACCAGGCCCCCATCCATGTCTCCCACCACCCCCACCCCCCAGCAGTGCAGGGGCACCCTCCACCAGGCCCCCACTCATGTCCCCTATCACCCCCACCCCCCTGCCACCAGGGGCACCCTTCACAAGGCCCCCATCCATGTCTCCCACCACCCCCACCCCCCAGCCACCAGGGGCACCCTCCACCAGGCCCCCATCCATGTCTCCCACCACCCCCACCCCCCAGCAGTGCAGGGGCACCCTCCACCAGGCCCCCACCCATGTCCCCTATCACCCCCACCCCCCCATCAGTGCAGGGGCACCCTCCACCAGGCCCCCACTCATGTCCCCTATCACCACCACCCCCCAGCATCCAGGGGCACCCTCCACCAGGCCCCCACCCATGTCTCCCACCACCCCCACCCCCCAGCCACCAGGGGCACCCTCCACCAGGCCCCCACTCATGTCTCCCACCACCCCCACCCCCCAGCAGTGCAGGGGCAGCCTCCACCAGGCCCCCACTCATGTCCCCTATCACCCCCACCCCCCGCCACCAGGGGCACCCTCCACCAGGCCCCCATCCATGTCTCCCACCACCCCCACCCCCCAGTAGTGCAGGGGCAGCCTCCACCAGGCCCCCACTCATGTCCCCTATCACCCCCACCCCCCCCGCCACCAGGGGCACCCTCCACCAGGCCCCCACCCATGTATCCCACCACCCCCACCCCCCAGCAGTGCAGGGGCACCCTCCACCAGGCACACACCCATGTCTCCCACCACCCCCACCCCCCCGCCACCAGGGGCACCCTTCACAAGGCCCCCATCCATGTCTCCCACCACCCCCACCCCCCAGCCACCAGGGGCACCCTCCACCAGGCCCCCATCCATGTCTCCCACCACCCCCACCCCCCAGCAGTGCAGGGGCACCCTCCACCAGGCCCCCACCCATGTCCCCTATCACCCCCACCCCCCAGCAGTGCAGGGGCACCCTCCACCAGGCACCCACTCATGTCCCCTATCACCCCCACCCCCCAGCCACCAGGGGCACCCTCCACCAGGCCCCCACTCATGTCTCCCACCACCCCCACCCCCCAGCATCCAGGGGCACCCTCCACCAGGCCCCCACCCATGTCTCCCACCACCCCCACCTCCCAGCCACCAGGGGCACCCTCCACCAGGCCCCCACTCATGTCTCCCACCACCCCCACCCCCAGCAGTGCAGGGGCATCCTCCACCAGGACACCAACTTCCCTGGCACTGAAGCTGGTGCCCCTCTGCCTCCTTGGCCGGGGGTTGCCACTGGTGCCAGATGTTGTAGTGCCCGACATGGCAACCCCAGAGGCAGGAGTGGGTGGGCAACTGGGTCCTGGGGCTGGGCTGTGGGGCGACGGAAAAGCAGTCGGGAGCCTTTGGTTCCAGCAGGGGTGGTCACAGCAACAGCACCCCTGGCTGATGTGCAGGCAGCAAATGGCAGGGCACGTGGGCAGCAGGCAGTCAGGCAGCAGCAGATGGCAGGTGGGAGCGTGCTCAGGGCTCTGGGGGGCAGTAATTTGGCCTCCTGGGCAGGATCGTGGTATTTCGTGTGTGAACGCGTGGACAGCTTGATACGTAGTGAGTGATTTTGCACGTGAAAATCCCACACGTCTGCGTGTAAATCGATGAAAGGCCCTTAGCGCGTAAACGCGTATGCGCGTCTATGAAGTCACGTGCACGCGTAGGAAAAAGTTGCGTGACACGTCCGAGTGTCAAAGCGTGTTATTGGTGGAAATAGCCCTACACGCAGAAGTGTCAAAGCGTGTAATTGGTGCAAATGGACCTACACGCAGAAGTGTCAAAGCGTGTAATTGGTGCAAATGGACATACACGCAGAAGTGACAAAGCGTGTAATTGGTGCAAATGGACCTACACGCAGAAGTGACAAAGCGTGTAATTGGTGGGAATGGGCCTAGCACGTACACGCCGCGTAAGTGACGCTGTATGTGTGGGCCTGCATATAAGGTACGTGTAGAACACCAATTCCTTGTACTGCTTTTTCGTGGAGAGCGAGTGGGTGAATTCTGTACTTCTTGTCGTTTCACACGCGATTTACTTCACGGCGTCTCAAGTTCGTACTCCCTGTTACCTCTGACAGCTTTTTCTATTTTTTCTCTTGTACTGGTTTACCTGGGCCTGTTCCCTCAAACAGTGTTCCCTTCTACTGTTGTCCTGTCTCCTCAGACAGCGTACATATCTTCTTTTGGCGGGGGTGTTGCCAACCAAACGCGCTCATTTTTCACGCTCTTTTACCTGGCAGACGGTGAGTCACATACGTATCTAACATCTGTGCTTGCCCCGTGTGTAGCCTACCCTTTCAGAGGTAATTCTAGGCTGCGTGTGACACGCATACGTTCATTCTTGTGTTACTGGGTGCCACAGCGTAGTGCAGGTTTTTCTTTCTGCACACGTGGTCTAGGAGGGGTTGCGTGCACGTCATCTCCCTTTTTTGGGCCTCCTGTGCGTTGCGTGACCCGTCATCTTTCCCCAGGGGTTACATTCAGCCTTGCTAGAGCACTAGGGTACAATTACCATCTGGTACCCAACCCCTTTGACCCCCAATTGCCCAGGACAATAGTCTACATCCACTCCCATACGCACATTAACATCAGTGCCATGGCTGGGAGGCGAGGATTCCGTAAGGGTGGCAAAGGTGGAAGAGCCACAAGTGGTGGCCGTGGTGGATCCGGTAGGGGACGTGGTCGTAACTTGCAGGGTGAGCCTGTCCCCCCATGTGTGGAGGACCAGTCACGGGCACCCATAATCCCCCCTCCCCCCCTCCCGTTGAGGCTGATGTGGCTGACACCATCCATGCTCAGCCCTTGTTGGACCAGCCCATTGTGGCACCAGACCTGGCTGACTCCATGGCTGACTTCCAGGTCAGCAGGGCTACGACACGTGCGCTGGTGCACGTTGATGCCATCATGCCACGTGGATCTGGGGCAGCAAGGTCATCTGCTGCACCAAGGAGGCAGGGCGGAGAGGCTGCAGGGGCAGCTGCGGCTCCATCCACCCCAGCCCTCACACACCCAGCCAGGACAGTGTCGGTCCTAGTCCATGCTGCTGACATTCCCCCTGACACCATCACACTAGAGCCAATGCCTGCACCAACTCCCATGCTGAGTGTGCAATCCCACACTCCTGATACAGAGTCCACCAGGGTTCCTGCCCCTAGTGTCCAGAGCGGCGCAGGACACTCAGGATCACCACCACCTTCCAAGCGGAAGAGGAAGAGTGCTCGTCCGGCACAGGCTGATGCCCCAGACACGGCTACACAGTCCGGCCCGTCCAGGAAGCCCAGCTTCACGGATGACGAACTGAATGCACTTGTCGAGTATGTGTCCGGACATGACAACGAGATGGTCATTGTTGCAGGATCCAAGACCACACCTGCACAACGCCAGGCACACTGGCAGACCGTTGCGGACATCGTAAGTGCCCTTGGAATCGTGAGGCGCACAGCCAATGATTGCTATAAGCGCTGGAATGACCTAAAGCGCAGGGCAAAGAGTAAGCTGGCCTCAAGTCATGCCGCAACTCTAGTGACTGGAGGTGGGTCTCCAGTAGTAGACATGGAACTCACTCCACATGAGTCAGTCGCTGGGACCTACGTCACGGAGGAACAGATCCAAGGCGTGGGAGATCTGGCTGATTACGAGGCATTGTCCGGTGAGTGCACATGCATGTGTGTGTCATCCATGTGCATGGTGTGTGTGTGAGGGCTTCTGTTTGTGTGCCAGGTGAGAGTGTGTGCGCCTGAGTCGTATGGGTCAGCCATGTGCTTCATGCAATACTTCCTGCGCAGCTGCATTTGGCCATAGCAGTATCCCTTCTGCCAACAGTAGACATCTAGCCCAACTGCACGCCAGTTGCCCTTGAAGTGTCACCTTGCCACAACATAGTTGCTTATTTTTCACTGTTCATTCAGTCAGATTGTTTGCATTCCCCCACTTTTACTAGCCATGTCGCTGTCCACTAGTCACATGTCTGACATGGCTATGGTAAAGTGGAGTGACTTTGTTACCTGGATATCATTTGTACACACATGTCCCTGTGCAATTGGACCATTTCAGACTGGCAGCTCCAGGTGAAAAATCTGACCTGTTAGAATTAGAAAAGCAATTACATGCGGGAACTTGACTGAATAGGTGCTGCCCTCCTCTCCATCTTCACTCAATAGCAATGGTACATGCCATCTGTGTGATGGCATGTGTGTTTCACCTGGCAATCACAGGCCAATGTGTGATGCCACTGCCAGGCAGCATGCAGAAAATGTGTTCATCTTCCATCTTGGTGTCATCAGTGTGTGCCATTTGCCTGCACTTCATACGCAGTGAGGGTGCATGCATGGGAGGGTTTTAGTCATGTGGGACATGTGTCAATCAAGTACTGGTTCTCTTGCTTCTCAGCCCTCATTGTGTGCCATGGTGCTAATGCCTGTTTCCAATTCTTTGTTTTCATGTCTTTGCAGGGGAAGACGCACCTGATACTGCTGGGGTTGTGGAGATGGTGCAGACCCAGGAGGGGTCCGAGGGCCGACCAACCACCAGTGAGGGACGTGGTGTGGTGGTGGGGGAGAACCCACAAGTGCTGCAGGTCGTGCTCTCAAGGGGTGTCTCTGGCTGCACCTCCCCCGAGCTGTACTCAGGTGTTGATTCGGATGAGACCTACGTGCTGTCGCAGGTGAGTGTTCCAGGGAGGGATTCTGTTCTGTCTCACCCACCTGCACCAGGGTCAGAACCCTCCATGGGGATGTTAGTGTTGGCAGCTACGCCTTTGGTGGTTACGGATGCAGGGTCACACTCCGCGACATCTGATCCTGTTCCTGGGCCAGCAGATCAGAGGGGGAATGCAGTCCTGCAGCCTCAGGCAGTGCCGGCACAGCAAGGCGCAGTTTGCCTTGCCCCAGACGGGTGTGGTGCCCGCCGACGTGGTGGCCGTACGCCACCTGGCAATACCGCATGGGAGCAATCCATTTACGGTATGGCAACCCAACAGGCTGCATCATCCGAGATGATGGCTCAGGCCATGGATAGGGTGGCCACTTCCATTGTCCCCCCAGAAAGGCTGATGGAGCGACTAGAGCAGGCAACCGACTCCATCTGCCAGTCACACAGGGAGGACATGTTGGGGTCCAACAGGGACAGGCGGGCGGCACTGGCGACTCTGCAGGAGGCCATCTCCATTGAGTTCCAGGGCCACAGGGAAGCCCTGAGGCAGGAGCTCCTTCACCTCAGGACGACTCTTGTTGAGCTTGAGGCTTCAACACACCAAAGGACAGAACAGCAGCTGGAGCGTCTCACCCGTACGCTCTCAGCTGAGATGCAGGCAACGAGGGCGGAGGTCCGGGCATCCCGTGAGTTGTTGCATGGGGACCTCCGCACACTCATCCTCCAGAACCAGACCTACCACACCCGCATGCTTGCAGCCATGGAGGAGCAGACTAGGGCCTTGCGTGGGCTGCCTCCCATAGTGCAACCACCTCCGGATGCAGCTGCACAGGGTGATAATAGCGACACCAGTGATACTCCCACAATAGGGTAGCCGTGTGGGCCATGAGCCCATGGAGGTGTTTTATTTTCCCAGGATCCACGCAGGTGGGTTCTGGTGTGCATCCTGTCCTCGGACCTCCTGGGTGGCCTCCCCAACCCCCCCGGGCCCATCAATGGCCATTTTTGATTGTTTCTTATTTTTATTTTTATTTATTTTCTTCCCTATTTTTTTGGGACGATTTGTTGGCTTCCGTGGTTCCTGTGGGCATACGCTGCATTGTGGCTGGGCACATGCAGGCTTGTAATGTATTTGGTTCAGATGCTTGGGTTTGAGTCACACACACCCCTCCTGCTTCCCGTTTCCATGGGCTTGCAAAGGGTGTGCCCAAGTGACAGTGAATTACACAGTGACGTTGGACTCCCATGAGCTGTGTGGGCAGTCTGTAGTCAATACTGTGTATACATTCCTAGTGCATATTGCTGTTGTGTTGTACACTGCATGTTGCATTGATGTGTAACTCATCTTCTGTGTCTACCTCCCAATTTGCAGGTCCCTTCCTCATGTCTACACAAGGACCTCTAGTCTGGAGATGGGGTCCATGTTGGCAGCAGTGCACCTACAACTCTACAAGGCGCCAACACTGCACACTTGGTAGTGGTGGGAGTGCAGGCATTTCCAGGTGGTGAGACTACTAATATGTAACATTTGTGATGTCATGTTAATGGTAGTACGTGCTCAAGTATGTTGTTGGTCCGGCATTGCTGTGAGCATTTCAGGTGTTGCAGGTTTCTAATAGTGACACTAGTGTCATGTTGTGGGGATTACTTTGTTTACCTGCAAATAGCATGACATGGCACGGTGTGTCGTGTGGCGGTGCTGGGGTTGGGTTGGCTGACATGGCACTGTCCTCTTGTTGCATTTTGCAAGTGGGTATTCTTTTTAGCTGCTTGAATGTGTAACTCCACAAAACTGCATTGGTGGTGTCTGTGTGGGTAGGGATGCACACATTGTGACACTTCCAGTTTAACAATCTCAGGCTGATATGGTATTCACGGTTCATTCTCCAGACATTCAGGATCAGTGTCAGGTTGAGTCATCATTGATTGTCAGATGGAATGTGCCAGGGCAGTGTGCACTCCACAGGGGTGTGATTTCTATGTGAAGTAATTAGCCACTAGCTGTGTACGGGCTGCCTCCCCCGTGCCCTTTCCCCTCCCATGCGCAGCGGCTGTGCATGTGGTTGGGGATGTGGGGCCACCACCATGTCCACGGCCAGGCCCCGGCGTGTTGCAACGTTGTGCAGGACACATGCTGCCACTATGATCCTGCACACTACTGGGGGAGCGTATAACAGCTGGCCGCCAGAACGGTCAAGGGAGCGAAAGCGTGACTTTAGCACTCCGAATGTGCGCTCCACTATGCCCCGGGTGGTAATGTGGGCTGTGTTATATCTTACCTCGGGTGGCGTGGTGGGGTTCCGAATTGGCGTCATCATGTGGGGGCTGAGAGGGTAGGCACTGTCCCCTGTGGGGGTGGTGATTGGTATCATTGGTGGGGTTGTGACCTTGCTCAGTATCCAACATGCATGCATGTGCAGTGGCATACATACTCACCAAGCAGCCATGTATCGCCATGCCGCCCAGCTTCTAGGTCCCGGTTTAGGGTGGACATTCGGTAAATGAAGCTGTCGTGGGTGGACCCGGGATAGTTGGCATATACTGAGGTGATGATTCCCTTGGCATTACATGCTACCTGCACGTTGATGGAATGCCAGTGCTTGCGGTTCCTATAGATGTGCTCAGATGCCCTGGGGGGACGTAGAGCCACATGGGTGCAGTCGATGGCACCTAGCACTTTGGGGAATTGTGCCACACCGTAAAAATCCAGGGCGGCAGCATGCCTTTCTGCAGGTGTTCTGGGCAGGTATATGTGCCTGCGGACTGATGGGCGTGCAGTGATGATGTTCAAGACCTGGTGTAGGCAGCGTGACTGGGTGGCCTGTGACACCCCACCCACTATGGCACTTGTCCGCTGAAATGATCCAGTGGCTAAGAAGTGCAGTACATTGAGGACCTTCTCCAGGGGGCTGAGTGCTTGGGAGCACAGGGTGGGTGATGTGAGGTCATCCTCCCACTCACTCACCAGGTCCAGTATTATGTGTGGTGGAAACCTGTACCTCCCATACACCTGGTCATCAGGCATCCCGAAAAGGCTGGTTCTGGGTGTGAATATTCTGGCCCTGACTATCCTCCTCCTCCTCCTTTGGTAGCCCACTGCCACTGCTGCTAGGAACGGTATGTTCATCCTGGCGTCTGAGCTTGTTATTGTTAAAGTGCGCAAATGTATGCTTTGTGCGTGTTCTAGGCGAGCGTGTGACCCGCGCACCCCTGGAATCCAGTTCCCAGTCCAATAGCGTGTGGAAATTCCCACGCACCACGGGATACAGGTGCGCTGACGTACTTGCGTGTGTAAGTGCCCACGCACCCATGAAATACACGTACATAGGCCAATCGCGTGTACGCGCACTTTTGTCCAATTACACGCTGACGTGCAGTATTTCCACGTGTGCTCCGTCATCACGTGCTGAGTGGGGAACACCCGTGCGGGTCACGTCACAGACGCGCTTACGCGCTGAGGGCCTCTGGTCCATTAGAATCGCGTATGCGTGCTGACGCGCTTACGCGCTAAGGGCCTTTCCTCGGATTTCACGCTGACGTGCAGGATTTTCACGTGCCAAATCACTCCGTATCAAGCTGGCCACGCGAAAACACACGGAAGACCACGCTCCTGCCCAGAAGGCCGAGTTACTGCCCCCCAGTGCCCCGAGCAGCCTCCCACGTGCCATCTGCTGCTGCCTGCCTGCCTGCCTGCCTGCTGCCACCGTGCCCTGCCATTTGGTGCCTGCACATCAGCCATCTGCAGGGGTCCAGTTGCTGTGTCCACCCCTGCTGGAACTGAAGACTCCCGACTGGGATTACATCGCTCCACAGCCCAGCCCCAGGACCCAGTTGCCCACCCACACCTGCCTCTGGGGTTGCCATGTCGGGCACTTCCACATCTGGCACCAGTGGCAACCCCAGGCCAGAGGGGCAGAGGGGCACCAGCTTCACTGCCACCGAAGTTGGTGTCCTGGTGGAGCATGTCCTGGGGCAGTATGATGCCCTCTTTGGATCGTCCCGCGCCAGCAAGGAAGGACGGGAGAGGATCTGGGCCGACTGTGTGGTTGCCATCAACGCGGAGGGGGTGGCAACCCGCAACGTCCTGAAGATCAAGAAGCGATGGGAGGACTTGAGGTCCAGGACCCTTGTGAAGGCCCGGCGCCTCGTGGAGGGGGGCCGGGGCCGCATGAGTTCCATCCAGATGAGGGTTCTGGAACGCGTACGCCCAGCGCTCCACGCCCAGATCCTTGAGAGGGAGGCCCGTCTGGAGTTGAGCGGTAAGTGTCCAAGCATTACTGTGTGAGACAGGGCATGTTGCGGTGTGCTGGTTCTATGATACTTGCCTGTATGTGTGCCATAGGCCATGTATGCATGTATGTGTGCAGGGACATCATAGTAATGCATGTGCGACCAGTGATGTGTGACCCACATGGTTGTTGCATGTGTTCAAATGCCGCATGGGGAGCCCTATGCAGATTTTGAACATGAGAGCATGCCAGCCTCTGTACCTGGACATGGGTGGGGGTGAGGGATGGGTGCTGATGCCAGGTACATATATGGTAGCCATGTCTGTGTGCCTGACCTGCGTGTCTGTGACTTGTGCATGCCATGGATGCATGACACATGTGTGTGACAATGCACAGATTCAGTGAAGCAGCCAAATTACCCTTGTATCCGCTGTGTTTGGTGTGTTTGGGGCCAGATGGATATGACTGAGGTGAAGTGTGTGCATGTGATAGGCATGAGCCATGATGCATGTGAGTTACATATCATTGAATGTTTCAAGAGTCCATTGGACATGCATGGAAATGTCCATGGCATGCACCATGCCTGTTACTGTGTGTGTTTTGCCTGGACTGACCCATGTGTTGTGGAGGGACATGATGGAAGTGTACTTTGACAGTGGTGCTCATCTGCTATTGTTTCCTGTCTAGGGGACCATTGTACAGTACCCTGATGCTTGTGTTCTTTGTCTCCCTCTACGCAGCGGCTAGTGAAGAAGAGGGCGGAGACGGCGCTGTGGAGCAAGGCGGCGGGGATGCCCCCACGGCTGCAGCGGAAGGGGTGGGTGAGCCCCCACAGGGGCCTGTTACGGTGGGAGACGGTGAGGAGCCATCCAGGTTGGTGGTTTGCACAGAGGAGGAGGAGGCCGCCACTGGGGCACACATGGGGCCTGGTGGGGGCATCCCTGCTGGTGCAAGTGGTGCAGTCCAGGGCCAGGGGCAGGAGGCAGCACAGGTCACCGTGGAGGGGCCTGTGCATGTCGCTGTCCCTGACCCTGTGAGTGCACCACCATGCACCAGCAGGGATGCCCCGTCCCAGGCCCGTCCGCAGGTAGAGGGGATGTCCATGTCACCTGACTCCCCTCCACCTGCGGACGTGGGAACCCCTGGCCGTGTGGAGAAGGTCCTGATTGGGGTCGCGATGCGCACGGCTGTGATTCGTGATGCCGTGCATACTTCCCGGGAGGAGCACGCACGTCATCACGAAGTGCACCGTGCCGACGTGGCCCAATTGGGATCGGCCATGTTCGGGGGTTTGCTGCATGTGTTGGCCAATCTGGCGGCCCTCTCCTCCTCTGTGCAGGCTATACACCAGTCGTTCTCCTTGCCGTCTTCCGGCCCAGATGCCACCAGGGCCCCCTGTGGACCTGCCCCGACCAATGCAGCCAGCTCGGTGGGGATCCCATCCCTGCCACAGTTGGGAGTCGGAGGTCCAGCAGGGGTGGACAACACAGCAACTGAACCCCAGCAGATGGAAGATGTGACAGCATCATCGGGCAGGGCACGTGCACGACGGCGTCGGTGGTTTCCATCAGCCTGGATGCCGTCGTGCTGGCAGAGGCAGTGGCGTCGGAGGCAGCAGCAGGCTCGACGTGGGAGGCATCATGGCTCGGGGCCATCAAGATCAGAGGGGCAGGCATCGGCCGGAGGGCAGGGCAACCCTGGGATGGTGGTGTCTTCCGTGTGGGAGCAGTTGGTCCAGCGGATAGGTGCGGAGCGGCAGCGGGCGGAAGAGGAGCGGCTCACCATGGTCAGGGCGGAGTTCTCCATGCGTCGGGCGTTGAGGCGGGCTGAGTGCCTCGAGGAAGCTCGCAGGGAGTTTGAGCTGAACATGGGGTTATCCCTGCGAGACCTCGGGGCCAGGACAGAGTCCCGCCTCCAGGACATCGACATGGAGTTCGATGATGCCCTGGCCAGCAACATCACCGAGTGAGCCGCAGGACTTGCCCGCTGCCTTTGTATATAGTTATTTAGTTAGTTAGTGTTATGTTTTCCTTTATTCATTTTTATTTTTTTGGACCGCTCGGACAATGGCCACTTTTTTGTAGATATTTTTTTCATTAGGTAGTAGTAGGTTTCATTTATGGTGTTGGGCTCATGGACCCTGGAATATTTGTGTATATAGTTTGCTTTTTGAAGAAACATTTTTTTTATTGATTATTGTGTTCACCATGAGGAAATGGTTTTTCATTATTTTCCTTCCACATGACATTGCTTTGGACAACATTTGTTTTTGGATTACTTTGTTTTTTTTATTTTTACATTTGTTCTCGGACATGGACCATTTATTTTGTTATCCCCATTGTTGTATGTTTGATTTGTTTACTTATTTTTCATCTTTAATACATGTTTTTTTAACTTTCACTTGTGGTATTTTCTCATTGGTTTCATACATGTCATGATATGGGTTTTGACATTCACTTGCACCCGTTGTGTATGTGTGTGTGACGGACATGTGTTCATTTATGCCATTGGGGTTGTATCATGTAATTGCATTCACTATGTGGGTGGATGCAATCCTTGCCTGGGTGTTTGTGCTGGGTATGCTGCCCATTACTGCCATGATTGAGTATCGTCAGGACCTGGGGGCAGGGGGACATGTGTGGGTGCCTGGTGGAGGATGCCCCTGCACTGCTGGGGGGTGGGGGTGGTGGGAGACATGAGTGGGGGCCTGGTGGAGGCTGCCCATGGTGGCAGGGGTGTGGGGGTGGTGGGAGACATGAGTGGGGGCCTGGTGGAGGCTGCCCCTGGATGGTGGGGGGGTGGGGGTGGTGGGAGACATGAGTGGGGGCCTGGTGGAGGGTGCCCCTGGTGACTGGGGGGGTGGGGGTGGTGGGAGACATGAGTGGGGGCCTGGTGGAGGGTGCCCCTGGATGGTGGGGGGTGGGGGTGGTGGGAGACATGAGTGGGGGCCTGGTGGAGGGTGCCCCTGGTGACTGGGGGGGTGGGGGTGGTGGGAGACATGAGTGGGGGCCTGGTGGAGGCTGCCCCTGCACTGCTGGGGGGTGGGGGTGGTGGGAGACATGAGTGGGGGCCTGGTGGAGGGTGCCCCTGGATGGTGGGGGGTGGGGGTGGTGGGAGACATGAGCAGGTGTGCAGGGTAGTCCCCTGTTTTGTGGGCTGCCTGCAGGGGCCGTCGAGGGTGTACAGGGAACACCTGTGAGGACCCACCCAGCCTAATCGCGTGTGTAACTTCCCACGCACCCCTGTAATACACGTACCAAGCCAAATCGCGTGTGATAATTCCCGCGCACCCCTGAAATACACGCGCCCAGGCTATTCGCGTGTGGAAATTCCCGCGCACCCCTGAAATACACGTACCCTGCTGAAATCGCGTGTTAAACTTCCCGCGCACCCCTGAAATACACGCGCCCAGGCTATTCGCGTGTGGAACTTCCCGCGCACCCCTGAAATACACGCGCCCAGGCTATTCGCGTGTGGAACTTCCCGCGCACCCCTGAAATACACGCGCCCAGGCTATTCGCGTGTGGAACTTCCCGCGCATCCCTGAAATACACGCGCCCGGGCTATTCGCGTGTGGAACTTCCTGCGCACCCCTGAAATACACGTACCCTGCTGTAATCGCGTGTGGGACTTCCCGCGCACCCCTGAAATACACGCGCCCAGGCTATTCGCGTGTGGAACTTGCCGCGCACCCCTGAAATACACGTACCCTGCTGTAATCGCGTGTGGGACTTCCCGCGCACCCCTGAAATACACGCGCCCAGGCTATTCGCGTGTGGAACTTCCCGCGCACCCCTGAAATACACGCGCCCAGGCTATTCGCGTGTGGAACTTCCCGCGCACCCCTGAAATACACGCGCCCAGGCTATTCGCGTGTGGAACTTCCCGCGCACCCCTGAAATACACGCGCCCAGGCTATTCGCGTGTGGAACTTCCCGCGCACCCCTGAAATACACGTACCCTGCTGTAATCGTGTGTGGGACTTCCCGCGCACCCCTGAAATACACACGCCCAGGCTATTCGCGTGTGGAACTTCCCGCGCACCCCTGAAATACACACGCCCAGGCTATTCGCGTGTGGAACTTCCCGCGCACCCCTGAAATACACGCGCCCAGGCTATTCGCGTGTGGAACTTCCCGCGCACCCCTGAAATACACGTGCCCTGCTGTAATCGCGTGTGGGACTTCCCGCGCACCCCTGAAATACACATACCGTGATGGAATCGCGTGTGGAACTTCCCGCGCACCCCTGAAATACACCTACCCTGATGGAATCGCGTGTGGAACTTCCCGCGCACCCCTGAAATCCACGTACCCGGCCAAATCGCGTGTGAGACTTCCCGCGCACCCCGGTATACACGCACACGTATTTTTTGTCAGCATGTCCATGTTTGTGGGTACCCCTTTGCACGTCATTTGTCCTGGAGGGCCACAGTATAGGACATTCATCATGGCAGTATATGGGTGCTATTTGTTGGCGCACCTTTTGGCGCACATTTCTTACAGCCGCAGAGACGCTACCGCCTGCTTTCTTGTGGCGGTCGTGTTTGTGCCTGTGCGCTGGTTTGAGCGTGCGCTTTTTTGCCCTATTCTATTCCATGAATACGTGTTGTAGGCGAGCGTGTGGGCGTTCCGCGCACTTGTGCCCTGTACTTCCCCCGTGACGCCCACGTTTTTGCAAGTTGTTCCCCATTCCGAGTGTTACGCCCGTGTTCCGCCTACTTTTGTTGCGTGCGCCGCGCTATGTGCGAATTTCGCTGTGGCCTGTGCGATTTTCGCTGTGACCTGGCGCACGCTGTTAGATGGCCTGTGCGCCAACGTGCGCGGCGCACTTTTTATCGCACATCCGCTGGTTTTCTCGCACAGACTTCCATGAATCGACGTGCGCTGCTTTTCGTGCGATTTTCGCACTTGCACTGCGATTTTCGCTATTCCACTGCGATTCGCACGTTTTTGCCCACTTGCGCCGTGCTAATTATTCCATGAATCGGCCTGTAAATGTTTTGCCACGGATCACACCCTTTGGTGAAGTAGCAAAGCCAGAATTTGAGCCTAGCCTGAAATGCAGGTACTTGACCACTCATCTCAGGTCAAGTTGGTACAACTGTGTGTTGAACTTTGGTTTTCAATACCTAAAATAATAATTAATTGTAGTACAGATTACTTTACAAATGCACAAGTCACGTGATAACCAACCTGGCACGGTATATATACATCATTGTAGAAATATGTTTGTGAAAAAGAGTAATGGGGTCATTTTATTTTGAATCCTAAATTACATGGAGGGGACCACTGTTTTCACTTGTTTGAAAATGGGCCCCTCCAGGCAATTTTTATTGTTTCCAACAAGTGCTGGAAAAATAAATAGAACAACACAGTCAAACTCGCCTTTGCTCTTCACTTTTCCACTGCATTTCTGGAAAAGTGTAAATCCCTACCATTATTAATGTTTTGTGGGAGACATCTACAATGGATTCTTTTGCAATATGCCTGCTTTTACCAGGTGTAAAAGTCAGGCAGATTCCATAGGAATCCGTTGGTTTTCCTTCAGCATAAAAATACATGCTCGTGGAAAACCAATCAGATTTGGCAGGAGGGCCTGTAAGAACAGGCTGGCAAGTTAAATCTGCTCTTTATTCCAACTTCACCTGCCAACTCATACAAAATCCTGCAGCACAAAAAATGTCGTGGTAAATGCTTTTAGCGTCAATTCTTTGCACTCCAATTGACTTGGAAAATGACCCCCCCATGACTGTAGATTTATTTTGCCTATCCTTAATATAAGTCTACAAGCTCCAGCATGCAAATTAACTTGCAAAAATCTTTTACAGTCACAAAGTGAAATGAAAAGCAAGACAAGGTCATTGTTTCACACAGCTTGTTATGTACCCCCATAATTTCTAGTCGCCCAACAATCAGAATTAAATAGCTTATTACAATCTGATATAATTTAAAGGAAAGAATCGCACCAGAAATCGTCACTGCCAGTTACCTTTTCCAATCTCTAATCACTTCCTGTTGTAAATAATATGCTACTGGGATCGTTAAAATGATAAAGGCCTCACTGGGAGGGCTTGTGCAGACCTGGCTGTTTGTCTTTGATGGGAGAGAATCAGAGCAAGGGGTCCCCATGTGCATTTTTCCCTTGTCCAACTGTTAACTCCACCTCTGATTGCACTCCACAGGAAATATTTAATGACCTCTTTTTAGGTTTAAAAAATGTGCACCTTTTACACTTTTCCAGCAACATTATAGGAAAGCTCTTCTCTTGTGTTATGTGAGTTTGTGGGACCACTCCTCCCTTCCCGCTCTCCCCCACCCACCACCCTGTAACTGGTTGGATCCCACAGTAAATAATGTCAATTTCCGGCATTGCCTAAACACCCAGCATCCACCAGTTACATTATACTTTCCAAACAAGACCCACAACATGCAATGATGACTAACTTTTTGCTTACAAACTCTGTTAATAGTTACTCAAACAGTATGAGATTATCAAGTCAGTAATTATCAGTTCCAATCATGAAATGTTCTCACAGGGCTGGCTAGGCATCCATACAGGCAAACATACATTTAATTTAGGTAAGAACCCCACTGGTAAGTATGCATGAGAAGAACATCTGAAGCTTGTCCATACTTGCCATCCTACCTATGACATGTTCAGGTAGGGACTTGCTGGCACAATCCAGTGAGGTGCAGCTTGATTCCCTAGGCATAGTAAACAAGCACCCACTTCTGGAAATATACACTTTCACTAAGGGAGATAAACTCAAATCAACATGCATTTACAAAGCCAACAGCTTGGGATTTTGAGTAGGTATGGGATAGGCATGCACCTGGTCATAATATGGGAACATCTGGAAAATGGTGCAAGTAGCTGGGCAAATGATGTCATTGACTGGAATATGTGTGTCTAATACCTATACGCAAGCCAAAACCGTTCACCTGGTGATTGCTTGTTTTAGACTGGACTCCAGGAACAGATGCAAAGACACACACATTGCTTATAAATCAACTGGCTGAAGACACACTTTGTTAAGAGATTTTTATTACAACATGAACTCATTTACAGAACCAATTGGGTCATTAAACACACACAAGATTGCTTAGATATAACACTGGCAGGCCCTGCACAGCAGAATGTTTGGTGCTATTTTGTGATAGAGCTTGCTCAAAGAGTTCCCAAGAGGGTGTGTTTCGGCTGGGAGGGGCAGGACATTTGTGACAATGCTACAGGGATTAACATGGCAATGGGTAGTTAATGGGAGGGCAAATTACGGTGGGCAAATTACCAAGCATGCCCATCCAATATGTGTCCCTCTTCTCATCTCATCTCCATCCTATCTATTTTCAAATGTACAAGTTCTGGCTTACCTAATAGCCAAGACTAAAAAAGGATGGTTTTAAGTCTCTGAATCAATCATAACCACTGATTGCTCTGGTCAGCCTTCACTACTATTGTTTGCAGACCAGCCTGGCCCTGCCACTTATGTGAGTAGCCCTGCCCAAACTGCTAGACCACAAGGCCTAAGAATGCCTGCAGTGGCTTGTGCTCCAGTGCAGAGGGCACATGGCTGAGCAATCGTGATTGAACTGCACTGTTTGGTGGCAGAACCAAGACACCAATGGCTTGTCCCCTTCTGTAATGGCCCAGATGTACTAATGAACTATGGTATGGAAGGATGGCTAGTGCAATGGCAGTGGTAATGTTTAATTCAAAGCCTTGCAACTATCACTTTTTGATGTTATCACTTTCTTCCCTCTAGAATTAAATCTTTCTTACAAGCAACCTTATTTGTTCTCTTATATTTAAGCAACTAATGCAGCACGATATATAATTTGTAAGGGCCCTCAGTCGATTGATACATCTGCTGCAGAAATATGTGTGCAAGCAACATCACCTGTCATTTATTGTTTGACACAGTTAACCATTTTATCAAGCATGATGGGAATACCTGTTAATTGCCCACACAAAATAAAGGTAGCTTAAATTACGGAAATTGACTTTTGATTTTAGGCTTGAATGAAATCTACCTTGTAACTGAGAGGTGGGAATGTAAGTAGGATTAACAATGCAGTTAAAAAAAATCAACACAGGAATTTGCTTGTAGTTTTAGGCTGCTTGCTTGAGCAAGTGTGCTACCGTGCTTAGAGGTGTGAATACTTTTATGCTTTGATATCTGTGCAGCATAAATCATTGTCTAAGGCAAGAAACCAAATCCTGATAGTGCGGTCCAGCCCCTCAGAATGCCAATCGATCTGAAGTTGCTGCCAGTCATTTAGAGTGATATTCTTCCTGCCTGCAAGCCCCCTCCAAGTGGTGGTTAACACCAATTATCAAGGCCTCCTTTCTAGTGGGGCCAGAGGGTGGTCTTGGGTGGGTCTGCCCCTCCTTTCTCCCTGCTGGAGCCGGGCCTGCTGCTAACGCTCCCCATCCCTTCCAATCTCAATGTGCCCCATCTCCCTACATCGACCTTCAGTTATTACCACATGGGTGGAAAGTTAAAGACAAACACTGTGCTCATGTTGCTTCCTAATCTCACTCCCATATATTTAAACTCTTCATCACAGAGCATAGAGGGGAAGCTGTGTAACATATCTTGCGTCTCACGTATATCTGGTGTCAGTGCTAAAAGAAGTGACTTATCCATATTTTATGTTTTATTTTTTTATTTAGTATTACACAGTTAAATGAATAACTTTTAATACATTAGTCATCATTGCAGAAATAACATTTTCAAATTATCATCAACCCTTAAAAAAACTGTTATTATTTCATATATCTCTTTCCATAGTTTGGTACAGAAAATGATGCATCCCTCATGGTTGCCAGACAAGAAGGTGTCCCAGAGTTCGTCCGAACTAGCACACGAATCAAGTCCCCAAGCTCTAGTTGCTTTTAGCCACAGTGCTGTCATTGCACAGCATTCAAAAAGAAGATGCCGAACAGGTTCTGTTAGAGTTCACCACAGAACCAGCAATATATGTATTCTCTGGCCATTTTGTGCCAGCCCCCAGTGATCTCAAAAGTTTGGCTGCATTAAATCTGAGACGCATCTAATCCCAGACAAAGTGGTTGCCTATACAGTTCTGGATGTAAGAGGGAACCAACTGTCTTTCCGTGATGTATGGAAAAAACATTTGGCAGTGGATTTCGAGGCCAAGTAGACAGTTAGCTGCTCATGACTAAAGGCCTCCAGGTGTGCCCTCATAGATATTTTAAATTGACTAAGATTCATTTCTAAGGGATCACCCAGGCTCTCCTGATCCATGTATCAGATAATCGCTTGAGGGTTCCCATGGTGGAAGCCTTCATGGAATCAGGTTTGGTAGAGAGCGCATCAGACAGCAACCCCGTGAGGGTGTTACACGGGGCATGCACAAGCTTCCAGGACAGAGAGGGACAGGACAATATAATTTGTTCTCTTATCGAAAGTAGACCCAACTCTAGATAAACCATTTTAGCATACGCGTAATATGGTAGTCTTAGAATCCTTTAAGGGTATTCGATTAAATTCTAGAAACAGCCTCCAAGGAACCCCGCACCCGTACCTCAGCAGCATAACTAATAAGGGGAGCAATTTTCGTAGAGTTGATTTTGACTAAAGAACCTACAGAATAACCCCCTCCGTTGGAGGTGAAAGAGCATATGGCCCCAGATGATTGAGCACAATGGACCTTAAGTTTGTTCAGTTGGGGTGTCCTCGCAATTTTTGCATCAAAAACAATGCCCATATTGATGTATTGGGTGACGACTTCAATATGGACACCCATAAGTTTCCAGGTGGCTCGGGCTGCTCATTTGCATGAAGGTTCAAACACTGTGATCTTTCAGGGAGTTTTCTGTCAAAAAAGAGTGGTGTTTGTCCAATGCTATTTGTAGACCACGTGGGGTGAGATCAAGGATGATGATATCGTCAGCGTAGTCCATCCATTGCACCACTTGATCCCCTAGTTTAGGTGGAATGCAGTTTGGGCAGTCAAAGCTTTCCCCATATCTGATAGATGAAAATTGAACAGCAGGGGAGCCAAGGTACACCCCTGCTTACCCCTGCTTGAGGCCTAGTTTGTAATGAATCCAGCACGATGTTCCCCTCTTGCCCTCCAGCCGCACTCTGACCCGGGTCTCATCAAGTAACATCATGATCATTTTTAGAAGACCTGGTGGAATCCCCTAATTCGTCAGCTTCCCCCACAGCCCAGCATGATCCACAGTGTTGAATGCAGCACTATAATTGACAAATACTGCATATACAGATCTACTGCGGATCCGCCATGATTGCTGAATAATGGCTGTGAGAGCTAGTGCATTGACAGAAGTGGAGCAGCCTTTTCTGAATCCAGTTTGATTCCATGAGATTATATTTGCTGCCTCTGACCAACTAGTTAGTTCTTCAAGAAGTACCCTGGCAAAGATCTTCAAGGGAACGTCCAACATCGCCAAGAGTCGATAGTTGCAAGGATCGGCATGTGAACCCATCTTCAGCACCTGGCCTAAGATACTGTCATGCCAGGATTGAGGGAATGTTTGAGTAACAGCGGTGGAGCAGAAGAGATGGTGAAGAACGTTAGCCCATAGTCCAATGTCTGTTTTAATCAGCAAGTTACAAAGACCATCGGGTCTGGGGTCCTAGATGACTTACTGATATTAATTAGTCTGGTGATTTCCTCCTTGCCTTTTTAAACTGCCAGACACCAGACTAGTGGGAGATGTTAGTTGGTCCCAAATTGATACCTCCTAACGTATCAGTTATGAAATTGACCCAGTCAGACTCAGAGACTCCATTAATATTGGAACAGGTCTTATTTCTTCTGTTTACAATCTGCCAGAATTTTTGGGATTCATGGGTTAAGGTGGTGGAAACCAGTTCTCTCCACTTCTGACATTCTCTGAACTGTCGATGGAGTCTTAGCCATTGGGTGTAATTTGTCCTGATAGTTCACCTGCAGGTAGCGTATTCGGCTTGGTCCGATACACAGAAAAATACGCTACAAAGCTCTTTTTGGGTGGATCTTTTTTTGTACCTGATCATCTTTTCGTAACCATGTCTGTGAATCTTGTTCGAGCCAGTGGCCTGGCGCTTGTTTCCCATGGTGTGAGGGAAGATGCTCTTATTTATGGATGGTACGCACTCTTCATATGTTGCCATTACACAGTGGCCCAAATGGTCATCTCTGGCAAGTGTGGAAACGGGTTACAGATGAGCTGAAGTTTTCCAAGACCCTAGTAGCGGTGGCCGAGTCAGCCTCTATTTTAGTGGAGATCCATACTACACAAGTCAGAGCACTGTTAATCGAAACAGAACTTGTGGTTCGATCTTCAAAGTTGTGCTTCTCTATGTCAAGGCTCAATACAATTGGCAAGTGGTTGCTTTCAGGACATTGGATTATGGCCATGTCCATAATCAGAGAGAGGTAGACCTAGTGAACTGCGTAGGGCAATCCGAGGGGCGGGCTCCATTCAGCATGACAAACCCCCTAGAGTAGAGCAGAGTCGCCCAATCAATGTCACATGGACAAGTGCGATCTAGACTGCCTTCGGCGCCCAGACCTGAGCGATGGAGATCATTTGCCTCAGCCTCCAGATTGAAGTTGCTGGGGATGTGAGAATGTAAGTCTTCAATCAGAATGATAAGGCAGTTAGCGGTCACAGAGACAAGCCAGCTTTCAAAGTCCATAAAGTCTGCTGCATGGGGTAGGGCATATGGAGGATCATAGATGGTAACTAGGATCATTTATTTAATTATGGAGGCTCCGTTATAGGTCATTCTACCTATCAGGATATTCAGAGAATTTCAGTGAACCTCTGTGAGTGAAAGTGGCTTTTTTACACCCAGCAGTAAGCTACCCTTTGGTCTGTCCATATTCCCCTTAACGGTGTGCTTTTGGATAGTGGCCCACCCATCTAGGACAAGGGGATCAATGAGTCAAGTCTCCTGTAGTGCAATTATGCCAAAACAATCAATGTGATTTAGCAAGCCGTCTTGTTCATAGAGATGCAGGTGACCCCTGGTGTTCCAACTAAGAAAAAGAAAGGTGGTGTTAGGGACCCAACAAATGCTACTGTTGTGCCAACCAAGCCATCCATTCCCAATGGTTGTCATCATAGGAATGTCTGGGCCCGCCACCCTTCGGTCCCTTAGGGTCTAAGCAAGAACTCCCATGAGCAGATGTTTGAGATGTAAATGTTCGGGGTGGGACGGAGGGTAGATGGTCATAATCCCAAGCATCCGGCACAAGCATGCAGGATCCATCACAATTTGCCAAATTAGGAACTTTGTTGCAGAGCAAGACAAAACATTTGTAGCCAGCTCGAAAGAAGAGCTGGGTATGATCAGCAACATAGTCAGCCAATCCATCTGGAAAGAAGGGGATCAGGTAATATTATCCCCACCAAAAATATATCGTATATATGGTCGTCGGGAACGGCCATAGGTGATATTTTTAGTGGGATAATATTTGGGTTTTTTGGGAGCGCGGGTTGCGGGGGTGTCCCCTGCTCCTTTTCAAATAATACGGGGGTTACGAGGGTGTCCCCCACAGGTTCCATGCTTTATTATTGCTGCAAAAATATGGCGATATTTATGTATGGTGATATTTTTGCGTGGATATTAACACATGGAACCGAAAGGAGTACACCAAAGAAGTGACAAATTGAGCTTCTTCACATTGGAGCACATTTTTAATATCATCAGCCCGGATAATACGTAGCAGGATGATAGAATGGAACAGCTCCAAAACCTGCCCCCAATTTAAGCAGTCGTGAGGGTCCGGTCCCAGTCGCACGCAGAGGTAGCACCTACTCCTACCTCCCCCAAGGGGTTTCTTGGCGCCTGCGATATCAGTTACACAGGGCTGCTGCAACCTCCATGGGGAAAGAGGGTTATGGTCTGTGGGTTGGCTGGGCAAGGGGATGTAGGGATGTAGAGGGTTAGGTAGAGGTAATGGATAGGAAGAGGGATTTTGGGAAAGCTGCTCTTTGCTCCTCCGGTTCTGTTGTTGTGCGCCTCATACATGCTATGTCATGCATTCATACATTCTGTGCCTACGGCAGTGCTCATCCCACCTACACACACTCCTCATACAGTATTGCATTCCTGTGCATGGCCCAGTCGCTTACTAGGCAGTGCCTGAGCCCAGTTCTGTCACCAGACTCTTCTGCTCCCAGTCAACTCCCTCGATTTGCTTGCATGTACCCAAAACCTAACCATTAGATGCAAACGCATATCAACATTACAGTAGTTACACGTAGTTACACATGCATCACACATGCCTTAGAAAATGCCTTAGTGTATGCACTTGTCTTTGTCTGGCTGTCCTTGTCTTGCGGGCGGCCCAGTGCGAAGCGTAAATTGGTGCTGACTGCGTGCGCCAAACCAGTATCATAGAACTGCAGAAAAGAACAGGATTAGGCAGTGCAAACGCTCCTCTGAGCTGCTCTCACGTGCGTTATGTGAAGGGTTAACTTGTCATGCGCTGACGCATTCAGAGTCAGTAAACACATTCCTCTTAGTTTGCGGTACTCCCCATGCACTCAGCTGGTTAATTTTCCCACATGCGGTTAGTTCCCTCTGCAAGTATCAAGCGATTTAATGATTGGTGCCTGAATGGCGGAATCAGGTGGGCTCAGACCCGCTAGAGGTTTGCCTGGGAGACAGCTTCTCTGGATACGTCTGCTCTGTCTGGATTCTTGAGAATGGATGGCTCTTGCTGCGCACACATGTGTGCTTGTGAGGGCGTAGCCCAGGAGGCTCCCGATGCTCGTGGAGCTTTGGTGGGCTCCTGGGAAGTGCAGTTCCTGAAGGAATGTTCCTGTGTCCCTCCTCTGGGGATGCATGTGTCCTTGTGTGCTGTTTGCCCTGCCTCAGCACTGAGCAGCTGCATGAGGGACAGATATTGCATCTGCTGCGAATGGCAGGCAGTTTGTGTTTTCCTGCCTGTGTCTTTCTGGCATTTGACTTGTTTTGGCTAGCATGCAGCCCACACCTCACTCTCTCACTCTCACAATGACATGCTTGTGTGCCTCCAGCCCGCTGTTTCCTGACATTGAGTTCCTTCCGGAAGAGGCTTCTAATTTGAAGGGCCTTCTCCAGATTAACAGACGACTGGCCGCAGTCGGGCAGTAAGGATCGATCCTCTATGGAGTGTATATTGGCTCGGGCCTCGATGGTAATGGCGGTGGTGTCATTGGATACAGCCACTCTAGAGCAAGCCTTGGGATGGGCCTCAGTGGAAGAGGTAGTAATGACCTTGGGTCCAGAGATGCTAAGCACGCTGATGGTAGCAATGGCATGGCTTCAGCGATATTGAACAAATGTTTCAGGTTACAAGCAAAATAGCTGTTCACAACACGAACGCTCGGCAATCGAACCGGAGTTTAGACGCGTATCGCTACCTTTGAAAACTGCATGCTACATACCAAGAGATTTCATTGGAAGCAGCCACTCTCAACTTCGACATTAGACAACCAGACCTCCTTACACTATTCATGTGAATCAGGCTGCCCAAGTACCCGTGTATAACTAAACAAATACCATCAGTCCAACTGATATTTTTTTCCTTTTTTTTTTACTACTTTCAATTCAATAAAAACCCCTGAAGATCCACCACACACCAGACGGTGAAATACGTGTTGGGTTCAAGACGAAAGGGTACATGAATTTGCACTTTTTTGAGTTTAACCAAATTCTGTGATGCAACAGTGTTTAGCAACAACTTTGACTTTGGATGGAACCAAAACCAAAACTGTGAAGTAACAGTATCTATATTGTAAACGAATTTGCACCTTTTTGGCATAGTTAAATCCTGTGATGCAACAGTGTTTGTTTTGCTTGCAATTTACAATTTAAATCATTTCCTGTTTGGAATAAAACCAAGGCTAAGACCACAGAAAATGAATTTGGCCCAATTCATTTAGCAAAAGACCTGGAAACCAGTATGTGGAATATTTTTTCTTGCTGACTGAGAATACAGTCTTGTTCTTTGCAGAGCGCGAAACTCCTCAAGGTCTAAACAGGCAAGCATGTACATTCATTTCCCTTTACAGTCTAAAGGTAATAGACTTTAGTTTCGCTGCTCTGCATCTATTTCATATGGACACATTGAGGAGCGCAGGAATCAGCCAAAGACTGTTCTAATTAAATAAATGTTTCAGGTTGTGGACAGGGTCCAAGTCCTGTTGACGCTTATTTGTATTTGCATATATTTTATTTGTATAGCGCATCCGGGCCCGTGGGCATCTGAGCGCATAAAGTAGTTGAAGTGGTTACATACATTACAATAATTAACAGTTCTTAGTGGTACATGCGTACAGAAGCAATGCAAATTTACATGTAGGTATATACAGTTATATAGTAATGCAATTACTAATTTACAGAAATGCAATAAACATAAAATATATACAGTAGTACAGTTGCATATTTTCCAACAAGGGCATACCTATGTTATTGGAGTATGAAATGCAGCAAGGGAGTTATGTGTGAGCAGCAGCTAAATCCTGGTCAGAGAGACAATTCTTGACTTTGTGCTTGAAGGAATAAAAGGAAGGCACAGCTCTCAGTGCGGTAGGCAAGGTGTTCCATAACTTAGCTGCCAAGGCTGGGAAGCTGGCCCCACCTGCTTTTTGCAACTTAAATCTGGGTATGCGCAGCAAGTGGATTTGGGTGGATCTCAAAGGTTGTGTAGAGGTGTGAGCCAGGAAGCTGTTTGATAGGTATTCAGGTGCACAGTTAGCTTGGCACTTATGAGTCAAGGTAAGTGTTTTCAGTGCTATTCTTTGGTCAATAGGGAGCCAGCGCAGGTTGCGTCTGGTGTCAGATATATGTGATTTCCTGGGGATGTTAAGGGCAGCCCTAATGGCGTTGTTTTGAGTTACCTGTAGTTTATTGTTGTTCCTGAGGCTAGTACCAAGATAAAGAACATTACAATAGTCAATCTTAGAGATTATAAGGGTTCTAGCGAGGGTAATGCAGTTAGTGGTAGAGAGGAAGGGTCTGCAGGCTGTTATAAGTTTGCAAGTATAAGCCGCTGCTGAGGCCACAGCATTAGTTTGTCTGTTGAAAGATAAGGTGGAATCAAGATAGATACCCAGGGTTTTGGTATAATTGGACACATTAATGGTGTTCGCATCGATACTGAATGCCTTGAAGGGTGGGTCTAATTTGTTCAGTCTAAAGCGAGAGCCAAGAATAAGTAGCTCTGTTTTTTCGTCGTTCATACAAAGCCCATGGTGGGCCATCTAAGCCTGGATAATCGCATAGACCTTGTTGAGCGCAATTGAGTCAGATACATGGTCACCTGAGATAGGGATGAGTATAAGGGTATCTGTAATGCTCACCTGATTCTCGTAGAGGCGCCGGTCTTGACTGGGCGACTACCGTATCTTCAAAAGTGATGTGTAGCACCCGGTTGGCTCTTTGGGCTGGACCTCTGTGCACTGTATGCCTGACTCGAAGAGTAAGATGTCTGCAGATAGAAAATATGGGATTAATGAACTGGGGTTATTGGGGTGTCCCTATCTCTTTCCTTTTCTCCTCTCCTGTAGAACCCCAAAGGTTAACGCTCTCACCTTAGGTAAGTGAACGCCGAGCTCTCCATCTGCCTCGGGGCAGGGTTCTGTAACCAGTTTCTTCACTGGATAGGTAGCGCAGGCCACTTGACTTCAGAGGACTGCTGTCCGTTGTTTACTTCACGAACGGTGAGTTCCGAATATTTCAAATGTCTTTAAAAGTCTTTTGTAATGCTGTCTCTTATTTTGCAGGGTTCCGGCGATGGCGGTTGACTGGCTGAAGTGAGTTGAGGATGGACCCGTATGCAGAATAGAAGCGCCTGGAAACGCGTAAGTAACCGCTTGTTGCTTGCTTCACGATGCGCACTAACTGTCCTTTTATTTTGCAGGTACCAGTTCGGAGCTGCTGAAGGATGCCGGAATGCCCACTGAGTTCGGCGTGGATGGAGTAATGGCACGTGAGTATTTAACGTTACCCAATGTCTTTAAACGCACCTTCTTTTGTCTTACAGATGCGGGATGCAGCGCCGAAGGCCTCCGGAGCGTGCGAAGAGTTGGTCAGCTTTTGTCTTTCAGATGCCGGAATGCAGTGCGATAACCTCCGGAGCGCGTGAAGAGTAGGTAAGCCTTTGTCTTTCAGATGCAGGAATGCTGCGCGAGGCGTTGATGACAGCCGATGGACCAGGTAAGAGATGCGCTGTCACTGAAGACCGTAGTGCTAACCTGTTCTTTCTTGTCTTTATAGATGTTGCTGAAGACTGGATTCAGGATGGTAAGCCTTTTTCCTTTAGGCCCAGGATCAAATGCAGAAGACACGATGAGCGTTCTGCTGCAGAGGATGCAGAATAACGCAAAGCAAGATTCATCCATCGGGTGTGGTTTAAATAGCCTCCTGTAGTGCTTAGCTGTCTCCTTCCACAGCCACGCCTAGGTAAGAAAAGAGTTCCTGCTTTCCAGAAGAGTTCCAGTGTTCTGAACCTAGGGAGTGGCTCCTGCCCCACCCAACAGGAAAAGTAGTCCCAAACAGAAGAGGATCAGGGGTTCAACTGGCAGGTAAGTAAGCAGCATGGTCTGCTGCAGGTAAGTCCACCCAAGCATTATGAGCCCGGCGCTTGCAGCGATGGGACTGGGCATATTTATGAGCCTGGTGCCACTGGCGCCAGAACAGGGTCCAAAAGGTCCCAATTGGGACTGGCTGGCACTCGGAACCTGGGTTATGGGTCTGCTTCCAAGGGAGTTGGGTAAGTCCTGGCCTTTTGGAAGCAGAGATCATGACAGTATCATCCACATAATTCGTGTAGGTGACACCCAGATAGTCAAGAATATCAAAGAGTGGCTTAGTAAATATGTTGTAGAGGGTGGGGGAAACGCAAGACCCTTGCGGTACCCCAAATAGTACAGGTAATGGCTCTGTGGACGCAGTGGGTGAGAAGACTCTCATGGTTCTGTTGGCCAAGACGGATTTAATCCATGAGGTGGCTTCATTTGAGAATTGAGCAGCAGTTTTGAGGTGGTGGCAAAGGATTTGATGGTCCACCAAATCAAAAGCTGCTGATAAGTCAAGCAGGAGTAGTAGTGCCAGTTTGCCCTTATCTATCGATTTGTGTTTTTAAATCGATTAGGCCAGTTTCTGATCCGTGTCTAGGTCAGAAACCCGATTGGCATAGACCCAGGAGATGATTCGCTTCTAGATAGGCCTGTATTTGGAGATATGCTGCGTGGTCCGCAATTTTCAATAAGAAGGGCACAGTTGTGATGGGTCTGTAATTGGCAGGGCTGTTAGGGTCAAGGGTAGGTTTATTGATTAGTGGAATGACCCATGCGTCTTTAAGGTTGTCAGGGACCGGCCCTGATTTAAAGGAAGCATTAATGAATGAAGTAATAAAGGGAGCTAGTTTGTGTGCGGCCTCTTTAATGTTTGGGGCCGGACATGCATCGCCTTGGCAGTTGGATGGTTTGATCTTTCTGATAATGTTTTCCACTTCCCAGGTGGCAAGTGGGGAGAAGTTAAAAGGTTTGATCGTGTGTACATGAGTGGTGGGGTTGTTGGTGAAAGGGTTGTAGAGGTGGTCTGTCGGAAGGCTGCATTTTTTGTTGTTGATTTTAGTTTGTAAAGTGGAAATTTTCCGTAGGAGCGCTTTTTGGATGTTAGTACACCATGTGGTGGCAGTAATACAATTGCCGATTGGGGCTATTGAAGATTCAAGTTCTTTGAGGATCTTGAAGAGCTATTTGGTGTTAGATTTGGCCTGAGAAATGCGTTTATTGTATATATCTTTTTTAGCTAGGAATATAGCATCTTTGTATGCAGTTGATGCCGTATTTAGAATATTTTTGTCAGTTTCTGTAGGGTGGCCTTTCCAGTGTGCCTCTGCGTTTCTCTTGGCTTTACGTAAATCTCTTAGTTGAGGGGTAAACCATGAGTTCAAGTGGCCGCAAGGTTTAGATTTCCTTAGTTTGAGAGGGGCTATAGCATTTAATGCCTTCAGTATGGTTTGGTTGTAGGTGTCTACTAAGGCTGTAGGGTCAGAGTCGGTTACGGAGGCTTTGTTGAAAAGGGGAAGGATCAGGGGGAGAAGTTTATCCTTGGAAATGTTCTTTTTATTTCTGGTGTGGACGGGAGGTGCAGGATTAGATTTGAGACTGTGAGGATTGGATTTGATGGTGAAAGTTATTTTATGATGATCAGACCAAGTACATGGTGTGATAGATCCAAGATTGATGGAGCAATTCAAATCGACGAGCCAATCTAAGGTTCTTCCTTTGCTGTGGGTTGGTTCATGGATGTGTTGTGTGAATCCTGAGTCTGCTAGTGAAGTGGCTAAATCTTGAGCTGCAAGATCCTTAGGGTCTTCATAGCCTAGATTGAGGTCGCCAAGTAAAATGATTTGGGAGTTAGGCTTGCTATTAGCTGTGAGGAGGGCTGATATAGCTTCAACAAAGGTGATGATTGGGCCCGGTGGCCTGTAAATGAGGTGCATTGTGGCTGTTTGATTAGGAGATATCTGCAGTTCGACTGTTTATAGTTCAGCAGAGTCAATATGCGTGTTTGGGATTTGTCTAAGATTAAAAGATCTTTTAAAGATAAAGGCTACGCCTCCGCCTTTGGAGAGAGGGGAGTCTCTGTCACATTTGATGATGGCGTAATTCTCTGTTACTGCTAGAGATAGTGTGGGGCCAGATGCTGCATGTAGCCATGTGTCTGTAACGGCGAGGAAATCCAGGGCTTCAGTTTCAATTAAATCAACAATGTCTACCGCATGTGCTGGGATAGATCTAGCATTGATAAGGGCACATTTGATCAGGGTGTCTTTGGCCTGGTGCAAAGTATTGTTATGAGTCACAAGTTTTTTATGCGTGACAGTAGGAGTGGGATTGCTTGAGTAATGGCAAGGTTTAAATGTGGATGGAGTGATAATGTGTAGTGGTCTCAGAGTGAGTCTGGAGCCTAGTCTTAGGTTCCTGTAGTTAGTGGGGCAAGGTTGGTTAGGTGTTGGTTTGGTAGTGAAGTGTTTGATCCATAAAGCTGGGTTATTCAAGTATTGATTAGATCCAGTCATATTAATTTCAGTATCCATAGTGGGAGGGTGTGTTGCACAGGGCCAGTTAAGTTTAGTGTCTGATATGTAGCATGTGTGTATAGTGATAAGGCACAGTATAGGGTGTAATCCTAAAGTTTGAGGTGCACGGTACATAGTGTACTGTAGGTAGACAGGTGACCAATATAATCAAGTGGGATACTGAGCCTGGTGAGTTTGGGAACTAGTTAGTGCTGGGTAGCAAGTGTGGGTCCGCATCTATTGTAGTATAGTAAGTTATGTACAAGGCACGTTCCAAGATGCAACAGTAAGTCTAACGGTAATGAGTAGAATAGTGAGTGAGAATGAGTAGCTTGCTGCTGGCTAAGTCAGCCTTTTTCTTAGTTTGACCTGAAACCCTTCTCTTTTTACTCATGACCAGCAGAGCTGGGCAGGGCGAGGTCAGATCGAGTAGAAGCATATTTGACACTGAGGTATTTGTATGAGTGTCCCTATGAGCAGTGGCAGGATGGGGGATGCTGGTAGTCATAATACTAAAGGACATTTGCACAGCGCATTTGGACTTGGGTAGACCTTTATTGCAGCCTTCTTTGTTTCGATTGACTCTCCCAAGATTGTAGATGACGTCCTTACTTTGTGCCTCCAATCGGCTAGGTGTAGCCATGCCAGCGCAGGTCACTTGTGGTTGATATTTGCGTGGCAGTCTTTTATTTTCTGTTGCCTGTTCAGTGCTAGAGGAGCCTTTAATAGGGAGGCACACCCCCTTAAAGACAGAAAACACCCTCAATGGACCAGAACCACTGTTTAGGTCTAAGGGTGAAGCAGAGATAGGTTTTCTGTTACCAATGGTCTTACTTTCTCCATGACTTTTTGGCAGGTGGATGACCTCCTTACTGTGCAACGTTGCTTCTATAGAGGTATCAGAGTATATAGAGGGATGACCTGTTTGCTTATCAGTGGCCATCAGCCGCTCAACATTGACCCCAATTTCGGCTAGTTTAGAGGAGTAACCTAACTGAATGGACTCGAAGAGCTTCAAAGAGCTTTCATGGTTAGCCTGTACAAGATCTTGGTTTTTAAATGACTCAAAATGTCATCAGTTCGGGAAAGGAGTCTGGAAAGCAAATTCTCCAGAACACAAAACATGGAAGCACAGGCACAGTCACAGCTGCTGGTGCTGTGTGTGTGGGTCGGTGATGAGTGGAGTAAGTTCAGAGAGCTAGAAAGCGTTCCATCCAAAGGCAGACCAGTGATGTTGGAGAGCACGGGCAAGGGTTCATTAAAATTGAATGATAGATTGAGCTCATTCAAGACAAGGGAGGGATGCACTTCCGCCTGTACCGCCACCCTGTTGTTAACAGGCTCTGTCCCGGTAGCTGCCACGGTGCAGGGATCAACACCACAGCCCCTTGCACTGGTGTTACAATTGTTATCATCCTCATGGGACAGACAAACATTTTTGATGCCCATAGAAACGTTGCAGTCGTTTTTTTGAATTGCTGATCAAGGCCCCACAAAGGTAGAACTCTCATCACCTAGAGGCATGGACATAGGGGTACCGGAGCTGCCACCAAGGGCTATAGATGAGTTTAGTTCCCAGGCAGGGGACAGAACTGGACAGCTCAGCCATCTACTGGTTACTGAGTTCCATAGCAGTGGCACTTTAAGGCTAATCAATTGTTTAGGAAGGGTGCAGTTCTCCTTGAGGACTGGATAATAGACTGTTATGTTGTTCAGGGATTTAAGAAGGGACAGTTCCCGCGCTGTGTCAAATTGAGAGGTTTTACACAGACACGATTTGGAAATATGAGTGAGGGAAGGAACCGCTTGTGTGGGGTCCTCGACAATGATGGGAGTTAGGTCTTTAATAAATGACTTGTCCTTCGTCGGGCAGAATGGCTCTTTGATAAATGACTTGTTCAACCACGGGCAGAATGGCTCACCGGAGTCGATAGTATCCGGCCCCATTATGACCCACGCAGCAATTAGATTCAGTAATGTGCAAGTGGGGGGGCATTTGGATGTTAGAGTCTAAATGAGGAGAGCATTTGGCCAATGCAGTCGCTGTGGCACTGTGGGTCCCCTTAAATTTAGGGCTGATACCAACCCCCAGCCTATCGGCATGCTTCGCAGCCCACACTGGGAGCGGCCCAATAGCTTTGCGCTTCGTTCTATCATCTCCTTCAGGAGTAGAAAAAGGGAAAGTCTTACTGTGAGAGCGAGGGCATGGCATAGAGTTTTCTTGCTTCAGGCTTCGGGTGCAGGCCATAAAACACTCAGCTCACTCTGCACGCTCCTCATGGAGTGAGGCTTAAGAGTGATTCTCCAGCACATGCAGCCCAAACGCCACTCCTTCAAGTAATGGAAAGCAAAGAAAGACTCCAGGTAGAAACTTCTCCAAAGTGTCCGCAAAACACAAAACACTCAGCTCACTTATCCATATTGATTTTATACCCTGAAGGATTAATAATTAATCGTTTGTAACGGCCTAATTACTGGAAACTAGTCTCTAAGTGCGGGACCATGATTCAAACCTGTACCGCTCTCTGTTGTCATGGTTCCAAGATTAACACGTTGCCCCTGAGCAAGCCTACCAATTGCCATATTTCTCTATTTCTGCTATCAAAATCGCAAGGGTGGAAGATATGAAGAGTAAAACATCCATTAAGAGCACAAGCTTATACTCTTCACCTTCTATCAGGAACCCTCTGCCCTTTGCTTGATGTATTCACTATCCAGGACAAATAACAGTGGTGTAAAAGGGCACCCATGTATCGTCCCTATTCACAATTTTAATGTATGGGAGGCTACCCCATTAACCCTCACCACGGCCACTGGATCCATGTACCATGCCTATAACCAGCTTCTCTAATTTGGCCCAAACCCACATGCCTCAATTACTCCTTCTAAGAATAGATTTTAATTTGTAAAGCACATAACACAAGGTACTTGGCTGCACTGGGTGCAGTTGTTACTCAAGAACATCTAAAAAAAAAGACTGACAAAACTAAACAGGTAACAAGACATTCAAAGAGCGCAAACGTGCAGGAAGATTGTTCTGGAGACTGGGGCCCAGTACCAAGAACTGCCTTTTGCCGTTATACCCAGTGAAAAACCTTTTCAGCATCCAGTGAAAGGACCACAGTGTTTTCTTTCATGTTTTTGTGCATAATATATCAAGTTTACAGCCTTCCTGACATTTGCCACTCCCTGCGGTCCCGGGACAAACCCTACCTCATCCAAGTGGACCAAGCACAGCAACTGATGACTGACGACACCAAGCTACTGTGGGAGCTCGATGGGACACATGAGATGGACTCTAATAAGCTTCTGTCGATATACGGTACTATCAAAGTGTGGACATCGGGCAACTGGATGTGCCTCAACAACAATAAGACTGAACTGTTGATATTTGGCTCATACCATTCTTGAACCAAGCTCTCGCCTGATTACTCCAGCTTTTTGATAGAGGAAAGCGAAATTCCATTTGTAAAATTAAAACTCTAGAAGTCATCTTAGAAGCATCACTAGATGCAGAAGCCCACGTTAATCACATAAATAAATAAATATTTATTACCAACTGCACTGGTTGCCTGTGACATCCCACATACAGTTCAATCTACTTACATTGGTGCACAAATGTCTGCATCGCTCTGTACCTCGCTATCTTGCTGAGAGACTAACCAAATACGAACTTTGCTGAACTCTGAGTTCCTCAGGGACCAAGTTACTTACATGCACTAAAGCAAGACGTTCCCTGGGCAACGGAAGAACCTTTGTAACAACAGCCCCCAAGGCATGGAAGACCTTACCTTTGGATCTTAGATAGGAAGTTAACTTCTTGCGCTTTCATAAAAAACTAAAGACCTTCCTGTTTACATACATTCTAGTGGCCTATGCCTCCCCTAGATGTGTCTTGTGCTTCATGTTCTAGCCTGAGTCTAATTGTGCACCTTGATTCCTGTGGGCTTTGCTGCTATATAAATAGATAAATAAATAAATAAATAGTACATTCAGCCGGGTGGTTAGTAATTCTTTTCATATTTTCTCATTTAACTTTAATAGAGAGATAGAATAAGTGGCCGTTCTTGGGATCTCTACCACCTTTCGGAATGACCAATACAAAGGATTGCAAAAATGATGGGGGAATCACCATCAAGAACTGAAATGAACACATCAACCACTTTGGGGGCAAGGAGATCAGCGAAGATTTTATAAGATTTAATCGACTATCCATCTGGACATGGTACCTTCCTTGTCTTCATCGACCGAATTGCCTTTGCCAATTCAAATTCAAAAATAGGTTCCTCCAACTTCCTTAAATGTTCTTCCGCAATTTGTGGTAGGTGAAGGGGCTCTATATACTCCCTAACAAGTGCTTTCTGATCTTGACATTCCTTTGTATTTAATTTCTCATAATAATCTATAAAGCAGTCCTCTCTCCTCATCCCATCTCTATCTCTAACCTCTGCCACTCTGCTCTCTACCCCTTGATTCCTGAACATGCGAGCCAATAATTACTTTAGGAAAGTCAGCTTGCGATAAGTCTCATCCAACAATACATTCCCAAACTCATTCCTCAGATCTCTTATCTGCTTGAACATGATTCTTCTGGGCTTTCAGTTCAGTTTCTACCTTTCCTGATCTCTTCCTTCAACTTAAGCATAAGAGCCTTTTTAGCCCTTTTCCTCTGTGCTGCTTCACTGAATAGTATTCCACTGAAAATTGATTTAGCTGCATCCCACACAGTCCCAAGGAAAACCTCACTCCTCTCATTTATCTTTAAGTAATTTTCCATTTCTTCTTCCAGGACTTCTTTAAAGACCAGATCTAATGTTAGTAACTCATTAAATTGCTGTTGCTCTTCTCGCCCCTTTGTAATTCCAGGCATATTAACACCATCTCATGGTCCGACCAAGTGATCTGTATGATCTCTGCCCCCTTTAAGTAGGTGCTTATTGTGCACATCAATAAGGACTACGTCTTATTTATTTTATTTATTTTTGTTGCTTATATAGCATGCCAAGCCCTAGGGTATCTGGGCGCTTTCTTTCAGACAAGGTTACAGTAATTACTCTGGTTGCAGGGATACAGTGGTCAAACGGCACGTTAAATATAATGTTCACAGGTGTAGTAAGTACAGTTGAAATATATAGTTGTGCAAAGAATAGCTATAAAGTCCATATATTTCACAATATTTAAATACAATATTTACATAGTTGGATGTGGGATAGGCAGGTGGTAGTCTTATGTGTGCATCAGTCAGGGTTGAGCGCCTTAGTTGCCCCCACCTAAGGTGAAGAGGTGTGTTTTGATTTGTATCTGGGAAATCCAAAAGGATTCTTGTGCTCTTAATTGGAATGGGAGGGAATTCCATTGCTTACTGGCAATTGTGGGAAAGCTACTGCCTCCCGCTTTTTGGAGCTTGAATCTATGGTTTGTGAGTAGGTGCAGATGGGTTGTTCTTGTGGGTCTAGCATGCTGTGAATAGGTGAGTTTGTCTGACAGGTAGGTCGGAGCCACTCGGTGGAGACATTTGTGTGTCAAGGATAATATTTTGAACGTGATGCGTTCTTGTACTGGAAGTCAATGCAGTTTTTGTCTTATTGCAGAAATATGTGCTGATCTGGGAAAGTTGAGTGCGGCTCTGATGGCGTTATTTTGTAGGACTTGTAATTTACTGATATTTTGGATCTTGGTACCGGCGTATAGGGCGTTGCAGTAATCGAGTCGGGATAGGACTAGGGCTCTAGCCAGAGTGATGCAATTGTCCGGAGATGGGAATTGTCTGCAGGCATTGATGAGTTTGCAAGTGTAGGATGTGGCTGATATGGTGGTGTTTACTTGTTTATTGAGGGTGAGAGATGAGTTCAGATAGAAACCTAGTGTTTTTACCTCGTTGGAAACTCTGATAGTATTGCCGTCGATGTTAAAGGATTTCAAAGCATCATTTAGCTTGGCGAGTCTGAGAGGGGACCCTATGATGAGTAGCTCGGTCTTATCGTCATTCAGGCAAAGCCTGTGGTGAGCCATCCATGCATGAATGGGTAGATAAATGGCATTGATGGTGGCAGAGTCTGAGTCGTGATCTCCTGTGATCGGTATGAGGATCTGGGTGTCATCTGCATATGGTGGGAAAAAGTGTGTCGATTGATAGATCAATTGAAGGGGGGATGCAGTGAAGGTGCTGATTCAGTGCTGTCCAGGGGGGCGTACCTATCAGATGTGGGAATAATGGGGGTCTGAGGGGGCAATCCAGACATGGGACAGGATATCATTGACGGCTGCTATTGCTATAAAGGTCCCTAGGGTACACATGCAGCTCGAGAAGCCATGGGACAGGAGTGGGGCCTGGGTGCCCAAGGAGGGACATGAGAGGCTATGGGTGTGTGGGGTAGGGGCGTGAGATAAATATGGCAGCATAACATGAGGAGTATCGCCACGCTGGCAGTGTTGGGTGAAAACTGCAGTTACGTAGATCATATAGGTTTAACACAGACAGGCCCTATGTGGCAGGATACATGGAAAATTGGGCGAACACTCTTAGGCAGTGGGTGTTGGAAGAACGATGTAGGCTGGATGCTCCCAGGAGACAGCAGTCACTGGGGATGGTACCAGCTGCTACATGCAAGGTCGACGAGCCAGGCTCATGGGTGCTCGCTGAGACCAGGGGGAATTAATTATGTTCAGGGAGGCCCACTCACAGCATGATCAGCGGTTTCAAATTGCCTTTTGGCAGGTGGGCCTGGGAAGAAGGATGTGGGATGAAGGGATGATCCATGAAGAGCCAATCAGAAGGTGTGTTTTGGTGTTCCAGAAAGGCAAGAAGTACATTGTGTCTTTGATGATGTCCACAATGCCCTTCATTGGTCGTATGCAGTGTGAATGTCTCCATTCCCACTCGATTAGGATGTCTTGTGTTTTCCTATGTGGGCAGACCAATGGCACACAAATAAAGGTCCGGAGGGTAGCACGATAACATATTACACATTAAAATTAACTCATGGGGTAGAGCAGGAAGGAATGTGGTACCAGAGTGGAGGTGATGAACAAAGGGGGAGTCAAGAGTGTTTTGCTCCAATCCAACGAACATATATCCAGCTATAGGGGCTTGGTGTGGGCCCGCCAACCAGCTTCATAGGATGCGCAATAACTCGAAACATTAACGGCAACCGTTTCTCACTATGCAAATAATGTTCTAACTGAATAAAAGATTTGACCGCACGGGGCAGATTTGTCAGCTCTCTGCATTCAGTTCTGTTGCACTGTGCTGTTTGATGTGTGCTTTCACATCTGTAATAAACAGCGTTACTTCTTGCCTGAGGTACACTCCTTTTTGGATTACTTTTTCTATAATACTGACCACGTGCTCATGGAGGACCCCTGATACAAATGTATGCTTCCTCTTCTAATTCCTGAAAGTCCACTGCCATACCTGAGGAGGAATCAAGATACATACCTACAATACAGTGACACAACAATTGGAAAATGTACAATGCTGGAGGCTGTTCCAAAGTATCATGGCATTTGAACAGGATCCTGGGCAGAGATTGCAGAAGTATATAATAATTACGCTGGCATTACGGTTATTTAGATGTTTATTGTGTGCTGCTTCTAATACCTGAGAGCCTACTGCCATAGCTATGGAGGAATCCAGGTACATACCTAGAATACAGTGCCGCATCTACAATTGGGAAATGTACAATTCTGTAAAAACGTGTCTTCATTACATGTAGCATGGCATTTAGCACCTGATCAAGTACTTTTGTTAACCTTATCTTTTTTAGCTGACATACAATAGAAGAAATTGCAACTGCAGGTAGAACTACAACAGAACACATGCCAGGCAGTCGTGTAGAACTCTTAAATCCAAGCATACACGTTGTTGAGCTATTTATTAATCTGCTTGTCTTTTCACAAAGTGGCAATCCCTGATCTAATGTCCCCTGGTACACACTGCCATCCACCAATTCTAGGGCAAGTTTTATAATTGAACCTCAAATGCACCAAAATAAGAAACATACACTTTGCTCATTTCTTAACACAACTAGCACTGGTCTTCCTGTAAGAATCTCATTATAAGGCGGCACACATATGCAGTCACACCATGTAAATCACTATTTCTTAATATTTATCTTCAATATCACACATTGAGATTCACACAATACCAAATAGGTCAATTGTGGCAACAACTGGCTGACTTATCAGCCAGTGTGTTCAAATACTTATACGCCACATAATCAATCAACAAGTTTAGAACACTTTATTTACATCAGTTTGCCCACTGTGTAAATATGGGGTTGTGGGTTTCTAGAATTGTGGGCAATTTGTATCAATGCTATATTGAGTTTCATCTAATACTGCAGATTTGGATTGGGAAAGCTGTATTATCAATTTAAAATGCACTAGATATTGGTTCACTCGCCCAATATAGAAACATGGTTTTACAGTTTTCTAATACAGGGATGAGTACCTCTCCTCCTTCACTTCACAATTTGGGTCCCACAGGTGCAGAGCACACTCCTACTGTGTAATGTCGAGAGAGGAGAGGATGTTGTTTATATTAGTATGATTTTCTTTGGGAATGGAAGTAGGATTGGTAAACTCGCTTTCATTTCCCTATTACGTTTTTAAATACCTATGGTTTCTCAGGTCACAGTATATCAAGATATTGTCTGTTAGGCTATGGTCACTAATTCACAGATCAAGGTGCCAGACTATACCTGTGAATACCACTGGGTTCATTTTATTTGTGCCATTATTTATCAAATGCTGCACTGTCAGTGCTGGGAACTGTTACCTGTTTTACACAGCACCCACAGTACAAATTATGCATTTTTGTTCTTATTTAAATGTAATGTCTATCAGCTTTAGTACAATAAAAGTAGGATGTAAGTCACTCTATCAAACTACAATATCCTATTCTCATGCTGTGAATAATAATTTTTCAAATCCCCTGCGCTCTTTGCACAGAAAAATGCTGCTTTCTACAAGAAATCAAAGCTCACTTAATTTTAAATATAGTGAGAAGCACAGTGCATTTCTCCATAATAATAAGGTATTCTGGTAGGAATGGGCATCCAGTAGTAGAAATAACTTGCCCTTTTCTTTCCACTTCTAGTACGGAGCAGGGCAATGATTCCAGGGCACTTATCTAAATATATTTGGCAGAACTTTAACATTCACCTTTGAATTGTTTTTAAGATGCGGTGGCAGCGGACACCCTTAAGTGTTCAGAAGCAATTCCCAGGTAGTTGACATCCACTGGTCCCTTCCTCCCTTTTTCATGAAAGCAGGTCTGCCTCAGTTTAAGCTGCTTCAGCACACAGATCAGCACTCATCCATTTGGAACAGGTGTTCTTGTTCCCTGCAGCATTTTGTCCAACAGTGAGATCCCTATTCCCTGTCTGTACCTGCTTTGATCATTGGATTTATTCCCACACTTTATCATCTAGGACAACCCATTGGTAAAATCCATAATTGATTGTAGTAAGAAACCAAATCGATGAAATATGGATTTCTCAGATCCCCTAGCCTAGGCGAATGTCTGCATATGCCTTATTAAGATGAAGGATCATTTTTCATGAAGTCGTTAATATTAATAATTGTCTCAATGATTATAAAATATAGGCAATTTGTAATCATATAATAGAGGAGACCATCTGCACCGTAACACACTTTTCTGTGTGTTTCTAAGTTATGAAGTTGTGTACTTATAGGCAAAATAGTATTTTGGATCTGAAGTATCATTTGACATATTAAGTTTGCCTTTGTGCTTTCAAATTAGAGCAGGGCAAACATGACCAGGCCTGCCTGAAGTTAATGAATAGCACAAATCAGCTTACAGAGGCTTCCAATGTTTGAGTTCCCGTGAGGCTGACCATCTGGTCAACTTTATTACCTTAACTGATGTGAAAGGTGACACTCCATGTGCAATAATGTTGGTTTGAAGATGGCTCTGACCATGTGGTCATTTCAAATTGCTATCCCTCAGCTCACCACATTTCAGTCTCAGTGGAATTTTAAAATGCATCTATTAAAAATACTTCCTTGAAATTGCCTCACATGGGTGGGAGCTACTCATTATCTCAAGGATTTTGATGCAGATGGTCCGTTGTTCAGAAAACCCACTGTGTTTTTATTATTAAAGGCAAACCTCTCACATTGGAAAATGTATGCAGGGCTAGATTGGAGTTTCTTGTGATCACGTCAGTAAGAGAAACAAAAAAACAAGCATTGGCTAAGCCGTCTCAAGACACCATGTTATTTTGTATGCACGAAAGGCATATTCACTTATATTTTATTGACAAAGTGTAAGCTATTCTTATCAAATACTTTACAATGGCATCACTCTTTTGTGTTCAACATATCCTGAATAAGAATCATATTGCAATTTAAACAATGACAATACAATAGAAAGATGGTAAACTGTGATGCATCCTTTCGAAACCTTTACCAATATTTTGATTTATAACAATACAGGTAAATGAATAGGCTGACGTTGCATACACCATTAAAAATGTTTTCCTGGTTTGCAAATGGCACCAGATTTCTTTAGCTTTCAGTACATTGTTCCAGTGTGACAAGGCAATACTGTAAAAGAATGTAAACAGTTTAACTTTATTAATGTTTTCAGCACTTCAGTATGTGGGTTTAGCGTTCAGTTGGAAATGTTCCTGGTGTGTTGCAAACTCTGTGTCATTTGACGGGTGATGTCTCTCATGTAAGCAAGTAACTACCTGCATCCCACCGGTGTAACTCTTGAGAAACATTAATTAATAGAGCAATGCAATATTCTGACGTATCTTCACTTTAAATTGAGGCAGTCTCCATGTCTGTTATATTGGGTGTTGTCCATTACATGCGGCAACACCTATCTGCTTGCTTTATTGGTGCAATTGTTCTCTTTCCAATTGAACCATATGCACCACACTTGAAAGAAGCAGTGCAGCTTGTCTGCACCAGTTTGCTTTAGTGGAATACTACAGTGCATTCATTTATCAAAGCAATATCTTTTTTGACCATCAGAAATGGTTTTACCATCATATATAGGGTCTACAGAATTCATTCACCATTCGACATGCAAAGGTATTCATATTTATAAACCAAAATAACAGAATATAAAAGACATTTTTCAGCAGACATTCTCTGGATAGGTATGCATATCATCACCAGGAGCAGCTTTTTCCTTGAGATACATCCTTGAGTCTTTCCATATATTTTTTGGATGGGGAGGGGTGATGTTGGAAGCAGATATCAATACGTATCCTCCTGAGTGTTGCAATAGATAAGATCCACATGCTATTTTCTTTTCATAGGAACAGGGGCCTTGCCACAACTTATGGCTTACCTGTGTTTAGCTAGAATGGAAGCAATTATCAACATTCTCAGTTTCACAGTTGCTTTTTCTGTGAATAGTCAAAACAGTCCACTTCGTGGTGTCAATGGTATTCCTGCACACTTTACATATACACTTACATCCCTCACTTGTTTCCAGAAACCCTGTACTTACCAGCTCCATGAACACTGTTAAAAATCAGCAAGTGTCTCCACATATTTCACATTCATCTCTCACTTTATGTAGGTAGGAGTGAAGGCTATGCAGTGTGTGATACGCCTAACGAATACATGTAAAATCGATCAAATTATGGCGTGGCAATTATCTAGGGAGACCGATCTCATCTTTGAGCAGACTTTAGTCCAACCATTATCTGTTAATAAATTCCCCTAACATTGCGGCCCACCTACTGTGAGGTGCAGAGGTTGGGTACACAAGAGAAATCGTTACCAAAGCATACAGTCTTGAAACTATAAGGGTAGTTGGCGGGGGACAGATGATAAACTGCAGTAGTGGGGGACCAGGTAAGTGGGCCTTGAGCACAAGGTGTAGACTATGACTAACCGATTCACTTAACCTCTCACATGCAGCTATGCAAGTGTGATGAAGGTTCCATTAAAACAAAAGGTTGCCAAATAGTAAAATCCTTAAATTCTGGAATAGGGTTTGGAAATACTTTTCAAATGTGAATGATAACCCCTACATATTATAAATAGGAATATTTGTTGACTAAACAATCAGAAGCCCTGAAGAGGTAACCAACCTATTCAGTGCCACCCAAGGTGTGTACCTGGTCTCAAGTTCATTCTTAAGAACTTTTCTCACACCACTCAGCAGCAACACTGGTGATTTTGTGACATTCTTAATGTGTAGGTGTAGGAGGTCCCACCTGTCACTACAACAACTGGTATTATATCGAGGTAGAGCTATATAATAATATTTTTCTAAATCAGGTACTGCTAGTCCCCCTAATTCACAGGGCATGGCTATCACTTTCAATGCAATATGCAGCTGTGATCCAACACATATGAGTCTAATCATTAATTTCTTCAGCCTGTTAAGATCTAGAGCTAGAGGGAGGACTGATAAACAGCTTGGGCACTGCCAGCATAGAAATCGGTAGTCTAGCCCATTGCTCTACTTTTTCTCCAACAAGTCTAGTGGTTTAATGCAATTTTGTATTAACACTGTTTCCACACTCACATTCTGTTGCCACCTAAATAATGAATACCTGCCAATCTCCACTGGATCCCCAGATGCTCCCCAGTACACACAACATTGCTGGGTGATTAGTAGTTATTAGTTCTTAGTCCAATTGATCATGAGACTGGTCAATTCATTGACATACAGTAAGACAATTGTTTTCCTAGGGTATACATGTTTTCTGCATGCATCCGTCTGAAAAGACACTCCAGTGGTTTGACTGCTAAAGCAACAAGCATGACAAAGCAACTAACTTTTGTCTTTTCTATAGGCCCTATCTAAACTGCATATACTAGTTACCGAGTGCAGCCATTGGCACCTAAATAAGTTGTAGACATTCCCTTTGATCATTTTATAAGCATTTACAAGCATTACCATCATACCCTTATGTACTTAAATCTTTTATCAGGTTTTAAAATCTCATATATATGTGTTTCCATCTTCGCCAAGGATTGCCAACAGATATCCAGTCACACCCACCATTGCTTGATCCTGTGATTAAATGCCCAGGTGTACGCACTGTTGGCAAGAACTTTCATCAAATGCCCAGGTAGGAACAACATTGCTGTGAAATGCCTTGTTGCTAATGTAAACATAAGATATTGACCTTACATGTCTAGAGATGGACATCCACTGTCCAGTTACACACAACATTATATGTAATGTGAGCACATGTGCAGTGTGTACATGTACATGCATTGTTAGGATGCATGTGTAGTGGGGTGGTGCCTTTGTGCCGTGAGGGTACTTGAGCAGTGTACACGTGTAGCGTTGGGGTGTGTATGTAGGTGCACATGCAGTGTTGGGTGCCATGGATGATTATAAGCAACAACATGTACAGCTGCCTAAAATTAGCATCACAAAGAAAGAGTTTATACTTTGGGTAGCATTTGAAAATGGGATGTAGGTACGAAGACCCAGTTTAACAGAATTTGCAGCCACTTTGTAGCAGACAAAAAGAAACAAATCTAGGTGCAGAATACCAGCTCTGAAATTGTTCTTGTACTTGATACCAACATAAAATAATATGCGTATTAGCTGAATGCCATCCCCTCATTTATTTTTACGGTAGTGAGTACCAGCTTCAATCAGACATCATGTACTGAGTCCCAGGACAACACAGATGCAAATATGGAATCCTATCTGCACACATGTGGAGCTATTGAGTACAACAGCCAAACAAATGCTAGGTGCTGAGTACCATGCCACATGAATGTGGCATTATTGAACACAAACGGCAAAAATACATTATTTATTTATTCTATGTATTTATTTGTACATTTATACGAAGTGCACATAACCTGGAGGCATCTAGGCGCTGGTTACAGAAAAAGAACAAAGAAGGGGGAGGGGACGATAGGATTAGTTGAAGAGGAAACGTCTTTAGATGTTTCCTGAAAGCGCATTATGTTACAGATTATTATTACAATCTTGAAAATATAAGAATATGTTGCCTATCAGGTCTACGACATTGTGCAGGTACCGAACACCTGCTGCAAATAAAAATGCAGACACTGTACTTTGAAGTTTCCAGCCTCCATCTTGAAAACAAGATTCCATCTCTTATTTGTGCCTGAAGACGTGGTCAAGTACTTTGTATAAACTTAAGCAAGAGCAAAGGGTAATGAGTGCCAGTCGTAAGAATACATTCCGGGCCAGACTCTCAACAAGTGCTGCCCCAAGGTGAAGCCTGTCAACTGCATGGCCAATGATGAGTTCTGACTGCTTCAATAAGTAAGACTGAGTGGCAGGTGTTACAGAAAGTCTTGCATTCACCCAAGCACCCCTAATCTGCCTCCAACACCTGGGCATTGGGTTGTCAAGCAGTGCTCGGGGGTTGAGGGGGGAGCTTCAACCATCTTTCTGCCCCATCAGAGGGGCGAAGGAGAGTTAACCATCAGTTAGCCCCAACTGATATGGAAGCCTGCGACCGTGGCTGTTCAGTAGGGTGATCTACTCACTGAGACATATTGCTGGCTTATCGGACGTTCTTTCTAAGATAGACCCAGTCTGCCTTGGTCGGGGCAGGGCAGCAGGCAGACCCTGGGGGTCCAGTGTCAGACAGTGGATATGGGGGCAGCAGCAGGACACCAGGTGTGCACTTTAGGCACATCTCTTCAGGTCCAGTTCCTGCCAGTTGATTGGGTGGAAGCAATGTGCTGGAATAGCAAAATGCAGAACCTATAATGTTTTCGCTTTTAGATGTGTGAGAATTACACTTATCTTTTACAGTCACTTGCGGTAAGTTCATTTCTTCATTGTTTTAGTGCTCTGATGTTTCTTTTCAATGTGTGCTCTCCAACATAATTTTGGAAAAAAATCAAGCTCTTCACCAACACCTTGGCATTGTGGCATACACATCCCTTAACATTATGGTGCCAACTATGTGAATCACTATTTCGTCACTGGACTGGGTGAACCCGGGATGTGCTCTTCCACCACACCGCACACGCATAAGTGGTGAGATGGATTTTTCATGTATCCACTATTTTGCTGTGTTTAAACATAATGCGGGAGAGTAATCAACATGTCTTGCTACCTTTGTCACTGTACCACATGTACAACACTCTGTTGTACACAACATATTTCCAGGTGTCCGTTTGGCTCTGGTGCCATTAAAGCGGGACATTGCTTATGCCTGAGAGTGCAGCTGTAATGATGCACAAGAAGAGTGGACAAGTGTAGAGGGTGGCAATGCTGCATAATATGAGCTCTGCATGGCAAACAGAGTGCAGAGACCCCAGCACATGTGAGCCTTCAACAGACCATGAAAACTGTTTGGGGTGTCTTTGACTTACCTTGGATGTGCATACGTGGGTCCAACTTGTGTGAGGTCATCTCAGGGTGCTGTTAGTTTGGCAGACAGAAATAATCAGCAGCAGTAGAAGTCTTAGGGGGCAAAGTCTGCAGCCCTAAGGACCCAGGCATGGTTACCTCCACTGCAGCCCTTCCTTGTTATTTTTTTCACTAATGAAAGTACGAACACACTCACATTTTATTGTAGATAGCTCCAAGCGAACAACAGGGAAACAGAGGCAGACATTTTAGGGTTGAGGGAATTAAATTAAGATTCGACTGAGAGAAGCGTATGTGACAAGTCCAGTAACGTGGCAATTGTCAGGAGTGGGAGAGTGAAACCTGCCACAAAGCAATCCAGAGTGTGTCCTGGCCCTGAGAGGGAAGACATCTGGGGGACCCAATACTTACCCCTTCCATTTGTTTTGTGTCTGCAACCCTACCGTCCCCGGACTCTTTGCACTTAGAAGCCACCTGTTGGCAGCATTTACGAGTTACTTTGCACTCTCCTCTCCCCTCCACCCCCCTGACACTCCCCCCCCGCCCCCGCACTTGCACGAGCTGAATGACACAAGGCCTATTAAGATCGTTGTTTTGTCCTCCTTCTGTCCTACCTCCCTTGTCTTGTCGCGCCTAGAAACACTTGTGCACAGGCGTGTTATAAATGACATCATATCATATCATATAATTCCTGCCTACAAGTTTGCAGTTACCCTTTGTCTCACACCGTGCCTCTTTACCTAACCTAAATGCATGCCAATCTTTTTCTGTATATTTCGGAGACGTAAACCAGACGATAAGCAGAGTATGGCAGCCCAGCCAGCGCCCTATGACTGCGTCAAGAAAGCACAAGAGACTGAGACACCTTCAGCAAAAGCAACCATCCAGGACGCCTTGAAACCAGTGTCTCACTCCAGTAGAGAGAAAAGCTGGTGAGAGAGAGACCAGAGCTACAGGGCTTACATAACCACATAAGAAACAGCGGTTCACTCAATAACACTGGCTGGTGCGCCACAGGAGACAACTCTTTAGAAGTAGACCACCACGGAGAGGAGAAAGGGAAGGACCCCCTCGAACACCCTTTCCATCAAACCCTTCCTCAAAATAACTGTTAAATTCCCCAGAGGCCAGAATGCTATTGAAAACCATCATTTTGTGTTCAATTCAACCTTTTTTGTTACGCCCTACTTTTATATCTAGATCAAAAGCAAAGCCTCTCGAGTTCTGCTTAGGTGAGGTTACTGCCCATACAATTCTACGAGGCAGATGGTCACTCGCCGAGGTATCCTCCACGGTCAGCAACTCTATTTCAGAGTTAATATCCTCAGAGACATACACTTAATCCAGGATGTTTCTTTGGGCACCCCTCTCCCAGGTGTGGTGTGGAGCTTCGTCCCCCTTAATATTCCCATTGAGGATTAGTAACCCTGATTCCTCCATGAGTTCCCCCTAGGCCCGTCCCATTACCCGACTTAGTTTTTCGGGCCTGGAGGCACTTTTTCCAACCAGCCAGTCTAGTCACCTACTGTTTACATCTCCACATATTATAGTAGATTTTAGGCCCCTACCAAACCAGCTAAACAAGACCTCTTCGCATGTTTCCAAGAGGTCTTTTTGTGTAAATTTCACATTATTCCAATAAACATTTATTAACAGAGTATCAGTTCTACCCGCGAAACTTACTTTATTCCATACAAGCTTGATTCCCTGTACATAAGGATTTGGTTTGGCAAAACTCTCCATCTCTGCCTAGACCTTGTTCGACACACCTGTCAGCAATCCTGCTGCAGGGCGCCCCCTACCATCACTTATAGCTGGTGTAAGGACAACGGAGTACCCATCACTGGCAGGTGCCTTGGTCAGCCAGCACTCTTGTAGACTAAACACGTCAGTGACTAAGAGGTCCACGCTGCCCATCTGAAACAAGTGTGAAAATCCCCTACAGTTCCAAGATGTCAAACCAACCCATGTATATTCGCCATGCTTGGGACGTCCTTCATACTGGTCCACCTGGCCTCGCATTTAAAGTAGCTGACACCCAGGACCAATCTTCTTCCCTTATCAGGGGTCTCAAGCCATCCCTCGCACCGTAAATTGTCTACGATTTGAACCCGTCACCCAGGACATATTAATTCAGTGTACATGAACAAGGAAATCACTGTTGCCTGCCCACTTTGGTCTCACAAATCAGTTTTATCACAACATAGAACATCAGGAATAGTTTGAATGTTCGCACACACGTCCATACACATATATATGCCGATAAAAATGTCTATTGTGTTTAATGGTCTCAGATATTTAATTTACAGTTCACAAATACACATATTTATCAGCATCAAATTAAATGCACTCATGAGCCTAAATAATGCAGCTCGAATTATTGGAGAAAAGACTAGTCAGCATGATAAATGTATCACATTTTAGGAGACATTCTAAGCAGTGGAACCTTTAATTTACTTGGGAGATTGAAATGTAACCAATGTGTTCCTTGAAGTGTGAGTGTAGTAAGTATGAAAAGTTGACTGTGACAAAGGGTAATAGGTGTGGGCTGAGAAGAGACTTAGATGAAATGAAAAGTGGAGTAAAAAGTTCTAAAATGCTTCAGTGTTAAAAGGTAGGGGCAAAGGATAAAAGGTTTGGGCTAGTATGTAAGTGTTTGGATGGAAAGAAGAATAGGGTAAAAAGACAAAAGTTGGGGACTAGTGAGGGGATTGGATGGTAGCTGACATTTTGAGTGTGGAAATATAGCAGAGGCTGGGGGTGATTATTTGCTTGTGACATTTGGTACATGGTCTCTTGCTGGATTGTCAGAGGTGTAAGCCGGTCACTGGTGCCACACACTGTCTCACAGTCCCACCAACATGATACATCTGTGGCGTATAGCCCTGCTCCAGTTTGCTTTGGGAATTATTGAAGTCCCAGTGCTTTAAGCCTCCTGGCGGTAAGAAAACAAATAGGTAAGATTATAAAGAATTGATACTCTCTAACATATTTACTTCTCCCCGTTTCCTTATAACATTAGGGTGATTCTCAAAGATTCTAGATTTCAGCAAACGTTACACTGGGGGATAAGTAATCCTTACAACTGATCATAACCTAAAACAGCCAACAGTATCCTTATCAGAAAATATGTGTAAGTACACATGATTTAAAAAAAGACCCACTTGGGCCTTACTTCATGTCATTCAGGGTAACATTTTTTTTTATAGATGCGCTTCACTCACCTCAAAATATTTTTCCAGCACATATGCTCTGTTACCTTTCCCTACAAGCATTTGCAAACACTTTCATACACTTTCACAGCACCCATCCAACACGCATTCATACAACATATAGTTGTAACTTAATTGTGTTCATAAAAGCTTTCAGGGGAGTATTTGTAAATATTATGAATGCTCTTGCAGTTACACTTTTGCGGATGTGTACCACTTCACTATTCAGATATCCCTTTGACATATTGCCAAGGGGAATACCTGCTTTTGTTGGCCTAGTAATGAGTTATGGAACTGTGCAGAACTTGTGCCAAGATGTCGGCAAAGTCCCAAGTAGTACATTATTTTGTTGAGCGGGTGTTAGCCATTTTGTGAATTAGAAAAAATGTCCACGTTGATAGGGTACTAATCAGATTTAACTACTCCTGGAAAATCTTTGCGAATCAGGCCCATTTCACTTAAAAGCATCTTATTAGTTAAGGTCGACGAATTCTTTTATTTTTCTACTTTTTGTTTGTTTGTTTATTTATATAGTGCATAGAACCCTCGGGTATCTGGGCGTATTGCAGAGTTACATGGTAAGTATAGGCATGGATAAGGTAAACAGTAGTACATTTCAAAACACAGGAAGTACGTAGGCACACGTAATCATATACAGGCGTTAACTTGCAAAACTTTGCGGATATGTACAAACAAGGCAGGTAAATGCATTCATTATGCGAGAAGAGCCAGATTTGAGGATTTTTTCTGAAGCCATGGCAGGATGGTTTTGTTTGCCAATTACATCTAAATATCTTGATCAAATTGAATAGTTTCCGTACATTTTGGTAAAGACTTTATTTGGTTGCCAAATAATTCCTGGATGACATATCGAACTGTTGCACAAGTATTTTTGCAAGCAGTATTGATTTCAAAAACCTCATTTTACCTAGTTTATTTCTTGGTGTAAAAATGGCAATAAAACTATTTTGATAATATTAATTTGCAATGTGTTTTGTTCAACTAAATATAAATAAAGAATTAATTCAATAATAATATAAGATAACATATTCACTTCTTCAAGAAGATAGTCAGGTGTGATAATGTGACTTATATTTTTGCTTTAAGGTCCAGGGGTCGAGTACTCTCGATAAAGTGTAGAAGTTGTTACTCAATTTACATATAAATTGCTCTTGCCAACTGTGTAATGACTTTTAGGGACTGTCAAACTATTAATTGAACACCTCTATGCTGCAATTTTACAGTTACAGTGTTTAACAGAGGAGCACATTATTCCAGTAATTGTGCTGAGGCCATTGTCAGTGTTTTATGATAAATGTCTGCTAAGGTCCATAGTCATCTTTTTGGCGGCATAGGTTTTTTTTTTATAAAGAATGTTGCTTGTTCTTCTTGTATTCATTAATCTGGTGACAGCGCCAAACTAATACTGGGTTCAAACACAAAACTTAATGTGAATGCAGTGCAGGGCTGTTTAGGCTATTGTTATGAATCGATTCCCAGCCAAAACCGCTTAAGGGGGACACGTTTAGGGATGCAATGGGATCTTTTACCACATTTTCAAATCCTCCAACAGCGTGGTGATTAGTGGACATTAGTCAAGCACCCCTTGCAATTCAGAAAAGCATGCTTGAAAAGAAAAGAATTCCGGACTCTTGGAGAGCTTCAGCTTGTCTTCTAATTTTATGAATTTATGTGAGTGTGATGCTCCAGAGTGAAAGATCCTAAAAAACTGGAATATTTCCTTCAGCCTGTGGTCAGATGAAGTGCGGACAAGGCCAACAACTGGAACAATGGAGGACACATCATGGCCTCTATTTTGTGATATGATTGTGAGTGTATTTGGGGCATATGTTTGTCGATGGTGGGTGCCCGTGTGCGTCTGTGTCCATGCAGGCTTGTGTGTGTGTGTGTCAGTCATCAATACAACGATTGACTGGGACCCAATGTAAAAAGCAATGGTCAGGCTTTGTGTATCTGTTTGGACAACCGAACCCAAAGACGGTTCAACGAGTAACCTCAGCCAATGGGCACATGTACATGTTAAAAGAGAGCTGAGCTGTGAGGGACCCGCATAGGTAAGAGATACTTTTTTAGAAAAGAAAGATGGATGTTTCTTTTCTTGAATGCAATTTAAAACTAACATGTAAGGGAGGCCAGAGCAATATACTTTGAAGATGAGAGAATTATCGACTAGCAATGGCCCTCCAGCCTAAATTAAAGACCGAGGTGAAGCAACAGCCTTCACAGGCCCAGAGCCATTACCAGCTGGCCTGCGGAATTCCCCTATACAAAATCTACAAACAACTAAGGCTGCCATAGTCATAGAAACATAATCCCTTTTCTTTTTCCGTGGCGACTGCAGTGGTGAGGGCTTGCTGGTGTGGGCTGAGAAAATGAGATAAGTGAGGCCAGGTGGTGGGATGTGCTAGGGAAATTGGCAATGGGTTGGTGGGGTGATGGGAGCATGTGTAGGAGGAATAATGACCAGGGGGCAGTGCGGAGGTCGGAGCAGGCAAGAAAAAACGGTGGCCCTGTGAGAGACGTGGGTTGCATGCCTGGAATGTGGGGTTTAGCATATGGAAAGGGCTGCCTTACTGGCTACGAGACTCCTGGGACATGGCTGTTACACACATCCTGTGGACAAATGCCAACATGGTGACATGGGAACCACAAATGAGGGCAAGGCACAAAGATCAGTGACGCCTGCATGTAGATGCATATTTGTACACACAAATGTGCAATGTTCATACAAATGACCTGCCACATATTTTAGTCCTACAATACTGTCCATAGCTGACATCAATGTAGAAGTGGCCACTTCCACATGATGAAAATGAAGCATACATGTGTTCTAAGAACTTTATTAAAAGTTTACATTGACTTTGTCCTAACCCCTTCCTTCCCATCCACCCTCTGATACACCCATATATCCTCACACCTGTTACACACCCCTCCACCCACTCTCCCTCCCCAACCACCCACGAACACATTTCCAACCAAACAGTGGTGTGGCTAAAGTAATGTGAAGTCATCTGGGACAGCTTTGTCGCTTGCCTTTCCCTGGTGGGTTAGGGGAGGAGCAGGTGGATTGAAGAGGCTGCTTTAGTGTTGTTGAAGGGAACCAATGATTTATCAGTCATGTGCCATTGTGTGGAGGGTGTTGAATTGGCAGACTACATGGACTTCATGAAGACCAAGGAGTGCTCTATTCTCTCCAATATGGCAGACATGACTTGGAAGCCCTGGGTAGTGCTGTATCTTCCCTCCCTCATTCTCTGTCTCGGAAGTGTCATTGTAACTACCAGGCTGACAGCTCTCACATAGAGCCCTGGGAAATGGTGCCTGCAGTTTATTGTATGCCCTTTGATGGCCAGACATTTGCCTTGCAGTACTTGCAGTAGATGATTTGCTAGGTCCTCCTGATTATGAAGTCTTGTCTCCATCTCACAGAGGCAGGTGATAATGGGCAGGTGTTGTCCCTCTCTGTAGTCATCCAGTGCGCCTGGGCCTCCCCCACTGAATGCTGTATGTAATGCTATGTGTCCTGATGCCTGGTGGATCCCACATGTGTGATGTCATCATGGGGCTGAAAATCCTGGGAACACACACCTGTAACACCGATGCCTCCATCAGTGGTCTCTAATCCTGCACCTGTTGGTGGGCCAATTGAGGTGGCTGTGTCATCTCCCATCATCTCATGGCCTGGATGCAAAGTAATCAGTTTGGAGGGAGGAATGGGCTAAACACTATCCTGACCACCATCCACAGGCACACGATATCTCACACCTGGATGGGTTGACTTGGCTGATTCTTCAGCAGGATCAGCCTGTGCAGATATAGAGGGTTTAGAAGGCTTGGCTGCCTGTTTTGTTTCAGATGGGCGGGTTGTGCTGGCTGGGCAGGTTTTCTGCCAATGGGTCCCTAGCTTCCCCTTCTTCTGTTTGGTGGCAGGGGTGGTGGCATTCATTTTAGTATCCTTTTGGTTGGTGGATACAAAGTTTGCATTTGTGATTCTGTATTTCGGGCAATGAAATGATGCTTGCTGATTGAGCTGTGGTCCCACCTTGATCATGATGGCCCTTTTTCATCACTGGTGGTGTTGTCTGTGGCTAGACGTGAGTGACATGTGGTTAATCTGTGTGTAGGTTTTTGCAACCATGGAACATACAGTAGTTTACCTACATGCTTACATGCCTGACTGTATTACACATCTGCGACCCATGTTTGTGTATGTTTTGTGTATTGGACGCATCCCAGGGTATGATATGCGGCCTCCAGTACATGGCCACAGTCATGAATTGTAGTGCCTTGTGGTGCAATATGTGGTAGCAAGGAACATGGTGTATGCATTTGGCTATGTGGGGTTCATGCAGCTTGTATACGTGCTATGTTGACTAACTTGATGCATGTTTTTTGGGGTTTACATGGCGTAGGACATAGCTGCTTTTAGCCCTAATTGTGTCCTTCTACTTCACGCTACATGGGCATTTCATCACTGGCACCTAGGTCTGTGTAACATTTTCCATGGTATTGATAACAGTATGTAGATAAGACACTCACCACCAACAAACTCTGTGCCTCCCCCAACCTGATCCTTTCTGATTCCTGTAATGCCACTGATGCCTACTACTGTTGCTGCATTTTCCTCCCACTGGTGCATAAAAGAGTCTGGAACGATTCATCCACCATTTGCCATGCACTCCTCCATGTGGTAAAATATGATTTTGTGACTCACCTTTTCAGGCTATCCGATCGCTTTTTTAACATTTCATGTTCTGCAGGGATATTCCACCGTTACTTTGTCCTGCGCCCTGTCTCATAATTTGCGCACACTTGGTTGGGGTGTTGTAGACATCAGGTGGCAAACAATCCTGGGTGCCTTCTTGGCCACTTCCTCAGCTAATACTATTAGCGACTTTTAGTAGAACTTAGGTTTTATGTTGCCTTCCATCAAGTCCTTGACTGCCTGTAGGCTGTTCGGATTACGACGTGTGCCTGGATTAACCGAGGACATGTTGCATCAAGAGACCACTTATTCCACAAGAAACCCTCCCTACTTACCTGACCCCTGACAGACCACTGGCAAGAGTCATAAGGTGTCCCATGGATTCTGAAACCACCAGAAACTTTCTGATTGGCGTCTGGCATGAAGCCTGCCTTCAAGATGGTGACCCGCCAGAAGGTTGTCAGGCAATCTCCTGCACACTGAACCGGAAGTAGAGAAAAAATACTTCCGGTTCGCACATATAAAGAACAAAGAGATGCTTTGCTCCACATCTTTGCAAAGGCAGAAACCTCTGATGAAATGCAGCACCTTCAATTTCTGCATTTTGGACAAGTACATTTATATTTAGTATTAGGGCCAATTAAGAAGACATGAGGTCTTCATAGTGAGATATTTCAAGTCTATAGACAGCTATGCTATGTTGTGGTACTTTGCAATAAATTAAGCTTTAAACCATATCGACAGCATGAAGGGGCAGAGAGGAGTGCTGGTGCAACTCCTCCCTGCTACAGTGCAGGGTAAAACCTTTTACTTAGTTCTACGAATGCCATTAACTCTTTCACTTGTTTATATAAGTTGTACTTTGGTGCAATCCATACTCCTCCATTTTGACCTACCATACTCTATGATGACTCCAATTACCACATATCATGTTTTTCATTGGATTACTTCTATCCCCAATCTGGTGCCAGTTCTGACCCTCCATCCCTGCCCAGCCTAGTGCCAGCTCTGACTCTCCATCCCTCCCCTTCTAGTATGCTGAAGAGAAGACTGCATCCCAAGACACACTAGGGCATATGAATATTCCAGGTAGACAGATTGGGGTTTGTAAAGACTGGAGGGGGGTGTCTGTACTTCTGCTCTCTATATGACAGAAGACAGACACAGAGGACCCCAGCCAAGATTCTCTATAGGGTAGCGCTGGTCGAGCAATCAAGGCCTAGCTTCTCAGGAGGGATGCAGGCTGGTTCTTAAGTACAGTGTAGTCCCCAAGCCCCCACAAAGGAATGTCCACACACTTGGCCTCATTACGACCCAGGCGGTAAGTTACCGCCTGGGCCGTGACTTTACCACCATGGCGTAAACTATGTTTACGCCATGGTGGTTGGCGGACTTACCGCCCCATTCCGACCTTGGCGGGGCGGTAAGTCCCCAATCCCCATTTACCCTTCCCCATTCCCATTTTTGCCCCATAGGGCATAATGGGAGTGGGGAAGGCGTTAATTACGTCACCGTAAATTACGGTGGCGTAATTAACTCCATGGTCCCTTAGCGCCATGGATTTTAACACCTGCTAAAAGCAGGTGTTAAGTCCGCCATGGCGCTAAGGGACCTCGTACTCAGGCGGTAAGGGTCGGCGCTGTTTACGGCACCGTAAAACCCTTACCGCCTGAGTTGTAATGAGGCCCACTGTATTAGTTAGAACACAGTCTTTATATACTTAAGTTCAAGGTTATATACAATCACAAAAAACTCACTTTGTGCTTAATTAATCTATAATGGCAAATATATACAGTTCTAAAGTGGTACCACAATTATCATCAGATCTCATTAAAGTGCATCAACTATACTCTGGTTAAATGTCGCACAGATCACTTAATAAAGGCAACCAACAATAGATATAGGAGGAAATCAGTTGTTTAGAACAATTGGCAGAATACTGTCCCCTACCACTAGACACAGTTCTGTGGGGGGATCCCCCCACCTGGGCAACCTGTAAAGTAAAGATATATCACAAGCTCAGCCCATATATTGTTCTAGAAGTCTTATTATCTTCTAAAATAGTTCTACAACCACATGTACCTGGAATAGCAGAGTTCGTCGTCGGCTCATCGACGGATCCTTCTTGAGTGGCATCCCTTTAAGGCAGGAGCCACGGATCATTGAGATCCCATGAGGAAAAAGGGTTGAACGACGATGGTGAGGTCGCAGCTTCGTTCCTATTGGTGCTCGTCGATGACGGATCATTGGTGTCCTGCAAGGAAGAGGTGTGCAGGGCACCTCGGTGACGATAGTTTAGGGCCACAAAGAGATTGTGAAGAACTGTGGCCCAGCCAGGGCGTTGAGTCGTCCGGCGTCTCTACTTTATTTATTTATTTATTTCTTATTTTTATTTATTTGTAAAGCACACCAGGCCCGAGGGCTACCGGGCACATAGCTTAGTTACAACATGGTAAACAGTGGACAGTATAGAATATGAATAGTATAAATTACAGTTATATACATAAGGCACAAGGCAGTAAAAATTACAATTATATACATAAGGCACAATCTACGGTCGTCAGGTGGTGGGAAACCCACCGGCGGATGCACCTCAGCGCGTCAGTGGCCTCGACTTTCTACGGCGGGACAAAGCGGTCTACGGTGCAGGCGAGATCGTCCTTGGATCAAATGTTACTTAGGCAAAAGGAGCACAGCGGCTCCAGTCGGCAAGGGTAGTCGTCGACAGTGATGGACAACAGTGTCCGGGCGCTTCTCCTTGTGATTTCGCAATGGTCCCCGTCTCCGGTCGGCAGCCTGTCGTAGGTCTGTCTACAAGGGAGCTTTGACAAAGATCAGCTGGTACACGATGGTCCCTCGTAGCTCGGGAAGAGGGCGCCTAACCAGGTCCTCTCTGGGTCAGTCCTTGGAGGCACAGCGGCTTTCAGATCGACGAAGTAGAGCAGAAGCAAGACTTCTCTTCCAGCAAGGCTAAGCTTCAGTTTCAACTCCAGTTTCTCCTCAGCTTCTAAACACAAATTCCTGCAGTGAGAGGCCCCCAGATATAGTTGATCTCCTATTCATTCTGCTGGGTCACACTCAGGCAACCAATCGTTAGAAGGGCATTCATGCAGGCAGGCAGCCAATCAGGTGCATAGTGCATTTAGGCCATTCACTTTTCTCCAGACACTCACAACAAGTTATGTGTATTGGGACAAGTACGCAGCCATTCACACTCCACAATGCATTCATACCAGTTTTGGGCAGGGCTGTCTCAGTCATTGTGTCAAACACCAGAAACTAGACATCCACAACAAGAAGTGCATATTCGTCACACACTCCATTTACCCAGGCCCCACCCACAGGGTGTACCCACAACATACAGTCACTGGGAAGGCTCCAGCCAGTCTGGCCTGGACTTCACAACAACACCATATATGGAACCTCCACCCAACAGCCAGTCAGGGGGGAAGGGACAGAGTCATGGCTTCCCAGGACTTTGGGAAAACAAGGTAACAGGCAACAATCAACTGATTCCAACGGCAGGGCCTGGCTATCCCAAAATGGAGGCTACTCAGAGCACCTGTCAAATCCAGCATGGAGCTGCCACCAGCCCATACCCTGCTCTGTGGGCCACACAAAGGTGCCCAGAAACATACAGTAGGGGCACGGGGTTGCACCCCCACCAATGGGTCTGTACACCAAATCAAAAACAGGAAGAGCTGCACTGCCAGGAGTCCCACATGGACTCCTGGGCAGAAAACAATACAGAACACAAATGGAAAAGGACTACAGGACAAGGACAGGGAGGCCCTGTCCCTCCAATGCATTTCCAGCATCACAGGGTTAGTCAGTGATCCCTCCTTTGTTACATCTGCAAGGCCGTTTAACCAGCCTCAGTTTTTTGTCCATCCTCTTTCGGCACCAACCTCCAGGTATTCGCTTTGGGACAAGTACTAGAAAATTGCAAAGTCCTTGAATTAGGTCCTTGAATTAGGTCTCTACTGGCTAGGATGGAACACACCATTCTTGATATTGCTAATTCTATGCAATCATTACAGCAGGAATTATCTGCCTATATAACATACAATTTAGTTGTCTCTAATAAGTTGGTGGAACTCCAGAATACTTTTACTGATCTTGGTTCCCAGGCCAATGTAATACCATCCTCCATGGCAGCATGTGGCAAAGGAATGCATGATTCCAGGAGGCCGGAATCTAGAAGAATCAGACCTGCCCCTTTTCAGTTTACATATGGGGCAGGTCAGCAGAATTGAGGGAGTAGAGGGAGAGAAGTAGAGTCCAAAGAACCTGGTATGGGGGCTTCAATTACATCTCTGTCCTTGTCTGTGAAATATATGGGTTCGCCGGGTGACTTCTCTAAATTCATGATGCAGTGTCACCTATCATGAATTGGCCCCAATTATAGAGCACAAGAACTACCAAGGTTGCGTTCATTCTAATGAAGCTTGATGGACATGCACTCACGTGGGCATCTCCTCGGATAAACAATCATGACGCATCTTGGATGACTATGATCAGTTACTAAGGGAATTTCGTCATATGTTTGAATAGAGGATCTAGGAAAGATCTACTGAGAATTAATTCTTGGATATGTAAGGGTCTAGAAGGTGGAGAATGACACACAGGTGGCATGGTTGTTGACATAAATGTTTATTGTATGAGAACATAAAGAGAAACCTACCTCTCCCTAACTCTAAGAGGGGTGTCCCTACCTCAGCTAAAATACCAAGGATTCAGTCAAGATGTCAATGTAAATGAAGAGTCTACCGTCCTGTGTCAAACAACCCTGATTCTATCCATTACACTTGTAACTAAACTAAAGAGGTAGTGTATCTTCTTGATCCAGAAGAATGACTACCTTCTCTGGACAATGGCTGAGAGTTCCAACTGCATGTAGGACCTTTGCCCGAGGGAATGGCTTCCTACCCCAGGTCTCAATCCCTTTCTAAGTTACAAAACAAAGTTCCATGTTGAAATGTTAAACAAGCAGCAATATTCTGAGTTCAACATAAAAGGGTAAAGTTCCCGCTCAAACATCAACATTCCTTATAGCCCATAGTTTCTTTTCACTATTGGATTGCTGAAGAATGCCTCCCTTCTCAAGTATGTTGTAAACTCAATTTCCAAGATAATGACTCCCTTCTCCAGGTGTCTGACTCTAAGTATTTTTCTTCCACACATAGCAAGGGGGAATGGACATTCTGTTCACTTGGCTTTATGTTTTTACAATGCCAGGGGAATGGCCCCCTTGTCCTGGCCTTCCTTGTCTCTGTTCTTAGACTCTCTTGGCTTTTACTTTCACAGTCCACAACCGTAGGGGAATGTCTCCCTTCCCCTGGCCTTTCTCAGGCTTCTTATTACAATTCACAACAGCTGAGGGAAAACCTCCCTTCCCCTGGCCTTTCTCAATCATGTACTGCCACGCAGAAGATGGTTTGCAAAAGTTCCTCTTGGGTTTGGCAGACCTGGTTCACTTTCCTGCCAGGTACTGCTACAAAGACAATGACTGACAAAAGTTCCTCTGGTTTTTGGCAGACCTGGTTAACTCTCCTGCCTGGAACCGCCACAACGGAGATGACTAGCAAATGTTCCTCTGGTTTTTGGCAGACCTGGTCCACTCTTATGCCAGGTACTGCCATTAAGAAAATTACTTTGAGGACTCTTCTTGCTTTTTGGGCGTGGGTGCCAGACCTATATTTGGGTTTCTTTCCCAGGATTTCCCTCCTCCTCCTTGCTTGGCACTCTTGGAGTTTTCCACAGCTCCCTTGTGGCCTTACCAACCTTCCTCTGGTTGGTCTATGGCCTTCATAGCTTCGGCTTTGGTCTTCCCTAGCTTTTTCGGCTCTACAGTTTTCCAAAAGCATGCCTCTTTGTTCCACGTGCATGTTAGAATTTGTGTGCATCATCTAGGTTCTTCTCACTCCCAGACCTTCTCTTGGCCAGGTTTTTGTCCTGTTCCTCCTCGTTGGTGTAAACAGAGACATCTCAGTTTCCTCTTTCCGACCGCACTCACTGGCTTCTTCCTAGTGCCCCGTCGAACCGCTTCCTCACTCACGGTTTTCTCCAGGGAGGGTTTCTCGCAAAGGTAAGTTCTTCTTTGATTTTTGTGTTTGAACTATCAAAACGTCTAGAACCCGTGTGTACGTTCTCTTGAGGACTCCTCGTTCCTTTGCATGTCCTTCTCAGCCGAGTACCTTCCAGGGAGATCTTTCTACAGGCATTCCTACTCTTCCTAGTCCCAGTATCTTCTAGGGAGATCTTTCCATGGTCAGCCCTATTCTTCCTCATCCGAGTATCTTCCAGTTTATTAATGCTACAGAAACAAATGGCAGTGCGGGGTACAGAGGGTTGACTGAAGGGATAGGAAGATGTGTAGGAGGTGAGTGGAGGTGATGACGGGTTGGCGTGCCTTGTTTCTCTTGGATGGTCGTCCTTGTGCCTAGAGGGGGGAGTTTCTCCCCATGAAATCCTCCCACTGAGTACCACCCACAGAGGGACTATCAGGTAGCGGCCTCACCTCCCAGGCCTCATGGGCAGGGGCTCCCCCTCTGGAAGATGCAACAACATACAAGGAAGGATTTGTCACCGATATTAAGCAAGGTTTAGGGACCTCATTACCTACATAGCCGAGTTTAAATATCTCTTAGCTGAAAGAGCCTGGGCTGAGGATGTTCAGGCAGCAGTGCATTATAGGGGATTCAAAAAACATATCAAGATGCAGCATCACAAGTAATTCCCACTCCACCCTACTATAATTGATAGATTTATCCCTACATATTGAAAAACAGCAGGGAGAGAGACGAGGGGAGAAGAAGTATTTCCAACTACGTAAACCTTTGTGACATTCCCCTGTAGAACCTATAAGGAAGACATGGTATCAAAGTATGACAGACACCAGTGACCACAGCTCAAGGGTGTTTATTTGAACTTTGGGTGTGATGAACGCCTATCTAAACCTAAATCTAGGCTGAGAGCAAGCTACGACCATCAAATAATAATAATTCAGTCCTAGTGGAGTCTTGTCAAAATAAAAGGGCCTATACTAAATAAAACGATTGCCAATCCTTACCACTAAGTTACAACTAGTGTGGGGGTAATGTTTATGAAAAAGAAAGAAGAGTTCACCAAATAATAAGTCAGGATGTTCAGGTCATTGGCCTCCCTTCCCCATGTTTTAAGCATGGTACAAGGCGGTTCACTCGAGCATAGCACACTCTTGGGCTTCTTCGGCACGAGGACACAGTTCTATTACAAACATCAGGGCCTTCTACGCCAAAGTCTCTCAAGTTATCAAAAGTCTCTTGCTTCAGAGGGCCTGATGAAGACAAGCAAAATGCTCCTTTCCTCATATTCAAGTCGGGTGATTCACTCTTCACCCTGGATCCCCCTCAGCCGGGCTTTGATCTCTTTTCTCCCACAATTCCTTCTTGAGTGACTCACGGTTCACCCCGGAAATCCCTCAGCTGGGCTCAGATCCCTTTTACACAATTAGTCTCCCTCAGCCGAGATCAGGCCAATTTCCATTTGTATATCTCTTGTCGGTGACTCACCGTTCACCCCAGAACCCCCTCAGTTGGGCTCAGATCCCCTTTTCACAATTAGTCTCCCTCAGCCGGGCTCAGACCAAACTCTTCTCGGGTGACTGACGGTTCATCCCGGATCCCCCTCAGTCGGACTAAGATCCCCTTTTTCACAATTGGTCTCCCTCAGCCAGGTCCAGACCAATTACAGTTCATATTAGCTATCGACCACTTTTGAATGTGCACAGGATTTGGCTTGACCCGTTGCAGGACCACTTCGATATTACAGTTCACAAATTCTCACATGCTCAGTTGGATACCAAACAGAGACCTTTGAAATGAGCAACCATGTGGCGCCGGACCACTCTGTATATGGTACCTATTTCGGTTTCATAAAGTTCAATCACATACAAGTCATCTTTCCTCATACAATGTTGCTGCTCGCAACCATGATCGTAACCCAGTCCGGTCTTTTATCAGTATCTCCGACTCACCCGCTGTGCTCACCCGCTCTGGTTTGTTGTTGGAGCCAAGGACAGTACCACAGCCAAAGTCACTTCTCCCCACCTTGGCTATCAATGCTGTGTAGCTTTGACACACACTGCACCGTTGTTCAGCTGTTATTATTATTTGATTATTTGAAAATGTACAAAGCACAGAACTAAGGCCCAAGGGCCTCTCAGCGCTAAAGTCGGCAGCCACTCCACAGATGCATCATACTCATACTATGCAGAGAACTGAATTAAAAGAAGTGGGTTTTCAATGCTCTCTGAAAAGGGAGATACTCATATATGGCTCTTAAAGATAACGCAAGTGAATTCCATAGACCATGGGGCCAGGACTGAGAAGAAATGGTCACTCAGTTGCTTCCACTGGTATTTTGGTATCTTAAGGAGTAAGCATCACACAGAGTGTAGTTGTCTGGCTGGTCAGTACCGCTCTATCTTACCTTTTAGATATTCAGGGCCACCATTGTGCACAACTCCATGGATGATGCTAAGTGTCTTAAACTTAATCTGTGTTGCCACTGGCAGCCAGTGCAAGCGATGCAGAAGAGCTACTGAAGGGGTCAGATGTGGCGCCATAAAAATAAAATAAAAGCACCCTGCGGCGTCAGCTCTAACCCACGTTAGTGGGAGGAGCGGATGTTGCAGGGATAGCAGGGTGCAGGCGGCACATACAGAAGTGTGCCGCCGTAAAAAAAGGTATGTTGGGGGCTGGGGGTGGGAAGGGAAAAGTAGGCCGGGGAAGCAGACACAGTGATCTATATGATCACTGCGCTGCGCCGTAACTGGCGCCGGTATTTCGGCCGTCGCAGTTATGGGCGGCGCAGTGATAACATAGATCCAACTCCTGATGCATGGACAACACCAGGTGATTATAAGATAACATCTTCTAGTTCAGGTCAGGGAATTTCTTCAGCAATTTCGCAGAAAATATTGTGAACCCCATTACCCAATCGGTATTGGACTTTTCCACAAAAAACGTCCTCTCTTTCCCTTCAGCCTTCTGTTCCTTGGACTCTTCTACCCTTCTATAATCCAGAAGAGAAAATATGTCAGCATATTTGTCTTTCCAAATCTTGCCACGTGAGCATACCTTACACACCAGCCTACATGGGGTCAGAGGCGTCTGCTACTTTCACATCCCCAGATGAGTAATCCGCAGCCACTGTAACCATCCAGCCTGTGTTCACCAGTGTCCCCACATCTATCGGACCCCCCGAAGTCCTGGGTCTGCTAACATCTACCCCAGATGTCACTCCCGTAAAATTGTCATCTGATCCATCCTGGTGAACTCAACACCCGGTGGAACAACCTGTTCCCAAGGTTCCCCCTTTGGGCCTGTGCCTGGCCCGCTGAAACTGCGGGAGCCTGAAGCCCTACTTCCCAGGCTGTGGCATCTCCCATCCCAGGGTGTGTGGTTTCAAATGCCTGTCTTACAACTGGCTGCAAACTGGAGCCTAGTGGGGGTGCACAAGCTTGCTTCTGTTGTCCTCATAACCATCCATCCTGATTGCCCTGCCCAGGCCAAAAACCCAAACTGCCTGGGGACCCTGCGTGCTTTGCCCCGCAACTGCAGCTACCTCCTTGCCTATGTTCCCTCTCCAAGGGGCACCCCACCTGCCCCCTACTATCCTCGAATTGCAGGGCTGGCCGAGTACTGGGGCACAGGAGCCAGCCATCTTAGTGCCTCACCCGCACGCCCCGGCTGTGCCACCCGTGTCTTGCTGTGCTGGACCGAAGCAGGCCCTGACTGTGCTGTAGGTGGCTTTGCTGCTGCTACTGCTGGGATCTGTGGCCCCCCTTCAATCCCTCCGTAAAGGCCAGATCCATAAGGGGGGGGCTGCCCCTTCTGCCACCTCCTTCCTCTGAGGGCACACTCCCCCCTTTCTGCACCCCTTTCTCCTTTTAAGTGGAGGACACAGTGCTCTGGGAACTATGTTCTTCTGCCACAGCCGAGCCGGTGGCACAACCTGCTCTTGTGCTTTGAAAAGTACTACGTGTACTAGGTATGCCAGAGGAGATTTTGCAAGTCTTGGTTCAAATACATTCAAATTTATCGGCAAGAGTGAGGATGGGGCCCTGAGGTAAAATAACTCAGGCATTTTCAAATCACCCGAGGAGCGAGGCAGGGTTGTGTAATAGCACTGCTACTTTTCAATCTTTTTATAAACTCACTGCCGAACGCACTGCTTGACCTGACGAGCGATGTCCCCGGGATGACTGGCCAAAAGGCATGTGCACTTCTATATGCTGACAATGCAATTTTCATAGCTACAATAAAGCAGGCTCTGCAAATGCTAGTTAATGGGTTAAATACCTATATGGGGCAGAAAGACTTGAAAATAAATGTGATGTGGTGAAGTCAAATGTCATGTGTGTTGGTAGTAGTCAATCTCAGGGAAATACAATATCCATCGAAGGTAAGAAATTGGGTTGGGCTACTAGCTTTCACTACTTATAAAAGTAATGCGGTTAGAGTCATCATGGATCGCAAGAAAAAGGACCATATATCTGAGGACAGAAGAAGTCTTCATTGGCTTCGATCAAAGACAGAATTTGCTTCCATTTTATCTTGATCACTTTTAAGTGCCTAAGAAGTATTGCACCAGCTTATCTTAAGGATGAATTGGTTGTCAAATCTAATACCCACAATCCTAGAGCTAATAATTACTTTCAATTGAAAATCCCATCTTGTGCAGGCTAAGAAGGGAGCATTTTACGCTGCAGCACTGGCTGCGTGGAATAGACTACCGCTAAGTCTAAGATAAGAACTGTCCATTATGATCTTTAGGAAAAGACTGAAGACTTTTCTTTTTAACTAATTTGGCAGTTTCACCGTCGGAAAACTGTTGTTTCGATAGGCTCTGTAATACCTCGCTATTTATCGGTTTTTCATTGTTTTGTTCCTGTTTCTCAGTGCCCGTAAGCCCACAGGTCCGCAGCCGCGGTAGATAAATTAATGAAGTAAAGTAAAGTAGGCGTTACGATTTCCCGTGACCTGAGATGGTCCCCACATATTAAGGAACAAACAATGAAGGCTTTGGAAATGGTTCAATTTTGATATATGGCTCGAGATTGGGTGGGCTGTCATTAGACCGTATTGTCCGTATTTATTTGACAAAATCAGCACCATTATGGTGCAGCTGTGTGGGGTTACCATTTCGCGAAGGCAGCCCATGTCAGTGAAAATCAATTCCTGAGGAAAATTATCGGCGTGCCTCAAGGTTTCCCACAGTACTTCCTACACAAAGAACTCAACTTGGTCTATATAGAAGATTTTACACTATTACAACCCTTAACCTATTGGCTCACACCTATGGGCAAACCATCATCTGTCGCTAACTAGAACCTTGGTGAGAGATGTAATGACCTCGAATATTTGTGGCTTTTCTCTTTGTTTAGATTACAGTAAGTAATTCCTTTGCATGATTGGTTGCATTCGTTTTTTTTTTTCGAGGAACCATTGGTTGGCAACGTCGAGAAAAGGGAGTTAGTGGACAGCTTTACTTCCCATAGAGCAAACGCTAGGAGGAGAAATTAATTGCAAAAACAAAGTGCATTTTTATGATAAGAACATTCCCGTTGCAGTTGCTAAAACAGGTCCCTCCCAGTGGTTCACAAACCCAAGGAAAAGGGTAATAATTCTGCATTTAAGAGGAAATCTACTATTTATAAATGATACTGTACCCTTTTCTCAGAATAATTGTACCACTGGGCAAATTATTCTGGGTCCATGCTTGTAAACCACATTAAGCAAGCACCTAAAAACCCTATCAGTAGTGGCGTGGAAAAAACTGAGATGCAACCCTAAGGCGATATACGGTCCCCACTTGAAAAATACTCACAGACAACAACAAACTGTTTTTTCACCAAACCGCATCAAATGAAAGCAATAATAATAGCTCTCAAGCAGCAAAATAATTCCTTCAGTTCCCTGTAGTATTCCACCCCCACCTTGCACTCTCTGAAAGGCTGCCTGCAAGACAACCAACAACACTCCTGAAGCCCCTACTGCCCCGGGCCCGACACACACAGACCGCTTTCAATTGACCGCTTGGTCACCTCGATGTGCGATCCCAGGCCGGTCGCTCTGAAAACCAAAGTCCTGCTCACCACCAAGGGAGGCTGCCAAGGAGGAATGAAGCAGGCCGAAAAACGACCCGAGGAAGTCAGCATCAAAAGGTTGAATCTGGAATGGCGGTTGGTGTTGAGAGCTGAGGCAGCAGGGGCACGGCAGCACAGGTGTCCAAGGAGAGATGAAGGTCCTGATTTACAGAATAAATTGTGCAGCACCAAAGTAAATAACACCAATAAAAGGCACTATGGGCCGCACAATAATAAACCCAATGATTTACAGATCTGCCTCTGCGCCCTGCGCCACGTCTGAGTGCGCAAGGGACTGGCCATCCCACAGGACAAGAAGGGGCGGAATATGCAAAACCCCTCATTAAAATCGAAAAATGAGGGATAAAATGGGCGTGGGGTGGGAGGCACCCAGTAAATGCACAAACATGCCCCATGAAGTGCAAACAAGGCCGTATGTATTCACAGAATAACCTCTGGACCTGCACCAACCAAAATGCTCCAAACCCCACCACCACCCGTGACCAGGCGCAATGTGAGACTGCGCTGTGCAATTGCCAGAAACAGAACCCACTGTGCAAACGCAGCGAAAGACCTGCACCATGCCGGTCCGTGCACTGCTCGCATACCTATTGCTACATGGAAGGAGAAGGCAAAGGAGAAGGAATTTACCATACACAGACAACAATATTTGGCATGAATGATGAGGATGTCTATGGCACATACCACTTTCTCCCCCCATGTAATCCTTGATTTGGTCAGGGAGTGGTAGAATGTCCTGGTCTCATGAATAATGTGCTCACAGCCAATTCCACCTTTGGTGAAAGTCCTAACAGCACTACACTTCCTGGGCACCGGCGCATGTGTGCACAGCCACATTGACATGCTGTGCAATGTGCAGTCAAGGCAGAGTGGCACATACATTCTATGCCATTGCCCAGTTTCCATGGGTACCTGAAGCAATAGATTGCACACATGTTGCACTACAGCCCCCACGAGCACCAAACACATAAACGGGAACTGTAAAAATTGTCATTCGCTTAATGTGCAGGTCATCTGTGATGCCAAGGGCAACATAATACACGTGAACGCAAACTACCCTGATGCACCCACGACAGCTACATACTACACCATTCCCCCATCCACCAGGCACTGGCATCTGGAACATTTGGAAACAAGTGGCTCATTCATGAGTATCACCCTGCACACACACAAAAACACACAGATTGTGGTCCACATGAAATCCAAACCACCGTACCACGACATCCTAAACCACATAACTATGTACTATGTTCCTTGTCATACACAGGGGACAGCGCAAACCTTCTCTCACCATTCCTGATTACGCCTATCCGAAACCCCACCACACCAGTGGAGATCACTACAACACAGCACACATTGCGACCAGAGGCATAATCAAACGCACATTTGGAGTGCTGAAAGCACGCTTCTGCTGCCTCGACCATTCAGGTGGAGTACTGTTGTATACACCAGCTGTGCCATGTAAGATCATATTGGCATGCTGCATCTTGCATAATATAGCCACATGTCATGGCATACAAATAGAAGTGCATGTGGGGTTGTGCCCGCAGTCACAGGCAGGACCCATACCAATTTTAGGCCAAAGGGTCAGAAGCCAGCACATACAAGACCAGCTTTTTCAGACATACTTCACATAAAAACCATACAGTGTGACAGCCACACCATAGCCACATCCCAGAACGCCTTCAATGATGAAACATGGCAAATCCTTTTGAGCCATAGAACACTACCTGAGAATTGCAGTCCATGGTGGATATTTGGTGTGTCCCTCATACTTATACAAACCACACAAATCTTACTACTAAAACCACACAGCAAAACATTTTTAAAAAAGGCCAGTGTCACTAGTATGACACATAGCAATGCCAAGGAAACACACACAATCACACACAGCAGACAACAGGGCCACTCGGCAACACATACCAACTAATAAAGCAACATGAACATGTGACATCCAACAAAGCAAAACCAAGGCCATTGCAGAACATCCCATACTTATGCACTCCCATTACCAGTTGAGGATGCATGAAGCAGCAACAAGTACATAGCCAATGACTGACTGACATCCCATCAATGAACATGCACCACTGAAAACCAAACACAAGGTGACCTGCACCCATGTCCACAGCTCCACAAGCCTGTGAGTGCTTGGAGATGCCAGTGCAGTGGGTGAACACGCTGCTGCATGCAGGTTCCCCCCAACACTGGCCTGTACCAGCATGAAAGCCTCACCAGAACTACAATGTGTGTACAGTGGCTGACTTAGTGGGGGTCAGACCAGCACCACAACACACGTACTGAGCAGCTGCCATATTTGCCGGGTCAAGTGACTACAGGTGACTCCATGGCACACCCATGTACCAGTACCGGGGGTGGGGTTGTGGCCATCATCCTAGAATAGGTGTCGGAAGCACATCCAGGGAACAGAACCACAGCAGGCAAACAGCATGGCATGGCCATCTGACACAGCACACATGGAGAATGTTGCCTTGCATTCATCCAAAAACATGTCTCAGGAGGATAGCTCAGGAGCAACGTGCTCGCCTTGGAAGCAAGACGACACAGGGCAACACAGGTTCGATCCCTGGGTCCGCGCTTAGAAACCTCTGGGTATTAAGCGTGTTATAAATAACCTATCATATCATATCATACCATAACCAAAAATCACAAATATCGACAATGCAGAAATACCTGAAGCACTCATGTGAATAATTCCAGCTGGTGTGAGGTGAAACTCAGGTGCGTAGGATGCACAAGCATGATGGATTTGCAACCCAACACCAAACATGGCAGGACATGGCAGGACATCGCATGCAAGGAACCCAGAACCTGACATGAAAATAAACCTGCACCAAAAAAGCATGCCAAGTGAATGGTCTAGCAGCAGAGACACGTGCACAGAAGGACCACCAGCTCACAGAGCCCGACCAGCATGCTTCTGACACCTACACAACTCCAATCAGCACCAAAAGATCACCAAAGGCTCAGCTGATGACTGTGACAAACCAACACATATCACCACTATGATACAATCATGCACCACCCTACCACTGGCCCATTAGGACAGTACTGCAATGCATAACCAAACATACATGCAAAGCCTATGCTTGTCCTACCTTACATCGGATCCATGCTGTTGCGCTGTGCATCCCCAACACCGCCACCACTGTGCCTCGCCATTTGAGAAAGGAGGGTCAGTGTCAAGCAGAGGGAATAGGGAAAAGGGTGAATGGAGAGTGTCCAGTTCGCATTCACAGGGTGGCCATAAGCCGACAGAGCAAAGTGACCTGAAGAGATGACAGATACATGAGCATCAGTGAGCACCTACCCAGTCACACACATACCACATGTAAGCTACTACCTGGATCAACATTGAATTCCTACCTGAAGGTCCTATCATGTTCCACGGGAAACCAGCATGTCAGTTGATGTCCCTGAACATTATATCCTGAACATGACTCGGTTATCACAACTCCAAAAGTACCATCCTGACAACTGTACATGGCACCACTTGGCAATGTTCTTCACAAAACGAAAAATAGAAGACTACCTTGTCCTGGCCACAGAATATGAAATGAAAAAATGTACATCCATCAAGGTCAACATAGTCACTGGGGTATTTGAGTAAGTAGCATGGTGAGGTGAGAATCAAAACAAAAACGTAGTGGAGGGACACCGAAACACAGCATATCTTGACATCACCCAAACAAGGAGCCTTCCTGTGGTTCCCCATGTGAAGGCTGTTTCTGGCCATGCAAGGGCAGCACCTGGTCCTCCTCCGCAGCTGCCACATGTGACACTGATGCATGCAACAGGTTGCCAAGCACTACAAGGTCCTGGTGTGTCTCTTTGCGTGTCTCACTCAAGTCAGACTTCATAGATGCCCTCGAAGCATCCATCTGGATGTTGATGGTGTGCCTCAGGGATGACATCTGAAGAAGTAGAGTCTCCCTTGAAGCCCTCATCTCATCATGCAGGCATTCTCTCAAGGCATATATCTCACCTCACAACAGCTGGAATTCCGTGCACACAGTGGCATTGGATGCAATGATGCTGTCAGCGAGGCGATGCATGTCCCTGCAATCTCCTACATCACCTCACCCTGTTGCACAATTTCGCGGACCACTTCCTTGTCCAAGTCAAACCTTGCAGCAGGCATACACCTACCACATGTGCAAGGTCGCTGAAAACATGAGGATGCAGTCCCTGCCTGCCTGGGTGTTTGCACTGACATGGCATGTGTGTCCACATGCAAACCACCACCTGCACACACCACCGTCAAGTCCACGGCAGGGGTTGGCAATACTGCAGGCACTGTGCCACTTGAAGCAGCATGGCTCGCCACAGGCAGGGGCATGGTCTCCTGCCCGCATCAGGCTCCCCATTGTCTATGAACTCAAGGGGGAACATACGGTCGGGACTGCTGAGTTGCTGTTGATCTGCCATCTCCCTCAATAAGGCTGCCACATCATCATCCTCCTCCTCCCCAGATGAGTCCTGTCTAGGCATGCTGATGATGCTCTGCAACAGCCGCGGGTTCTCGACACGCAGTGCTGCCTTGCCACTGCTGGTGCTTGGTTGCGCATCCCCTGACATGCCCACTGGCACCTGCTCCCCCTCAGCTGCAGCTGCATCTCGAAAAACAAGACAACACAAATCATGTCAACATCTCCGAACACACATGCCTCACTGCAATAGCAAGCAGCACAAACAGTAATAATCACCCACACGTGGCCATGTTGCCATGATTAGTCCGTGTGCAGCAAAATCCAATACCTAAACCCGCATGGACAGACAATGCGAAGATGACAGTCATCACCTCTGTAAATCTCACAGTATATCTGGCAACAAGTTACAAAAGCACACAATGTACCACAGGCATGTATTGCAAGTGGCCGACACAGCGGTCACCGGTGTGCAAATACATGCACTTTAGAGCATGCAAACATCAAATACAACTGCTACCACAGACAACATGACAATGTTGGCGGTTTCTGCACCCAGTAATCCTAGTAGTCCGCGCATATGCAGTTTGCACAGCGTAATGCGCGTAATTTACATGTTTCAGGACTTTCTTCTTTTTGCACCTGGAGTTGGATGTGTCCAATGACAACTCAGTGCAACCAGTCCTGGACACATCTTGGCCTGCTTGCACACTCCTGGAAACCCTACAGCGTGTATGAGGTGCACAGTCTGCTCCAGGTGGACTCTGGCACACCAACAATACATTGCTACTTGCTGCTACTATGTGCAGGTGAGTTGGGGAATGTTGAAGGGTGCACCTGTGGATCTATAGCTGCATGCAGGAGGGCAGTGGGATGGTGGAACTCATGGGGATGGTGTAGCATTATGAGGGCATGGTGTGTTGCAGCTGGGCACTGACCTATGTATGGGCAGGCACATGTGGCATGGACACAGTCACAATGCATTGTAGTTGACTTCTACTTGGCCACCATGCACATGTGAGCCACATTGGCAGTTGCATGAATTGTGATAATTGTGATATTGAGGTGCTTAGGTTAGTTGTGTGGCAGAGACATGAACAGCTGGACGTTGATTGTGCATGTGTGGGTGTATTGGTCCATGCCCAGGTGACACCAGGAACATTGTCACTGTCTGTTTTCCCTTCATTTCCTGGATTGGCATTGGCTGTGGGAGGGGGGACAATGTGCAGTGACCATATTTGGGGCCTTATGATGTGAGTGGGTGACATGGGGATCGAACTGAGGGCTGTAGCGTCCTTCCTACAATGGTTGTTAGACTTGTTTCTCTGTTACAGGTGCATCCCAGGCCCTGTGCCAGCCTGCCTGCATCACCACCAACATGTCGGCTACATCCACCTCAACCTCAAGGGTCACATGGATGAGGACTGACAACTTTTCAGGGGCAGAGGTTGCCATACTGTGTGATCAGGTGCTCGAGCACTCTGATGCCCTATTCCACCAAGAGCAGCAGCTTGTGGCGGTCGGCCATAGGCGGATTTGGTAGGACATTGCCACGGCTGTGAACATCGAGGGAGTGGCCGAATAGACCGTTGACAACATCAAGAAGAGATGGGATGACATGAGGATCTGCTGCCAAAAGAAAGCCAGGCTGCTATCGATGTTGGACCAACATCAGAGGGGCCCTCGGGCAGACACCTTAGGATTCCAAGACTCCACCTCAGGGTCCTGCAGAGGGTGAACCTGGAACTACATGACCAGGTCCTCATACTGCAGGAGCATATCAAGGCTGCAGGTGAGTCTACCCTGTTAGCTCAATGGGTCTGGATGTATATGACATGTGATGTGTATGCATTTTGTTGTGGTCAATGGTCGCAGGATACAGCAGTGTAGTGTGACCAGGTGTAGTTTACATTGTTGTCCCAGTGACTTTGGCATGACTCATGTGTGCTGTGTACATGGTGCATTCATGGTTACCTTCTGTGTGTGTCCCATGGGTGCGTAGATCTTAAGAGGATGTGCCAAGGAGATACTTGCATCTAGCCGTGGCCTCGAGGGGTTGCATGTTGATGTCAGTGGTCTTGGGCCTGACAGATTGTTATCCCACCTTCACACTCAGTACCCAGTGGAATGTTTATGGATGGCCACATGCGGTCAGGGGGAACAGGCCACCATCTGAGATGTCAGATGTGGATTCACCCTTTGTGAATTTGAGTGTTTGGTTGACCCTTCTGGAGTCATGTTGCGATGCATGTTAGGGGTTGTTGTGGTCAGGATGGACTAGTATCTTGAGGGCTCTTGGATGGTTGACTTGCCAGGTGGATGTGGTGGTCTACAGAGGGGAGCAGTGAGCCTGTCATATCCGCCTTGGCCATGGGCATTTACCGTGCATGGGTGCGGGTAGAGGGTCCTTGGTCAATGGTGGATGGCGATGTTTGTGTAGATGATGTAATGTTGATGGCTGCATGTCTCTGTGATTTGTTCCTGTCATCACGTGTGCCCCTTCCATGCAGCCACTAAGCCATGCAGAATGGTGTTCCTCTGGATTGGGAACTGTTTACTCACTGAAGAGACATGCATTAATTTAGTTGTCTGTTTGCATCATGTGTTCCATTCTCACATGTCTTGCTTTAGATGCTGTATCATTGGATGCATGTTGTGATTGGGACGTGGCTTTTGTATGTGTGATTGCAGGATATGGCAACTGTGTTCTTGGGTCCTGCACATGTGCACACAAATTCTGAAATGCCTCTCATCTCTCCCTTTCTAACCAGTGTTGCATGCAGTTGCGGAATCAAGCAAGGTGGACGAGCAGGTGGCAAGGCCAAGGACCTCAAGGAGGCTGCGCAGATGGCATACACAGATCCACTCAATAACTTCACCTGAGGGACAGGTATGAGCTGAGGGTTCATCTTCTGATGTATGGGATATTGCCATGGACCTGCGGGGAGTCCTCAGAGGCAGATGGCCAGGGTGAATCTATGCGCCACTCAGACAGGCAGGCTGACACAGGGGTGACATCTGGGTTGTCAGGGTCCGGTGTGGTGGGGGTGGAGGAGGCATTTGTTGGCATGTCCATGGTTTCAGGTGGTGTTACATCTGATGTGCAGGCTGCGGATGTGCGCCTAGTACAAGAGGGTGTGCAGGACACACTGGCAGGGTCAGCCATTGACACTGTCCATTCCTCTGCAGGTTTGTGCAGCAATGTTGACGCCACGACTCAGACTACCCTGGCAGTGCGTGCTGAGGATGTAATTAGGGATGCTGTGCTGCCCATGCTCATCTCAGGCCGTAGCCGGCAGCTGGCTTCACTCAATGCCCTGGTCATCATCCGTGGCCAACTGGTCAGCCATCATGGGCAGGTGTGCAACATTCTGTCCCAGACAGCTGGAGCACTGCTGGGTGTGGTCAACATGGTTCAGGCATCAGCCACAGGGCACCCATAGGTGTGGACTCCAAGCAGGCAACCGCAGCAGGATTGTCTTTCACGTTCACCTGTTTGCTGCCCTGGTACTACCTTTACAATCTGTGGGGATACAAGTGCACATGGGGGGCATTTCACTGGTACTGGGCTCGGCCTTGTCAGGCACGCATGATGAGGCAGTGCAGGTGGACATGACACATCTGGAGAGTGGTGGGCCAGGACTTCCCTCCAGGAGTAGGTCATCTTTCCGGAGGGAGGCCCAATGCCAGAGGAAGGCTAATAGATGGAGAGAGGAGTTGCACCAGTGGAGATGTGCACGGCAGTGGTTGGAGGCAAGGCATGCCCAGCGCACATACTCAATATGCCTGGGGAGGATGGTGGCAATGGAGCGTATTTGTGTAGCCACGACATGCCAGCTACAGCGCATGCAGCAGCAGGAGGAGCGGTGCTATGCTGTGGGGGACGCAACTTACTGGGCCAGGGCTGCTGCATATGCAAGGGCGGAGGTCTTACGAGCAGAGATTGAGACTGGGAGCTGGAGGGCTGCAGAACAGATAGAGCAGGCAACTCAAGAGGCCCTGCAGGCCCTCAGGGAGATCACAGAGGCACGTCTGCGAGAAGTGGAGGCGGTAACATAGGCTCCATTGAACCTGGAGTTTCCAGGAATGGGACAGTAGCTGTGACTGTATATATGTTTTTTTGTTGTTTGCATCATTGATGTTGTTTTTGGAGGAGGGATTTGTATGACTTTCTTTTGGTCGAGTTGTACAATTTCTTTAGATGATTTGCAATGATATTTCAGTTATGTCTTTGGTTATATGGGATTCCTGTGGTTATGTTTTCATTTCTACATGGGGACAATTGCTTTCTGAAATGCTCATGCGTGTGTGCAGTCATCTATTGTGTGGCATGCCACACTTCTGCTTTTGAGGGGCCATGCCACATGATCAGGTGGTGTGCTTCTCTGGATTTGTGTGCCATCACTCAGCGTGTCATGGTTCTGTGTAGATTATGTTCTGTGTGGAATTTGTACATGCATGTGCTCAAGGTGCATGCGGGATTTGTGTTTACATGTGCACATTGCTAATAGGCATAATGTGTGCTGTTTGCAGGTGAGGGTGGTGGTGGTGGGGAGTTTTGATGGTTGGTCATACTGGTTGTTGGTGTGGGGCTCCATGGTGTTTATTGCACAGATGGTAATTTGTCCAGGTATGTGATTGACTCTGTTGCGGGGATGGTGGCTGTGCCTTGCTGTGCACATGTATGTTGCACTGTTGACCCATGTGTTGATGTGATGTGGTTCTTCAGTATGGACTCACTGCTCCTATGTGTTTGGTCGATGTGTTGTTGATGTGGGTGTGCTCTCATGGCTGATGTTTCTATCTGCAAGGCTTTCTTGGGGTCCCAGGTGTATAGGGTGTGGTTTTGTTGGGGTTGATGGTATTTGTTGCTCAGTGTTTTGGGTGGTCCCATTGATAGTCACTGTCTTGTTCAGTATATGTAGTGTTGCTGCATACTGCTGCATTTATGGTCTTGTGCTGGGTTGAATTCATTTCATGCACCCTGGCTGCTAATGTATGTGCTACTCAACAAACGGCACGCCAACGTGTGTGGGTCTGATGGGTGTGTGTGGTGCTCCAGATAAGATTTTGAGTTGGGAGTATTGTACTCCCTATTTTTAAACTTTGAGAGTAAATGTGATTGTAAGAGAGTACAAATTAATTTTCCCTTTTGCAAGAGAGAAAAATGTATGTGACATCCAGCCGACAAAAACTGTATGGAAATCATTACTACGCTGCCACTTTCTGCATTATGACAGAATTCACCTTTCATTATTTCTCTAAGATCTGGCCATTTGATCTCTCCTGTATATATTTAAATGTTGAAAACACAAAAACTAGCCAATTGCATAGTAAAGCAAGCATGAATTGTATTGTGTGTTTTGAGGTTCTATAGTAGAATTGTCTTTTGATGTTTAATGAAAGTCCTTGTTTGTTGGAGCTATTACTACCTAATGGTATGCCAATGTTATGATACAACAGTGCAGAGAGGCAAGGACTCCATGCTAAATTCTATATCTATTCTATATCTATTCTATATTCTATATCTAATCTCATGGTCAAATGGTTATTTATATAGCGGTTTTGGCAAAGCACTGTGCACTGTGCATATTACATATTTTTTACAAGTATCACCACACCGAAGTTGGTACTACTTTATCGACAGTTAAAGGATGAAAGGCTTAGTTGGCCTTGCCGGGATTCAAACCTGCAACCTACAGATCACGCACAGATCACTGTAACGAGTGGCCAACCGGCTAACATCCTTCAGAGGTCGGTTAACTGAGTATTGAAAACCTATCTGGATTATCACAGGGACAGGTTTTGCTGAGTTTGTATTTCAATTACAAATGTAACATTCATTTGTTTGTTTTTGAACAGCGGTTGCGCTTCCTGGAGAGTCAGGTTTTGGATGTTTTAATTAATTGCAGTCTTGAAGATTTGAGAGGCTAGAACACCTGTGATTGGTGTAATGACAATCACTCACCCGTGAACAAAGACTCTGCTGCCACTGAGCTTTTATAGTAATGTACCCCATTGACTGCATGGTTGAATGAATGTAAACTAGACTGAGTATACATTAAATTATAAGTGTAAAAATGATCTGCCTCTGCATGATTATGCACACAGCACAGGAACTCTGAAAAATACAATGTGCAATACTGGTTTGTTTTCACTGGAAAAAAGCATAATTTGTTACAAAATATTAATTCTCAATTACAACTTAGTTTTCCATCGGATTCATTTTACAATCCTAAAATTCTAGCAAAAAAAATATGCAACACAGCAGAAGCTGAATGGAAATAAAATATTCCTTTCATCGAAGTGCGCAGTTTCTTTTTTTTTTTAAAGGCTTCAGAGAAATACATTTTGTTTCAGAAGTGTTTATCCATTACTTACAATTACATCCATGTAGATAAAAACCAAAAGAAGCCTTCTAGTTTCTGTCAAGTAGCCTGACATTTGCACTGCACTCTGCTCTAAACTTGTGTATAAATGTAGACAGGAAAATAATAAAGCTATCATATTTACAAGATTTTCATGCGTAAAAAGACCTTGTATGCACCTTATTTGGAGGCCTGGGTCTGTGCGTTGAGATGTTTATGGATGAACATGTGCTGCATGTGAATGGGTGTCATCACCTCCACAGGTATGTACGATATATAGTGACATTGATTTTTCCATGGCGTACCTCATGTGTGACAAATCTGTGTAGTGTTTTTGTCTTTCCGACTGGTGCACTTGTGTGGCTGGGGATGTGATGGCACACTGGTCACTGAAACTTCTAGGGATGGTGTGAGGGAACATTTGTGTGGATGTGCTTATACGATGGGACAGTTGTCCTCCACTATATATTGTGTGGCAGGTATTGTCAGGTTGTATTGCTCGGGAGGGGTGTTATGGTGAATATGTTGTTGCAACCACCATACGGTGCAATTGTCAGTTATTGTCGTGGTGCCAGATTCTAGTGCAATCATGTTTGTGGACACTCATTCGGGACACACACACACTGTTTGTGGTTTAGGTGATGTTTACTCTAGGTCATGAAACATGGTTCAGTAGGGTGTTGTGGTTACTCACTAGAGGTGTTGTTGCTTCTGGTAGTATATGTTGGGTATTGAGCTGTGTGCTGGCATGCAGTGCATTGTTTCTTGGAGTGACAGTGCTGGGTTCTTGTGGGGTGCAGTCGCCAGGGGACAATGCCTGTTGTGGCCCTGTCCAGGACCAGGGTACATCCCTCTCTGCATTCACCTTGTATGTGCGTCCAGCTGATGTGTTTAGTTGTGAGTCACGTTTGTCTCAGGCCATACTGTCAGGCTCAGTGGGTGCACAGTGGTCTGCATTGATGGCTTGTGTGTCATGCCCGAACTCCCGATGCACATCAAGTTCTTCACCTGGGACACCTGCCAGGGGCTGGGACACACATGGCCCACTGCTTCGATGCTCACTTTTCCATCCAACAGTCCTCCGGGCAATCAGGCAACACATTCAATGGGGGCAGACATTCATGATGAGCAGTGGTTGGCCGCCTGCCTTCCTGTTGCACACATACTGGTGCAGGTGGGGCATCTGAATGCTGCACTGGAGGACCGCTAAATGTGGTGGACATTTAGCATCCACCGTTGTGCACCCACTGGTGTGTGGTGATGGTGCCAACTAAGTGACATGTATGTTGTTTTGTATTCTGAAATGTATTTTTTGTCACAGGGAGGCGTGTGTGCTCAGTTGTTGGGTTTAGAGGTCCACATTGTGTGTGCAGGTCCTTTGGTGTGATGCGTGTGTGTGGGGTTATGTGTGTGGTGTGTTTGGTGGTGTTACAGGGGTTGTGTTTATTGTGTGTGGGTGCACTTTGCATGTGGGTGACTCAGTTTCATGGGTGCACAGGGGGTGGGAATAGTGGGTGTAGGTGCCCTTTGCATGTGGGTGGCTCAGTTTCGGGGGGCGTATAGGAGGTGGAAACAGTGGGTGTAGGTAACCGTTGCATGTGAGTCATTCACTTTCATGGATGTACGGGGGTTGGGAATAGTGGATGTAGGTGTCCTTTGCATGTAAATGGCTCTGTTTTGGGGATGTACAAAGGGTGGGAATAGTGGGTGTAGGTGCCCTTTGCATGTGGGTGGCCCCGTTTCAGGTGTGTACGAGGGGTGGGAATAGTGGGTGTAGGTTCCCTTTGCATGTGGATGGCTCCATTTCGGGGGTTTACAGGGGTGGGAATAGTGGGTGTAGGTGCCCTTTGCATGTGGGTGGCTCAGTTTTGGCGGGACATAAAGGAGGTGGAAATAGTGGGTGTAGGTGCCCGTTGCATGTGGGTGGCTCAGTTTCATGGGTGTACACGGGGTGGGAATAGTGGGTGAAGGTGTCCTTTGCATGTAAATGTCTCCGTTTTAGGGATGTACAAAGGGTTGGAATAGTGGCTGTAGGTGCCATTTGCATGTGGGTGGCTCAGTTTCATGGGTCTAGAGGGGGTGGGAATAGTAGGTGTAGGTGTACGTTGCATTCGGGGTGCGCAGCTTTATTTGATGCATGGGGTTGTTGATGGTTGGTATGGGTCCAGCGCTTGGTGGTTGCTTGTCCGCCGTGCTATTTTTGTTGCATCTGGTGTAATGGATCGAAATGTGTGCAAAACAATATGTTTTCGATGGATCTTTGTTTTGCACTAGGGGTGTTATCTGCTGTAATCCTATATTTTTTGCACGCTTGGGCCCTGCTGGCGCTTAATTCTGTAAATCGACTTCTAGCACGATGCAATCCAAGAGCACGCGCAGATTTTTCTGCACTACTTTTGTGCTTCTTTCTGTAATCCAGGCCAAAGTCTTATGCTCACTTCTCCCTCGGCCTTCTTTTATGCAACAATTTTCACTGGGTGCCGCCAGTCACCCCTGTTCCTGTCTGCTCCCGGCCCGCCCATCCCGGCAGCCGGCATACCCTCTATTAGCGAGTCTTGCCTTCGCTTGCACTTATCCCATACATAGAGCCTATTGATTCAACAATAAGTTTGCTGATTATTTAAAATGAAATGAAGCAAACGGATTTATACTTGGGGCATGTTCTCAAATAACTGGGCACCTAAACATAGCAAACATGTCTCAGGGTTTCTGTGCTATAACGACTGATGTTCAGTCTGCCCCCTTCACACATTAGTATTACGTTCACATGCCATCCACTCATTTATTAATTAGCTCCTGGGCAGCCACCTACGTGCTTGTAGTACATTTCACCACGATGGGCCTTAAAGGCCTCTAATGATGAATTGCCCAAAAGAGGAAAAATACATGTGGCAAAGTGATAGAAATTAACCCAGGACAGCAACGGACACAGGGGGCGCGCGCGTGCGCGCACGAACGCACGCACGCGCGCGCGCACACGCACACACACACACACACACCACCCCCACCCCCCTTTCTCTCTCGGTCTCTCTCTCTGCTGAGTACATCCCATGGCATGACACTCCTTCCGAAAGGCCCTGCGTTAACTGGACCCAACAACACCTCCTAAAGTGGTGTCTGACCTCTCCACCTCCCCTGCTTCTCGAAGATAGTTTTAATTTCCCGGCCATCAAGAATTAATTCCAGAAAGCCTCCTGCGGTTTCTTGATGGACGGCACATGACAACCCTTAGGAAGGAAAATGCCCCCGATTTCCCTGCGGGGGAAGAGTAGGCTCGTGCAGTAACATTTTTCTGCACGGATGGCTAAAACAGAAACGTTTTCTGAGCTCACATCTTCCTGACGTCTGGACCCTAATGGTTACTTATAGCTTTTTGCTTGTCTAACATTTCCCCAGTCCTGGGAGAGATCAGCCTCCTGTGCATTCGCAATGTATACATTTTTCTTTTCCATTTCCTTTTTTTCATTTGACATTCTATTTCCACCATGCTTTACATGATTGGCAATTTACATTGCGGGAGTTGATTGATTGAGGTGCCCTTTCGCGAGGAAACCAATATATTTTCATTTGTTGTGAAAATGTCTCTTTTTAGGCCACTTCCACCGTGATTCCTCATTGTTGTTCTTCTCCGTTTTGTTCTTTCAAAAAAAGGTCATGTAAATAACTGTGTATGAATTTAAGAAAGGCAATTTGGTATACAGTGGATTTGAATTATTTACATTTGTTTGGGCGTTTAGCGCTGCACGTCACATGCCAGCCATTTCCGAGCGCTCTATTCAGCAGAAGAGTTGTGACTATAGGCAGTGATGTCCCACTGACTTGATAGAATCGTCAGAAAACCTTAGCTGCCCCACATTCAAACTGGTTGTTGAAGCCGCATTTGACATGCATCTCATGTCAGGCCATTGATCCAGTCATATCTTCCTAATTATTTGACATACAGCTGGAAATGTCAACTCTGTCATTCGTAAAAGCCAGCTAGCTTTTCAGAATTACCACAGTGTGTGCCATGAATCTCCAGAAAAATTCGAATTTTCCCCCATTTTTGTAAACATATTCATTTTGGATAGTTTGACAACCAAGATGTTGCTGTTTGCTCTATTGACCAGTCCAACCTTACTTTGTAGTTCAGTTGCTGCCACTTTGTTGATTATAATGACCCAGAAGCACACTAGCACCCCTCCTCGATCTCGACCTGCAACCATCCAGAGCCACAGAAGCCCTCCTGAGGCCGTGACACCATTTGGAGCTTTGCAAGTTTCTGGCAGCTTTTTTGGTTACTTTCGTTTGCCTCTCATTCCATTTCCATCATCCCCAGCAATCAGTTAGTTATTGTTTTAATACACTGTCTGTCGTGATTATATATCATATTTAGTGACAAAACGTTGTTAAAGGGACGTTATGGTTAAGTTGCACTAATAAAAACCTACTAAATTCAGTGAAAAACATTGTTAAAGGGACATTATGGCTACAAGTAAAACCGGAACCCCCAGAAATATGCAAGTTATGGTAAACTAAGCAAGTATAACTCGCACCACGACTGTGCACTGCTAACACTAACACCCAGGACATCAAACATGAAACACTAACACCCAGGACATCAAACATGACATCACAAATGTCATTGATGACAATATTACTCCTTTCTTTCCAGCTGCCAGGGGATCCAGTGCTGCAGTTCCAGTCACCTGTGGCCCTACTAACTGGTCAGGGAGCGGTTTTCGCTTCTCTGACTGGTGCGTGGGGACGGAGGTATTTAGTCCACTCGGGAGATCACGTCTTGACAGACTTAGAAGCCTCATCTCTTTTCCGCGTGGACTATGGACACTGCTGCTGGTGACCAGGTAGTCGCCTTAGTGCAGGCCATTACGGTGCTGTGGGCTGACATGTCAGTCGCCACTGCACCCATTCATCAACGCTTAGATGCTATACGAAGTGAGTGTCATCCTCTTCCCCCTGATGAAGAATTTGGGGACTCAGCAGTTCAGCAGCCGCTGCCTGGTAACCCTTCCCCACAGCTCCTGTTTATGTACCTACCCCGTTGCCTTTGGCCACACCAGAGAATGACCCACATAAATTCCGTACCTTCCTTAACCAATGTAAATTACACTTCATGTGCAACCTCAAGCCTTCCCTGATTCTACCACAAAGGCTGCATTTACCCTCTCCCAGTTAAGCGGTATGGCTGCCACCTGGGCAAACCCGCTTCTGGAAGGTAATAGCCCCATCCTCTATGATTTTGACTTACTGGTTGCAGAAATGACCAGCGTGTTTGACACGTTTCAACGCCCAGGCTCGGGATCTCAAACTCCTTGATTTGGTTCAGGGCAAGGCCAGTCTATTGGATTTAACCAACTAGCTGCCGAGACCTCATGGCATGAGAACAAGAAGGATGTGTTTTTTACAGGGGACTGAGCGACTCCATGAAAGACACTCTGGCTGTAGTCCCTGCCTTGCCTGTTCAGTAACCTAATTTAATAGACTTGGCGCTACAGGTAGATGCCCGAAGGTCAGAACAAAAATCCCAAATCCTTAAGACTCCTAGCTTTATGTTCTCTGGACCTCTGCCATCTTCTGAAGCCCCAGTGGAACCTTTGCAGATAGGGGGTTCATGGTCCATTGACTTCCAATGAGTGTGAATGGCATTGCTTGACCAATACCTGTTTCTATTGAGGCCAATCAGGGCATTTTGTGAAAGTATGCCCCAAAAAACCCAAGAGACCCTTGGGTTTAGGAAGGCTCATTCCTAGAGAAGGGGGTATGGATGAGCCCAGATTCAATGCCCTCTTTTTCCACGCAACTTTCCAGCCCTGCTGCCCCTTTGGTGATCAATGCCGTCTTATTGTTGCCCAATTCTGTCAAACACGCTACGGGCAACTATATTGACATAACCCTGGCTACGTCCCTCAATCTGCTGCTGCAGAACAAATTAAAACCCGAACCGGTTCAGGCGGTTGACGGTTCTCTCTAGATTTCTGGTCCTATAAGACAACAGACCATCACTATTGTCCTTATGATCTAAGACATGCACTCAGAAACGTCATTCTTCGACCTTATAACCACCCCCCAGTTCAGTATCATATTGGGTATACCTTGGTTAAAGGAACACAATCCGTCAGTTGATTGGACCCTGGGTTCCATAGACTTTGTAACTCATTATTGTAGGGAACATTGCCTCTCGGCAGCGTTGTCTTTTCAATCCTCTTCTCAAACTCTGGTTGCAGCTACTCATTTAGTGGGTGCGGTCACGTCCAGCATTCCTCAAGAATACCAAGACTTTCCCAATGTCTTTGACAAAGGTTGTGCTGGAGTCCTGCCCCCTCACCGCCCTTATGATTGTCCAATAGATCTGGTTCCGGATGCAGAGATACCATGTGGGTGTATTTACTCCCTATCCCCCACTGAAGATCAAGCATTGAAAGAATACATAGCCACTGCTCTTCTTCTCGGACACATTAGACCCTCACAGTCTCCTGCTGCTAGCCTGATTTTTTGTACCCAAGAGAGAAGGGGATCTCCGTCCGTGTGTTGATTGCAGATGGATTAATCAGATCACCATAAAGAGTCGATATCCCGTTCACTTGATTTCAGTGTTTCTAGAACAACTAAGGCAGGCAACCATATCTACCAAGCTAGAGCTCCGGGGGGCCTACAATCTGGTCCGTATAAGGGAAGGTGATAAGTGGAAGACCGCCTTCTGCACTCGTCATGGTCTCTTGGAATATACAGTCATGCCATTCGGGCTGTGCAATGCACCCGCCACCTTCCAGAGGTTTATGAACGATGTGTTCCACGATATCATAGACTCTTACATCATAGTCTACCTAGACGACATACTGATATTTTCCCAGTCTTACCAAGCCCATGTACAACATTTGAGGGAAATTCGCTCACACCTTAGGAACAATTCCATTTACGCCAAGGCAGAGAAATATATGTTCCATGTGACGAGATTGACTTTCTCAGATTCCACATTGCTGCCAAGGGGTTGTCCATGAATACTGCCAAGATGCAGACCATAATAGACTGGCCTACTCTGCCTACGGTAAAAGCCCTGCAATCTTTTCTGGGTTTTGCTAATTTCTATTGACGTTTCATCTCCGGTTTCTCAGCTATTGTCTCTCCCTTGATCAACCACACTTACGAGTTCTAAAGTGCCCTTTGTCTGGACCACACTTCAACAAGAAGCGTTTGACATGCTTATAACTGCGTTTACAACTACTTCAATATTACAACACTCCAATGTAGATTACCCATTTGTGGTGGTGGCCGACGCTTCATCTTTTGGCCCAGGTGCAGTCTTGTCGCAGAGATGTCTGACCTCCGGCCTGTTACATCCAGTAGTTTACCACTCTCACAAGTTTTCTCCATCTGAACTTCATTCATTACAAGGTAACTGGGAAGGAGTTGCTGGCAGTAAAAGATGCTTTTTAGGTATGGAGATACCATTTACTTGGAGCCAAGTGGCCCATAATGGTGTACTCCGACCACTGCAATATCCAGGACTTGGCTTCCATGAAGTGTCTCAACAGCCGGCAGGTTCGCTGGCATTTGTTCTTTGCCATTTTGGACTTCTGCATTAAGCATCGTCCAGGTTCAGCCCATGGTAAGGCAGATGCCTTGTCCCATCTTTCAGGGGGATGCACTGCCTATTTTCTCTGATACCATTCTAGACCAGAAACGCTTTGTTTGCCTATGTACACCACCACCTAGTCTGATCACAGAGGTCCGTGATTGGATCTAGTAACATCCAGCTAGCCTGCAGGAGTGGAATGCCACATGTTCTGAAGGTCTACCCTTCGTTCAAGACCGTCTGTTCCTGCAGGCTCATCACACTAGACTCCGGGCTCATGAATGGTCACATGATGCCCTGATCAATGGTCATCCAGGCCAAAAAAAGACTCTAGCCCTCCCTCAGCGTTGGTGGCCCTCTATGCGTCAGGACGTCAATAACTATGTGGATGGGTGTTCAATTTGTGTGCAAGGCAAGAACCGAAGCGGTAAACCCCTTGGCCTACTCCAACCTATGCCAATTACCCATGAACCCTGACACATGGTCACGATGGACTTCATCACTGATTTACTCATTGTCCGGAAATTCGACACCATATGGTTTGTGGTTGATTGCTTTATGAAAATTGCTTGCTTTGTCCCTTGTTCTGGCATCCCTTCTCATTTTGGATAGGGGTTCTCAATTGACGCCTCGTTTTTGGAAGGCACTCACAGCACTCTAGAGTATCGATGCACATTTTTCCTCAGCGTACCACCCTGAAACCGATGGCCAAACGGAACGCATCAACCAGACACTAGAACAGTATCTGCGTTGTCTATGTTTACAACATCAAGAATCCTGGTTCCATGTGTGGTGTACAGCAGAAGTTGCATATAACAACAAACCTCATTCTTTTACTGGCTTCTCTCCTTTCTTTTCTTTGTATGGTCAGCATCCCCATACTCTACCAGTATTGGATCTGCCACCTACTTTCACCCCTGCTGCTGATTCCTGTTTGAGGGATCTTACGGCTGTCCATGAGCAGACACTGTCTAATCTTCAGGATGCTCAGGCTACCATGTGTCGCTCGGCAGACTAGTGACGGCGCCCGGCCCGATATATGAGACAGGTGCCAGGGTCTGGTTGTCTACACGGCATCTCCGTATCCCAGGTTGCTGCAAGCTTCTTCCCTATTTTGTGTGCCCGTATGGAGTTACCAAGGTCATCAACCCAGTCTCTTTTTGATTAGCAGTGCCCGCCTCTTGGCACATCCACCCAGTCTTTCACACCTCCCTTCTGAAACCTTGTCCTCCCTCTACTCGCATAGTAGTGCCACCTCTGCCTCTTGTCCAAGGCTCCTCAGATGAGTATTAGGTCCGCGCTGCTCTTGACTCCCGCTATTGCAGAGGTCACCTTCAATATCTGATCGATCGGGAGGGTTTTGGGCCTGAAAAGAAGACCTGGGACCCTGCGGCTAACGTCCATGCCCCTGTTCTGGTGTCCCGGTTCCATCAGGAATTTCTGTCATGCCCATAGGGTCATGGGCCTTTGAGGGGGGACTCTGTCATGCGCTTACTGTGGTCCCTGAGTTGGGCTCCTCTAAGGCCCCCATTTTTGCGCTGACTCTGGGGCCGCCTTGCCTCCTCACCTCCATGTCTGCAGGGGTTGCAGGGGGGCTTCCGCACTGCCATCACAGCTCCGTGGCACTTTCGGGGACCTGCCTAGGTCCGTTTCTGCACAGCGCTCATTGCAGCGTTGTTGGCGGTTGCTATGGCATCTCTGGGACGCACGACGAGCGAAATACATTCCCGCTCTAGTGACCACCACTAGGTCACGTGACAAGACACAACCAGGAAGAAGCCCATAAAAGCCCCAACCACCCTTCATTTAGTGCTTCTCAGCTATCATTGTGAGTGGCGTTTTGGGTGTTGTTTCCTGATTTCCTGTTTCTGTGGTGTTGACCTTGGCTCTTGTCTACTGGATTGCCTTTGGATTGTCCCTGAATATTTTGGCTGACCTTGTGATTTTTTCTCCTGGTTTTTTCTGACTCTGGCTTTTTCTATTTCAGATTGCTTCTGTATTTCCCTTGTGCTTTGGAGACCTGGATTTGCTTTAGGACTCTGAAAATACTTTGGACGTGGGTTCTGCATCTTTTGGATTTTTTCCCTATAAATTGCTACTGGACCATTGACTGGAACACTCTCCATTATTTCATACTCTGCGAGGGAGGTTTTTCCACGTCTGGGTTTTTCCCTTAACTCCATTCTACCTCCTTCTGGTGCTTTGCTAGGTAGGCTACAATACCAGTTTCTGTACATTATGGTAGTGCAAATTATTGTGTCCTACTATTGCTTCTTTCTTTCCAGCTGTCTGGGGATCCGGTGCTGCCATTCCAGTCCACCTGTGGCCCTAATAACTGGTCAGGGAGTGGTGTTCGCTTCTCTGACTGGTGCTTGGGGACGGGGGTATTTGGTCCACTCGGGAGATCACATCTTGACAAGTGCTGAAGGGGGTTGGTGGGTGTACTGGTGTCCACTAGATATTGGAACTGGAACCTGGCCACCGTTCTCAGTGGCAATGGTATGAGTTAGCAGGGAAGGGATTAAGTAAAACAGGAAGAGAAAAGCAGAGTTTTCAGAAGTTTCCAGAACTTAAGGAAGTCCAGCTGAAGTATGAGAGGAACAGAAAGGCTGTTCCAAAGAGAGGCACTTGCCGAAGAGAGACACATGCCTCCCGCTCTCTGTTTGAAAAAGTGTTTCACAAGCAGAGAATTGCAGTTAGAGGAACGGAGGGCAGTATTTAGGGAGACAAAGCTGGAGATATTGTAGTTCCAGGCACCAGAAAGCCTTGTCAATGATACAGAGGATCTTGAATTTCATCCTTGCAAACACCAGGAGCCTAGATTAGCCAAAGGGGACATAGACAACAAAGAGGGAGGTTAAGGACATCACGTGAGCCAGAGGGACGAAATAGATATCAAACAGCCACATTGATAGTATAGAACCGGGGGTGCTCTGTAGGTAGACAGTGAGGTGGTGGAGTAGAAAGAGCCGAGTTGCAGCTGGGAAGGGTGGTAAGTGAGGAAAACAGGTCAGCCAGTCCAGTGCCCAGTCTAAGATGCTAAAGGTAGTCATACGTGGTCAAATGGTCAAGTATCATCCACAATCGACTATATATGGGTTTCCTCAACCGTACAAAAAGAAATGAAAAGCTTCGAAATCATCGAACAGGAAGACAGCGATCATAACATTCTTAAAGCGACATGGAGGAGTGTAAAGAAAGAGAAAAACCTAGAGAAAGCACATAAAGTGGAATTGAACCCATCGATAAATCAAATAAGGTTATCAAAGGAGGATATTCGATCATTGAAAGGGATCATCAGCGAAACCGATACCGCCGGGTCCGGACACCTTAACTATGAAACTCTTTTGGAGGTCTTTATAATAAAGATATCAGGGCTCAAAAACAATGCCATTGTACACAAGCACAACTATAGTAGTCAACTAGTTGAAAGAAGGAAACAACTTAGAAAGGAAATAAGAGATTGTAACAGAGGAACAAAAGATACCACAGAAGAAAGACTGGGAAAGATCAAGACAAGTCGATCCCAATACAAAAACTGGTTATCAGAATTTAGAAACATGAGACAACAAGAACAAGGGGAGGTAATGATAAAGACCCTACAGAAGATTAACACCAGAGACACATGGGACTTAATTAACAACTGTAGATTAAACCAACAAAGTAGATTGAGTGGAGGGGTTTCTGAACAAGATTGGATAAAGCATTACACCAAAGTATTTTCAGCCAGATTAGAAGATTCGGACCTGCCTGAGGCAATTACCGAGCACGCCTGGATCACAATGATGGATGAGGCGGAAATAGAGTCTGTAATTCAAAAACTGAAAGACTCCTCCGCAGCCGGACCAGACGGGGTAACAAATATCCATCTGAAAAAAGATCCACAATCATGGGCGGCAATAATAAGCAAACTGTTTAAAACAATAGAGACTCAAAGAAAGATTCCTGACATTTGGAACAAAAGTATAACATTTCCGATCTACAAAAAGGGCCAACGCGACTTGCTGATCAATTATCGACCAATTTCACTATTGGCCACAATTGGAAAGCTCTTTGCATCAGACCTACAGAAGAAATTGACTAAGTGGGCAGAAATAAACAGCATCATAGACCCACGACAAACAGGATTCACGAAGCGAACCAGTACTGATTTAAATCTCTTCATCCTGTCAATGCTCAAAACAAATGCTATAGAACATAAAAGGGAATTACATCTTGCATTTATTGACTTAAGTCAAGCATTTGACACGGTTAACATACGAAAGCTTTGGGAAAAGCTGAAAACATTGAACTGTCCTACAGAGATGATGAATCCAATAAGAGCCCTTCATCAAATACAACAACACAAATCCGGCTGAACGAAAAAGGAGACTTGACGAACAACATCACAATTAAGAAGGGCATGAAACAAGGGTGTCCGCTCGCCGCCACGTTGTTCAAATTGTACCTATCTGACCTACCGAAAATAACATCTAATATAAGAATTTTCAGCCCAAAAATAAATGATCAAGAAGTGGCATTAATATGCTATGCCGATGATATAGTCCTAACTAGAATCGGTCTACAGCGACTTCTTAACAATCTTCAGAAATACATGCTAAAGAACGAATTGATCATTAACGTTGAAAAATCAAAGATCATGACAGTAAGTGGCATGAACAACGCCACTATGAAAAAATTCACGTGGAAGATAGGAGGAGATACATTAGAAAGAGTCTGAGAAAAGATATCTGGGTGTCGGAATCAACATCTCAAGTGTGGAAAAAAACTGGGAAGAAATTCTGATAGCAAAAGTTAAGAACTTGTGAATGGGAAATATGGAAAATTCTCCCTGAGGCCCGTGATGCTGTTCTATGTGCAAAAAGTACTACCATCTCTAACCTACGGTAGCGAAGCCGGAGTGAATCTTTCCCATAAAATCTGGTCCAAGTTGGAAAGTGGGATTTGGAAACCCATATTGAGGCTACTGATGAATACCCCGACAGTAGCAATAAGAGCAGAGCTTAGGCTAGAGTCACTAGAGGCCACCATGAAATGGAAATCACTAAGTCTGCTGAGGAAAATACTTGAAGGGAGTCCAGCTCTGGGCTACAAAATCATAGCAATGAATGGTTTGGGAAAGAGTTCAGCTTATTTAAACCATTGGAAAAGGGAATGGACTCAAGTCCTATTAGATTTGGAATCGACAGAAGAAGAACTAGTCTCAAATCCCAACAAAGTAAAAGAAAAATTGTTCAGACAAGACTGGATATCTACAAGATAAGCCAAAATGAAACTAAAAAATATAAAAAACATGGCTGTAGAGCACCGGAGGAGAAAAATGCTCCCAGAGTACTTGACAAGATTTCCGTCAAAATTTCATAGAGGATTACTAATGAAAATTCGGCTAGGAGTGTACCCGACCAATGACTATAAAAACAGAACTGGCGGCAGAGGAACTATGAAGAGGCGCTGCAGATTTTGCACAGATAACGATCACCAGGAGATACCTTCACATCTCCTCATGAATTGCAGAGCGGTAACAAAAGTTAGAAATCAAATGCTGACAAGTCATATGGCTACAATGACACAAAGTAATGCTGAGGATAGATGGGATTATTTTATTCAAGGACACAATCCCAGATTCTCCTGTGCAGGTATAAACTTTCTTGAAAAAATATTGAAAGACAAGGACAATGAGGTTGCAAGAGAACTCATGGAAAAAGACTTGTGTTAAGAACATTTAATGAAGTTGGTCAAAAAAAAAAAACATTTCTTCGAAGAAGGTCATGAAACGGACCTAAAAGGAAAAAGTGTGATAAAAGTTTTGTAATGTAAACTAAATTTTACACAATAAAAAAAAAAAAAAAGTATCATGTAACCGTTTAATGTGGATAGAATGGTGGACCGTGTGAAAGGCAGAGGAGACATAAAGGAGCACTATCCTCAATTGTCCTACTATCATAAATACCAAATACAATTCAAGTATATCATTCCATCATATCACAAATACTGTATTCTCTCCCTACAGTACCTATAATTACTATACACATATTACTATACTATGTGTTGTCAGTGGCCAGATTCTTGGGGGCATGGCCACAACCACCACAATATAATTAAACCACATGAAAAGTATGTATAATACACCTTCAAATACCAAGACTCACCGAGACCCCTCTGCCAGCCAAATGATGTCCACGGACACTAAAAGTGACCACAGACTCGGCGGCACGGGCAAACCCCTTATTCACCTATAACAACTGCTCTATATACACTTTATTCTACACCCCAACCCTTTCCACGCCCTCTTTCAGCCACCAAATAACCCCACGTGTGTTTCCCAATTCCAGAATTTTTTCTCATGCTGCTATCTGCAGACAACGCAATCTGTCTGTGGATGCAACATGGCGGCCGTTTGAAAAAATATGACACACTTTATGTTTTTCACCATCCAATCAGCGGGTGCGTACGATGTCCGTGACTAGCACGCCGACCCCTGATCAGCAAGTGAGTCAGCGGACCGGACCCAGATATCGCTCATCTACTTTTTAGCAATTTTTTAAAGATCTACTGGACGGATTTAAATCAAATGTACAAAAGTATGCTTTCGGGACCAAGTCGCCGCTCCTAGCGCACATTTTGTGAAAATCCGTCCAGCTGTTTGGGATGTAGGCACAAGCAAAACATGTTTTCCATTGCCTCTAAGAGGCTTGCCACAATCTCTGGGACTTCCCCCATAACTTTGCCCCCCTGGATAAAACCGCACCAAATTTCGTGGAATCATTCCGAGGGGGGCATATACCTTTTTTTGCAAAGTTTGGTGAGGGTTGACAAAGTTATAAGCCACGCAAAAGTGCTCTTTCTACGAGTTGAGCAACTTAACCATAACTCCAGGGCCCTCTAATACTCCACTTGCTCCTTTGACTGCTCTCCTCCCTGTGTTATAATTATCACGTTTGATGTTTGGTAACTTGACTGCACTCTGCTAACCTTTACAGTCTCACACTATAAAGGACATTGCATTGGACAGCAACACGTAACACGCTACACTAAACATTACTTTATCTTTCTTATTTTATGAAAAAATATTCTTGTCTTGTCCTGCGCTATCCTACGCTGTTCCCTTACCACGCGGAATATGAGAATCCAGCAATGCAATTCAGCAGAGCACCCGTGCAAGCTGAACAGTGTGAAACAATGGTGGCGTTATCCTGTTTGTTTTCTTTTTATGGGGCGTGGGGGGGAGCTCTGCATTAATTGATGAGGGGCATTTCTATAGTAGGACCCACCCATTGGACAGCACAGCGCTTTAAAAGTAATAAGCTGGATGGACATTCAAAGATGGGGAAGGGCCTATGGAAATAATACTGGTGTCATTTCGGGTTTTGAGGTATAGAAGAAGAATCCCGAGTACATTCGTTTTTTTAAATTGGCATGGGACAACTTTAGGCCCCAGCACCATAAATAAATGTGGCCCAGTGTGTAATCACCATTTTTGAGTGTTTGTGATACACTGGTTGGTTAGTGCCGAAAGAGCATTTCCGCAACGGTGTGTGGCAATCAGTGCTTTCTGAAGAGAATGGGGCTGCTAACGGACAGCTAGAAAGTGCAGTTTAGTACACCTGCCCTCATTGGTCCCTCATTGGTCCCCAAAACCAGCCCACAATTGAACGCTGGGCATTTTTCAAGAGATGCATTTGTAGGTCGCTGGGGTTCCTTGAGAAGAGGGCCACATTTTTGGAGGCAAGCCCTGTTTGCAGTTTCTTTTTCTTGGTGCCAGGCCCTGCCTGTTGTCTTTCTGGTTTTTCTCTGGTCGTTGCAGCATCCACCGCTGATAGGTTTGCTTTTGTGTTAGGAGGTTTATTCAACATGCACCACTTTATGCAATCCATCATATTTTGAATGCAGTACATGTGTTCATGGTGAGCCAGTGTAGATCATTGACTATTGGAGTGGAGCGATCACGGACGTCATTGCATCAACATGTCAGGGGTAGCGGAAGTGACATCACACGACCCCTGACCTCTGTTGACATCACTGGAAATGATGCCATTTTACCCTACCCTGAAGTGACGTCACAGGAAGCGATGGAAGATGACCTTCCACCCCTTGACAAAACAGGAAGTGTTATCACATAACATTATTTCTAAGTACACTACAAAAATTATGGTTACAATATCACTGTAAAGTGATATACATTTCATACAAGAATAGATCACCATATGTATTGTTAATATCAGTGCGTATAGGCCCATATTACCAAATTACTGTGAATACAAGCAGACGTCCACGGCCAAACGAAAATGATGTGTCATTGTATAGCATTTACGCTTAAGCATTTCATATAGAATAAATATACATACAATATCACCCAACCTGTGTTAGTACTCATTTATCAACCTCAGCAGGATTAAAGGCTGAGTTTACCTTGCCGGGAGTCGCACCTGCAACCTGCAGATCACACACACATTGCAGCAGCGAGCGCTCAACCCACTAAGCTATCTTACTGCTATAGCTATCAGAAAATCAGCCACTCCAGAAACAAAGAGTTCCATGCTGCTGGCCACAGCCCATGATCCTCAATTTAAAAAATAAAAAATAATCTTTTTTACATTTTTCTAGGGGTAGCAAGGGAGACCTCAGGGGACGCAGGTGCGACCCCTGGCAACCCCTAAACGATGTCCATGGGTGTGATCTGATCCTTTATTGCCAGAAACAAGACATGCATCTGAGTCAGGGGTGGCCTTGATAGGACAAGAGATGACTTTCTCCATCAACGTGTCAAACCACAAGGGCTCATACTACTGCTTTCAAATCTTCCAGAGGAATAAGGGTTTTGGCTTTCTGTGTAAGGTGTACAAGGTATGTTTGATAATGTCTTGCTGGGAGATGTTTGCTATGTGACGTTACATCCATACATTCTTGCTGATTTTAAGATGCTGTTCTTACTGTGGTTTCTACTTTGCTTGATTTTAATGTAGTTAGCATTGGAACAGAGCCAGTTCTTGACTTGAAAGGCACATTCCGTTACTTTGAGTGGCCCGCTCTACCAAAGGAGTTGCCATTTTTCAGTTTTAGGGGCCGATTATCGCACAGAAATTGTGCAAGGGCCGCGCGCTGAGAAGGAAACTGTGTGCAGAAAAAAAAAACGCACCCTGTCTATTCACCTTTCAAACAGTGCGTGGTGTTTCCGTAAGCAGGCCTGTGACTCGGGGACCCTGCGCGTGATACCCCGTAACTTTATCTGGCACCCCGAAAACAAGCATATAAAAAAATTGTAACTTTGCAATAACTCGTGAAATTTGCGTGCAAACCCGCGTAAAATGTTCCTTTACCCTGCTACACTGCTTACGTACACCTCTAAGTTACATTGGAACCCCGATTGAGTACACACACCCTGAAATCCGACATGCAACCCCACCTGCGCACTGAAAATGCTACGCGCAAGTGCACTTACACCTGCCTTCCGGTGGCGGATCATATGAAGGACTTGTGTGGCCATTTCCAAGCCGAGACGTTGTCTGATCGAATCCATGAATACATCTCGTGCTGCGTAATAGTGGGCTTACGAGGGACTGTCTGCAGGCTGTCCCTCGGAGCACCCACTTTTTCGCAAGTTCTTCCCCATTTTAGGTGTTCCGCCTACTTCCCAGCCCTCTGCGCAGGCCACGCCCACACTCTGCTCGGAGACACGCGCAAGGCCCTCGACGGCTCGCACAGACATGCCAAGCCAGTGCGAAATCCATGCGAGTCCAGGTAAAAGTACCACACATTCAGTTCCATGAATCGACAAAGGCAAATTTGCATGCAGTTGCGCATGCAAGAACCCTATTTTCTGTGCAGATAATTCCATGAATAAGTCCTTTAGTTCTTAAAGAACTAAATGGTAGAAAGTTGGTAGAAGTATGATTGGAAAAGTGGCATTTGGAAGAAAAGCCGGGTTCTTGTGTATGGGATTGGATTGTTGATAAGAATGAGATCATCTTGCTTAAATTCCTGACTTGGTGTTATTCAGGGAGGAGAAGAAGTTAAATGGGATCAGCTTGCT